>NC_088854.1:125000-1325000 GCF_963853765.1 Magallana gigas | reverse complement strand
TCCCTTTTTATTTAAGAAACAAATGTCGATGATATCAAAAAGCCTTGATTTTAATTTTATATTATATTATATTTTATGCTTCATTATATACTAAATTTATTTTTCCTTATTGATGAAATCAATATCTTATCAAGATAAATCAGTATAAACTGTCAATTACTAAAGGAGTAAGTAGCAGCAAGAACAGCGGATTTTTTCCAAAAACCAGTTTAAACTAGGTATTACATAGCCCGTAAAGATGAGCATGAAAATATAAATAGTTACAGCAACATGTACGAAATATACTTCTAAACCGATCACATTGAAATCAATGTTTAGGAACTGTTTATATAAACCATTTGCAAGTTCGTACGCAGTCATCAAGGTCCTGCATTTAGATACATTAGAAAATTACAGAATTCAATGGAAAACCCAGTAGAATATAAATATAAATTGAATAATAACGCGATGTATTGCTTAAGCCCCTTTCACAATTGGCGCACGAGCAGAAGCGACCAAATATTCGTGCAACCGAAATAAATAGATATGAATTGCCCAATCTTGCCGAAATAATCGCATTTGAAAAAAGTATTCGTACGAATTTCGCACGATCTAAGCGAGCGTTGAGCGATGTAAACGCATCGAATCTTGCGATATATCTTGCGTCTATATGCGACTGTTGTACAATGAAAACAACTGTTGAAAGATAATTCGATAGGAACGCGCGAGAGACTAGGGGATCGGACGATTGAACGTGTGCCAATGTGATTGGACGCGCGATTATGCCTTCCATGGTACCAATGATCGTGCGAGTCAGCGGGGGCATGTACACCGCCCATATTCAGTAGACATAGTTGGAAGCGAGAAAAGATGAGGCCCAAGAAGGTACAGATATGCAGCAGCATTTATTATTATACCTCAATATGATTATTCTATTATATCTGATTGGTCTAGAAAACGCAGATATGAGCAAACGATGTAGACAAATATGATTAAATCAAAAATATTTAATCATTATGATTCTCTTTATATCTCAGAACCAACTTAACTATCTATGATTTATGAAAGAAAGTAAGACAGTTGCATGGGAAATCAAACAATCACGACGTTAATGTTGCAACTGTTGAAAAGTCAAACATTATTAGAAATCAACGTATTTTGTGTAATCATATGTTGCTTGGTATAATAAAACGTTTATTGCATTGATGTTCAGAGAATATGAGGATTTATTCCCCAGAAAAAAAACAAATTACTCTCGGGCGAAGCCCTCGATACTTATACAGGGTATATATACTAATAGCAAAGCATGGCATATTGAGGCTGAATTAAGTCGTGCAATGATAGTAAAACGTTGCAAGATTACATGGGATACGTTGAGCAACAGTCTCACGGTCACAAAACAGACGCATAAACACCAGCAATTTATCTTACGATCTTTATAAATCGTGTATCACTCTTGCGAGTACACAAAACGTTGTAAAACGTTCGTACTAATGTTCATGCGTTGCACTGCGATAATTTGGATCGCGTTGGATCGCGTTTGAATAGTGTGTATGTCCACTATTCAGAGGAGACTTGCTGCGACCAGTAAAACGTATGCAACGAATGCGAGAGCTCGTGCAACGTAAGCGAGGGCTCGTGCAACGTATGCGAGAGCTCGTGCGAAGCTCAAAAATTTCGATCGCAAAGTGGCGTAAAGTAGTCGTGCGCCAATTATGAAAGGGGCTTTAGCAAGGGTTTTCCAAATGAAAATTCATTAATCTTTGAAAACTGTTTCTTTTCATAATCAGAATGTCATAATTTATTGCAATGTATTACTTTTTAAGATAAAATTTCCTAAATACGTTATGCATAACAAATCAAAATTTGTATTATCCAGCTAGGGTTACCAAAATTAGTCAGCTATAGATTTAGACATAAATGAGGACGATATTTTATCGTGAAGTTTGGTTTTGATGGAAGTTTGGTTTTGATGGAATAAAATCACAATATTGTTACTTAACTTAGTTAAAAGTATATTATTGAAATATCTTACCATAACAAACGAACAAACAAAAACTGAACACGATTTTATTAAATTTGACATTCACTGTGCTCAAAATGTTTTTCTCTCAGTTTATCAGTACACCTCCAAATGCTGTCCACTGACCAAATAGTTGAACCTTATAATTAATATCCTTTATATAGACTACATCTCCCTTGTTTAGCGGTAGAGCCATGCTGCTACCCGCTGTAATCCACTGCTTAGTGCTTCCGTTGTTATTTGCAGCTTGGCGTGCTTTTATATATCCATTTACATACAACCCTGCATGGGATAATGTTTCAGGAGCATTTAAGGTGTACCAATTGAACTGGTAGATACCCTTTGTGGGTGCGGTGAATTTCCCAGTGCTAGGATTGTAGGCATTTCCTACATTGGTGACCACTTGGTCATAGATCCAGGGAGAACCTTTATCGTAGGTTCTGCTTGAACTGATTACAGCATGAAATACGACAGGGCTTGTAGAACCTGGAATGAAAGCATCAAACTGTTATTTTTTTTTTAAATCATCTCTCTCTCTCTCTCTCTCTCTCTCTCTCTCTCTCTCTCTCTCTCAGTTTTTTTTTGGAAAGATTAAACAAGATGAACGAACGTCCAGTGATTACCTATTTTAGGTACATGACGTTTTTGAAAACAAATTACTCTGTCGATTAAGTTTGATGCTTCTTTATCCGATTGCTCTAGTTTAGCGTAAACACAAAGGATTTCACCTTGTTAAAAAATCTAGCAAAAATTATGAACAGAATAAAAAATGACTTACAACATCTATATTTGGAAACATTATCCAATACGTTGACGAGTTTCTCCAGTAAAATGAGTTGGTTCTGAATCAACGTCGACGTCAGTGTATTGCTACAATTACCATGGACTACAGCCAGGTTTAGGATCAGCAACAAAAAGGAGGAGCAGGTTGTGATCAACTGCTGCAAAGGATAAAAGACTGAATCTCAATATCATAGGAATATGGTTCCATTGAAGAAGAGTTTATTGAATAATAAAGATTATTATGCATATAAAAGTGTTTGTTGTGTGCATCAGTATAAACTGCTGCAAAAGAACAGATCGCAGGGTCTCAATATCATGGGGCTGTGGTTCAGTTGTAGTTCAATTCATATTTAAGATCATAATGTACATAGCTTGATTTTGCTGTGTGCAACATCAAGAAGTAACAAATATATTTAGCTAAAACAAGAAATTGTGCTTATATTGCAGACTACAAAAGAACTTCATATTACATTAAATAAAAAAAACCTTGAGTTATGCTATAATATGCTATCTAAAATGAATGCTCTGAATTGCTATCATTTGTTCCTATTGCTTGTCAACCAATTATCAATACGCATATATGAAATTTCATAAAAAATAAAAATTTGTAAAAGAAGTTTTAAAAACAAATGGAATCTTAAATTTTATAATAATCTTGCTCATGAAACGTAATCCTTTATTATATTTGCAACCCTATATAACTTTTTTTTTTAAAAACATTTTTACAGTACACAGGAACGTTGATTATAACAGCTTACCATTTTAAAATCTCGTGAGAAATCAGTCCAATTTATGGAGCTGATTCTTGAAATCCTTCTTACTGAGTTTTCCACCTTATATTTTACTATTTCTTTAAGTTACACAGAAAAAATGTTTTGTTTCACTGAGATAAAAAAGAATTTTTTTTTAATTAAAAAAAACCACTCAAAGCGTTTTAACTGTAATGATTTTCTTCGCTGCCATCGAAAAATTAAAAATGATTAGTATTTCAAAAAGATATTTTAACATGTACATGTATCGATGACAGCGAATGTAAATAATACCGTTTAAGTAAAGTCACGCGATATCGTAATTATGTAACACATGTACGTAACAGAATGCTTTCATAGGTGCACATTTATTAAATTGGCTCTAAAATTGCGTATATGATATAGGTACTTATCAAATAATATGAACTGAAAAGTATACATACTTGCAAAATTTTCTTCAGGAAAGCAGCAATGCCAATCAATAACAAAAATACAGCCCACGCCTAAGACCTAAACATTTTGGTGCATAGTTTGTCAAATACCTTTTCTTTAGAGCAGAAACAAACAACCAACAACCATCCTCCCTCTCTCTCTCTCTCTCTCTCTCTCTCTCTCTCTCTCTCGTTTTGACTGTGATTTAATTAACTATGCCATATACAAAAAAGAAACCACAAAACCAAAAAGCCATATTTTGACCTGCCAGGTTTGCAAAATTATACAACATATTAGGTATTCAAATATGGAAATTCTATAAAAAAGATTATTTCTTTTACATGTTTTAAAATAACTAAATTCACAGCAAGCATTGAACAAATCATAAGATATGTGTATCTTATCTGTATAATCAATTCTTTCAAAATAATGAAGCATATATTTGTAAAAGAAAACTTAATTCTTAGGTGAAGTAAAACATTGTTTACCATGCTTGCTACATAATCTTTGAGCAATATCGTTTATGTATTCTTCTGTTGGTAAAAAAGAACGACATTAGCTGACAATAAAACGCCTGTGTTTACTTTAAATTTTTTTAAGAACGTATTTAGAAATCGCCAAATAATACATATAGTCTTTAAATTGAAAATATGGATTTTTTTCGGCATGCATTATCTTACCGTCTTGTGTTTTCACTAAAAGGCAACAGGGAAGTTGTACTTTTGCATATCTAATTTCCGTTTTACATTTAATTTATCATTATGTTTAATAAAACTATTTTGATTCAATATTTATTTTGCCACACTCGTTCTGTTTCAAAAAAGAAAAAAATAAATTGCTCGTTTATAAGATAACGTTAAAATAATCTAAAGACACCTACTGCCTTATCTATCATTAACAAACCCATATCGTGTTGTTTTCTTGAGGACGAAAAAACACTGATATAGATATATACATGAGTATGACGTAGAGTAAGAATGACGATGCAAGAAAGTAGGTGATACCAAAAATGATATCACACATGTTTTTAAGTTGTTGTTTTTAAATTAGTGTTTAAATTGGAGCTTTTTAAAAATTTTAGTCGAAAATAAAGTAAAAATGAGACGAAAATTTGTAACGTGATCATATAATCTGGGTTTTATTTTCTCGACCTCCAATTCATTCATCCAATTTCACAACGTTCTAAACAAAATGTATAATTCGATCACAAATTAATGTTGTTGCTATATTGATACATCATATTTATGAGTGCAAAACACCAGCGAAATGCATATGTGACATTTAAACATCACTGTTTGATTGAAATATTGACTTGTATTCTCAGAAACATTCAGATAACAAATACTGAAAAAGAGGTATTGACTGATATTTATTTCTATTTAACATTTTCCTTTAACAAAAGTTAAATGCTGAAACATTATTTTTCAAGCACAATATATTGTGATTCAGGTTCGAAGTATTGAATTGGTCAGCCCAGCCGTACACCACTAAAAGTTGAGTACTCTCCCCTTAAATAAGCCGGCGTGTTACTAGAATCAGCTAGATGTACGATGTCTCCTTTCTTTAATGTCAAGATGACGGTACTGCTTGCTGTTATATACTTCTCTCCTCCTCCAGTGTTATTCTGGGCGATTCTTCCTGTACGTTTTCCGTTGACAAATAAGGCAACATCTGAGGTCTTCCCTGGATCACTGAGAGCTGACCAGGCAAACAGGTAGAGACCTGTAGCTGGTGTTGTAAATTTACCTGTCTGTTGATTGTAAGCACTGCCTTCGTTTGTTACTACCCGGTCGTACACAAATATCGCGTCCTTTGGGTGTATTTTGGTGCTGCTCATTTCAGCATGAAACGCCGTCGGTACTGTAATCATGCATACAATATCAATATATCATTTGCAAAGTTCAAAATTAAAAGAATATAGTCTTTTAAGGATAAAATTTTATATGAATCTCCAATATTAAAGGATCTACGTACACTATCTATACTATATCAGCTAATTGTTATATTATTGATGCTCAATTTAGAGCCAACTCAATAATTCCTTGTTTTCGGCAGGTTACTGCAATTACTTTTTGATCATTTTTCAAATACGTCTCCCATGGGTCACAAACTCATCAGAACAACAGTTTTGTAATGGCTTCTTGCAATCCTTTCTAAATTTCTTAAATATCATTTTAAAAAGAAGGAATGAGAAAAGAGGAAAGTTACTAAATCAAGAAAATCTACATTAAAAAGGATAAATGAAAGTTTGTATAAAATGAAAAATAAATTATTTTATGGCTATATCATATAATGTGAATGCAATTTTTAAACTAAATGTACAGATTTTGAAAGATATATTCTTATACATTATATTAATTTGGCGTTCCTTCTAGGATCTATATATTAGTCCTGGGATATTGTTTTCAACAGATAAACATGTATCTACATAGATATTTGTATGAATTGAGTTGTGTTTTTAGTTTGTAAAAAAAGGTATGTCTTTATTTTTTTATATGCATGTATTTATATAAACACCTAGCAGGTCTATAGTGCTGTTGTTTTAGCCGTCAGTAATCAATAGTTCATCCAATTCCAGTTAACCCCTTATCAGGATGCTTTGCGATTGCAAAAGAAAATCACAAATTGTAGTGGAGTAAATCAAGGGAGGAAAAGCGTCTAAACATTTTCCTTATTTAGAGTCTTACGGAACTTTTAATTTTGAAACCCTCCTACGTATAATTCATTGTATATTTCATTAACAGTTCATATGTTACGATTTAAACAATAAGAATGTACCATTGTACACTATATGAGTTATGTAAGTAAGAATAAAAGGGTGTTGTTTCGTCTTGAGATGATTTTCCTAAAGTCTTCTCCCAACAAATTTCTACGTTAAAATTTGAAGTTATTCTTTATTTCATTAACATTGTTTTTATTGTTTTTCTGTCTTTTAAGGATGCTTCGTCCCAAACGGGATTTTGTTGAATATGTCCTAGTGGATATAGAGAATTAGGAAATGGAATGTTAACAGACGGAAGGGCGACGGACAACAGATGATCAGAGAAACTCCTTCGATTTGATCATTCGATTCAGGTTGACTAAAAATGATGCTGAAATATGCGATAGGGAATTCATACATAAAGACAAGATTATGTATCTTAATCAGTATGCATCATTTGTACATTTATATGATACAACATACATTTAACTGTATTATAGTATCACAGAAACTTATTTATCATGACGTGTTCGGATTCAATGGACATTCAGAACAACTTCCAGTCTGAGTCCTTCTGAACATCATGTATCTAAAATACAATGACAAATAAACTTACAGTTATCAGAGTCACATCCTGAATCCACTACCATGGTAACCGACTTCTCCAGAAGCGAAATTTGGTTTTTGAGCAACCGAGATGTCGTATGTTTGTTGCAATCAGCATTGACAGATTCGTTAGTGAAACATACTAACATTGTTATGCCGATTACAACTTCAATCTGCAATTAAAGCACTAATAATTTAGTCATATATCATTAACAATTCTAAGTTTAACTATGAAATAGATACAATAAGTTAGTTTACCCATTGTTTCCCTCCAGACATGTCCAACAGAATAAACAGCCAATGTATGCATGACGTCTAATTCAAAACTTCGGTTTTATACACTATAGTATACACTATTTTGAAACTTAAACTGAACAACTTTCACACCTTGTCACGCAAAAAGGTAATTAAGTTATATATTTATATCTAGATGTATTTTTCATACGGTTTGTATTCGTGCAATATCATAATTATTTGAGTATCATTAATCAGTGATCAAGTAGCCATGCTGACTGTTTGAAAAGAGGATTGTTTTAATGGTTTTGCTTAATAAAAATAATCTCATAATTAAGATTGTTAAAAGCAATTTGCGACATGGAATGAAGTTGTTTGTCTTCTTACTATGTCCCATAAAAGACTATTTGTATAAATGGGCATAGTAATTCTGGAAAAAATCATTAATTTTGGAGCACGTTGATATTACAACCCCATAAAAAGGGTTCTTCTAAAAAAAACATTGCTCCTTTTCTAGCTTTATTCAATATTCTTTTTATAGTAAATCCTTTTTTAGATGATTTTTAGATGTGAAATATATTAATATGTGAAGTGGATGTCTGAGCAAATGAAACAAACTTTTATGACATTTAAAGTTGGTACTGTATTAGTGTTGTTATACATTTGTATTTTTATACTATATAACGCTAAACAGTTTTTGTGACAACAATATAGATTTGGAAATGTCTGTTAAACGTTCATCCTCCTTGGTTCTCTCTAGGAAACAGTCTGTCACAAATTAAACAATTTACACGTCCTCAAATTTATCACACGTTTCTATGACGTACTTATTTACCATTGTGAACACTCCTGTAATCTCCTCTGATGTGTGCTCAGGTTTTTTAGCCCCGTCATGAAATAGTTCTGTTTCTCTTGATTCTTTAGATTTGTTTGGAGAAATATCGACGGTTGATGAACCTATTTTCATCCATCATGAGAACTTGTGGTGTATGAAAGTACACTAGTTTTAGCCTCTTAACTCCCTACAAATCGTGGATTAATTCATATTAAGAAACAGCTACTTTTTAATATTTCTATTTATCATTCAAAGCCACATCGTGACCTTCCACGGGTTTATAGCTTTAGATTTGAATTTAAATGACAAAGGAGCAAGAATTTTGAACCTATTGAATTTCTCAGTGGAACAAACTGTGTTGTCTATAGTTCAATTTAAAATTCATGAGAAGTATTTTATGTACAAGTTATCTACTCTGAGTTTGATATAATCATCTTTGGTACAAGTTAACTATTTAGTTCTACCAGTGCGGTCACATTTTGTCATATAGGGAAAAGCCTACCAATTATTTTCCCATAGAACTCCATACAAATGTTATGACCTCTCAGTACTTTACTATAATAGTTTCAGTCAAATCTTTGGTATCATTTGAAACTTCAATTCAAGACCTTTCAGAAAATGACCAAAAAAATATAGGGTCCCGTGGCGTTTATAGGTCAAATTTGCAGTTGTTTACAACTTACAGCGATCGGCAGTAAATGTCACTCTACATAAAAAATCAACCCCCACCCCTACAATTTTTCCTAGTGTTGCTATATTCTTTAAAATATTCCCCCATTCCATCATTTATTTTAAAAACCAAAAATTTTACTACAAAATGAGAATTGTCACATACCTGAATTCAGCCAATCGCCTAACGCCTACCCATTCATTCCTTATTACAACGTTCTATAACTTTTCTCTGATGTAAACATCCGGGGGTTTGGTACTCTCATTCCTATACTTAGAATCTTACCTACCTCAGAATTAGTCCATTTGCTATTTTTTAAAGACTTTAGACCTACCTGAGTTTATGTATGAAATTTGAGTCCCATGAGTCCAATGTCATGGATGTTGTCACTAGCTCAATTGATGACATCATGCTGCAGATGCTGGCGTTACAGGGAGTGAATGACATTCAGTCCTCTGAATCTATTTGTATATAATTAGTGCCTGGAATCAATAAAATAGTTTGTTTACTACTTGTTTTGAGTATTGGTATTATCTATATGATAAAATGTCAAAATTTTATTAATTTCCTAATAAGGGTATATTCTACCCAGGTTTTAAGAAAACCTCCTAAAATTGATGAAATTCTAGTAAATTAATCAAAATATACATGCTTTATACTGACAAATTGGTAAAAAATGTTCATATCATGAACAATCATCCATTATTGATTATAATAAGCCAAATAATTCTAATCAGGCCTTTCCTGTTGATTGAGCATGTGCGAACAATATCACCACCCCCCAGTGTAATGCAGCTTACAGAACTAGCAGGTGCCCCCTTATCTTTCTTTAAAACACTATTCTAGCAAACGAAAAAGGACATAATTTTGATATAATATTAGAGCTAGGTACCTGGGGTAATGAACAGAACTGTTTAATTGTAAAATTATTGAAAATTAAATCTAGAAAAGGCCAAGTTCTTGCCAATGTCAAAAATCAAGAGGGGTAACTATTCTAGTGTCAAATCACAAAATGCGCCTCCAAGTACAGAGACAGAAGATAGTATGCTGAAAAGTTTACCTTCATTATATAGAAGAATGTCCATTGTGATGAATCAGATGGCTACCGACTGTCCGACAGCATCAATATGGGGCAAAATGACCCCACCGCCCTGCCACTATCATCTTCCAAAGCTGAGGCGGCTGAACAATGGAGATCATCATAAGTGCACGAATGAGGAAAAATCAGAGTTATAAGTTATTCATTGCACAAAACAATGTTAATACATCAAATTTTTTCATATATTCCTTACAAATAAAATATATACATTCTGATTACACACATAAATACAGAATTTAATGATCTGTCAAGGGTGGGGTACTTAAATAAACACTATTACATGTAAATACATGTAATAACATGTAATGCCAAATGTGATTTATGCAGTCATAACATAATTCAAGTAACTCATCAAAAATTACATACAGTCAGTCCAAATAAATAGAATTACATCATGTTGAAATTCTGAATCACTCAGTCAGTTAGTCTAAGGGAAGTAACTCTAAAAACTGCTATCTTGCAATGGACACTGTTGACAGTTTCAAGCAATTTTAACCATGAAAACTTTACAAAATGCCCCTACTAAACTCATAAAACATAATCATTCCAATAACATATACCCCATACTAGGCTGACATGAGTCCAATGTGTCATAACCCCAATTTCCCATTCATGTGCAATAAACATGTGTAACACTCCCCTCCCCACCCCTCTCTTAAGAGGAGTGGGTGGAGAAAAAAAGGGGGGGGGGGGTGAGAGACACTCATTCATGACCATATGTATGCCTAACATGTACTCCTGGCTAAACACTCACAATCACAAATCTAGGGATAAAAAAATGAAACATGGTAACTTACCAGGTGAAGGCACTAGATGTTGACAACTGCGGTAGTTTCAGGGCGTGTGGGTGAGACCGTCTTGTACATCAACCTTACTCAGGTCAAGACCATTTAGGCGAGGGAAAAGACTGCAGAACTCCTCTACGTGGATAGCTGGGAAGCATGGGAGGCAGTATTTGATCCAAATCACTCTGCTGGTCCAGATGCAGAATACCCGAACAATGAAGATCTGCTGAAAAATAAACATTAAGATGACATTAAATTGACATTAAATAGCATCAGGTCATCAATTTGAAAAGAATAGACATTTTTTAATGCATTGCAAATATGATGCTTACAAAAAATAAGAAAAACAAATAAAAAACCTTGTTTACAACATAATTGTTGTCCAAATTCTATTGACAGATGATCAGCAGACCTTAATTGAGCCCATCAATTATGAGTTAAATATGAATTTAAAAATTTAAAAAACAAGCAAAGAACTGCAAAAATGAATTGTTACACATGTAATCAACAATAATATTTTCTAATTTAGAATTCAAACCAATATTTCTTGCTTTTTCTTCTTTCCTGGTCCCTCTAATTTTACTCTTTACACATATACAATACTCCAGTCCCCCTCAATTTTAAATTACAGCCACTCCCATCTTAAAATTTAAATTTAATGAACTAATTTTACTGCAAGTGTATTGAAATGTCAAGTCTGTCCAAATAATCATGAAATATTGACATTTGTTTGACTTTAAAGAAAGAAAACATGAAAAAAATAGGGTCTCTATAGGGAAAAGCCTACCAATTATTTTCCCATAGAACTCCATACAAATGTTATGACCTCTCAGTACTTTACTATAATAGTTTCAGTCAAATCTTTGGTATCATTTGAAACTTCAATTCAAGACCTTTCAGAAAATGACCAAAAAAATATAGGGTCCCGTGGCGTTTATAGGTCAAATTTGCAGTTGTTTACAACTTACAGCGATCGGCAGTAAATGTCACTCTACATAAAAAATCAACCCCCACCCCTACAATTTTTCCTAGTGTTGCTATATTCTTTAAAATATTCCCCCATTCCATCATTTATTTTAAAAACCAAAAATTTTACTACAAAATGAGAATTGTCACATACCTGAATTCAGCCAATCGCCTAACGCCTACCCATTCATTCCTTATTACAACGTTCTATAACTTTTCTCTGATGTAAACATCCGGGGGTTTGGTACTCTCATTCCGTCAATCCTATTCCATCCTGTTAGATGCGTACCTCGAACCAATATTTTTTAAAAACCTTTTGCGCGACAGCAACGTGTACCTCACATTAAAACATGACCGAGTGTGACTTTTGTTTATGGTTAGCTATCTGCCTGCACCAGGCAGAATACAAACATTTTTCATGCCAAATTTAGTTGATTTCGTCATGTGGTCCTGGATGTAAATTGTTTACCGACTGCGATACAGGCAAATGGACAGACGGAACACAATATGATACGCAAAGCTCGCTTCAATATAGTTGTCAGTCAACTCTGTGTCTGTAAATGTA
The DNA here is from genome assembly GCF_963853765.1 of Magallana gigas. Taxonomy (NCBI): domain Eukaryota; kingdom Metazoa; phylum Mollusca; class Bivalvia; order Ostreida; family Ostreidae; genus Magallana; species Magallana gigas. The sequence continues at coordinate 1,312,573 of NC_088854.1, read as the reverse complement.
TTCGAGCAAAACAGTTAAAGCTGCTTGGTCCGATTTTATTTCAAATTTTATGCACGCTTTTAAACGATGGCTATGCTTAGTATATGTATAATAATAGACATTGCAGTAGTTTTACCCGTCAATTATGCCAAATTTCACTGAAGAAAAATACGTACAAAATTTGCTAACAAAACAAACGACATTAAAAGGTACCTCGTTATTTCGCCTCATGTTAAATTTCACCCCTGACGACGAGACGGGTATAGTTGTATTACGAATTTGACATCGCTTTAAATAAAGGTCGAAATGACCAGACAAATTACAAATAAACATGTGTACGTTTTTTTCGCTAATATTTCTAAAGTCTGCTTTCTTTACAATCGATGCATAGCATGCGGATTGAATAACCCCAATCATTCGGGGGACGAAACCAAGCGGTTTCCTTTTCTAAACATTCACGTGATGCATTTTGGTTTGTTTTTTCGTTTGCCCAAAGAGAAATTATTTTTATTTATTTTGAATATTTCTAACTTTGAAAGGAGACTGATTCTGCTGGTGTAAATAGGAGAAAGTCCATAACTTTCTGAGATAAATGATTTGTATGAAAAAAATTTTGATACTGTAATTACAAAAAAATTGGACCAAGCAGCTTTAAATATCTTCACAAGCTCTTAGATTTGTTGAGTTTTAATTCATCCTTAAAATAACACAAAATCATTAAGTTTCTTAACATTTAATAAAATACCAACTACGTTTTACATATACAAATCTCAAACGTTTTAAATAAACATTCATAAATGGACAACCTCTTTTTTTAACATTGTAACATTTTTCAAGTCTGAATATTAATAAAATATATACGTTTCTTCGCAATAAATAAGAGCAATATTTTTACCTGTACATTGATGTATTCCTTTATTCAACAAACATTTTTTTTAAATAAAAAGGCTTTGTTTCCGAATACAAAGACACTATCAGGCACAATGACAACTGTAACAGACTTAATAAATGCCATTCTTGGACAACAAGTAACACTAGAATTGAAACAATCAATAACAAAGACATTCTGCTTTTTACCAGAGTTTTTTTCGGAACCTGACAATCAGTGGAAACAGTTAATTAGAATTAAAGATAATGAAACAAACATTTCCTTGGAATCTCTTTTGTGTCGAGTGATTTGTTTGTGAGACAAACGTCCTTCAATACTTTGTTGGAGGTCATTTGGTGTCATATAGAGGTGATTTGGTTAAGTTTTAATTTTGAGAAAAAATTGTGTAGTGTCATAAAACATATTTTCGGAAATTATTATATTCTAAATTTAATCTTAATACTAGGTGGGATATGCTATTGCATGCATTCATCGAGATTCGTTTCCATATACAGGGTATACCAATTATTCAGGTAATAAATTAAACGAAGACATTTTTCATAACAATAACTTTTAGACTCTTTGTTAATAATTCACAAAGCTATTACAAAGATAAATACACAATTGTCTCCCTTGATTTCAAGTAACAAAATATACACAAAATACATAATATGAAAATTAAACGCGGTTTTTCTGTGGGATTTATTATAAAATATTGGCCCCTTTTCTGGATAAAAGAAGCTGTTCCACATGCAAATGCATCACACGCTGCGTTTGTACTATAATTAGAAATTATGCAATATATTCACTAGCTTATTCATGAGATGGTGCTACCTACTAAGCAAGTACAACAATTTTAACGTACAGTACTTTACAGATATATATGTATATATACTTCTATAATTAAACTATGTATTGCACATTTCCATATAAAGCGAATGTTTAAAAATATACAAATACAAGAGGAAACTATGTTGCTGCCCGTATTTCCTCTGTTCTTAAGGCTGTGTCCTAAATACATAGCATCAAGGTGTATCGGTTTATCTAACAACCTTTTATGACCAGACATAGCTCCCCCTTCACAACTTCACAACGACAGCTAAAGTATAATCTCATAATCTGTGGAAAAGGAATTATATTCAATCATTTTTTTCATATCGCAGTTTTCAGCAGTACCGGAACCGTTTTTGGAAAACCTTCCACCCGATGATGTCACAGCTGCCATATTATATGGTCATGTAAACGCTTGTTCAGTGCTTACATGGTGGTATCGGCAACAAGCTTTGAATTTGCCATTTCATCATCATAAGCATTGAGGGTGGCTATGCGAGAGTTTCTTAGGTTGGCAAGATTAGCACTGATGACAATCATATAGTGGATCTGGAAAAAATCAAAACAATGTACATTTTCAATTGTGTCTATTTTGTCAATTAATAATAGAAAAAGAAAAAAAAAGACAAAACCACAATTTATTTGATAAAAGTGTAAAATCAAATTAAAACAAACTTCAATATAAACATTAAAAAATAATAGTTAAAATTATAAAAACCAACAAACAACACAAAGAAACATAGCAGGGTCACATGCAGTCTTTTTACACAGACATCTACATTTTACAAACTTTACATCTAAGGTGACGTCGATCGATTTAGATAAGGTAAAATGTAGATCAACATTTCAAAACCGAATTTCCGATGTTTATTAATCGATCTTGCATTAAATATCAATCGGAAAACAATGGACTTATTACACTACAGTGAGCATTGACCTCCTGTCGAACTAGTAAGGGAACGAATTCCCCTTGAACTGCATGATATCTGAAGGGGGAGGCCAGAAACTGTTCTGTACGCCAACAAGCGCATTTTTTACAAACACCGTTAGTTTTAATTTTACACCCATAAACCGAATACATATGTTGTCAAACTTAAACAATATAAAAAACAAGTTGACAATTTTCTATTTTCAGGATGCTTTGGTCTGGATTTTTTAAAGCTGCTTGGTCCAATTTTTTTGTAATTACAGTATCAAAATTTTTTTCATACAAATCATTTATCTCAGAAAGTTATGGACTTTCTCCTATTTACACCAGCAGAATCAGTCTCCTTTCAAAGTTAGAAATATTCAAAATAAATAAAAATAATTTCTCTTTGGGCAAACGAAAAAACAAACCAAAATGCATCACGTGAATGTTTAGAAAAGGAAACCGCTTGGTTTCGTCCCCCGAATGATTGGGGTTATTCAATCCGCATGCTATGCATCGATTGTAAAGAAAGCAGACTTTAGAAATATTAGCGAAAAAAACGTACACATGTTTATTTGTAATTTGTCTGGTCATTTCGACCTTTATTTAAAGCGATGTCAAATTCGTAATACAACTATACCCGTCTCGTCGTCAGGGGTGAAATTTAACATGAGGCGAAATAACGAGGTACCTTTTAATGTCGTTTGTTTTGTTAGCAAATTTTGTACGTATTTTTCTTCAGTGAAATTTGGCATAATTGACGGGTAAAACTACTGCAATGTCTATTATTATACATATACTAAGCATAGCCATCGTTTAAAAGCGTGCATAAAATTTGAAATAAAATCGGACCAAGCAGCTTTAACATATCTTCAGCATCAATAGAAATAAAGTTATTTTGTTGAAAAAAAAAAGAGATAAATATTCGAACAAAGACTCCTAAACATTACATTTTGCGTTCCAAATGGCTTTCATTATTATAAATAAATACCATTGGACTATTTGTTAAAATAAATTGATAATGCAATTACGGAAAAAGGTTTAACTTCCTGCTTAAACAAGCGATGAGGATATTTCTATTACGCGGGAATGTTCAGTGCTTGACAATAGACAGACATAGAGTGCTGTGACACAGTGCGGCCGCTGTAAGTACTATATCAATGAGGGGGCGGCCGCTGTAAGTACTATATCAAAGAGGGGGCGACCTCGTCAGTACTATATCAATGAGGGGCGACCTCTCACGCCACTGAACAACTTAAAGCTCTTGACAAACCTGGGCAAGGTCACGATAGATTTGCCCTACGTTAAGGGGCGTGTCACCTTCTCCAAATGAACTGTTAGTAATTAGGAGGAAGTTAGCAATCACAAAGCAGAACAAAACCATCACAAAGCAAAAGTGAATTTGCGAGATTAAAACAAAATGGAACATAAGATAAAAAAAAGATAACTTCATTTACGTCATAAAAAAATCACATGAAAACTAAAGAAATATCCCTTTTTAAATTCTAAAAGTAACATTTTTGTTCAATCATTTCAAGTTCGAATTAAAAGATGATCATCGTTACATTTCATGAAATTAATATCTTTCATAACATATATTGTGATTTTAACGTTGAAGTTATTCTGTTTGTTCACTGGGTGGTGTGTGATAAAGACGACTCACCAAGCTTATAGCTATCAGGATGGATGAGGCGAGAGCTGCTATGTAACTGATGATCAACTGCTTCCCCTAAACGTAACAATAAAAAATGTTAATGTACACAATCAAACTCTGTAACAGTTATCTCCCTTAAGTCACTTTGTTATAACATGGATTACCTCACGCTCAAAGTTCTGGAAATCGGCGCCACAAAAATCTTGCTTATCCAAACCTGTAGTTGAAAAAACAAAGAAAAATAAATCTCTTAAAACCCATATCATATATCGGAAGACAAGTTAAAATAATATCAGAACTTTTTTCATGTTGTTTTTTTTTTGAGAAGATAAAGGGCAGCATCAAGATTTTAAACTATTACGCTTATTGTAATCAAAACTAGTGACATTTAGACAACATGTACATGTATATAATTTTTTTTTCTCATTTCAAAGAAGTAAAGGAAAAGAATCTATATTTATCCCCGACTCGTAAACGAATGATTTCAGCAGAAAGGCAAACATAAACCGTCTTATTGTGTTATACCCACCATAATGGACTAGATAGATGCATTTTGTATCCACGCCATTTTTTGTGACTGTGAAATCAGCGAAATACAGGAGAGAGAGAAGGTAGACCGGGACGGCCAGTACCACCGAGGCTACGATCCAGGAGAAACCCAGGAGGTAGCAGAAGACCATCAGCTGTAGGGACATAATGGTATATGTTATATACACACGGCCTACTTTTATATACCTAACATCAGAATCTACATATGGTCTAACCAACCCTAACATTGAACATATACCGGGGTAAGTAAGATTGATCATAATAAACATCGCTACCAGACAGCGTTTTTATATATAGAAATATGTCTTTATTTTAAACACAAATTAACACTTTTTGTGGTAAAAAGATCTTAATGTTTGGCATTATTTCCAAAACTAGTATGTGTCTCTCTCTCTTCCTCTCTTGGAACAAAAATTAAATTCTCAGATTCAAAAAATTCTCAAATTCAAAAAAATTATATGTCTTTCCTGATATAGTTTTAATTTAACAAATGACATACAGCAAAAATAGTCATGTAGTATATTTTATTTGTTAAAACAAAACATATCAGGAGAGACACTTAAAACACACCATAGGGAAATAAAAGATAATTTATATAGAAAACTATGTGAAAATATTTAAGGAATACGGGTTCATTCTATGAATATTATGAGGTGATCAAATACGGTTGGGGTGATCACATCCAATAATGCCCGAAATTAAGGCTTTATGATAAATTTGATTACGCCTGACCGTATTTGACCATGCACCTCATAATAATCAAGGAATGACTCCTTGCATCTTATATTTATATATTTACATTTTTAACTGTTTTTGTCTGTGATAACATTACGAATCAATTTTGAACCCTAAAACTGAATAGCTTCATAAAACATAAGTGACACAAAATGGGCGGGCCCTAAAGCATAACCAAAAATAAGGTATTGGCTGCGCCGCGTACTAATATTATACATAGCATGTGCTACATTAAAAATAGTGTTTTTAAAATTACGTTGTTTTAAAGTGTACAAATTGAAAATAATATAAATATAAGTAATAAAGAATCATTCTTTGAATATTATTAGGTGATAATTTCGGTCGGAGCGTGGTCAAATCTATCATAAAGCCCTTCGGGCTTTATAGGATTTGATCACGCCCCGACCGAAATTATCACCTAACAATACTCAAAGAATGATTCCATATTCCTTAAATAATTTTCAGCAATTGTACGATTAAATATTCAAAACGTTTTGATGAAACGTATTGGATTATACAATGCAGTGTTACCACAGAAAAACACTAGAAAATGTAAATATTTGAATGTTAAACAAACGACGAAAAATCAAACATCGTTTGGAATAATAAAACATTAGTCATTTGCTTCTGAATAATAAACAAATTATTGAAAATAGCAGGAAATAACTAATTCCTGATGTTGTTCAAGTATTGTTTAATTATGTTTCGAGACTGTTTATATGTCCAGGTGTTTTTAGAAATAAAATTATAAAGATCCAAGTATGCTATAAATAATTATTTTGGAATCATAAAAAAACCCAATATATTGTTGTTAGATCAGGATTTCATTATTTCGTAGCTGGTTAAATACATTTAGCAAAAATAATAAATGCGCATTTATATATGCCGCTATTCGAGCATCTACAGGGGTTTTTTGTCCAGTATCTAAATATATATAACTCAGTATCTAAATATATATAACTCGTCTTTCCTGGCTTACATGGGCAGTAAATGAAATATATTTGAACTCTTTGTTAACTTTGATAATATATTCCTCGCTCTCCATCTGGTACATTACCTTTGTGTTAACCTAAAACGGGTATCAAACAACATATCATAACACAAACTAATATATAAACAAAATATTATACTGGTGTGGCCTAAACAGTTTGTTTTATTTTGTTTGTTTTGTTTATTTTGTAGAAAAAAAAGAAATTGGGAACATAATTCTTTAAAGAGCTGAATTATCAAAAAAGGTATATTATTCAAAAGTGAACAGGTACCACGCATGTTCCGATGTTACATCAAGACAGTAAGTTGAAATAAACTTCAAACAAAGCAGGTTTACACAACTTACGAAAACGTTGAGTCCCTGCGCGCACATGTTTTTCTTGGTAGTTTGGAACATGTGGCGACTAGTGGGCTCTGTGGACACGTGACCCACACAGAGGAGGAGGGTGCCGATCACAAACATACTGACCACCACCCCGATCAGAGTGTACTCCATGAACCACAGGCTGCAAGACAACAACAACAGCGCCATCAAGCCGCCTCAATGTGTTTCTATAGTAATTATTCAGCCTATCATTCCTCGTTATTTTTACACTGTCATCTTTTCTAGCCTCTGTCATTTGTTGTCAACCTTACTGGTCACAGTTGTGTACATGTATATCTTCTTTGTACATGAAAGAATCGCGTCATCTATGTCTACTAATATCTTTGAAGCTTTTCTTCAAGATTGTGATCACTGGTGTTTGAGAGTATCTACTTTATCAAGACTAATATTCGAATAAGTTTGTAAAAAATTGATATTACAACCTATAAATACTTTTAAATAAGTTTTTAACAAAATGACGACTACAACCTATAAATACTTCTGAAGATTGGAGTATTAAAAGACAAGAATAAAAGATAAAAGTTTTTAATAAATAACTTAGTTCAACTCACAACTGGTCATTATCGAGCATGTCACGTGTTTTCTGGGCGCCAATCAGAAGTCCGCCCGTTAATCCGCCGAGTCCCACCAGCAGGATAATCCAGGCTATGAGTGAACCACATGGCACCTGTGACAGACAGTGTAGGAACCGATCGCTGCACTTCTCACTCCGAGCTGAAAAAGGAAACAAAAAGAGCCTAAAGCAGCGGAAACAATTTTTTTTTTCATTCTTGTAGAACTTTGTTTAGTTTAATAAATAAGAACAATAAAACGTATTTTTTTATCCTTACACTTTGTATGAAAGCTCACCCTGCGAGCCTTTGCCATATTTATTCAAAGTGATAAATGTGTCCGAATAAACACGCCTTAATATACTACCAAAATGGTTTGTGTTTACTTGTTTATTACGTAAGCTGCGTTTCTATGGAAACGGAATAATGCGCAACTATATACGACTCCAATTATCACATGTAAAGCCAGCCAACTACATGTCGACAAACAATATCGATATTGGAATATCACAAATAACAATTATCACCATTTATTATGATAAACAATTTTTATAAAATGAAATAATTTATGTTTACTACAAATGACGCAATATGATCTATAAAAAAAGAAAAAAAAATATTTTAAGTTGGAATTCATTGGTTAGGAAATGATCGCAAGTAAAACAAAAAGGTCTTATTTGTTTATTACATCATTAAGTCCATACAACCAAGCATAGACTCGCCCTTTCACCTAGCCATCCAGTCACGAGTGCGATATCCTCGTGAATTGGAACCCCCGCACTCTCTCAGATTCACTCTTCTTTAATTCTTACCTTTTCAAAGGCAAAACTAGAACTGTCCTAATGGGACTAATACCCCCGCAAGGCTAATTTCAAATGGGACAAATAATTGAATTGAATAATAAAGGTTTGGAACACATACAAATAAAAAAAATTCTAGAATTGTAAAAAAAAAAAAAACGTTAACAAAGAAAATTAAAATTAAAATTGTCAGAATTTCACTGTAAATACATATGTATAACAGTATAACAAATTTATGTATTTGATGATATTTTTTTTATTTAATTGTTTTAAAGGAAAAAAAGTCAATAACCCCTTACTTTGCAGAAAATGAAAATACCGGTAGGCAAGCAATGCTCTTCTGTTGATAAAACTTTGAATATCTTTCTAATAAAAGTCTTGAAAGATGCAATTAGTTGTTTCAAACTTCCCCACTTTCTCCTGTGGTACAATGGAACTCCATATCAGAAAATTGATCCCGTAGGACTATGATTTTCTTTGATGAGCTTGTTAAATTTAATAAACTCCCAAAACATTACCATAATTACCAAACTATGTAAAAATATGTAAAAAAGAAAATTTAATATTACAAACAATTTTAAAATTGCCAAAACACTACAATCATATCTAATTTTGAATTTCATTTAAATTAATGCCCTATAGGGTCACTTCATCAATTTTCTTGACTAATAAATTTAAACAACTTATTATTAATAATGATATTATTTATTTCCTTATAATGATAGAAACTTTTGGTTTACTTGAAACAGTTTTAAAATAGCCCCAAAACCATCGCCCATTTTTCAGATTATCAATTTTCCCTAAACACATGCTCCATCTAAGCCATGGCCCAGATAATGGGCCCCTTGGGAAAAATGAATTCAGCCACACTTGTCTTTGATGTTCTTATTACACTGTAGCTCCTAAGAATTTATCATTGACAAACAACAATTTTGCATTGTCAGTTGATAGAATACTTATAAAAAATAAATTTAGTTAAGACATATAGACAAAAAACCTCCATCTGGATGTATTTATATAAATATATTTTAGAGTGGTTTAATACTATTATTTAATTCATAAAATCTGTAAGGATTATCTACCTTACTTTTCAACATCAGTGTACAATATATAGAATAAGGAAAATGAAAACTGTCATAAAATCATTAAATCTTGTCTGATCTTAAAAAAGATTGCAGGTGCACATCTTCAGATGGTGATCAACATATGTACAAATTTTCAGACTGTTCCATGCAGCAGTAAAAAATTCTATAGGGGGACAAAGTTGCGTCTACAGACAGACGGACGACAGACAGACGGACGGCCAGACGGACAGGGTGAAACCAATATACCCCCCTAAACTTCGTTTGCGGGGGTATAATTACTTTTAAAGTGCTATGTAATTGCACGTACGAGTATATTTGTTTAAAATTGCACGCATATTTTAATTTTAGTAAATGAAGATGGTCTTAAGGTGGCAGTGACGTTCATTTAAAGACATTCAATTTTCTGCCGTGTAACACTGGGTATCATGCGGTCAGCTACCGGTATATCATAATAATATTTCAAACAACTTTACTAGAGAAATTACTAATACATCAATTGTATAATAAAGACGGGATGTCCAAACCCTATCCTTCCTTCTCTTTGCAAAATGTCCATTACACCATAATTATTTACACTGTTTAAACATTTAATATCGACAAATTTTTCAATTCTTTCTACGAGCTACACGCAAGGATGACATGAAACAGCTCATCTAAGTACAAACAACCAACTCAGTCAAACTACCAACTCAGTCAAACTACCAACTCAGTACAACTACCAACTAAATCAAACTAGCAACTCAGAAGAACTACCAACTCAGAACAACTACCTACTCAGAAGAACTACCAACTCAGAACAATTACCAACTCAGTCAAACTACCAACTCAGTACAACTAGTACTACAAACTCAGTCCAACTACTAGCTCAGTACAACTTCTTACTCAGAACAACTACCAGCTCAGTCAACTTACTAGCTCAGTACAACAACCAACTTAAAGCAACCACTTACTCAATCCAACTACCAACTCAGTACAACTACTTACTCAGTCAAACTAACAACTCAGAACAACTACCAATTCAGTCAAACTACCAACTCAGTCAAACTACCAACTCAGTCAAACTACTACCACACAGTAAAACTACCAACTCAGTCAAACTACTACCAACTAAGTCAAACTTCCAACTTAGTCCAACTACCAACTCAGTACAACAACGAACTCGGAACAACTTCTAAGTCAGTACAACTACCAACTCATTACAACTAGTACTACAAACTCAGTCCAACTACTAGCTCAGTACAACTTCTTCCTCAGAACAACTACCAGCTCAGTCAACCTACTAGCTCAGTACAACAACCAACTCAAAACAATTACTTACTCAGTCCAACTACCAAATCTGTACAACTAACGAATACCAACTTATTCCAACTACCAACTCAGTGCAACTTCCAACTTAAGCCGTTACAACTAAAGCTGTTACACCACAACAAAGACGTAACTGGCAGATCTAACGTCAACGTCAAATCAGAAACCAAATCAGCCAAATACCCATCAACAAACAGAGCCACCGGACGAGGACGGACAACTTCAAGATGGTTGGACAACTTACTTGAGTTGGTCAGTCGACATTCTGTTTGACCTGAGCTTGACCTGGTTAGGAAGACGGAGGTACTACGAGGACCCATGTGTTTGTTGCGTCGATTATTATTTTCTGTGATGGTGGAAACAATTTCAGAAGACATGGCCGCTACACGTTTTTCTAGTGAATTTCATTGTGACAGGCAAACGTTACAATTATTCCGATGTGATAATGGTTACCCAGGGAACTCATTAGCATCTGCTTTGATAAGTATACGGGTATTTCTACAGTCATATACAACTTGTATTCAATGCTCGCCTCCACAATGTTTGGGGAAAAGGAAAATGGCAAAATCACACTAACGCCCCTATTTACAAACTCGTAACCCTGAAACGGAGGTTTGAGTCTTGCCAATGTGAGTACTGTGATAGCCAGATAGGGATACTTTTAAAATATGAATTCCTGAAAACTGGTAATATGAGGGTGTCAAAAATGCATGTTGTCCAAGTTGAGAACAAAACACGGACCGTTCTTCAGAAGCACGATAAAATGTGCACCAAAACTCGGGAAAGAACAGCTCCGCTTGTCATATTATGTTTGTAATTTTAACAGGTTTCCTCTTTACAGTTTGTGGTTTCAAATATAAAAGTTTATTGTTGTCGATACACATCGTGAGCTATGGTCCTAGCACCCCCAATGAGGGTTCATTCGGTACCACATTCTTAGAAGTACAAATTGCTTTCATTTAATACGATGAATCTACGCAGTAATGACAAAACCAATATCTCTGTTTGGCGTAACTGAACATGCTGTAGATGAAAGGAACTCAGTAAACCATATTGAGAATAAAACTAGGACAATCAACAGTAAACGGACTTCATTTAAGGCACAGAATGCATCATATTATGTTATGAAAAAATAAACAAAGATTAAAAATAACGGTTTCAATAAATATTGAAATCATTAAATCACGCCACAGTAGGTCTTAGTACAGGGCAGTATAGATTCGTATTGAATGGCATTGCGTGAAACATGGACAATTATAGATATTGATACAAAGCTTTCATCGCTTTGATATAGTTAATTCATTGGAGGAGTTTGAGTTATCCTATTTTTGTTACTTATCGTGACGTGTGTATTTGTGCTCACTGTATGTTTTGTTTTTCAAAATTAAAGTTATTTATATACTAGACATAGACAGTTTCCTAATACGTAACAAATACCATTTGTTATTGTTACTATGAACATTTGAACAAGCAATTTACGCAAATAAAAATATGTATACAGTACAGTGCATGTAACAGACTTATTTCTTGTAAAGGATCTCTTTCCTGAGAAAAATTGCGGAGTAAAAACAGTCCGTTGTTCTTACATAGTAAAGTCATGCATAAAACGTTAAAGGCAAAAACAAATGGTAAAGAATGTGACATAAATAAATGAAACGCCCCAGTATTTACAACCTAACTGCATTAGAAACTCACCCCGACTGCCCATATCTCCCTTCAAATGGTCAAAAATGGACGGACAACATAGTTATGAATGAGTGATTATGGCTTCAGGATGGGACCGACTATATCATCTTTGATATCAACAAATGTCTCCGGGCGACATTTTGTTAACCTTGCGCATGTAGATCCAGGCAATTGAACATGGGAAGAGTGAGAAAGATCAAATACAGGGGTCGTTTGTAAGTGTCCATAAAGATGTAGTTAGCCGGAAATAGCACGCACCTCTATAGGTATATACTCATCACGGACTAAACTAAGCAACATGTCCTCAGATGCTAGTCACTTGATACAAACTTACATTTCGTAGCATGCGCAAAGTTCGGTATAGTTAACCTATTAGTAGTTCTTTTGTTCAGTCTTGTTCCAATCTTACCTTTTGTTTTAGCATCATCATGTTCGTCAGTCTCCACAGAAACCCCGTTAACGTTGCAATCTTTAGTGTCTTCAGTAATATCCATTATAAAACGATAGACCTAAAGCTATCTCTCCATCAAAGTGTCCAAAACAATCAAAAAGAAAATCTCAATAGAGTTCCACTTCTAAGTATTGATAGACTCCTAAGGATTCACTAATATCAGATAGTGTTTACATGTAGTACGGTACTAATGGCGCTTTGATAGACAAGTTACACAAGGTGGAACCTTACTCCAGCCAGATTGTACCTTGTCTAACCCATTAACGCCGAGAAAACACTTCACTTTGGCGTAGATCGAGGGTCTTCACCAAACCTGGCACTATTACAAGACACCCCCAGACTGATACAGGAGGGGCGATCGCTTCCGTAGTACTGGGATGTGTTGATAACCGACCACCTACTACCGGGCTTGATTTCGGGAAGTTTTGGCAATTTTCTTATCAAAATCCGATTCTCACAACATAAGTAAAACCCTGGGTAAATGTGAGGGGTCTCAGTGAATGATTCACCGTTTTCGTCAGAGTTAACTGGCACTGTGTTTGACGAACATGCTCGACCCTTGTTAAATTAGCCAGGATTAATAAGAAACGATCGCTCGCCTGATCAGACGTACACCAAAAATAAGTCCCCATCCAGCCAAACAAAGGGAAGCGATTGATTCAAGTCTTACCACATAAGCACTTTATCGCAATCGCATTTATTCCATGCACATATTGTGAAGGATTTACAACAACAGCTTGTGGGGGGTTTTATTCTATGCTAACTTCTAGGTTCAACATAGTACATACAACAATAGATAACTTGATTAATTCATAAAAAGAAGGAAAATGTATGTTATAAACTTGTAAAATTAACATGATCCATAAAAAGACATCTATCATATGCTTATGAAGTATATCGATTATGACCAAGTAATTACCAAAATAAACAAATATTTAACAAAAACTGAAACCTCAAAAACTATGTTTCAAATTAAGTGTTAAATACAAATTTCAAACCTTGTTTCCGCATGTTGTAAAATCCAGCGAGAAGTTGTAAGAGTTAGCGTGGACGGAAACACGTCTCCTCAATGTCAAATACTGATATGCTAACGGGTCACCTTTAGAAGAAAGCTGAATACACATAAATCCGAATTTGAATTTAGAAAGTGATGTATGCTAATATTAAACCAAAGGTAAGTTCGGTGCAAGCTGTCTTTTCTAGACGCTAATTAAAGACTGTTCCACACTGGTGTGTCGCGTGTGTAAAAGTTTGGATGAACGTCGTATATTATTTCCTCAATCTCACAGTTTTACGCTAATCTTTTAAAAGATAATTCATGGAAAGTATTACATAATTTTATTTTTATTTATGGAAAATCTATTTTTGTGTATTGTTTATCATTCAAAATCACCCCCTACTTCCCCTGTTGATATTATAATACGTTCGCCGGAATGAACGCTGTAGTAGTTTATCTTTAATTAAATCAGCAAGACAATCTATATCAGCAACTACCATTTGCATCGATATAAACAACGTACAAAATATTAAAGCAGTCTGACCTCAAAAAAGTTTTGAGGTTGGCTGTGAAATGAACATTAATGCAAAGTAAAGCCATCATCTTGCTGATCATTCGCTTCATCCTTGTAAACACGCGATCACGTGATTTAGACGTTCGGGGAAACCAAAACATCAGTTTCTGGGACGGAATGATCGATTTTCTGCGATCGTGACACAATTTGTCTTAAAACACTTCAACAAAACAAACAAAAATCGATACCATGAAAAAAGGAGTAAACACTGGCTTGTTTGCCTCCCTGGGCGCTGTAACAATGACTGCTGATTGGTGCACTGTTTTGTCTGCTAACGTTATACCTAGCTCGCGAAGAGACATTTCCCCAATCTTTGTAATGGTGCAGTAATCTAGAAAATTGCTACACTGTCTGATCCCCGTTAATTGCACAGATAGAAGCAATTTTGAATTTGATACATCCTGTCTATAGAGAGAGAGTTTTAATGACCATGCGCGGTCGACCTTTAACACAAGAAAACAAACCGAAGTTCCACTGACTGCACAGTGCCTTAAAATCTATCTTTTCCGAGCAGTATGATAGTTGACACTCTCTCTCTAGTATCACTAGTGTCGGTATTGATTGAGCTATTAAGGATATGTCACAAGGAATTCGCATCAATATACTTTTTTTTTTAAATTAAAGCTGCTCCATGGAAACGTGTAAAGAAACTGAAATAGAAACTTATGTGCAACAAAGACAATATAGACATTGTCACAATGTACGTGTATGCACGGCACGGGAGAGGTGTGTATCGGGCAGTATTGACCTGTTATAGAAAAGGCATAGCTCTAGACCGGGCAGTATCAACAGTTATAATATGCAGTATGTAGAATAGCGCCTTGATTATAGCAATAAAGCAGTATAGTACAGAATTTGTCATAACGCACGGGCATTGTATTATTGGCCACATGCATGTAGTTTGTAGTTATATTGATACTAAGTAGTCTGTAATTCATGTATTTAGCGACCAGACAATATCACTTTACGTAATCTTAAAATAAATAATATTTTCTTAACATATGATCAATAAACATACGCATAAAGAGTAGGAGATTTGTACGTTTTACTTTTACATTCTTTAAAACCTGCAGGTTGAAACTATGTCATTGCCCACTCAGTACACTTAGACTTTATATTAGTTGACTAAGCCAGAATAATGAAGACTTGCTTCTAGGCGTAATTGGAAGGATTTAATAATGATATGCTACATTTATATCTAATCATGTTTGAATATAAGTGGGTAGTGATTTTTATTTTGAATATTAGATACAGCATTCTTCAAACAAATAGCAATATACATGTACATGGTACGAAAGATATTCTGCATTCGGGTTCCACTTTATTGTTGCTATGATGTGAACGAGCTGTAGTGATGTCGATAGATCATTAAAACTAGTTTCCCCTCAATCAGTTGCTATTATTGTACTGTGTATGTAACTAAATGAGCCGAGATGACGGACACCGGCCGAACGTGTCAAAAGACAGCTACAGTTCCATCTGTCTTTTCAGGGACTCGCTAAAGAAGATTATGTCAATTTGTCCGGGAACCCGCCTAATGTAATAACGATGTTTTCCCGTCCAGATAACGCCTTATTGCGACACAAACGGTAAAGAACTTAGCAGTAACACAATCCTGACAATCTGTGAAGGCACTTTCCTTCTATCCTTTGCCTCTGGGAAAATAATATCACCAGTTGTAATCATTGCGGAGTTAGTGAAGAGAGCTACAAAAAATCAATGTCTGAAATCCATTTTGTTCGATTCGCTTCAGTGCCGCAGTGTTCTTAGCCTGTAGCTCTGCTGAACAAAATCGCAGATCTCAAATACGTATAAAACAATACTCGCTCAGTGGCACTCAGAAAAATCAAAGACAGGAAGGAGAAAAGATTTAAATATTAATTGTTTCACCATAGTAACTATTTGCTTGGATACGGGGATCACCGCCTGCTAATTACAGTAAGCGAGAGTTCGAGTTGGCAATATACATGCAGTATCATGCAATAACTTGGTAAGATATGCGCACAACATTCATGCAATAAAAACATACATTTGTTACTTCCAAAAAAAAAATGGAAAAAATTGCGGTGAATCAATCTCTTTACCTAGATTCTTTTATTGCTAATTAATTGCGAAAACTTCAGGATGGCGTTAGTTATGAGAAATCGTTAATTGATAAGGCGACCTTATCTCGAGGCATAAAAAATCAAATAACAAGAAACCTGCTGAGTGGAGGGCAAAGATGGCTCAAAAAACCTCAAAGCAATCGAGAAGCCGGAGCAGCGCTACAAACAAGCACTACATCCCGAGGAGGCGGGGGGTACTTCGATATCTCGGTCTGTTTTGACACCTGACCTGCCAAAGTCGGATTTATATTCTATATTCTCTGCTGTGGGGGGGGGGGGGGGGGTCAAACCAATGTAGTGGGCTTAGCAAATGTTTTGAAGAAAAAAAAGAATATAATAACGCTTCGTCCTGTTTGTCACCATATAAAGCAACCAAGCTTCAAGAAGTGATAAATTAAAGGGATTTTAAAGAAAGGTCCACTGTTAAAGATTGACTGAGTTACATATATACCTACACAATAGCCCAAACCTTAAGTTCTACTAATAAAAGCATGTAAAAGCGGAACAAGATCAAATCACAGTTTGGATAAATATTTAATAACTATGTACTTTATGTACTTTGTTCCATTGGGGTCTCAAGTATTTGTCTAGTTCTAAACATCTTCATTTCTAAAGCATGTTTCAATGGCAGTGCAAGTGCAACGTGAGTGAGATGATCTTGCTAAAATAACAAAATGACAGTGGCGGGTTTTAAGCAATTGAAAGAGAAGAGTAAAATTATAAAGAAAAAAAACAAAAAACAAATTTGTGAAAATACGTACAGCCGTCGGACATGGAAATCCAGACTGAAAAACCGATTAGAAATTGGTTTAGATTGACTTTGTGAAATTGTAATAGAGCCCATGGATTACATCTATACAGAAACTGTCTAAAAATAGTAAGGCTACCCGTTATCTAAACAAGACACGAATGTGTTAAAATAGTATGAATGAACATGCATTCTCAATTCTCTATTCACTGGCAACAAAATTCAATTTAAAACTGTCTTAAACTTTGACCCAGAATCAATAAAGTTTGGCTGATATTTCACAGAAGTATGTCAGGTTATCAATGATGCGTGTCAGTGGGTCCTCAGTAACATTGCACAGTGCTGCACGATATATAGCGTTAATGAATTAATTAATGACTTCATCAGCTAACAACACAACAGCACTCCATCTAGCTGTAGCGTGCAGGTGTTCCGTAGAATGAATTATTGACAACAATCAAACATCATCCGATATCAGATCTTTAGAACAAGTCTACAGAAATTTGTATTTGGAAATCAATATAGATCATTAACAAGGGGTCAAATATCTTGGATAATGACTTCTTTTTTTTTAATGAAGTCGGAGTTTACCACTAATTGTTCACTGCTGTTTTTGTACACATATTGACAGCTACGCTAGTTATGGACTACGGCACTAAGACCTCGCGTTGTGTCCTAAATTCGGAATGCAACTAAATGTCAAAGTCGGAATTGATTTTCAAAAATCCGAGTTGATGACAAATGCATGTGATACTACGCACTGTTCCCAAGTACAGTACTTAATGCCAAGTCCTTCATAGCCTACAACCCTCGCAGCCGACAATTTGGAAATATAAATTTCATTTGTTTAGATCCGACGCACGAGCAGGGAACTTGATTCTTGCTGACGATGCTTACAAACAATTTATTACTTAGAATAACAAACAAATTTTACGGAGCAAAGAGCACTTCAATCCGCGTGCCTGAGCTGGAAGATGAACAGATTATTACAAACTAATGATCCTGGACGGTTTTCGTTGGGAGCAATAGCGTCTTTGAGCGGCATGTGGTTTTACTCGACATCGCGGAGTAGTTTTGATGAACTTCTTTCATTGAGAAGTTGTCAAAATTGGCGCTTCCATCTTGAAAAATTTAGTAAATGATGGAAAGCAGATAAAACTACGAAATGCCCCGAAACAAAACATTCCACACAATTAAATTAAAACATCTTAGGTGATAAACATACCTTTAGTGTGGGATTTAGGTCAAGTTCTTAATTAACGTCAATAAAATAAACTAATTCACTACATTAATATTTGAGCAGGGTTGTTACTTTTGGGCGTGTGCCGATGTTGTTTCTCCAGGGAAGAACCCATGTTGGGGCCTTTAATCTCGTGTAAACATTGCTCGCCAGTAGACCCTCAAATACACACACACTTCGTTGCAATTAATATAGACGCATATCAAAAATTCATAATTTACCACTAAGCTCGCATGTGCACATGTAAATCCTATGTAAAGGGCGACCCTATTGCACTACTTCACTTGTCAAAAATGGAATCCAAATCGTGGGGAGGGATGTTACATGCACGACACAATACATACAATTACCTTACAAACATAATTCATTCTTTGTAGAGTGTATCGCGCGATCAAAGCAATTTATAAACATCTACATAATATACATTGTTAGTTATCTGATCCGACCAAAGAGTACGGGTAACAACTAGCCCTAATTGTGGACCTTTAATCCTCCAGACCGACTTCGATTCTTTCACCCATTTAACAACAGTGATTGAATACAAACGTTCTGTCTAAAAATAAAACGTTTGAACTACCTCACTACATCTGCCTAAAAATATACATACACCTGTGATTATTTATTTACACAATGCACAGGTAAGGCGGTCAGGAAATACCTTCTTTCACGCTGCCTTGCGGTTCTTCCTCTCGGAACTCCTTGGACGCTTCCATTCGCTCATCCTCGGACAACAGCTCGCCGTTTTCCTGCTCGGCTCTCATCGTTTCCCACGGTCCTTCCTGTTCCATGTTTTCCAAGCAACACACTCCAAAAAATCTAGAGTTTATTTGTTTACACACCAAAGGTATTTACTACAGCGTGCGATTCGTTAATCAGAGAATGAAGAGAGATGCTAGGTCAGACAGCGTAACGTCAAATCCCCTTCTCCACATTACCCCTGCTTTCCTGCGATGCAACAGGCGCTTATATTCTTTAAAACACAGCCGATAATTCTTAGTATTCAACGTCGGACGAACACAGAGCGAGCATTAATAATATATCAGTTAAAACACAGTATAAAGCCAAGCCGCCTGTGAACAACTGTGGAAGCGGATCCCGTACCAATGCTTGTTCCAACTTAACTTGCAGCAACGGCCTAAAATCCAATACACAGTTTTATTCAAAACACCGTAATTCCCACTGGAGCAGAAACTTGCAATGATTGACACCAGCACGGTTTATCGACCCGATATGGTTGACTGGTTTTCCTAATATACGTAAGTACAAATATTTTGACCGTAAAACTTTCCCTTCCTGAATAATTCTGGACAGCGTCTCCTCCTTGCAAGAAGTGATTCCACTACACAGATCCCGGATGTGCACTTTGCAAGCAGACTATAAATCCATGATTAAGCACGATCCCGCGGGAAAACTGGCTAAATGGCTGTATGGATTTTCTGTAGCTTCCACCGATAGTCGCCATTAAATTAATCAATTAATAAAGCAAAGACCGATTCTTTAACTTCCGGACGTGCATGGTATATTATTGCTTTCTAGCTGTCCTTCCATGGCCCCTAGATATGGTTGTGAAACAAGAACATGGCATCTTGAAACAGGGACGTCAAGTTGTTAACAATATCTTGTCTAACCTCAATGGGACATTGTCATCTTCTACACTTGAACGCAATCTTATGTACCGAGCTTTAGTGAATGCAGAGTAAATATCAAATTTTAAAAAAAACCCTCAAAAGTTGAAATAAATGTGATATTACACCGGAAGGTTTTACATTTGATGATTTGTAAATGACAATAATGCAGAGAGAGAACTTTAGAATAGGACCCTGTGTGTGCTTGGGAGGAAGGTTTTTCTACCGGGCCCCTTCCACAAGATCTCACTGACGTTGACACAGTGAATTAAATAATGAGGACTGGTAATGACTCTTGTTATGTTGCTTCCACATGCAGAATTAAGGCTGCACTGGTATCGATTTTTGTTCCCTCATTAAAATCAAACAACGTCTGGTAAAACTTACAAATTCAACGGCTTTCTCATAAAAATTGGTTAGATTTCGATTCAATTTCAAATGTCTTCAACTCCATGCAATCAACAATGATTGCAAAAGCAGGTTGTCGACAATTTTACAAAGTCACTCATAAATCATTTAAATTAAGACCCCGGTGTCTGTCTAGCGTGCACTGGCGGGCTGATTCCTGCGTACAGAACCAACCAACTCATTTCCATATAGCTGTCTGAATGTCACCACGGGGACCAGGCAGATTTACATTAACTATATAATAATCTTAATTAGAGACGAGCTCTCCTGAACAAAAGTGGTACATGACCCGGGACCTTAGTCTATCACAGTATTGGACCTTTACAGTCTGCGAAATTAAAGAGAGACAACTGTGTTTAAAGAATACCCCCTTCCTTTATTTGCAATAAATAAACAAGCCATGCATTTTTGCACAAATATTTCCAAAAGAAAGGAAAAATAACGTTGTAAATTTTTGAAATGCAAGCATATAATTTTATAAAACTATAGCTACGCACCACGTCATCAACATCTATTAACAATGGATTTTTATTTCATTGTAATTAGAAAGACGACGAACTGACTTAGTTCGTTCGACACAGAACATTTAATTGCATGTATTCTTTTGTTTATGCAAGTTATTTAATGTCAAAGCAGATAGGACAATTAATTAAGTTTTCCCAGAGCGCGATGTTACGTCTGAACAGAATAAAAATCATTTCATGAACCTTTACTAAATTACTATCTTTCCCATCGTTCCCATGGAAACGGATCCATCGTTCGGCAAGGAGAGGCAAGGAGAGGGTTACTTTTCTACGGCAGATTCATCTGATAAAATTACTGTGTGTAGGTCAAGGTTCTATTCTGTGAATACTTCAAGGTCAAGAACTCCAGACCAAGTCACTGTCCGTTACCCCTCTATAGGGACAGTGTATATAGCTCAGTCTCGTACGACAGAACAAATGTTACAACCACAATATCATATCACATAATCAAAATATCATAACTCTATTCCAAGGTCAAAACTATTCCCCGCATTAATCTAATGACTTACTTAGGTTTACCTAGCAATGTTATAACAGTATCGAGAAAATGCAGAAATAAGTTTTTAGTATGTGTATATATATTACATATTCCTAGTCTGTGAGGTACTTAGGGCATGGTTCATCATACATGTAAGTACTTTCGATTTGTATCAGCTGAGTTTGCACATTTACGACATTCGATATAACATGCCAAAAAGATCGAGCATTGCATCATATGGGAATGGTAATCTGAGTAGTTTCTCTTGCTGGCTGCACTGTACTTTTTCGCTTTAACTTCGTGTAAAGGTGAAATTGCTCAGAGCAATAGGGGATCAATATAGTACAACAATACCACGTAATGTACGCACACTTCACACCGGACAACAGATGTAGGGGGACTAAACAAAGTGTACGTGGCTGAATAGAGTCGAGCAGAGTCCCGGGCCCCAAGGTCACCTTGGGACTGGGTCTGAATGTCGTCTGTATACGGACGGATCCTCTATTAGTGTGTAATAGGAAGATTTCATTTTCGACAGACAATAAAACTTTAGTATGAACATCCATCATTGAGGGATGATGGATTCCGCGTGTAGGAGTTTTTTGTCTTGTTCAAAATCCACATAAAGGTCAATAAAGCGCGACTGTAAGATATCAGTATGTGAATGTAAAAAATAAACATGGAGACATTGTAACCGATTCATACAAACTCTGTATTGCTGTGATAGCTTGAAATTTTAATGTACGTTTAAGTTACAATAACTTATACAAGTCGTACTTACTTAGTTAACAAATCAATCGAGTTAAAGCGATGCCTAATTAACGCCGTATACCACAAGGAATGCCGTTAATTATATCTTCTATACGCGCTAATGATGCTTAGTTAAATTGTAGATGACTGCAGCAGGTGCCCCTTTCACAAAACAGGTGTGTGGACACAGCTATATGTGAACAACTACTGTCTGCATTGCATCCACGTATTAGTCAGAAGTAAACGAACTAGTGCACAGTCAGGGACCTTTTGATCTCCCAACAAACAGATCCTGAGTACTTCAACCCCACACACACATGCTACATGTACTTACCGTACCACAGTCGGTTCGTCATTTTTGTGCTGTTAATTTAGAAACATATCCTAGGATTTCACAAACCACGGGGCTTCTTCATCCAAAACGCTAAGTCCGCGTGCTCAGACCAGGTGGGATATTTAAACTGGGTGTACGCCGAGACAATATATATGTATATATATAAATATTAAACACTGTTCAGCATCGTTGCCCACAACCGAACATAAATGATTTGAGCCCCTAGATGACTTTATTTGCCACAGTTATTTAAAAACCTTATCCGCCTTTTGATCTTATTTTAATAGCCAGAGGAAGCTTGCAAGCACAAAAAATGGATGCAGGCAATTATGGTTCCTTCTGGTTCAAGAGTTTATGCAGAGATTAGTACCTTATAAGTGTATAGTACTTATGTACGACTTGATGGTGGTACAGTCACGTGACATTGTATCTTCTGCAGTCTTCTGCTAATCACATCCGGTATTCATGGGAAATCAGGAGAGGATAAATAACATAAAAAAACTTCCGTTACCTTTTCATTGCTCGATATTTTGAAGAAATTTTTTTTAAAAAATACATACATCTCAATAACATAATTTTTACACAGGAATATAATATCCTTATATACATGAATACGGAAAAATTGTACATGTATAAGACATTCACTCAGTAACAAGTTTGTGCAATTTACTTTAATTATACTCTAGTATCTATATATTTTCTTATTTATATTGACTTTAATTAATTGTTTTCTTAAAATTCTTTGTCATGTTTTTAAATGTATGCTTGTTTGATTAGTTTAATCCAATACTTGGTTTCAAGTGCTTCATTTCTTGTGTAAGTGAGTTCACTTTAATTTGTTACTTGTGACTTTATTCTTTTGCAAGAAAACAATATAAAGTCTTGTGAGGTTTAACTGAAGATGAATTGATGTATATTAAATAAATGCTGAATAATACGTCATACTTATCAAGCTAAATCAATTTACCCTGCAGACGTGTGAACTTGGTTTATGCCCATCCTGTATAATCTTACTTGCGCTATAACAGCCATCCTAATGTAGTAGGTGATTAATTGCCCTTCATATTTTCAAAGACTTATATTCAATATATAGTCTATTGCCCGCCATAGTTCTCAATAGCGTTCAATTGCCTACCTTAGTCCTACAAACGTTCTCAGAGGCTTTGTCTATTAATTGTCCGATTCATCAATAAATTCTTACAAGAGGATATATTTCTGTTTACCCTATCGTCAGGACAAGCTTACTACAGCTTATACCACAACTGTCAGGCTCTCTATGAAACGTTATAGTAAAACAAGCTAAAATTAATTCTACAATTTATATCACAATCGTCGGGCTCTCTATAGCGCTATACTCTAAAAAGTGTACAACTGCTAACTATACAGTAGGCAGGCTCTCTATAGCGCGTTATAGTCAAGCAAGCGTGTACTACTACAACTTACAACAGTCGTCAGGCTCGCTATAGCGTTATACTCTAACAAGCTTACTGCAGCTTGCCACAATCGTCTAGCTCTCTATAGCGTCATACTCTAACAAGTTTACTACAGCTTACCACAATCGTCAGGCTCGCTATAGCGTTATATTCTAACAACCTTACTGCAGCTTACCACAATAGTCAGGCTCTCTATAGCGCTATAGTCAAACAAGCGTACTAACTGACTACAGTCTTCAAGCTCGCTATCGCGCGTCATAGTCAAACAAGTTTACTACAGCTTACCACAATCGCCAGGCTCTCTGTAGCGCGTTATAGTCAAACAAGCGCACGCTTTCTAAATACTCGTGTTTTATGATGTTCGCTGCTTGTCGTACATTCGTTGGTTTGGCAATGGTGTTCTGTTGGGTGCGTGTACCGTTCTAATCCCCGATAAAGTAACTCAGAGCAAAAGTTCGCAGAACCCTAAATTAATGCCCCGTTGTTCATCAGTTTACAAATAACTGTTAAATAACGTCAATATCTGCATTCATTATTGTCCTTTACAAAAATGTTTAACGAGATTTTAACGCAGTTAGCTATTGTTTTTCAATGTTTGTTAATTAGCGAGAATGCAGTGAAGGATTGGTTTTGTTTTGAAATTGTTTTAAATTCATATTAGAATTCATATTAGAATTCATAGAAAATAACAGTGAGTGGCGTGTACTCCTATGGTGTGGTTAACTTACTAAGTATCATAACTGCGCATTTATTTTTCTATTAAGACGATTTTTGTGTCCTTAAATTTTATCTTTAATTTCTTAGTATTCTTTATCTGATGTAACTCTTTGTGTTTGATGCAGTGGTCAATGAATGGCTCATTCGGAGTAGTCTTTGTTTCTATTTCTTTAAAAGAGAGAGAGAGAGAGAGAGAGAGAGAGAGAGAGAGAGAGAGAGAGAGAGAGAGAGAGAGAGAGAGCTATCTGTTCCATTATTGTAAAAATATTGTTTTGCCTTTTGATTTAGATACACAAGGACTTATATTTTAATTAACCAACCATGGTCGTATAAACTTTCTTCCCTTTTTTTTAGAGTAATGGAACAAGGAAATACACTACACATTAGTATTACCACATATGAATGCTCTTGACATATCTTGTTCCACAGTGTTATCACTGATGAACCCAAACACAGGTAAAAAATGCTGGTAAGTTCGCCAGATTAAAACTTGTCCTGCTTCAAACTTTGTGATTTTATTCTTAATTAAAGTCTTACCTTCATTAGGGTAATACATCTCCTTCGCCATTACGGTGTCAATATCACATCGGGAAGTCTCCTACATGTAAATCCTTACCCTCACCGTACTTGTAAGCAGCAGCAGTGGTTGTAGGTTCCCTACAGCTAGAGCGGGGGATCGTGGAGAAGTGCTCAGAGCCCCACATTCCGACGCTCCATCAACTGACAATTGTGATTACAAAGCCACTAGCTGCACTGTAGGATTTATGATGCATTCCTCTTTCTGAGTTGTCGCCATTTTAATTCGCCAAAAATATGCATTTGCATTTTGTGCAATTCATGATTCAAAGATTAAAAATTGTCATTTGCATTGTCTTCTTCCAGGAAATGTGTGGCGTTGACTCCATGTACAGTGAGGATGATGCTTAATGGACGTAATGGAGGATTTATCCACCGTGGTCGATCACTGTTCTCATTTTATTTTTTTAAATCATAAATAAAGCAATTGCTCCAATATATCTAGAGTTTTTTTCTTTCTCCCTCTTTTGTTGACAAATGCTGTGGATCTGTGAACGCTATTGTTTATCGAACAATGATAACACTTACAGCTTTAAAACTAATCTCTAAAGTTGACTAAAAGTGTTAAATATTTCATATATCGAACTATGGATGAACTGGACAAACGATGCAAACATTTCAAAGATATTGCGTTCGGAAAATGAATTATCAGGATAGGCTTTAGCTCTACTGTTTTCCTAAAACGTTCAGTTTCAAGTATAAAAAATATTTGAGCATTATGCTAAATAGTAAATACACATGTGCATAACTAAGAAGGATTTAAAAATAGAAATGTTAGATATCTTGCATGGAATTTGTATTTTTGGTTTTCAGTTTCTTACCTGTCCCGTTGTAAGCATTTCCACTTAGTTCGCCAAACGTTATTCGATGCTTACAGGCACGTAGCATCAGGGGGGGCCAGGGGGGGCCAGGGGGGGCCTGGCCCCCCCACTTTTTCTCGCAGTAACAAATTTTTTAAAATTTACATATAAAAAATGGAATTATCATTGAGTTGGCCCCCCCACTTTTTTGGGAGTGTGTAAAAATTTGATATGAAAATAAGGAAATGAGTAGTGAAATTGAAGTTATATAGAAAGCCAGCGCCCCCCCCCCCCCCCCCCCCCACGGATTAGGATTTTGAAGATTTTGGGAAACGTAACATTTTCCTTTTTTTTTTTTTTTTTGGCTTGTCAAGATTTTTTGGATGAGTCTGGCCCCCCCCCCCCCCACTTTCAAAAACGATGCTACGTGCCTGGCTTATGTTGAAGGGTCCATTTATTGGTCCGGAGGCTGGAGGCCCAACAAATTACCTACCAGAACTACTTTAACTTTTTTAATTATGATTTTAGCCAAAGTTTCTATTACCAGGTATTTACTGAAGATAAAATTCAAATATTTCAGGATAGAATACAGGGCTTAAAGAGCTTGATATACTAGTAGTGAAAAATAGCCACGGCCATCAATTCCTTTTAAAACACGGTTCAGTCATGTAAATTTTATACAGAATCTTGTGTAATTTGTGATGGAATGTAATTTGTTTCCAGCTAGTCAAGTTTAATAATTAAGCTTTATCCTATACATGGGAAAGCTCATAACCCAACGACACTGCGATTCGAACACTCGGGGTTGGTGTTCATCATTAATTGGGGCCACATGCTTGATAGCATGTTTTGCAATGTCTGAATTAAGAAAGTCAAATGCATGAACAGTCACGATGCAGTAAGACTACATCATGTCTGGCCAAGTGGGTGGTGTGGTGGCCTATAGAAACCAAATGAAGTGAAATAAAAGTTAAACTTTATATAAAAATCATCTTCCCAAGTCAAGGGTTTCTGATCCGCTCCGCTCTACACAAACCTTTGGGTTTGTGTAGAGCGGAGCGGATCGGAAACCCTTGACTTGGGAAGATGATAAAAAAATTAGCTTTGAACATTTTCTGAAGTCATCTTTAATTTGCTTTATTTATTTTAGATACTATATAAAGATTCATTTTTCAACATATAGTGAAATTTTCTTGCCACGTGCACCTGTTTTTTAAAATTGAATGTTTCAAACATAACATTATCGTCAATCCCGTCCCCATCTAAACAAATGATAATATTTGATAACTACTGATATTAGAAATTAAAGAACATTAGTTTGTTTTTCTGGTTTAAGACATTCTCTGCATTGATGTCAAAGAGACAAAGCTGTTCACTTTTATCTTCATTTTTGGATTTTCTTACAGCTCGGTTACACATGTATATTGGTTACCTAACATCATTTATTTGAGACCATACCAAAACTGAAAAGTATTAATTTTATTAATAGTATAAATTAACATATATCTTGTAATTAAAATACCCGTTGGCAGTGTATTAATACACTGTAATAGTGATTTTAAATCGCACAATTGCTAAAAATTATAACAATATTCAAAATATAAGAAATAAGGAATCATTCTTTGAGTATTACATGTATGTAAGAATTCTACTGCACTGTAGGTAAAAAAAAATCTGAAAAGCACAAGTATGGAAGCACAAGTACTTTTGTAAAAAAAAAAAAAAAAAAAAAAAAAAAGCATCGTTTAAAAAGTGAAGGAAAATAACCCCTGAAGTACCCACTTTTTAAACAATTTAACGATGCACCCCCCTTCTCCCCGTGTAAGTATGTCAGAGTATAGTTCTTGTTCTAGAACTTCGTCGTCCTACATAAACTAATGATGATCATGTGAACGTTTGATATAGAGAATTTTACGTATAGAATTTGCAAGCTTTTTACTGACCAGGTCTATCGTGGTAACTAACAAAATGAGCGAAGAGATTCCGGTTATACCAAAAGTAACGAGTTTGACTGTCCATAGCGGAAATATCGTCAACTGGAACAGACTGAAAAGACACCCAAACCACGGGGCAACTGCAGAGGTAATTTCTTGTTTGTTTACAAGTTCTAAAAATAGCACAGAAGTAATGTAACCGTTATCCTTAAACTGCGTTCGATAATGTTCATACGATATTTAGCAGGTGCTTCCTCATAGGATTATTTCCTTGTCAGATGACAGCAACAATTTTGGTGCGTCTGCTTTTTTCTACAGCGTATTTTCTATTTGTATTGTAGAAAATACGTTAAAGAAAATAATTTAACAAGCAGGCTTACTGACATTTTTATTGACGCGAAGAGTTATCTGCTCGTTGTTTATCTGACTTCTTGTTGTTTATTTATTCCAGATTGCTGAATGCATCGATTCTGCACTAAAAACTTACCTGGACAGTGCTGACAAAACAGCACTTCAGGTAATTCACACCTGTGTACACTTCCTATTTTTTTAACCAAAAAAGCAACACCAGCAGCTCCCTCAAAACCAAATGTCAATAAATAGAACACATTTCAGAGTAATTCTGAATAGAAAGTCAAACCTGCATGTGGTTTATTTCTCAAAAACCTTGGAGTAGGGGAGGGGGGGGGGGCACTAGATTTCTTTCTCAGGAAGTTAATAGTGAGGGATAATTGTGTTTTTTCAGGGGGTGGATTGAGGTAGGGAGGGAACCTTAATTGTCTCTAGATCTGTACATGCAGTGCATAGGACTTTATCTTCTTAGCCTTGTTTTCTATATTATGACATACTGTGGACATTTTTTTATTTATAGGGGTCAATGTTCGTGGGTAGCTAAAATTTTCCTGGTTTGTTGGATCATAATTTTGGTAGTGTATTAATTGGGATAATTTGAATGAAATTAAACAAATGTTTGTATATACATTCTTGAGGATGTAAATTTGTGGGAAAGGGTTACTTATATGTATTAAAGTCACAAACATTGGTCCCCCATGAAGAATGAGGATTTTACAGTACTCATTACTTTTCCCTACTATAAGGGTCATTAAATTTTTTATTTCTCTGGCAGTATGAAACCAGTTTGGAGTGCAAGTCCACCAAATTTATGGAGGCACTCCCTGCTGATGAGAGAGGTGACCTGAAAGTTACAGGTAAAAATCTTTGTGTGAACGTGTTATAGAAAGCTGATGAAAGCATTATGTGAGCTCAATAACTCTGTCAACATTCAGCCTCTTCATGAACTGAAGAATAGGTTTTTTTTTATAGATATCGGGTAAAGTTTCATCTTTTATTTCTTTATCTCTTTATAGTGAAAGTTTTCCTGTGTAAATTACTGCCCCCATCCACACTGAAGGAGGGAATAGAGAAAGGTGAGTGGTTCATGATACTGTAGAAGCAGAAATATTCGTTGAGGATTTAATTTCGTTATTTTCGTTGGCAGTATAAATCAACGAAATTAAATCCATGACGAATTTTTAACCAAAGTATAATAAATACAAAGAGATAAAAATTTAACGAAATTAAATGCCAACGGAATTTTATTTGGTTAAAAAAACACGAAATTTTGACCCAACGAAAAAATAGGTGTTTCTACAGTATGTAAATATGGATGCCCAACTTATTATTTTGTTTTGTTTTGTTATCTGATGAGCATTATAAGTGGGTTTTAATAATAGTAATACATGTATTATGATTAGATGATTTTGTTATGAAAAAAATGATAAATAGAATGATTAATAGGTGTAAAGATGATGATGACAATGATGATGATTTTGAACATGTTGAAGATGAATAAAATTTTTATATTCAGTTTTTAATTAATAGCTTAATAGCATATCATCACCTACAGGATTTGAAGATGATAGTTCTTGTGTTTCAGTTTTAACAGAGCTTAACATCACGTTCATTGAGACAGTGATTCTGGCACTACCGGAGCTAGAGGAGGATGAGGAAGTGTCGCTGTCTGTCATCCAGCCGTACTGGGAAGCTCTGGAGGAGATGGTGGAGGGAGAGAGAGTTCTGTCCCTTGGAATAGCTGATCTAAATAAAGAGCAGTTAGAGGAGCTATACAATTGGGCCAAGGTGACCTAGTTAAATCAATCTAATGGATGAATGTTTTTAGAAGTGTTTGTAAAAGGTATTTTGTATCCACAGTCTTATTTGAAGTATGATCCAAAACTTCTTTAATAATCTGCACCACATTGATAAAATTTTTCTGTAGTGAGTACCACATAATATGATATACCTAGTTTATACTTGTATTATTTGTATTACAAAGGTATGGTACTGTTCAATGAATATTGTTATGATACCAATATTTTGAGTTAATTTATTCATCAAAAGACCTAAACATATTACAAAGTTGGGGAATAATTAACCTTGAAAGTGATTATCTTAATCTCCCAGATTAAGCCAGGGATTAACCAAGTGAACCTGGAGTCGTGTTGTGTGATGCCCAAAGATCTGACGGAGTATGCCAAACAGAACGACATACAGCTCCTCAGTCACAACGATGCTAGAGGTAAGGGAGACAAGTCATCCCAGAACAATACTACTCGGACCGTAATATGTACAGAAATAACAGAATTAGAGTGGTCTCTCTTTATCTGTATTAGAATTATCCTATAGATAGTTGTAATCTTGTTTAGCTGGGGCATTGTATCAGGTATACATCAATACAATTTAATACACAGATGTTTTTCATGACATGAAGTTAAAATTCAAAAATGAAAAAACAAAAATTAATATTATTTGTAATATCATATATTATTGTTTTGCTAGGTAAGTTACTGTTTTGGCCACCAAGTTGTAATATATTCTAACAGTATATGGCTTCTGAGATCAAAACAACTTTGTCTAGTGTCATTTAATGTGTATGGTTATGATGTATATATTTCATTGATTGTACATTTAAATGGTGTAAATCTCAGTCAAATTTTTAATGTGATTGTGAAAATTGAGAATATGTTTAAAATTTGGTCTTTATTGATGAAATCAGACATAAAACTTCCATGGGTTGTTGAAATGATGTCTATAGAGGAGTAGGGGAGTTAAGCATCACACTGAGATATATACGCATACAGATAAATCCAGAATGCTGGACATTTGAAATTGATAATGTATAATTATTTTAGAGACTCTGTCACTTCTATTCTAAGCTTGCCTAAGGAGCCTTCAAATATTTTTACACTCAAATTAAAACCAACTCTCAGTGGAAGTATTACCTATGACCTGAAAGACTGTCCTGTAAACAAACACCTTCATTTTAATCATCTTGTCAAGAGAGCTTGACAGTTACAATTTTCTTTGTGTGTTTTGTTTATAAGATCTAACTTGTTTGAGATTTGTTTTTGTTTGTTTCAGACATACTTCCAAATGAGAAATTAAGTGAAATTATCAAGACAAACACAACAGAGAAAGACAGTGACTTCTGGGAGATGCTGTGGGTGATGCGCTACTCGGTGCTCATAAAATGTCGGGGGATCATTAAAACCAAAGCTTACATTACAAAGTGTGGCCGTGATACCCGTCGCAGAAAGTGAGCTCAAGATTTATCCATCTTGGCTGTACGTGGCTTAATTGTAGTGGAAATGACAATGGTTTCATCTTTATTGCTTTTTGTGTCTTTCTTCAATCAGTGATAAATCAAGGACTAGCAACCTCTCCTATCATGAAAAAACATTGTTGAAACAAATATTTCTATTGTTGATCAGATTTTGTGATTGATACATTGAATATTTTAATTTGACAGATATTGCAGTTAGTATAACCATTAGGGGGTGAGACTTGCAACACATTTTTTGCAAATAAGCATTTTTATACATCATCAAAGATTACTTTTAATGCAAGTAATCCTTGGAACAAGTGTTTAAATTAAGAAATTTGAAATGTATTTACCAGAAAATATTTGATTTGAAAGTGTTATATATGTATTTTAAAAATTCTACATGTAACTTAAACTTTTGTGAAAAATGATCTTTCATATTTCATCGGAAGAAAGATTTCTGTATTATGGAAATATACATGTATGAAGCAATCTCAATTTGGTACAAGATGGTAATTCAATATTTTGCTTTAATCAGAACCTCTGAATTAGTTTTCTACAAATTAAGATCTCTTTTCAAAAATGGCTAAAAAATTGACAATGTGATAAATAATGATTTTTGGGGAGGGAAGGGGTTGGTGGTTAATAAAATAAATCATAATTTTACGAAGAAAATGAATGACATTTAATATATAATCTGTTTATTGTTTTGAGATATATTCTTAACACATATGCAGGAATTCAATGACATGTATATAGATGGTACTTTTGGACCCTTCATTCTTTCATTGTTAATTTTGCCATTGAGCAATGTAATGTTGTTTATTAATACTTTGTATTAAATATATGATTTTATATGTAAAGTTCTAAATGATTGTTAACAATGCATTTAAGGATTTTCTGATAAAATTGTTTGATTTTAAATCAGAATTCAAGTTCTCATAACAGCTTCATAAACAATATGGGAATGAATCCCATTTTGAAGACTTGCATAGAAGATGTGTTCTATTTACACAAAATGAAGGGAAAATTCCATTTTTTTTCTCCATAACTATTAATGTCTTAAACATGTTGTGATGTTGCAAGTGTTAATTGACAGGTACATGTATGTAATTAAATTGCAATGAGTATATATATTGTCTTTTTATCTTATATACAGTATAATAGGTCAAATTTCTACAAAATGTACTTCCAAACTTTTTATGCTATAGCTAATTACTTATAGTTATCACATTATCTTTTATAGAATTGTTATTTGTTAATGAGATTCAGGTTGTTTGGTAATCTTGTGAAGATGATGAATATATTCATTTCTAAGACAAATTCAAAGTATTTAGGCCACAAAAAATTAATCATTAGTTTCTCGGGCCAAAATTTTGAAATTTTGATGAGGCAGGCAGGTTTTTTTTTTTTTTTTTTTTTTTTTTTTAGACAAAATTTACAATGACGTTAACCCATATTTTATGATTTATTTGTGTACTCATCAGCAGATATTCATCAAGCTGATACATTGGCAAAGTTTAAATATTTGTTTTTAATTTGTTCTTTTTAGCTGATTCTAGCTGTTTCCTTAAATTTTCGAAGGTTGAGTTTTTGCAATTGAACAAACATGACAAATGGTTTGTGCCCCTGCTTCATTTTGCAGCCCATCTTTCCCCTCCACAGTAACAACACAAGTCTGAACTGAAATAGAGGAATTTCTATGGCATTTCACAGTTGAATTTGCCATATAAAAATTTATCAAATAAAGCATTCATTTGGGGTGTTTTCTTATCAATCTCCAGTGCCTTGAGGACAGAAATTAAGAAAAAGTAAATTAGTCATCATAAAATTCCCAAACAATTCAATTGTCCTTTATTCCTGCTACTAGGCAATATCACTGAAGCTTCAATTTCTTAAGATAAAAGAGAAATTTCAGTGATAGTGTTAACAGGGACCAACCTAGAGCAAACTTAGTATAGGAAGACTTCATTTCTGAAATTCTCCCTCACAGAAAAATAGGGAGAAATTTGAGAAATCAGGTAGACTTCCATTCTTTGAAAATGGCATAATGCTAATGATAATACATGAATAGAATATACATATTCAACCTTAATTTGAATTGGAATAAAAGCAAGTCAATTAAAATAAAACAACTCCTAAAAAATTTAAAATCTTATCCATTTTTTTTAAATTTAATTTATTAGGTGTATTCATACATTTTGTAGATGAAATGTTTCGTAATTGTGTTGGCTAAATGACAAATGAAATCAGTCTATGTGTTTCAGTATATTTTGGAGGTATTAGTCCAACCCTTTGACCCAATTACAACCGTCATATTAGTTGGATCTGTTTTATTTTAAAGATAACTGTAGATAAACGGTTTTATGATTATTTTAGCACGAATTTGGCAGAGTTATTAACTAATTACAAGTTACCAACTAATTTTAATATCAGCAATTAAAGTTATAAACATCGGTTGTAATTTTCAGTGCACAGTGTGAGAATGCATCAACCGTATCTATAACCTCTAAAAATAAGACAGTCGCTTGTTATTAATCACAACAGGATTTAACTTAGGCTATGACAATGTCTTTTGAATTAGATGATTATCATTTTATTGCTTTTGGAGTTAACTTTCACGATCATAAACTCGGAATACAGGGCAACTTTAACCTCTCTTTCTGAGGAAATTCTGGCGAAGTTACCAACCACATAGCGAGTCCTTATATTGACATAAACTTGTATTTAGCCCAAGTAGCCCCCTAGGTTGGTCACTGGGTAGATGTGTCAGATAAAATAACGTTTTTTACTGACAGAGACAAGCCTTTATTCTGAGCGTTTGGTCACATTGATTTTATAATAGAGAAAACCGATATTGATAAGATATGAAAAATCCGGAAAAATAACGATAAAAAAGTTTGATGCGGCGATGATTTTACTGATGCGGCGGTGCCTGAGAAACAAATCATTAATTTTTTTGGCCTTATTGTTTTTCTTGGGAGATGATATAGACGGACATAAGAGGAAACACAGACAATAAACTGATAAACCCCAGACACAATTTAAACCCAGATATCAAAAAAGTGAAATACAATGGAATGTAAATGACTCAAGACAAAGACACAGACATGAAATGAACGAAAACACGATGAAAACCGATACAGAATGGAAATTATCACCCAATGGAAAGGCTTGCATCTAGTATGAATGTGTTTCCATTCTCTCACCAGTGATTCTCTGTCATGTTTCAGTTGTATACGTTTTCGTTTAGTGTCTGCATTTCTATGCTGGCTTTATTTTTTGCATTATGTGTCTATACTGGAACACACAAACCAGAATTGAAACCGACACAGGATAGACACACATACAACACAAATCAGTATAACACATTGTATTAAACACGCAATATAACAGGAACAAAGACAAAATATAAACACGGGAATGTGTTGCCTGTAGTTCAATTTTTATAACTCACGAACATTTTTGTACTTAATTTCAGTTTGGTATAAAGTTTATTAAAAAAAATTGTTAATTTGTACCAAATATGTTTATACTATAAACATTTTTGGTATAAGCTAACATTTTTTTTAGTTTAATATAGACATCTTTGGTACAAGTTAACTATTTAGTTCGGGTCAATCAATCACTTTCCGTGGGCCTAAAGCCCATACCGTTACTTACTGACCAATGTGGTCACTCATTTGTCAATCCTTCTCCATCCTGTTTGATGAGTACCTCAATTAAACCACTATGTAAGTCTGTTTTATATTAGTAATTGTTTTATTCAGCATTGAATTGAATTTTCAAGTAAAATTACAGATGAAAATTTATCATACATATAAAACATTCTTAAAAGTAAGGCGTGCCATTATGGTCTTTAATGTAATTAACAAGCATTTTTAAGCCAGACTAAGGTATAAAGTAAAAGTTCTACATTTTCTTATTTTGAAATTATCTCTATTTGTTTTTACGAATCTTTTACACAACGGCAACGTATACCACACAAAAATATGAAACCATGTGACTTTTGTTGTGCGTGGTTAGGTATATATGTGCCTGCGCCAGGCAGAATACGGGTACATAATGGAAACACGACAGAGAAACAAAAATTGAAAATGGGCATTGAAGGATTCACAGACATGCAATTAAAAACCAAGATCTAACAATGAAATGCCGACACAATGGCAACACATTTACACAAATGAAACACAGACATGAAATAGAAACTCAGACACAGAGTGGACATAAAAATTACTAAATGACGCATGGGTAGTATAGATTCATGAATATATTTGAAAACATCAATGAAATTCAAACACTTAGTAAAAACAAAGTCAAATAATCGGTAATAAAAACAGTCTCGAGATGAAAGGACTTAATCCGAGAAGCCCATGGGCCACATCGCTCACCTGAGCAACACTAGGCATGATAAAATCAGCTTAATAGAGTCATAGCACTAAATATCTGGACAATAATACATTTAGATCCTGTATAAATAAAAGTCCATTTTCCCCCTTGATATTCATGTATAATATCAACTTCCTTTTCTAACAGGATGATTTTATACTCATATCACATGTTGAGCGTTGCAGTTCAAAAAAATATCCTAAACAATTGTTTATATTTGGGATATAAACCAACATCAAACTCTAAACCCCTTGCAAGGCCCAAGAATCGCCCAGGGACCAAAGTCTAAACAATTTGAAAGAATCGGCAATATGTCAAAATGCTTGCATATAAATAAAACCGTATATGATAACATTTTAGTTTTTGTGAATAATTAAAATGTTTTCCTTTGTATAATTGGATCTCCAATGTGACCGAAACCTACTCCTCAAGATTTTGATCTTAACGAATTTGAATCTACACCATCTGATATTGCTGTCACTAAAGTTACAATTTTCTAAGCAAATGGTTATTAAAAGAATGTTTTTTTAAAAGACTTTTCTCTAAATATTTCTATGTTAAAATTCGTGCCCCCGTTGTGACCCCATCCTACCCCTGGGGATCATGGTTTAAACAAACTTGAATCTACCCTAACTGTGGATACTTCTACACAAATTTCTAAGAAGTTTTTAATGACTTTTCTCTATATATTCTTGTGTAAAATTTCGATCCCCATCAGATTTTCACAACTTTGAATTTACCCTACATGAAGATGCTTGCACATAAGTTTCAGCTTTTCTGGATGATTCGTTTCTGAGAAGAAGATTTTAAAAGATTTATTCTATATATTCCTATTTAAAAATTAGACCCCCATTTTAGCCTCACCCTACCCCGGGGTCATGATTTTCCCAATTTTGAATTTACACTTCGTGAGGATGCTTCCACATAAGCTTCAGCTTTCTTGGCTAAACGGTTCTTGAGAAGAACATTTTTGAAAATTTCACAAAAATGTTCAATAATTATCTCCCCTTGTAAAAGGGCTGATCCTTAATTTTCAAAACTTTGAATTCCATTTGCCCAAGGGTGCTTTGTGCAAAATTTGGTTGAAATTGGTCAAGTGATTCTGGAAAAGATGTTGAAAATGTGAAAAGTTGACAGACGGACGGACCGACAGACAGACAGACAACAATCTTATCAGAAATGTCACTTTAGCTTTCAGCTCAGGTAAGCTAAAAATGATCACACAGAATAAAATGAAGACATAGACATACAATGGAGACAAAGAAAATTTATGAAAATGCAGATATGGAATAGAAACACTGATTATTTAAAAGAAATGCAACATAGAAACATGGACACAATAAAATCAAGCATACAAAATGAATAAAAAAAGTAACATGGACAAAGACAGAATAGAAACATGGACACAATAAAATCAAGGATACACAATGAATATAAAAGTAACATGGACAAACCAGAATATAAATATTGTTCAGACAAAGACATAGGATAGAAATGGACACACAATTAGAAAAGAAACACATACACTCAACAAAACTTCCAAGTGTTCACCTTGATGAATAGAATAATTTGAAAAATTGCGAAATAAAATAATGGGGAATTTTGAACATTTTGTAACGGATATGCCTTTTTATCAACAGAACAGATAAAAAGGACAACGACGATTGAAATCAATTGCCCATTGCGAAATGTAAAAACATTAAATTGGCTTTTTCTGCGCGTGCTTAATATGATTGGCAATTTTTGTAAATGTCATTAGTCTTTCTTGATAGTTTAAAAAGACAAATACTTAATATGGCCAAAATGAATATTTAGGACACAGCTAGAATATTAGTGCAGTGTTTCTACAACAGGTTATACTCACTATAAATTTGCTGTTTATTTTTACCTTGACAGCAATCCGAAGAAAACTTTTATATATATATATTTTTTAAGTCTAACGTCATAAAAGCGAAATTTGAACCAAACCAGAAGTGTTTGTTATATTTAGCAAAGGTCAATGTTTTGGGTCGCAAATTTTTTAAAAAGTTAATGGAAATCAGTCCCCCATCAACAAGACAAATAAATGTGTTTATTTTGTATAGTAAATACATTATACTTGGTGAACACTTACAAATTTTGTTCAGTGAACACTGTTCGTGAAATCAATAAACTATATAATATGGAAACCAACTTTGGAAATAATTTAATGAAATTATGCATAAAAACGGAAGTATGGAGAAAAGTTATAATATAATTTGTGACAGGTAAACAGGTAATAAAGCTATTAAAGGGGCATGGACACGATTTTGGTAAAAAAAAATTATTACTCCAATTTTAATGTTCACAATGCTTCACCAAGGAATTTTTAATAGGCGACCAAAATTTGAGTGCCATTTGTTGAGTTATAAGCGAGTTACAGAGTTTACACTTCTTTGCAATGTAAACAAAGCTTTTGTTTAAACTTTGAACATGGAAGTAAAAACTCCAGTTATAGACCTAAAACAAATGTGGTAAACACTAGGAACAGTTTATTTATGCCTATAACGAATAAGAAGATAGACAAACCAGCTTCAAAAAGAATGTTTACTTGTATATTAAACTAATGTAAACAAAAACAGGACACGAGCCTTGTTTACATGACAAAGAATTGTAATCCCTGTATCTTGCTTATAACCTTACTACTGACACTCAAATTTCATTTGGTCATAGTAAATGCATTCCTAAACCATTCTAAATAAAACAAACAGAAAAATAGAATTTGACCGAAATCGTGACCATGCCCCTTTAAAGCTAAAGTTTGTTTTTAAATGAAGACGTTCTTGACGTACATCATCGACCTGTTGAGAGATGAGACCAAGGGGCCTCTGCTTGTGCTTCAATTTAGGCTCAAAGCTGGCAATTTCTTTAAAGCTTGATATCTTTTTTTCTCACAGCAGTATTGTATTTTCTTTACTTTTCCTGAGTTGTACTCCGCCACCAAGAGATTGTCCCTGGAGTCGACACATAAAGCGGACAGGGAGAATAAATCACAGTTGTCAATGCAGCGGAGGAACTGTCCGTCCTGGTCTATGATGTGGATATAGTATTTTTTTCTGATACGGGCTGCTATCAGGATCCTACCCTGGCTGTCTGTAGTGATGCCTCTAGGTGTAAATTGTCTCTTGGTAGTTGAAGGATCAGTGTAGGTGAACCTGAGTTTTCTGGCCTGATTGACCACCACTACTGCATGGGCTCTAGTGTCTGAAACACAGATATCTTGATTCCTGTTCTCACAGATGTATTTAGTATAACCAGATGAGTATAGGGGTTGCCCTTTATCATCAAACTGTATGCATTGTTTCTCTGTTGAGCCAGAGTAACGCACAACTTTTGTTGGTTTTTCATAACAACTGATCAACACAACCAAGATGTCACCAGAGGAGGTACAACAGATATTGTGAGGTAACCATTTGCGTAGTTTGACAACCGTCTGAATTTGTGTATCCTTTACTATGTTCACTGTCCTATCATAAATATCTGTATAAACTAAATCTTTAGTACCTGTTAGTGCTATATCCCATGGCATGGCCTCTGACTTGGTTTTGATGGACTCCACTGGTTCCCCCTGCAGGTTGTACAGTCTCATGGTTATGTCATTATATCCACACGTCCAGATTTGTTCATCACTCAGACAGCACACTCCGATTAGTTTACTTAAGACTCTATACTTTGTTTTTATATATGAGATAACACATGGTTCATCAACAAGTGGTCTGTCAAGGTAAGTAGATTGAACAGCTGATAAAGAACAAAACTTTTTCCTAAATTCAGCGTTCCTGGATTTGTAGGCACAGACAGGTATAACATCATTAGATGTCATTAGTTTCTTTATATTAGCAGCGCACTGTCTGATCTCAGATATGATTTTTCTGATTTCTTCTTGCTTATTTAGGGCATTCAAATGACTG
Source organism: Magallana gigas (assembly GCF_963853765.1). Classification (NCBI taxonomy): domain Eukaryota; kingdom Metazoa; phylum Mollusca; class Bivalvia; order Ostreida; family Ostreidae; genus Magallana; species Magallana gigas. The sequence goes on along the minus strand of NC_088854.1, from coordinate 1,272,632 downwards.
TAGTCTTCTTTATGTTTATTTTCAGCTGTTGTTAATTTCTGAGAGTTTTCCTTTAAATCAGATATCTGAATTAAGATACAAGATGCACATTCTCGGTATTGGGGATAAATGGATTTTTCTATTTCTTGCATATCATTTTGTAACACATGGTTTTGGCCCCCGAGTTTTTCAACCACATTACTAATTTTGTGGTCTCTGTGTTCATTAGAAGAAGCACAATACCCACAAATAAGAATGGCACATTGTTCACAGAAACATTCACACATTTTAAGTGAATGTTTTTGACACTTAGAAATAGATCTCCGAAATCTAAATGGAACAAATCTGTGTACCTTAGATGAGTCTGAGAGATGTTCTTCCTCACAGGTTTTGCACAGATTTTTGTTACATGTGTAGCAGTGCTTTTGGGGGACCCGAGTTTCGCAGAGATCGCACCATATCACATCCTGGAGGCTGTACATAGGGTCCATCTTTTAAATACTTTGTAGAAAAATCAATCTGAAAAGTGTAATTTTTGCATTTATAAATTAATTGTTCTCATTATACGTAGCAAGCACCTCCAGTGTCATAAGACAAATTAAATAATCATTTTATGCTATAAAAGTATTAACGTGCATTGTGAAATTCATTAAAAATCTATTCTTTCATTTTCCATAAAGCAGCCCTAAATAGCCGAGCAACCACTATGGATAATACATTTTCGGTTTAAACCATACAAATAAAATATGCGTGCACTCGCATTTTTAGTTTCAAAGTTCGACAATCGCAAAAATACATTAATTGTATGTTGCAAAAACACACTTTTACATTAACTTATACAAAAAGTAACACGTTATCTTGAAACAGCAGTAGTTATGGTTCTCTGGAAAACTGAGTATCAAGATGTTTCAAAGTATCCAAAACTAGCATAAACCTTCCTAGTCACTTCCATTTCTGCATTTTTAAGCATAAACAAGAGTACCCAAAACAAAATATCTGTTGATTCAAAACAAGTACATTCTCGATTAGCACTTTCCATACAGTGTAAATAAAAAAAATGAGCAAAGATCATAATAAATCATTTTTTACTTATTCAAAATTATATGCCACACCCAGCTGATATCAAAGCTTACCCGAAACTTTGTGCTTCGCACTACGGTGTAGAAAGGAAGGTACTATGTCAAGGTGGCAAAAATTCTCTAACTTGAAAACACTTGTTTGTTTATGTTGTTTGGTTGGCGACTATGGAATATTTTGAAACACCTCTATTGTCTACAGACAAAAGATTTCAGTTTGCAAAATCATTGTATAATTTATTTTTGTGCTTTGTTTAAATTTTCTTTTGTTACAAGAATCGAAATGCATGTGAACGACCGAGAACAAAAGACGATCCGTAATTGGCGACTACACTCTTCATACGGTGTTATCTGTTATTTGACGAAAAATACCGGAAGAATATCGTATCTGTACCCTTTGTGGTAAGAACGCTGTACAGGATAAAATTTATTTTCTTCTCGAATGTCCCCATTAAAATGCACAACGACAAGACATATTGATCTGTATATTACTAATGTCTAAACTTTCAATCTATTTCTTCTAATAATAAATTATTTTGGACTCTCACAAATGAAGACCCTATTATTTTGAGATCACTTGCAAAATTCCTTCAAAACCTTTCATAATCAATATTTGTAACTTATTGTAATTTAGATGATTTACCATTTATGGATTTTTTTTTTTTTTTTTTTTTTTTTTTTTTTTTTGATGAAGTGTTTATTAGTAAGCCAACTGCTTCTACATACATCACGTACATACATCAGAAATTTTCAAGGACACAAAGTATGTTTAAGAAAGCAACGAAAACAATTACATCAATAATGCATATATAATGAACGTTTACTAAGAGAGATAAAAAAATACATATTGGGCACCTTTTTTATTGAGAGAGAGAGAGAGAGAGAGAGAGAGAGGGGGAGAAGAGAGAGAGAGAGAGAGAGAGAGAGAGAGAGAGCACTAAGAGTGAGTTAATCACAGCGGTCCAAATTTCCCAGTCTGTATTGAACTTATCCATTTCACTTCTTTCTTTTGCACAGAATTGGAATACTTTATATAACTGTTTTAAATCATTCATAAGGGCATTTACTGTTAATTGGTTTTTCTGGCATCTACTTCTGTATATGTATTTTTTTATCAATATGAGTACAATATTGAACGCTTTTGACTTCACATCATCTAAGACACCAAAAATAAAAGTTTTATTATCAAGGACTATTCTAATTCCTTTAGAGTTGCAAACTCTAACAAATTCTGCTAATAAATGTTGTACCCTTGGACATTCCCATAATAAGTGATATATTGTTTCCTCAGCATCTTCACAAAAGGTACATAGATTAGTATCCACTTTACCAATTTTATACATAAAACTGTTTGTAGTTAATATATAATGGTTTATTCTGTACTGCAACCATTGAAATTTAGAGTCTGAGGTAATAATAAAAGGCAAATGAAATATTGAAATCCATTGTTTTTCTGTAAAAACAAAATGTCTACTCCATTTTTCTTTTCCCACTGGTGTTACATTTGTCTGATTTAATATATCATACATTGGCTTTGAACCTTTTTTTGTTAATACAAAGGTTTTAATATTAAATGGTATAAAAGGTTTGAAAACTTCATTTCTAATGAAGTTGTATTTCCTTAGATCTGAAAGTACAGCTTGTCTTACTCCCATATATGTTAAATAATTCATTTGAATATTAAATTTTCTTTTCAACATTTCAAAATCTAAAAAGTTTTCATTTTCATCAAACAAGTCAATTACACATCTAACTCCTTTAGCATACCATGATTTATAAAAAAAAAGACTGATTTCCTATCTTAAATTTATTATTGTTCCACAATGGCTGGCAACAATAATCCTGCCATGATTTTACATTTAAGTTATCTTGGATTTCTTTAAAAGGATACAAATTTATGGATTACTTTGTAATATTATTAATATGCCTGTTTATGTATTTATACATGTACATACTTGTTGGTAAATTCTTTTTGTATACATGTGTTCTATTTTTGGGATCATCCTCTTTCTTGTGATTGTAAATCTTTGTTGCCCCTTTTGGGGCCCAAAATGGTTCAATAAATCTTGTAATCTTCTCTTTACTTTGTTAAGCGTAGTTTCACATCGCGCACTTGAACAAATCCAGAGACCAGTTCACGCCAGTAAACTAGCTGTGGAAAACATAAATATCTGGGTATAGTGGTAGCTTACATAAATGACATATATGGCATCTCCTACTCTTTTTTCCTGCATGCAAATGGCTTGATACGGATAACTATGAAAACAATAATCATTGAGTAGAATTTTTTTCCAATAAAAAGACAATGATAACTTTTAAATTTTTTTATAATAATAGTTAAGTTTTTCAGATAATTTCCAGCAAACAAACTGTTTAAGAATAAGAATATCCACATGCTTCAACTCTTGCAGTTTGTCATACATATTTCTTTATTTGCAAAATGCTTTGCAAACAGTGCGAAGTACTTTAGCAAAAGTGTACAAATATTGTGCGCTATTTTATTACTGGCGAAATGTTACAAATACAAGATTGAGAAGTTGTCAGCAACTGGCATAAAGCTGTAAGCTAGTTTTGAAGTTTATTAGGACATCATTAAACCACAGGATCATTTGCACCCATGCGCCAGTAGATTTATGTGATATTTTGAATTAAACGAGATTTCATGATGAGCAATTTACCAACCAAGATAGAAGTAAAATTAATAGCTTCATCAAGATAACTGTTCAGTCATCAGTTTGAGGTGTCAAAATATCATCCATTCCATGTAATACAGGTATTATAATCAAAACACAACGAAGGGCCAGTTTGTGCTTTAGTATTGCTAAAGCAAGTATAAGGATTAATGATAGTGAGGAACTCTTGTTGAATTGACATCTTTATTGTAATGATATCTTTTAATGGAATTAAAGATGTATAACGCCACCAAACTTTTCCCTTTTATATTATTTATGGTATGCATCAGAGGAATAATCATTGTATAAAACTAGTTTGATCAGGATAAGGAAAATATATTGAAAAGAAATGGTATATGATCATCGGCCAAAATTAATTATAATGCATCAGTTTATACATTTGATATTGGAACTAAAGTATCATTTATTAGTATAGTTTGTCCAAGAGTTGTTGGTTCCGTCACTTTTTGATGGTCTTTGACAAAAAAAAACCATATCTGTCAATTAAGTACAATTGTGATAGATAGAATGGAAAACATTCTTTATTTCTTCATGTACACGTCAACTGATTTACACAAAGAAACTCACAGGAAAGAAAACAAATTTCTTACGGAGATTTATTATATTTTTGTCTCCATTTTGAAGTACTTTGGACACCTCAAACAGTTTTTAATGTCATCACCGTTTCATGTCGTTTGCAATACAAAATTTCCTAAGATTTTTGATTTTCAGCCGTGTTTGGAAAACCTTAAGTGAAAAAAGGGCGTTTTAAAGCAGAAAATCTGGCCTTTCTTTCGTTTTGCTGAATAAATGTAGTTTGGATACAAAGATATTTATGATTATCGAAACAGCAAGCAAGAAGTGATGGAAGAAAAAACTGGAAACACATTATTATGACGCATAGATATCTTTGTTAAAGAAGCAAATATGACAAATCTGAATAAGGAATTAAAAAGTAAAAGGTAAGGCCAGGCTGTTCTGAAGTGAAATATAGCTGTAATAGACGACTATCTTTTTTATTGGATTGAAATACTGGTGTAATAGCTTACACGGATTTTGTAATTTAGATCTGGTTTTTGTTTTACCTTTCAGCAATAAAAATCTAACCAGTAGAAATGAAGCATGATCAGACCAATCAGATAGTATCTGGTCTGTTTGGTTACAGCAGCCAAGCCATTTTTGTCGGTCTTCAATCTGGTAACGACTTTCGAATGTTGACTTACGTTTGGGACTGAAGCTCTGCAGATCAGGCATCTTGTCTGTGTCTGAATGGAACTCAATTGTTCGCAACACAACTCAGTTCTACCCCTTTTCTATAATTGTAAATTATTAATTCATTTGGCTATGTCTAGATTCACCGGTCAAGGTTTTATGTCGTGGTGACGATTGCTTGTGTTGACCTTGTAGTTGGCTGTTGATGCTTCCTAATGTGCTATGAAAGAAATTTTATTGGATAAACATCAACTCGGCAGTGTTTATGGTTTGATTTTTTTTTGTCTTACAGTATTTCTTTCCTAAAATCATATTTCCCAGATTGGCCCAAGGAAAATATCACAACATAAATCATGTGGCCTTCATGTTATTGGTTTGTATATAAGCAGACATTATTGTTTTCTTCCCGAGCGTTGTCTGCCGTGAAACTCTGTGAATAATGATACTTTTTATACATGATTATTACGAGGGCGATCTTAAATAATTGTTCATGATTTTATCTCAGTTACATAAAGCAGCTAATTTGAATACAATCTCTTTTTAATTTGGGCTATCACAACCTGCCATGAATTATAGTTCTGTGCTTTACACATTAAATTAAATCAGATGATCGGATTTTCATTGGTGTCGAACAGCGTGAGTACATTTCCCGTACACATTCCGCGGGTACCAATGTGGGTCAAGCTCCGTTGTGGGTGTGCAGCGTAATCCCGGCCCACATGGACAGAGGGCGTGATAGTTCGGAATTTCCGGTGAGTGCTGAATATGCAACGAACACCAGGTGGCGTTTTCGTTTTTGTATGGGAGGCAGTAGTGAACATTAAAGTCGCTGTCCACTTGTCTCCTTCTCCCCAGAGCCGGAGTGATGGAACAGCACAGCCTGTCAATGTCCCCACAGTCTTCGTTCACCATACAGTATCCCTAGAATAATATATCACTCCCATACAGTACCCCTACAATAATATATAACTTACATACGGTACCCTATACAAAAGTATATAACTCCTTTGCAGTACCCCTACAAAATTATATAACTACCAAACAATACCATTACACCCATACGCGACCCTTCAATAATACAAACTACATACAGTATCCCAACAAAAATATGTTAATTTTGCCTGGATGGCCAAGTAGTGGCAACTCACTGCTCTAAATGTAGGAGAGTGGGTTCCATAGGTCGAGAGTTCAAGTCCCAGTCGGGGCGGAGGTGGAACTCCAATATAGTGTCCACTTAAATATATATATATATATATATATATATATATATATATATATATATATATATATATATATATATATATATATATATATATATATGCGCCAATAATGAAAGATTATATATATATATATATATATATATATATATATATATATATACATATATATATATATATATATATATATATATATATATATATATATATATATATATATATATATATATATATATATATGCCCATAATGAAAGATTTACATATACATAAAGCACAGGGAAATTCACTTTATTGGAGTTCCACCTCCGCCCCCGGCCAGGACTTATACTCATGACTATTGGAAACCACTCATCTTCCAGTGAATGGCTTACCACTTGGCCAATTAGGCGAGAAATATATATAAGAGTGTAATAATTTAAATTGTGCTTTACAAGTTTACAGGAAACAAACCACTGGACACCGGGGACAAGACCATACGTATTTGTTTCAAACGGACATGTGACTGCTTCACAGTTATCGGATATTCCACAAAATCTAACCCTCTTTTTTATATTATGACATGTGCGGTGGGGGGGGGGGGGGGGTCGAATTGCTATGATGAATACATGTAATAGAAGCAAGCCTGAACGTTGCCTTTAACATATAAATTTGTACGTTGTATTAAGTTTAGCGATGTTTGTTTATCAAGAATTTAAAGAATTTATACTTATATCATAATTACGAATTCTAAAGTGAAGGTTACATGAATAATTTTAGGCATCAAACTAATGTCACTATCTGCGCACGCATCACGCCACGCACTACTTTGTTAACTATGCAATGGCAGCTTTGATTTCAACTTATATACTTTCACATTAATATTATATCATATATACAGTCACATAAATATTTAATCACGTTTTGTTTTAATTGCGTAGCAATTCTCATTCAGATAAACGTGTGCTAGCCTGGTTCCCTAGCCGCCCATATTCATGAACAGGAACCAGGCTCGCTCATGCGCAAGCAGAATTTCCCCCATCACATCCGGTTTTAATCGCTTCGTATTTATGTTTTTGCGAATTTGCGTGGACCTCAGGGGGAAAAACATCTTCCCAGTTTGTGTTGCTGTGGGTGTATGGCCGATCGATCGACACCGACACATGTTTACAAAAGATTTTGTCCACTGATAAATGAAGATCTATAATTACTAAAATGAAAGCATTGTCTTATCTATGTACTAATGGTTCTCTCATGAAAAGGAGTCTTTGATTTGTATTCTTACCATAATAACAGGGATAAGGTAGGACAGAAGAAAAGCCAACCCTCTCATTGTTAAACTGCAGTGTGTGATTACAGGGAATAGACATACGCTCCTGTTATTACACACTATAAAGTACCTTCCACTGATAAGATAAACATCTTCGCAATATGGCGCTTAACACGTGCAAGATTGAAACGATATACTACTGAATCATGCGTATCCCATTTTTATGGAGATAACACGAATATACTGAGTTGAAGACATAGAGTCATATATGGTTCTATTGGTTATCAGTCTATATTATGTATTCTTTAGAAGGTATCTTACAAACCATGTTCTCCTATTGCATGTGGTTAGCGTTGTCGAATTCATTCAATGAAAACAAAGCATCACCTGCCGGTGTAATGAAGAATCATGACCCCCGTAGAATAATGACCGGGGGTTATTTTCCGATGTAGAATAATGATCCCCCCTAGCTGAAGAATAATTGGATTTTTCTGAAGAAAAAAGACCCAGGGGTTATTTTTCTTCATGTTAAACATGAAGAAAAATGACCCCCATAGAAAAATGACCCCCCCCCCCCCGTAAACATGAATAAAAATTGGTTACCCCGTATCCAAGATATGACTTTGAAATTACTTAATTTTTCACTCTGTTCAACTGATTTTGAAGATATAAACACCGAATTTGTAAATAAATCGCTGTATATATTTTTTCATATCCATAGCAAGCACACACAAAACACTCTTACATTGCCACAAATTGATTCTTAACAGTTACGTCACTTCTCTCGTCGACATACGGCGGGAAATGACGCAATTAAAGAAAGATTCATACACAATGAGGATATTGTCTGATAATTAACGAACAATAATCATGAAAGAATAATTGTTGTAATAATATAAGCAATATTCATTGGTGAATGAATTGTCGATCTTAGAATGATACATGTATATATCTTTATGGAAAAAGACTAAGGGGGCAGGTAACGTATGAATATGAATTCTTCTTATTTACATTTCTTGAGGAAAGTGATTTTTAGAAAATCAGTTTGCGTTAGTTTTGTTTTCTTCTACGTTATACATGAACATCAATATTCTAAACATTTGTTGTAATGTTGTATTTGTGATCATGAAAAGACTTTATTCTTTTAGAGCAAATGTGTGAAGAGTACCTGACTATAGTAACTCTTAATAGATAATAAACACTGATCGATTATTATAAGAAAAGATTGTTTCTAAAAGCGTTGATATGAGGTTAGGGCCCATGTTATATCCCCCTTGATTTTGATCACACGATCTTTATTGTATGCAAAGTTTCCAATGCTCATACAAACTATTGATGCATTAATCATCTTGATATTAACTAAACTTACTAAAGTATGCCGACAATAAAGTAATGATGCCCTTGCATACCCAGCAGTGTGTAATAGTGGAAATCCTCAATGCGAGTATAATTCATGAACAATATGAAGAAAATAGAAGATGCGATGGCGAAGCGCGAAGATGCAAAGACAAAAGTGCCAAGTTGCGAAGGCGAAGAAGTGATACTACTTCTTCGCCTTTGCAACTTCGCACTCTCGCCTTCGAACCTTCGCGCTTTCGCCTTTTTAGCTCACCGAGACGAAGTCAATGTGAGCTTATGCTATACCCCCTGCGTCGGCGTCCGGAGCTGGTTAAAGTTTTTGTTGCAGGTCCTGTATCTAAGCTTTACTTATCCTATCTTCACCAAACTTGCTAACTTCACCTAACCTGAATGGATGGTGTGTCTTATAATACTGATGCACCTGACAGGCTTGATTGCTGAATCTGAGCCATAGGTTTATGATGCTTGATGAGGTTTAATTTTTTGGAACAGGTCACATGTTTTATAGATGATAGCTTGCATAGTTGATTTAACTATATTATAAATGAAACGCAAAGGTTGATTCAGATGCAGAGCCTGATGCTAAGGATGCTAAAGAAATCTCCTACCTCACTCAAACCTGCTTGATAGATAGATGTAGTTGTTGTTAAATGATATATCATGATTCCTATGATATAGTATTGTATAATATAAAACACTATTGTTTAATAGGATACAATAAAATACCATATGTTATATTGTAAAAAATTATATGATACGATATAATATTGCATCATTTTTTTATATTTTATGATATGATATTGTATAATAATATTGTTATGTATAGTATTGTATATAATGATACAATTTTGTACAATATTATATTGTATTATAAATTAATTATTCAATCACATGATACTATCACATATGATATTGAAATAAATAATATTGCATCCTATGATATAATGTTTAATATTTTATGATATTGTATCATACAGTATTGTATAAAATGATATTGGTTTCTTTAATTTAGAATTATATCAAATGAATTTGTATATATGATATTGTAATATTATTAAATATCGTATCATACGATATTGTATTATATGACATTAGTTTATATGATACATAATAATATCACATGAACTTGTATTTTATGATGTAATATATATTATTGTATCATATGATACAATATGCATAATATAATTGTATTTTAAAATTTTATTTTATCCCATTATATTGTATCATTTGATATTATTATTGTACAATGTTGTATCAAATTATTATGTATCATATAATGCAATATCATATTATTTATCAAATATGATACAGTATCATACAATACAATATCATACTATATTATACAATATAATAACATTTGTTTCAATGTTTTGATGTATTATTGCAATATGATATTGTTTCATATAATACTATATTGTATTATGTTTTATGATATTGTATTATTATATCAAATAAAATAATGTAGAACACAATACAAGTCATATCAAACGTTACAATATCATATCTCACAATTTTTGTTCGGTATTTTATGGTATTATATTATATATATTGTAAGTATGATAGGATTCAATTTTTAATTTTATATTATTGTATTGATAAACATATGATCATATGATTGTCGTACAATCTTTTAACAGATGGTGTACGATATTGTGTCAAAACAGAGTCCATGAATATCTAAGATCATAAAAGATGGTTTTCATATAATATGATAATGGTGGTCTCATAAAGGTGATGCCGCATAAAGGTGATGCCTCGTCTCGGTGAGCTTTGTAATCTGTGATTACCTATGTTTTATAATTCCGGAGCTCTCTATCGTTTAAGGCTTCCGAGGAATATTTTGGAAATTTTATTTTTATAGAATTAATAAAATTAAATTATCCAAGGGGATAGGGTCCGGACCCCCTCTTCCCTTTTACTGCGTGAAATTATTAATATTGAATTTTCCGGGGGGGGGGGGCGGACCCCCTCTCCCCCTCTAGATCCATGCATGAGCAAAGAGTGTCGCATAATGAAATTAGAATGTTACTGTGTTTGGTCCACGGTAAACAGACGGCTGGTAAGTGACAGGAGTCTGGAAGTGCATATGTACACATTATGGTGGACATTAAATTTTGTGTGGAGTAGATAATGATTCTGCATAGCCAGCACTAGTAAACATTTATGTCACATGTACACATAAAAATATATATAAACATTCAAAGTAAGCGCGATGGCCTAGCGCATGCGTACCAATGATAGCCTGAATTAATCGAAAAACCTTGGCGAGTACGGTGCCTGAATTAAATTCTATGTAATCGACCGAGACTTGCTGAATGCAATCAAAAAAGACGAAGGCGAAAGTTGGAAGATGCGAAGGCCAGAGTGCGAAGTTGGGAAGGAGCGATAGTAGTATTGCTCCTTCGCCTTCGCACTTTAGGCATCATATCTTCGCGCTTCGTCGTCGCATCTTCGCACTTTTGCCCCTTCGCCTTCGCACTATCGCCTTTGCAACTTCGCATCTTCGCCCTAAGGTCGAAGTGGCCCTATCGGAGCACCATAGATATATGTGAATGTAATTGTTAGAGGGGCATGGTCACGATTTTGGTCAAATTCTATTTTTCTGTTTTCATTATTTACAATGCTTAAGGAAAGCATTTCTACTGATCAAATGAAATTTGAGGGTCAGTTGTAAAGTTATAAGCAAGATACAGGGCTCACAATTCTTTGTCATGTAAACAAGCGTCGTGCCCTGTTGTAGTTTACTTAGGTTCAATATACCAGTAAAAAATCTGTTTCAAGCTGATTTGTCTATCTTCTTATTCATTTTAAGCATAAATAAACAGTTCCTTACGTTTAACACATTCATAAGGTCTAAAATTGGAATTTTCACTTCAACATTCAAAATGTAAACAAAAGCTTTGTTTACGTAGCAAAAAATTGCAAGCTCTGTAACTTGCTTATAGCTCAACGAATGACACTCAAATTTTGCTTGCCTATTAAAAATGCCTTTTTGAAGCATTGTGAACATTAAAATCGGAAAATAATTTTTGACTAAAATCGTGACCATGCCCGTATAGGTGACAACCATACCCCGATGCAATACGTCAATGTTTTGTTATAACAGAAGGATTTTTATTTTCTACGATGTACCTCTTCTTTCACTTTAAGTTTACAGTAAAACACGGTTATAGCGAACACGCCTATAATGAATTGACGCTTACAGCGAAGTGATTTTCATTCCCCATGACTTTATTTCATGTTGTTAACTTGACAGATATAACGAATCACGCTTTTAACGAAGTAAAATTGCCCGTCCCTGGGACGTCGTTATAAGCGTGTTTTACTGTATCTGAATATGAATTATAATTTCTGTTACTTTCTGTAAACTGCAGAAGTAAAAATTAAAATAGTGTAAAGACTATTTCACAAATAATAAAAAAATATACTGAAAAACTTTATTCTACAAGGGGGTCATTATTCTACAGGGGTCACATTTCTTCATGTGGAGTGTGCTCATTTTTATGAAAATGACACTTATTCTTCAGGCAAAAGGGTCATTTTTCTACGTAGAATAATGACCGGGGGGTCATTCTTCTACGTCGAAAAATGACCCCAGGTCATTATTCTACGGGGGTCATTATTCTTCATTACACCGGGTGACTAAATATATGTGATATTTTTTTTCATCACAAAAATACAAACTAATTTTAGTTTAATAAATTTTATGTTTGCTTACCAAATATTTCTTGTGTATACATTATTACCATTACTGAATATGACTTGCTTTTATACTCTGTCCCAAGATATTCTGGATTTACATTTGGCTTAATTGCTTGATATTCATAAATACCTCAGGGTTCAAACGATGTTCATTCAAAAGTATGAAAAATGTCCAAGATTTCTTAGTCAAAACGCCCCTGTTAGCTTATCAGGTTTCAATACAATGCTAAAAAATGTGATGTCTACGGAGATTTTGTATTGCAGCAAGCCCGGATGATAACGTTGAAAAATTGCGCGATGCATTCCGAGTGTATTCCGAATGGAAAAAAGATGTAAACATTCCAAATATTCCTTTCAACTATTTCAATTGCACTTCTTTCACAGGTATGTGTATTTTTATTAAAAATCGTCCAAATGTGCTGCATAAATATCTTGGGACAGACTATAGAGAGGGTTTGTGCACTGAAGTTCACATGCCTTTTTAAGAACCATTTTAAAAGGCCTTTGACTTTCAGTAGGGTGTAACTATTTTTTGCGTCAAAACAAGTCAAAAATGACGCTGGTTTCAAGCGGAAATAAACACAGATTGCGTAGTCTTAGCTCAAAAGCTAGACAAATCGTGTTGATTTCAAAGTGCCGTGGCTGAATGGCCAGCAATGAAATAGACTGGCCCACGTCAAAATGCTGTTTGACACAACTACCCAAAGTCCAAGCTCTTGTAAAAATGGTTCTTCTTGACTTAAACAACCAGTCCTCATTCTTCAGCTATACACAGCAGACGCATTACCCTCACTGTCATGCTTACACTGATTGTTCAGATGTTTTTTATTTGTTGAGATGCCGATTCATTCACACCCTACGTATCGCTGTAAAAGAGGAATGTACTATTGCTTGTAAGTTTTACAGGGTTTGTAACAGATGTAACAAAGTCTTGATTTGGTCTATGTTAAGATTTTCACATTCCTATTTTTCTTCTCAGTTCTTGTTTTGACTGTGAGGCAATCTCATCGTCCACCGTCTTTGATTAGATTAGAGGAATCTCCTCCGTCATAGATGCGCCATTTTCTTCTTGTTGCGGACAATATTATTGTTCATAATCAGACTTTTTCTGCACCTGCCGGTGTTGGAGTTGCGGCGGTTTGGGGTTCTATCAGAGCAGAGTGCAGCATAAGACCTTAGGGAGACATCGCCACTCCATTATGATGTGTTAGGAGAGAAAATGATGAATTTATAACGTGGCTGTTGTTTCACGAAGGTGAAGAAAATCATCATGTGTACTTATTCTTCGAAAAATAGAAGACTGATAGAGTATAAAAACACCAGTAATGAATTAAGTCGTTAACCGTATAACGTGCTACCGATGACAAAAGGTCACAATTTAGGAATCATCAATAACTCGCTCTAAATAATTCCTATTTCAGATTCAGTGCATCAGTCTATTCGTTTTGTTGAGAAAGGTAAAAATAAAAGCCCTGTCAGGTGCAGATCGAGGAATTACATATCCATCCACCAAATGAAATTAAACTCTAGAAAGTTTTTTACAAAAAGATACAACTTAGAGATTTCTTGAATTATAATGTAGAATGATTCTCCTGTTATGACTGTGTACAAAGAGACAGTTTGTTACAATAGCTTATTAGTATTATTTATGTACCTGCAAAAAATGAAAGACAGAATTACGTATTAACGGCTTTCATCGCGTTGCTACGACTTTTGTAACGTTATAGCACCCTTTTCACTTCATTACGCATTTTGTTTCATTTTCTATTAGACTTTAGGAGTAAGCAATGGTAATACTAACTTAAGTATCTAACCTAGGATTTTGACTGTGTATAGAAGCATTTGTAAGGTAACTTAGATATTTGACCTATAAAAATTTTGTATTCAGACCCATTTCTTATTGGTAACAAACATATTTAACCTTTTATAATAACTCTATATACACATAAACAGGATGTAAAAGTTACTAAGATATAAGATAAATGATTATATCATTATCTCCAAAAGCAGTTTGTATTCGTAACTTAGATATTTAAACTTACATTATAAATCTGTACACAGAAATAGATTCCTACTTTCCCGATTTTTCTCAGTCTAAAAATTGTTGAAATTGATTTTGTCAACAGATTTGTCAATTGTATTAGAAATGTTGTATGTGCAAATGAAATTTATCATAATCAAAATAATAGACTGTAAAAGTAACCTTAGATATTTAACATATTATTTCAACTTTGTAAGCAGTAATATTGGTAGCTTCGATGTTTAACCATTTGTTATAACTCTATACACAAACAAATCTGTATTATTATACTTTCATGTTAAATACAAAAATCTGATTGGTTTAGACGCAGTTGATAATCCGTTCTATTACCATCAGCGTTAGCAACACACTTAGCAACGGGTAACATAACGAATTGTTACATGCGCGTAAATGATGCGCGTACTGTTCGCAGTAGAATTCAAGTCTTTCCGATAAAAAAGCATTTAAGTTGTCTTTAAAATTGACATTCAGTATAATAAAATAAATAGTGCCTGTTTGGGAGGATAACAGTTGAAATCGACACCCTCGAAAACCATTGTCAACCTCCGCTTCGCGTCGGTTGACAATAGTTTTCTCGGGGTGTCAATTTCAACTGTTACCTTCCCAAACAGGCACTATTTATATAATGGTAAACTGAAACAGTTTGTAATCATTATGGTTCCTTAGATATTTAACCTATTCATCAATATAACCGTGTACACGGTTTGTAATGGTAACACATATATTTCTTCCTTGACACAAAAGCAACTTGAATTGAGAGCTTAGAGATTTCCTATTTTTTTTTTTACTTTCAGATTTTTCTTAGTATTACAATATTACAGAAGTAGTACGTGTATAGAAATAAAATATTCCCGATATTTATGTTCTGAATTAGTATACATAGTACATAGAATACATAAGTTTCGTAAAATATCCGATATTATTATTGTGTAATCAATGTTAATAAGTAAAGAAACACGTATAAAGAATAATAAAGACTGTCTACAGAAGTAGTATGTGTTAAAAACATAGAGAACTCTCCCAGGATCGTGTTCAATTGTTTACAAAAGTAGTATATACATGTGAGAAACTTGATTCTCAATTACCTCAGTCTTCAGCAGAAGATCGGTCTTGGTTAAGATTTATTGGGTTTGAGACATCCTTACAATCGACCAATAAAACGATTCACAAAAAGATAATTAACTACTTTCGTCACTTCACAATTGCCGTTTTTGTTTAAAATACATCGAATTGTGTTTCCTTATATTTGTTATTGTTCGCATAATGTAGCACTCCCATTTCGATTTGTGTTACGTAACACTAATAATCTAACAACCAAAGACTCTCAGAGATTCCAATGATAACAAACGAATCTGATCTAAATTCCAAAATGAATTGCGAGCATTACAACAAAAATGACTTAATTATTTAAATGGGCATTATATTCGATTTTGATTTTTATATTCCCTCAAGACGTCGGTAACATAATCCTTTTGTTGTACAAAATACAATTTGTGACTAAACCTAAATTGTTGCGTATAATATTGTGTGATGGATCCTATCAATTTGCCTCGCTCTGTGTTTCTCCTTTTTTCTTGTTTTTATCTCCTGGTCCATTATTATATATAATTTCATTATTTATTACGTAACAATAGTATCTCTTTCAACTGACACCAAGTCGTTGGCTTTAACATGTGCACAATTTCTTCATCATATCTGACAGATTGTTATCAACAGTCCCCCGGGATGGAACTTTTACTTTCTTTTTTGTATGTAACAATATGTTTGTTAGAAATTCAGTATAAAGATCCCGATAACCTAGGTAAAAAGCATGGATATGTCCTGTGGTTAAGCGGTGAAAAACTGCGTACAACTGTCAATTGTTAACTGACAAATAGCCTCCACAACTGTGATAAGTAGTTAACAGAAAATCAGTCTGTGAATTCCTGCCAGGAGGTAAACTGACAAATAACGCTCAGTAGTTAACAGATTTAAAGCATGTATCCACTGTCAACTACATTCATTAACCGACAAATAGTCTCAACACCCCTGTAAACTAGTCAACTGACAAAAAATATACCCCATCAATTGATAATTGTTAATTGATACAATGACAGTATATCCCAACCAAGAATTAAGGAGATAGATAAACTGTACACTAAAGGACAAATAGTTTGTACATATCTGCCAACTAGTTAACTGACAAATAGCCAGTACATCTCAACCATGTGATAACTGACAATAAAGAGAACATCCCAACCAAGTAGTTAACTGACCAAAAGCCAGTACATTCCAATCATGTAGATAACTGACTATTATATAGTTAATTCCAACCAAGTAGTTAACTGACTAATAGCCAGTTCATTCCAACCAAGAAGTTAACTGACTAATAGCCGGTACATTCCAAATAAGTAGTTAACTGACCAATAGACAGTACATTCCAACCAAGTTGTAACCTGACTAATAGCCAGTACATTCCAAATAAGTAGTTAACTGACTAATAGCCAATTTATTCCAACCAAGTAGTAAACTGACCAATAGACAGTACATTGCAACCAAGTAGTTAAGTGACCAAAAGCCAGTTCATTCCAACCAAGTTGTTACCTGACTGATAGCCAGTACATTCCAAATAAGGAGTTAACAGACTAATAGCCAGTACATTCCAAATAAGTAGTTTACTGACCAATAAACAGTACATTGCATCCAAGTTGTTAACTAGCTAATAGCCAATACATTCCAAGTCGTAAGTAACTGACCAAAAGCCAGTACATTCCAACCAAGTAGTTAACTGATTAATAGCCAATACATTCCAAACAAGTAGTTAACTTACCAATAAACAGTACATTCCAACCAAGTTGTTAACTGACTAATAGCCAGTACATTCCAACCAAGTAGTTAACCGACAAAACAACCTGTCCATCCCTGCCGTGAAACCTGTCCTATAATTTACGGACAAATTTTTTTGTGCACAGCAACCAAGTATTTTCTCGTTTTTTGTTTCAGTAAAAATTGATTGTTTTTCCGATAGAATTGAAAAGACTGAATCTATACGATTCAGTTTAACGAGTTTAAAAACGACCTACCTGCGTTTGAATATACGCAATCCTTCCAAGTAAAAATACTTTTAAACTTTTTTAGAATTAAAATACATATCTAATAATGTACATTCTAGGTTGCTTTTGCATGGGTCATTTCGAGGTTAATCAAAACTATAACCGTTTACAGATTCAGAAAATAGTATAAATATAAACTGTAAAATGTCTTCTTGTTGTTTCATAGACTTATGAAGGTAGCGGGCTTTGCCGGAAAAACGTTACATTATAGTCTGTCCCAAGTTACTGCTCCCATCACTTATTGATGAATTTTAATAAAATACACATACCTGTGACAGAAGTACAGTTGAAAGCAATGAAATGGAAAATATCCAAGATATCTTCATTGACAAATTATCCTTTTTATTCACTCATAAATTTCACAGGAACGTAAACAAATTTCTTACGAAGATTTATAATGGGAAATGTTTACATTTTTTCTCCATTCGGAAGTACTCGGGACACCTTGTGCAATTTTTCAACGTTATCATCCAGGCATATTAATGGCTGATGCAATGCAAAATCCCCATAGACTTTCTATTTTTAGATGTGTATTAAAAAAACCTTAAGAGGTAGAGGGGGCGTTCCAAAACAGATAATCTGGACATTTTTCATATTAATGAATGAAAGTAGTTTGAGCACAAAGGTATTTATTATTATCGAAATATCAAGCGAAAAGTGGTGCACGCGGAAGCAAAAACTCGGGACAGAGTATAGAATATGTATGCGAGTCCAATATTTGCTAATTGTACATCCACATGAAACCCAAAAGAAAGCATGTTTGTTGAATAGCATGCACATACATGTGCTGTATGGAATTGTTTATACCGTGTTTATCTAAATCTTTTGATCTAATTCTGATGATTGTAAACGTTTAGGGTTGGTGTTGGAAACTAGAAATGAATGACCAGTTGTTTTGCCTCATTCTCTGTACACCATTTTAATGATCTTGAATGAAGACTGGTCATTTAAGAGAAAAAAAGTGGTGATCGTTTTATGATTTTTTTTTATTTAGCTCACCTTCTCCATTATACCAATACACAATTACTGTCGGCTATATATCTGACTACATTTTATTGTCGTCAATTGATTGTGATGTTAATGGGTCATTGAGAACGCAACAACTGACCCATGTTTTATTAACAGTCCTTAATAAACCTTTAGAGAAGCAGACATACCAATCATTTCAGGTAGACCTATTTGTACTAAATCGTTGTTAATCAATTACTATTAACATAGCGGGCAATCAATATTGGCCATTAATGTAAGTAAAGGAAACTTATGAATAACGATACATACTTTTCGGAACAATTTTATACACACATACATTTGAAAAAAAATTAACGATGATCTGCAAAATAAAACATATTTTATCAGCTTAATTATCGGGAATTAGAGAGTTGTTATTACTTTTATCTTATATCATTTTTAGAAAATGAATATTAAAATGAAATTTATTTTAAGATTTAAATGTTTTCAATAATTTAAATACAGATTTCTCACCTAAAAAAAAGATAGATATGGTCTGAAAGTCATCAAATTTTTATTGTTTCTACTTAATAAGATCAAGATTAATATCTGTTTCCACTGTTACTGCACTGATTTGAGCAAGATATTATTTTTCAACAAATTTAAATCATTAATCTTGCATTGTTTGTTATTTTAAAGAACAATCCCCATCTTATCAGCGTCGTTAACAAATCTGCGTAGACAGACACCAATCGATTCCTGGCGACAATACATATATTGCTAAACGTCGAATGAAACCTTCTCAATTCTGTCACAGAGCCGAGCAGTGTTTGGACAAAACGATAGTTTTCTCCCCTTTTTCTTTTCCTTGTCCATCATGGAAGGTGTGATTAGATATAACGAAACAAACAGCACTCTATCGAACGTGACGGGGAATTCCAGCACCAACTTTGACCATTATTATTTCTTCAAGGTAAGGGTAGCTTAAGAGATCTGGTTGAAAGGTCGTACCTTTAAGAGATAATCTTGAGATAAAGAGTTTTGTAAATTTATATAAGAAAATGCTCATAATTTAAGGCTAAAATATATGGAATTTTTCTTTACTAAACGATAGTGTATGGTCAAAAATATCATAGTAAAACAACAATGTGTGTCTGATAATGTTTGTCCACACAGCCTCTTTAAGGAGTAAGTAAATAATAGTAAGTCTTAGTAAATCTTTTTTAGTTTTTAGTTTTCTGCTGAACGTTATATCAAGAGAAATGGAATAATGAACATAAATTAAACAGGAAAAGTAGTTTTTCTGGGACATTCCTATAGTAGAGCTTAAAATCAATTTGTTGAATAATTACGAAAAGTGTCTACTTGTAAAATTATTTGCCATAAAATGCCACCACAACTCGATTACTGATGAATCTGACAAATTGCTTTTTAATACTTTTTGAGTAAGAATTGGAATTGGTTATAAATGCATTGATAAAATGCATCAAAGCATACAAAATCAAATTAAACAAAAACCATTTCATGATTTTATTAATGTTGGGGAATATTTATTTCTGCATGATCATCTTAATAGATATCAAGTGTCCTGTTTTAAATATTTATAATTATAAAAAAGTACTTTACAGTAAAAAGAACCGTTTTTTACGTTTTGAACCGTTTTTCAATCAATAACTATATTCATCAGTCAAATCTAACGATTAAATTCATCATGTATAACATGAGGGGTGAAGAAGTGTTAAACGTAACTAGTGTAGTTAACTGCATAATCAATAAGTAGAGGGTTTCCATAACGAAGTCCAAAAAACAAAACGTATTAATGTTTTTAAAGTCATTTTGGTTTATTATATTATTATAGGATGCAGTTAGAGATGTTGGTATATAAACGTTCTGGAAAATTGTAGTGTTTATTTTTCATGTCAAACACATTAATTCATGTTCGATTTTACAAGATAAATAAACAATAAGTCGTCAACTTAATCACTTCACACAAACCATTTAAAAAGTGATATTCTTAGTAAGATTAATAAATCTACAATAGAAGACCTATTATATTATGATCAGGATAAGTATATATATTAACGTAAGATGTATGGATCTTCCTCAGCATTTATCAGCGTGTGATAACAATCTGAATAAAATGAATTAAGATCTTGAAAAAACTAATATAAATGTTGGCAACAGATGCGTCCACTTACATTCTAATGCTAGTAATACAAAGTCTGTACACTCCATGAGAACTAGCCTCCCCCCCCCCCCCCCCCAACGTGTCACCGTGAAGAAAAATAATTATTTCATTGATCTACGGCAATTCGCCTGGTCCCACGTGAAATCATTGCACCTATAAAATGAGTTTCCTCATCATAAAATATATTGAACGGTTTATGCAGACTCTCTCCACCTCCATTAATTCCGGAGATATTAATTTGCTAACTCGCCTCTGACTCCGTCTAGATCTTCAGAAGGCGACCAGTTTACGACATGCTTACGCGAATAGGGTTCAGTCAGAAGAAACTAAAAAGGAAAAAAATCCTGATATATTTCACACAGTTCAAACCATCGGATAAACGTATTTGCATACTGATTCTTTGTACCTTTCAATTGTCGAATGTCGCCTTGGTCTCCACCAGGTTAGAATGACATAAATCGGCCAATTGCTGACCTGTCAGCCAGACCTTTGCTGGTCACACTGTGGAGCAGGGCTCTTGTCCAAAGCGTTTGCTTCCTCTAACTGTATCCGGTGCCTGATATGCATTTAAGATGTCCGGTGAATAGCAGAACAACAGAATGGGCAGTGTTTGTCTCAAAAGAGAAAAGTATTAGATAAACCCCAGCAGTTGTGGTTGCTGATAAATGTAAGCACGTAGCTCTGGATCTTATCTGGAATAACAATTCATGGAAATATCATATTTTAAAATGCACTTGATTACATACTTAAAGTTAAATTTCCACACTTCATATTATCAGATGAAATACTCTAATATTTGGAGATAATTTCTTAGAGGTAGAAAATAAGAATGCAATGTAATTGTTCCAGAAGAAATAATAATAAACAAAGTAATTATATGGAACATTTTAATCATAAAAATCTTTGTCATCGACAAAAGTTCAAAACGTATATATTGGTACATGCAGTGATCAATATCAGTTTCGGAATCATCCATGATCGTCAACGTGTTGCTACTTTTAGCCTCGTTTCTGCATAATAGTCGCGTGGTCTTTAAAGTAGACCCTGACCAAAGTTATAACTGCAAGAGCTTATATATGTGAAACACTAATATTTGTATATTTTTGTTTTATTGACGTCATCAAGGTAAGTAGAGAACTCAGGAGCCAGCGAGGGATTTCCACTTAATTTTTGTTTTTGGTCATATTTTAAAACATCTTGTTTTTCAAGGTGGCAGTGCTACTGTGACAGGAATTTACGTGAAATAAGTCTGTATATATATGTATATATATTCAGACTTATTCAGACTTATTTCACGTAAATTCACTTAATATAAGCAATTGTCAACTTGTTTGGCAAATAAACTCTTGGAGAATATACTTACCATTGGGGATTAGCCTTGACAAAATGCTAATTAAATTCACGTGAACATATTAAACACGGTAGTTGTGAATTTGTTGTATATTTCAGACGATGTTTTGTTTATCACCTGTCGTTTCTTTAGGGGTCCAATTATTAAACCAACACTGTATATTCCTATAAGATGTCTGGCCAGTTCTAAGGTTGTAAGATTTTCATAGAAATCACACCTGGAAGGATTGCTTATTAATTATCTTCTCTGCTTTTAAAAAAAATTTATTGACCAGTTCCTGAATATCATCTTTGTAATCGTTCTATGTATGCACTGTCTTGCCTGAAGGTCTGATATTAAATGAAATAAATCTTTATTAGAAAGAGTCAGCCTTATTTCTCCATTTCATCCTCGCACCTGCTTCATGCCTTAGGAAGACCAGAGTTCTTCCTGCTCCAGAGTCAAATTCTAAAGACTACGTTCTTCCTGTTGTCATCATTTGATCTTCTAAAGGTTTTAAGGTTATATAGATGTTGTTCAGAGCAATAAAAATCTCTTCCAGCAATAATGCTTGTGAAAAGATATACAAAATTCAAATTAAAACTAAATTATATTTTTGTGATACATTTATGAATCAATTTCAGATAAGATTCATATTTCGGGAACCAGGTTCAATTTTACAAACTTTGAGCATTCGACTTCATTTACGTACTCAGTGGATAGATAGTCTATATAGATCATGTTTACATAAGAAACGGTTCAAATTTCAATGAAATACTAGTATTATCCTCACAAAATATTTGAATTAATAAAAAAAAGTGGGATCTTTTATATACAATTAACTTTTATATACAATTAACTTTTATATACAATTAACTTATTGCGTGATTTTAAGAATCAATTTAACAAAATTACGCGGAAAAAAGAATTGCATCTCATTATATTAAGTATTTTATTTAACGTCTGGATAAGGCTTTGATAACGGACACCTGGCGTCTCAGTTCATTAAGAGAGACAAAACAACTAGACTGGATAATACCTTGTCTATCAGTACAGCTGTTTTGTGACACTTTTTAAATGAAGATTAGGTCTTACGAACCATCCATCTGTTAAATATGAGAGATGGAGACAATGGCCCAACCCTATCGACGATCGAATTACTCACACCCCAAGTCATGATCAAAAAGTAATCTTTAAAAAAAGCAACATGTCAGACTTAATGTTGACATTGATTTGATAAAAACATAACGTACTGAGTTTTGGATCTTGGTGTAGTAATTCAGGCTGGATACTACATACTGTAAACTATGAAGCTGGAACTTTTCAAAGATAAAAATAAATAACGGTACAATGTCTCTGTCTTTGGTTTGTTCTATTCATTTTATTATTCAAGTAGATGTATAACTTTCCTGCAAACAATATAGCTGGAGTCAATAGTGCTTCAAAAAAAGTTACCAAGAGAAAATTCTAACGACAAAATAAATGTGTTCGTTGTTCACCAGTTAGAGTACTAGTATTTCACGTAACTGCATCTTTAAAACGACTTGCATAATTTTTTTTATCAAATAAGTACAAAGTCAAACTTGGCAGCCTTATTTAGGCTGTTTACCTTATTTCTATCAGAATGGTTAAATTATGTTATATTCACATCTATCAAGTATGATTCCCTCTGTTTCTTACGGAAACTTATTTTTAATTCATAGCTTTATAAAAACCTCCATGACACGCCCCGTCCATCGAATGGTCGAAATCTACAGCGACCTAAGAAAAATCACTGACTGAACGAAATAATCATGATGATGTCAGACTCAAATTTCCAAAGGAGACGATTTTGGTTGTTTCTTTCATCTAACGTAATGATGTACATAACAGTAATTTAGTTAATTTAACTTGCTTTTTAAAATCAATTTATTAGTTGGTTAAATGAAAGATGTAAATATAAATAATTAAACGTTTTCTTTGATGATTCATGCGGGTTTTGAAGGTAGCGATCATTGACGAAAAAGATTATATAACCCGCTAACGCGATTCAAATAAGTATATGTTTAAGTTTCCAGTTTTAACTGGAAAAAGTGCTATAGCTCTCATTCAGTTCTATTTTTTTACGTTTCGTTTCATAAAATCAAAGGTTATAGGAAAAGTGAGGTTTTTTTAACATAATGACAGAGTTCTTCGCGAAAATCTAAATATATCACAAAATTGATAGGAAGGCGCCTAGGGATGAGGTATAGAAGGCACCAATTAGGTCCAGTTTTTGTGGTAAACTTTCATCGTCGTCTAGAAACTCGGCGGATTCACTTTTGTTTCCTGCCTGAAAATTGTACCTTTTGTAAAACCTAGATTTACCACAGAACAGTATTTACTGGAAATGAAATCTCTCATTAAGGGTGTTGTTTGCTCAGGTTTGAGTTCTCAAATTCAGATTGTTATAAAGTCCAATGTCATGAGTAAAATTTGTTCTAAACACAAAAAGTATTTATGAAATGAATTATTATTGACATAACATTCGATATTTCTACACTATTATGGAATTAGGCTCAAACAAAAATAGACTTTTAGCCGAACAGTACTCTAATATTAAAAGTCTATATAATTTTGCATATTTTCTATTGGTTTTAACTCATTTATTCAGTAAAATAATTGTATGGCACGAATTGCAAAAATATTGAAAAATGCCTAAAAACGATAAACGACACCATATCACAAAAGAACTATATATGATAAGGGCCTAAAATGGCCCCCTAAAATGAACATCATCATTTTACTATCATTCTTTGTTTTCTTAGTACAGATATGTATGTGATGTGTTTACATGATATTCATTTGGTTCAAGTGCCCACAATTTAGAAATATGACACTGTAAAGACAACCTTTTCCCGCCATTTTTGCATTTTTAGCGTAAAACAGATTGTTTTTCAGCAGTTTTTCCTTCCGAAAACATAGAGCGCATTCTTGAACAAATAAAATATTTTAATCAGAGATGTATCTAGCCAAGACTAATAAGTGACCAAAAAAATTTCCTTGTTCAAGCATGCGCTCTATATTTCCCATTCGTAAATAGATAAGAAAAATGTCAATTTTTGGCTGATTTTGATTAAATTATAGAAATAGCGTCACTTCTGACGTCATATACTGCCAGTGAGTGCAAGTAAATCAAATAAATAGATGAAAAATATATTTTATATCAAATCCTCTAAGAAATTAGATAACATTTTATTGTACCCGAATCATCAGTAGAATATTTTTTTTTCATTCGGAGTAAACGTCATCCTGAAATGAAATGAGTCATACGTTCTTCAAAGACAAAGCATATTGTAAATTGCGCCAAGCGCTCTCTTTCATTTGTACATCAATCTTGATGCATGCAAAAATATTTATGGGCTACGGCAATATAGAATTTAAAAGGTGCAAATCAATGCGTCGTAATTAAAATCATATATTTTTTATTTGAAAGTGCAATTTTGTATTTTTTAAATTGATTTCAACACTTACAGTTAATATCAAATAATTAGGTACCCTGAATTAATTGATTTTTTTTTTCATTTTTGCTATTAAAAAATTCGCAGAAATGAACAAAAAATGTGTTATAAATTGAAAACGCAGCAAAAACAGGTTCATCAATCCAGAACAGTGTTTTGCAATCTTTCTCCATATATAGCCAATGTCTCTCCATACACATATATATTCAATGTTTCTCCATATATAGCCAATGTCTCTCCATATACATATATATCCAATGTTTTTCCATATATAGCCAATGTTTCTCCATATACATGTATATCCAATGTTTCTCCATATATAGCCAATGTTTTTCCATATATAGTCAATGTTTCTCCATATATAGCCAATGTTTTTCCATATACAGTCAATGTTTCTCCATATATAGCCGATGTTTCTCCATATATAACCAATGTTTCTCCATATAAAGCCAATGTTTCTCCATATATATCAAATGTTTCTTTATATATAGCCAATGTTTAGGAAGCTAAAACTCTAAAACTATTGAGGTATAAAAGTGTTCATTTTCGCCTTTTAATATGCAATTTTCTTTTAACTATTCTACTCAATATGGTTTATTTGTATACATGTTATGAGTTTTAATAAATAACATTCTTCATTCTCCCATTTTTTTCAAAGAAATATTTTTTGTTGTTGATTCATTAATCTCATGAGTTCTCAGGTCACAACCACTTACGGTTTGAGTGATTGTGATTGCATAAAGGAGTTTTATCAAACATCAACTCCCAAAAACTGAAGTCTGCTTGGAAAAAATACAGTGTTTTAAATTGTTAGACGTGCTCTTTCTGTATACTCTCCGCCATAAGATGTCATTATTTCTTATGTCTGATCGGATGTAAATTTCCGTAACACCCGCTGAAGCCGGGTGTAAAATAAATGTGACGTCACAATGCAATATTTGTTTACAAGTTCACCTAATGGCTATAGATCTTTGCACAATATAAAGTAACGTTAAATGAAAAAAATGAATTAATATTTGCCAAAATCCCAGTTAATAATTGAATTAAAATACATTGTTTATATAATTAATTATTCAAATATGTTTATGATTTATTTATCTTCATTCTGAATGATCTTAGACCAGATTTTCAAGTAGAAATCCACTGGTAAAACAATAGAATTTTAATATTGGTATAACATATGAAATAAATTCGTTACCCAACACTGTACAATGTACGGGGGATTTACCCCAGGTTGTATTCCATACACCCTGAGGCCGCAGGAATACAACCCAGAGTAAATCCCCGTACACTCTTGATTGGACCTTGATAACTAATATTATTCACGTGAAGGGAAGCAAATGAGAAAAATACGCATTCCATTAAACATAATGTCATTGGACGCTATATAGATAGATAATAACGTTTCCCATGGCGTTAATTTGATGAAAGGCCATTAACCTCAAGTTGGTGTGATATTCAAAAGTTAAGAAGATAAGACAAACATTGAATTGGACTTGGTTGACAATTTGTTTTATCCCCCTCCATCAGCCCTTGTTGACTTATTGTAACGATTTTATTTTTTACCAATTTCAATAGAATGATAAAATCGTTTTTAGCTACAATACTTTTTATGGACATACATAGTATAACGTTTTATTAAGGAAATGACTTCCGTTATTTGTTCTATGAAGACTGAATTGGTTGGATAATTCCTTCATTGGAATCAGAATCAAAAGTATTGATCCACGAAAATGGGATTTAGTCGCATGATAAGTGTACTTGTAACATCAAAAGTGATGATAAGCTTTTACGAAGATCACGCCGTGACGTAGATCGCTATTGTACAAAATAGATAAACTTGCTCCAGTCAATTTAATTCTCAGTTATAAGACGAATAGGATGATATGCTGAAAACTATATCCTGATTATCTCTGTATACAAATGAAATAGTACATCATTAGACCCAATTTGTAATGAGTTGAACATATAAAACTGCACGATTTTTTAAGTTGGAATGAAGGAAACATTATGATTAGAAGCAGGTTGATATATTATACATTGTTTCAATTGTGAGCAGGTTGCAGGCAATGCCAAGAAAAAAATAATAAAAAGATCAATGAAGAAATTCACGATTGGGTCTCATAGATATGGGGGGGGGGGGGGGGGGGAAGTCATGTTAAAATATAAGGCTTATTAATTCACAAAAATATCATTATCAGGCAGAGGTTACTTATGGACTTTAACTCCTGACCGATGTATCAGCATTTTATCATCAGCCTTCACGTCTGGATTGGTAATATAATCTCTGAGCTAGTTGTCAAACGGCATCATGCTTCTGATTGACATATTTACATTAAACTTGATATTTTTTTATTTATGCAGACGACACCGTTTTATTGTCGGAATCAGCATCTATATAAACAACAATCACTTAATGAACTTTGTGTATAATCTTTCGGTAAATTTAACAACTGAAGTAGTGATATTTTACAAAGGACTTTTAGTGTATCTTAAAAAAGAAATTACGGCCAAACATAACATTGCTAATTTTTACCAAATAACGATTTTTTCACACAACATACTAGTAGACGACCCCAGTCATTCTAAAAGAGGTTTGAATAATATTTTCTATGATTTTTTTTTTACAAAACAAAGAAACAAAATAAGTGGTGAATGTCATTTTTCAAAGTTATAATGTATCGACATGTTCTAAGCACACGAGTCTCTGGAAAAGGTACCAAGGAATAAATACTTTCTACGGAACTTTGCAAAGCCATGAAAAAATTAAAGGCCATGTTCACTTTAAATATTTTTTAAGTTTATCGTATAGATACTGCTACCCTGTACATAAATGACTGCTCAGATACTTAGTGTTGTCGGCTATCATACATGAACATAGTTATATATTCATTAACCAACCACGCACTTTTTTCTTAATCTTTTTTAATGTATCAAACACTTGATTTACCTATGGATACATACATTGCCTGTTTTTCTTTAACAGCTTGGAGGCGTATTTACTTTCAGTGCTTCGTGTATTGATTGACTTCTTGGTGATATATTAGGGCTAATGCAATACTAGATAAAAGTATATCACGAATGGTCATCGGTTTACTTTATTGAATTAATTAAATTTTAATAATCTATCTAATACTCGCAATAGCCAGCAGAGAAATAGACAAAAGGGTATGCAAAAGTGAATGTGTTTGAAGCAGCACTAATTTATACATAATTGTATTATTAATGGTTGAAGTCCAACCACTATGACGACAAATTACATGTATCTTTAATTGTGAACGGTGTTCTTAATTGGCATTTTAAGTCTAATGTCATTAGGAAACTTGAATTTTGACCAATATTATTTTCTCAATGAGATCTTCTCATTGATGGTCGGTTAGGTAGTTTGTTCGTGATAAAATTTGGTCAGTAATGGTCTTTATATCTTCTAAATATCTTTATTGTCCAAACACGTCTTCTCTTTACACTTTTTAGCATATTACAGATAAACAGGTTTACAATCAATCATAATATTTAGCTACATTGGATACAGGGAATACACCGAATGATCATCTTTGTAGTTAAATCTTCATTTCTGTGTAACTTTTTTTGGATATCATGAAGAACAAAGACGATAAAAAATCTTAATTTTGAAAGTGAGTCACATGAGTGCTTTTTACAGAAAAAATTATAAATCTACATCAGAAACGCTAGAACTACTTGCTTTACTATTTTGATTTTAAAGTTGTGCACTGATTAAAAATTTCCTTCGATATATTCCAATACAGTTAAACACGCTTATAACGAAGTGCAAGGGACGAGCTATTTTGCTTCGTTATAGACATAATTCGGTCTATTCGTCTAGTTTACAACAAGAAATGAAATCAATGGGAATGAAAATCACTTCGCTGTAAAGGTCAATTCATTATAAGCCTGTTCGCTATAACTGTGTTTTACTGTATAGGGAAGAAATAAAACACCAGATCAACAAAATAGGCCAATGTAATGCTCTACATCCAAAGACCAAAAACAGATTATATAGATTATCATTTATGCTCCAGTTATATTTTTAATGGTTTTTTAGGCTCGCAGCTAAAATATGACATGTTGAAATCTTTTAAATATCATATATCATGAGACACTTCTAAGCCTGAGCATCATAAAGTTTAGTAAATACATATACAACTTTTGTATACATGTAGTCTTTTTTATATGTTTTATATATTTATATCTCATATTCTATAAGTATTTTTCCTGTATAGTATTGTTTATTTTGAATACTCGTTCAGGGCCTCAATGTAAACATGTTTTGTAAACTAATTGTATAAATATATCCAGATCTGGAAGAATTGGCTCTTCCTTCTATGTGACGTTGTGATCGGCGATAAATCACGTACTTTATAATTGAAAAAAAGGCTCAATGGGAGATGTAAATAAAACATTATAATGCTCTCCCTGATGGGTATATGGAGCAATCGTGGCAAACAAAAATAGAAGAGACTTTGATGGAGGTCAGACACAATAGAGAAAAACAATAATATAAGCACGCTGAACTTTCTAAATATTCGAAAACTTCAAAAACCGTCAAGTCTTTAGGATGTTTGTAATCCTACCCCACCCCCACCCCATCGTCCAGCGCACTGTGTCAGAATATCTCAAATGTTCGCCACTGCACTTAATTACTAACTGTATAACAAATATTACTCTGTTTTATATGAAATCTCTAATTTTCTATTGATGAATGTTTTTGTTATCGTTATAATGTATAAACCGTAGCTCATAAAAAAGAAAGAAAGATCTTTTGGACCCTTAAATATTTTGTTTTATACGCCAGAACTTGGTGAACTTTGTATGGCCGATCTGGAGATGATGCAATTTCATTACTCTGTTGGAATCCTCACTTCTTCTGATTGAAAACAAACAAGAAACAGCGCTATACCCCAATCGATTTGCATTAAGCTCGGCATCTTAATGATGAAGGAAATCTATCATGTGATTTAACTTGAATATTTAGAGGCTTAAGTAGAGAAAACAACAAACAGTGATCAAAACCCTGACATCTTCTCGCCCCCCGTCCCATCATACATGTATAAAACGGAACAAGAGTAATGCACGATTGACTGATTAGCCATCCCTCAGATGTATAATTCACGGATTAACCAGCGTGAGAATCTGTGGGGCTTTGTTTTAGAATCTCTTTGGGGTTATTTATTGGGTTTATCCGGAGAATGCATCGTAGAAAAGAGAAATCAGATGGAAAAAGCGTGTCAATCTGTTCTACATGCTTTGTTTCTTTGCATGAACATATATATAAAGTTAAAGTCAAAAGTAGAAATTAGGAAACCAAGTTTACTTCATTTTTTGTCATTAAAAGGGCTTCTCTTCTATGAATATGGCAGCTCTGAATGCTATATTGATTCCTCTGTTTGTTTTAAAATCTAAAATGAATGCTTAATTAAGGTACTTCACTACACCGAGACTTACACTTTTTAAGACACTACGTCACAAGATGGCGATTTAAATGTTTTGTTAAACTGTTTATATTTACATTCTACTGTGTTTTTCCATTTAATTCTATGGTCTTCAAATGCCTCTAAATGCAACAAGTAGTCAAAGGTCAAATTGACGAATTTTATTATGACGTCACAAACGTTGAACGCTGTAAACTGCAACGTCACAAGCGAAAATCAAAGTTCACGCTTGTGGCTGTTACTGTGGCTCCTCCATTAATAAAACTTACCCTTAGGATAAGATAGGAATTTTAAGGTATGAATCACATTTGCAGACAAGGCAAGAAGTTAAAAAATGTAAATATAAGCATTAAATCATGATTTTTTGAAGTATGTACACTCTCATAACTGCAGCGGTGTGTGCATACAAATTTTCATAACGCGCTAACGCGCGTTACTCAATTTGTATGCACACACCGCTGCAGTTATGAGAGTGTATACTTCAAAAAATCATGATCCAATGCTATAATATCAATCAATGCTGATCTATATCGTCATAGGTCAGTAGTTAAAGTATCAGGCTTGTGAACCACAGGTCATGAGTTCGAATCCACCTGGGACTTAATTTTGTTTATGTTTACTGAATGAAATTTTTGAAAATATCATTTTTTAGCTAAAATTGCACATTTTTTTGCCTATTTGACATATATACTTCTTATCCATCATGCTTTATATCATAATAAAGTAATTTTCTGCTGATTTGAGAAACTATTTCAAGGTGTAGTGGGTCACCTTAACTTCAATGCGCTCGTCCACGGCTAGTAATTAAGTTTAAATGTTAGCGTAAAAAAATTACTAAATCATGTAGAAAAATTTGTGGGTTTTGTTCTCTATTACATTTAAAACAGATATATTTGCCTACATTTTGCGATGTTAGACATTATCATTATGAATGAATCAATCAGGCAATGATTTTTTTTTTTATAATTCACCACTGTTTTAATCAGAAAAAAATAAAGTTGAGCGGTATTAGCCTAGCTCTACTTTTAAATTTTACAGCGTCCCCACCTTCCCCCGGAACTATGCATATAATATTACATATGCCTATCTGAAATAATGTAAGAAAAAATATGGATGCATATATTAAATCTATATTTCTTCATAAAAGGTAAAAACAAACAAAAATATTCTGA
This sequence comes from Magallana gigas, assembly GCF_963853765.1. NCBI lineage: Eukaryota > Metazoa > Mollusca > Bivalvia > Ostreida > Ostreidae > Magallana > Magallana gigas. The sequence continues at coordinate 1,240,469 of NC_088854.1, read as the reverse complement.
AATTCTAATATGCATTCTGTGTGCATATTGCAGTGCATGAGGCATTTTTTCATCATATTATTTATATTACTTGACCATACTTTTTAAAGAAAGTTGTTAGATCCTTTTATCGAGTCGATTTTTACCAAGGGGAACATTGGTCTGAGAGGTGATCTTTGTCCTGCTAGCGCTTATTTTAAAACCCTGTGCGAGATGGATGCTTTCCTATTTTTTTGTCTGTCTTTCTATTTGTTGGCCGTAATATTTTCATATTTGTTTATTTTTTATTTTAAGTAAAATGTGTTCAGTTAATAAAAACCTAAGGCAAATAGTTATCGAATAAAATCCTTTCAAATTTTAATAACCAGGTAGAAGTAGCGATAAGAAAATAACGAAATTGGGTGGAATAGTTTCATCCTTTTTCCCAAAAACCAGAAATATTTTTAAAACACTGAACGTTTCTCCTTTCTGAAATATTGTGTTTAGAGCATGTTCCCAGAAGATTAGAAAGGGTCACAAACAGGGGTCCACTAAAAGTGAATAATAAGTGATATAAGTAACCTTTCTGCAGCCCCCCCCCCCCCCCCCCCCCCCCCCCACGGATTAGGATTTTGAAGATTGTGGAAAATTCAAAATTCCCTTTTTTGAGTATGTAAATTGGTATGAAAATAAGGAAATTAGGAGTGAAAATAAAGTTAGAGATATACTACGCCACCTCCCCCCCCTCCCCCGCCCCCCACGGATTAGGATTTTGAAGATTGTGGAAAATTCAAATTTCCCTTTTTTTCCGGGGGGGGGGGAGGTTGTCATGATTTTTTGGATGAGTCTGCCCCCCCCCCCCCCCAATTTCAAGAACGATGCTACGTGCCTGTTCTGGTTAAAGAACAGAAAGGCTATAACCAGCTGTTTCATCATGGACACGAGGAACCATTTACTCCGTACAGGTTCAGTGTAGCATGACCTTTTTTTTTTTTACCACAATTACATGCCAAACATGAAATAGTTTTGAGGGGTTCATGCAAAATAAATGGCTCAATTCTTTTTTTTAAAGAAATTCTGTCAAAATTCTAATTGTGGTATCAAGCAACAACGACCCAAGAATTTTCCCGCGCAATCCCAGTTTACTTCCATGATTCTTATTTCTGATTTACAGTGATCTGAATGGATCCCATTAACCGTTTTAACACACCAAGGCATTTAGGTTGTAAGGAGGGGGGGGGGGCGGTAAGCAGTCTGGAATTAAATGGTGGCAAGTAAGGGTTCATCCGTCAATCTTAAAGTCCAGTCAGAGAACAATGCCTCAAAAGATCCCAATTTGCGATAGATTGTTTATCGCTCAAGAAACCAAAACAAGAAGAATGAAGTTTGAAATTGTTTATAGTAAATTGTAAATTCTCAGAGGAAACATCTACATGTTGAAGCGTAATATGGTCGTGGCTAGGGATCAATTCACTGTCAAGCAATGTTATATGGTACAAAAACAGAAAACAGATTTGTTGTTGATTTTACAAAGCTCTAAAGTACTGGATCTAGTCATAATGTTCTTCAGCCAGCTGTGTTAAACACTGAGATTAATTCTATAATTAGATCATTTGTAAACACTAAGCATAGAGTCCTCTGGATTTATCTCAGAAATTGATTGTTCGTTCCATTCTTTCATGTTCTTGGAAGTGTTCTGCTTTACACCGTTTGAATTATTTAGTGGAGGGTTATCAACTCATTGTCCTGAATCTAATTGAATACAAATTAGTCGAGTAGTGATTGGTACAACTTCATTGAATTATATATGATAGATGGGTGATTCAAAGGAAAGTATGTCGGGATAAATTGTCTGTATCAGACGCCCCACATTAGTCTGGCTTCATGGACCTGATAAACTTTAGGAAAGGAAATCATCTGAGAAATGGAAATTTAAGAAGAAAAACTTATCAAGAAATGTTATCTTGATTTCTGCCATTGGCGTCATATTGTCCACCAACCCTTTTTTGTTTATTGGACAAAGTTGTCATTTAATAGTTTTTAACTTTAGAGAGTTATTTAAGAGGAACTGTAAGCCCTCAATACCCTATCTAATTTTCAGCCAGACATTTTCCCAATTAAACCACACCCGGGTTATCAAAGATATCCTTGGTTACAGCTATTTGATGTCGTGTTCCGGATATTGTATATTTTATTCTCAAATATATTTTGTAGACAGCACCTAATTTTATTGGTCTGATTATAAGAGATACCCGACTCATGCTTCAATGATAAGGACTGGTCAAACGGTCTTATCTGTACCATTAAACGTAAATGCACGCCTCTTTACTCAGACAAATAATGTTCCTTTATACCAAAGCAGAAGTCTTGTTAAAACTTAATTACACTGAAGGATGATTTCCTCAATAGACAATTCGAGCCCTTGTTTGATTGATCCCACTTGGTAATCGAGGCCGCTTCAATTTCTGAGTCTCTCCAGAGCTTTGAACCAAATTGTGTAGGATGCGTGTTCATTATATCCTCTGATTTTGTTTATTTGACAAAGTAGTGAATAAGTCGGCCGTTGAAGAGCTGGGATCGAGTAACGATCCCCTCTCTTTCTCTGATTTACGTAATTGTTGAAATTTCATTAAATGAACATACAATGCCATTTATAATTGATGAAATCAATGCACGATTTACCGGTATAAAAAACATGATGAATGACTATAATATTATGTATTACTTGGTGTAGTAAATTGTTGAAAAATAGTTTCGTTCCGTGGTTCTGATATTCAAGGTTGGTCGATTACTTTACTGCTAGTTCTATTTGTGTAGCGAATAAAATGTTTGTCAATTGTTGGAAATTATAAGTCATTAATCCAAACATGGGCATAACAACTTGTCATTCAGACCTGCATCACGAGCAGTTTGTTTGTCACCTTTATTTTCCGGTGTAATCAAGCTGTATCCGCTTGCTGGTTCACTCGTTATTGTTAAGGGCCGTTTAAGATTTTTAGGGTCTTCCGTTTTCAACGGAAGACCCTCTTGTTATTCTTCGGTTTCTTTTTATTATTATTATTATTATTCTTTTTCTTTTCTTCTGACTCCTTTTTTGCTTCATAACTCAAAAGGTTTTTAACCGATTTTGATGAAATTTTCAGAGATTTTTGCAAGTTGGCGTCCCTCAAAAGTATTAAAATTTTAAAGACAACGTCACGTCCGTTTTGACGTGACGTCAATTTTAAAAATTTAAAAAAGTCATTTTGTCCCGGACTTTTCTCGAAAACGCTTTAAGATAGAGGCTTGAAATTTTCAATGGTTATGATTTGGTCGATTTACCTCTGTAATAAGGCTCGAAATGAAAATCTATCACTTCCGGTCCAAACCGGAAGTGAAACAAATTTTTCGAAAAAATGAATTTTCTGATCAAATCAAAAATGAATATGTGATTTGTAGAGCTTATTTAGCTGAATCTAACACTGAAAGCCGTTTTAAAATCGGACGATGCATTACAGAGATATCGGGGTTTGAAAATCGATTTTTCCGGAAATTTTGATTCCGCGTCCTTGGTTTAAAAAATAGCGTAATGTTCAAAGTAAAGTTAACTCGTACCAAAACTAATTGTTAAGTCGTACTTGAACACATTCGGAAATTTTTTTGTTAAGTCGTTCTTAAAATCGGAAAGGTGTTTGTTAAGTCGTACTAAAAATCATTCGGATTTTGTTAAGTCGTACCAGGAATAATTCGATTTTTTCATCTTTTTATTTAAGTTACTCTTGTTATTGGTTTAAGAGCTCTGCTTCCTACAGGAACTCCCAGCTTTACTTCCGACATTAACGGAAGACCCACTCGTTGCTTTGCAACGAGCTTTGCTCTAGTTTTTTTTATTTTTTTTTTGATGAAGTGTTTATTAGTAAGCCAACTGCTTCTACATACATCACGTACATACATCAGAAATTTTCAAGGACACAAAGTATGTTTAAGAAAGCAACGAAAACAATTACATCAATAATGCATATATAATGAACGTTTACTAAGAGAGAAAAAAAAATACATATTGAGCACCTTTTTTATTGAGAGAGAGAGAGAGAGAGAGAGAGAGAGAGAGAGAGCACTTAGAGTGAGTTAATCACAGGGGTCCAAATTTCCCAGTCTGTATTGAACTTATCCATTTCACTTCTTTCTTTTGCACAGAATTGGAATACTTTATATAACTGTTTTAAATCATTCATAAGGGCATTTACTGTTAATTGGTTTTTCTGGCATCTACTTCTGTATATGTATTTTTTTTATCAATATGAGTACAATATTGAACGCTTTTGACTTCACATCATCTAAGACTCCAAAAATAAAAGTTTTATTATCAAGGACTATTCCAATTCCTTTAGAGTTGCAAACTCTAACAAATTCTGCTAATAAATGTTGTACCCTTGGACATTCCCATAATAAGTGATATATTGTTTCCTCAGCATCTTCACAAAAGGTACATAGATTAGTATCCACTTTACCAATTTTATACATAAAACTGTTTGTAGTTAATATATAATGGTTTATTCTGTACTGCAACCATTGAAATTTAGAGTCTGAGGTAATAGTAAAAGGTAAATGAAATATTGAAATCCATTGTTTTTCTGTAAAAACAAAATGTCTACTCCATTTTTCTTTTCCCACTGGTGTTACATTTGTCTGATTTAATATATCATACATTGGCTTTGAACCTTTTTTTGTTAATACAAAGGTTTTAATATTAAATGGTATAAAAGGTTTGAAAACTTCATTTCTAATGAAGTTGTTTTTCCTTAGATCTGAAAGTACAGCTTGTCTTACTCCCATATATGTTAAATAATTCATTTGAATATTAAATTTTCTTTTCAACATTTCAAAATCTAAAAAGTTTTCATTTTCATCAAACAAGTCAATTACACATCTAACTCCTTTAGCATACCATGATTTATAAAAAAAAGACTGATTTCCTATCTTAAATTTATTATTGTTCCACAATGGCTGGCAACAATAATCCTGCCATGATTTTACATTTAAGTTATCTTGGATTTCTTTAAAAGCTATGGTAACTTCCTTCCAAAAATCATTTTTTAACGATTCTTGCATTTGCATAATATAATCTGAACCTGTATTTAATAGCTTTTCTAAATTAATAGAATTCCCCAGCAGTGTTTTCCATTTTGAATTATTATCCTTAATTAATCTCCTAATCCAAGTAGACTTTAATCCTTTAATATAGGAATTTATATCAACCATCCTTAACCCACCATGTTCACACTTCTGAGTACATACTTGTCTTTTAATTTTATCACATTTTGAATTCCAAATAAAATTGAATAGAATATTGTTTAATTCTTTTAATGTTTTACTCTGAGGGTTTGGTAAGGCTATAAATAAGTGGTTTAATTGTGAAATTAAAAGAGACTTAACCAGTGTTATCCTTCCAATTGGAGTCAAGTGTCGTTTGCTCCATTGTTCGATTACAGATTTTATCCTAACAAGTTTCTTGTCATAATTAAGTTTTACAATTTTATCTAAATCTACATCATAATATATGCCCAAAAGTTTGAATTGAGTTGTCCATTGAAAATTCATTTCTGAACAGATTTTTTCTTCAGAATATTTTTTACTTCCTATCCACACAATCTGAGTTTTTTCTTGGTTTATTTTAAGACCAGATAATTTATAATAATCATCTATTTCTTTCATGGTTGCCCTTAATGATTTCTCAGTTCCATCAAGGATTATTGATGTATCATCTGCATATTGTGATATTAAATATTGGGTGTTATTAATTTTGATTCCTGTAATATCTTCATTATTTTTAATTTTAATTGACAATATTTCCGCACATAATAAAAAAATGTAAGGCGATATTGGATCACCTTGTCTGCAGCCTCGTCCAAGTTTAAAAAAGTTTGATAAAATGCCTGCCTGGGACACACAGGACATAACATTACATTGAAAAGTTTTAATCCAGTTACAGATAAATGGGCCAAAATTAAAATAATTGAGTGTATTTTGTATAAATTCCCAAGCAACAGAATCAAATGCTTTCTCAAAATCAATCATAACTAATACCCCTGGAATATAATTATTTTCTGTATAGTTCATCAGATCATAAATCAATCTAATATTTTCCCCTATATATCTTCCAGAGATGAAGCCAGTTTGGTCATTACTGATAATTTTATTTAGAACAGTTTTTATCCTGCTTGCTATACAACCTGACCCAATTTTGTATATAACATTGAGCAATGAGATAGGTCTCCAGTTACCAAGGGAGAATTTACTCTTTCCCTCCTTGGGTATACAAGTTATAATTCCTTGTTTCTGAGTAGATGATAATTCTCCTACTTTATATCCATAATTTAAAGATCTAACAACAAAGGAGCCTAATTTATTCCAAAACATTTTTAAAAATTCAACTGTGAACCCATCACTGCCTGGACTTTTATTGTTTGACATACTATTTAAAACCGAAGAAGCTTCCTTATATGTTATATATCCTTCAATTGATTTTCTTTCATTGTCAGATAATTTAGGGACAGAATAATCTTTTAGAATGTCACTTAGTGAAATATCTGTACTTTCTGTTATCATCAAATTATTTGCATACAAGTTTTTATAAAAATTTTCCAGTTCATTTAAAATCTCCTCTTGTTTAACTATTTCTATCTGTTCATTATTTTCTGTTAGTATTATCTTTGGAATAATTTTACTAGTATAGTGACGATTTTCTAAATTTAGAAAATAATTAGTTGGAGTAGTGATTGGTACAACTTCATTGAATTATATATGATAGATGGGTGATTCAAAGGAAAGTATGTCGGGATAAATTGTCTGTATCAGACGCCCCACATTAGTCTGGCTTCATGGACCTGATAAACTTTAGGAAAGGAAATCATCTGAGAAATGGAAATTTAAGAAGAAAAACTTATCAAGAAATGTTATTATTTATATTGTGTCATCATATGACTGAATTACTGAATCAAAATAGTTGGCCAAAAAAGAAATATAAAAAATAAACAAATGGACTGTTTGTGTCCTATTTTTGGTTACTAGAATTTAATTTCACGCGTTGATTTTAATTAGTCTTTAATGATTTATGTAAATCTGTGAAAATATGAAAATATTTTGAGTACAAAAAATATATAAACACAAACAAACAAAAATCACCAACAAACATAAGTTATTATTCCTCATATTCTCAACCTGTATCTAATTATTCTCAGTTATTATAGAAATAAACGTTAAAAGATAATGTTGTTCCCTAAAAGTCAGCACTTTATTATCCCCTCGCGCAACTTGTTGCGAGGGGGATATAGCAACGCTGCTGTGCGTGTGTGTATGTGTGTGTGTGTGTGTCCATTGTCAGCTCTTTAGCAAAATTTCAAGAAAACCCTCCAATGAATATTCATCAAACTTTGTACACTTCTTTGGCATGGTAAAAGGACAAACACTATTGATTTCCAAGTCAATTGATTCAATATTTTTTGAATTACCGTAAAAAAGTGAAGTTAAAACATGAATTTTATACACGATTTCACAATGGACATTTCCGGTAATTTTATGTACGACTTTAAGTAAATCGCTACCGTGTGCAGTTCAAATCTTTGGGATTTTAATCTAGTAAAGGTAAAAAAAAATTGAAGATTGCCCATAAGGTAAAGTTGAAGCGGGTAAGAAATTAAAGTCATCCGATTGACATCGAAACATGCAGTCGACTTTCGGACAAATTTTCCCGTATTACTTACAATAGAACTAGTCCAAAATTTGGGGATACTTTGACGGAAGCGTCTATTACTTAACCCAGCCGGGCAGTTCGGAAAAACGAGTCATGTCACGAGGGGATGCTCCGCTTTGCGCTGCCCTTGGTTTTTTTTTATATTAAAAAATTTATTTGATTTAGTTTTCCAGTGGCACACCAAACATTCCAATATTTTCTCCGTGTCACTTTAAAAGTTGCTTTGATTCATGTAACTCGCTACAGGGAAATCAACATAAATCATCGTGGCGACATAATGTCATGTTAAAGCGCATAATTAATTGGTTATAACGGACAAGATAATGTATAACAAAGCATTGGCTTTTGATAACATTAAAATGATTATGACTGCATACTTGCATTATCATTAAGTAATAATTTTGTACCTCTTTTTTTAATTGATAAAGACAGTAGAAAAGGATACAAGTACACACATCTCACGATGTAACAGATTGTCTCTTAAAATATAAGAATATAATGTAGGCCTAAGTCGCATATACTGTATATTACACATATAACTCGTTTACAAATGTACCTGTACACTACTTGAAAAACGAAGTTAAAGTCAGTAAAAATGAGATGAAAGAAAGAAACTCGTGAGAGAAATTAAATAACTTGTGATTAATAAATTTGTTACTACGAGATTATTATATTTTTATAACAATATACTTATTTCGTTATTAATCATTACCCTGTTATAACAAGTTCGCATTATGTGATACTGATTTACTATCTAAACACAATGAATTCATTTTTTTCTGATATTGTCAATGAATATGAACTAGATAAGCCGTCGTTTATAAATGTAGCAGCATTTATGAAGTCGCCCGTCTGCCTCAAACTTCAGTTGCCCCTCAAACTCATATTGCATTGTATACTTTTGGTGCACCCGACCCATTTTTACTTTTTTTGCAATAGAACCATAAAGGAGCGAAATTAGCTTTTGCTTGTTACCACAACTGCCCTTTTTAACTCAAGTCAAACAATGTTGAAGTGGAATTCCATTATGATGACACATTACGAAAGATAAAACCAGTCAGATGATGGAAAAATACAATGCAGTGTTATAGCTTCTTCAAAATTTCTAATGAAAGCAGACTTAATATGGAGGGATTCTAAAGAGTATACTTCAGGTAGAGGGTCATAGTAGAAAGCTCATGCCTCCTCCCTCGGTGGTTGATATGCATATTCTACATGAGACTGGCACCATCTGCCCCCTACAGGTCAACAGAGATCTCCTGTTTCGTCACAAATTAGATTTGTAAGAAATCCTCATGAACATAATTGATAACAAAAAATTATTATAGCCATCAGGTATAGGTGGATTTCAGATAATTACAAAGGAAGGATATCAGAGAAAAAATTAACGAAATTGGAGACAAAATTAACGAAATCGGAGACAAAATTAACGACCCTTGAGAAATTGTTCTACGACATTCCCAGAAAGGTTCTAGCAATCCATCAATGCGCTAAAAAGATAAAGCGAAGCTATCATCTCCGGGGAGCATGGAATTTTGTCATTTCTGAATGATAATCTTATATTAGTAACCTAAATTACGATGACATTTCATAAGGCGCCAAAATCATAGACGATTTCATTCAGTACATTTACAATGGTGACAGGTTTGGAGATTCTTCGTCATATAACAGACGAGATGCTTCGCCTTTTGTGAAAATGATACACTCCATCACAGACCGACTCCAAGCGAGACCTAGTGAAGTGACAGACTTAAAAGACGAGGATGGATTCGTGATGGAGAAACAAAGGACTATAATGATGCTTGTACCTGGTACAGTGTGATCTTAGTACTCAGTCTTTCATTGCGGCAGAGAACTACGTGACGGATCATTTTGACGTGCAGATACGTCAAAGGCTCAGCTTCCAGAAAATCTATATATGCCATGTAGAGTAGCCTTTCTAATATATAATATTATTAGCTGATTTATGGGATAATTACCTTTCAAATCCATAACCATTAGAAACATAATGTTTTATTTGGAAGAACTTTTTTTTCCAAAAGGTCATTTGAAATCCAATAGGAATATCAAAAAACAATAAAGGAATTTTATTTTCAGAACGATAATAGTATTGCTACAGGAGTTTAGTTGTGACAGATAGTTTACTCTGAGGAAACTTATTTCCCGGAAGGATTTAAAAGTCCAATATAATTTTTACTCTTGAAAATAATATCGATTTTTTCAATTTCTTTAAGAAGTAATTTAATTGCAGTGGGAATGTAGGAAAATTGTTCTCCCAAAAAGTTATTGTTTTTCTTTGGTGTTTTAATATTTTAAAGGTTTATTTCTCATCTGTCGGTTGAGGAAAACTAAAATAACAATCAGTATTATTATACTTTCATGTTAAATACTGAAATCTGATTGGTTTAGACGCAGTTGGTAATCCGTTCTATTACCCTCAGCGTTAGCAACACACTTGGCAACGGGTAACACAACGAATTGTTACATGCGCGTAAATTATGCGCGTACGGTTCGCCGTTGAATTCACTTCATTTCTATATAAAAGCAGTAAAATTTTCTTAAAAATTAAGACATTCAGTATCATAAAATAAATAGTGCCTGTATTGGAGGGTAACTGTTGAAATTGACACCCCTCTAAAATCATTTCAACTCATTTCAACTTAAATCAATTTCAACAGTTACCCTCCCAAACAGGCACTATTTATATAATAGCGAGCGCAGCGAGGCGGCGCGAAGCGCCGCTCGCGTAGCGAGCTCCATAGACAACGTGTACGAGCGGAGGAAATTCGAGTTGAAATCTGCACATTGTTCAAAGAAATTTTTATGAGGCCACGTGAAAACGTTCTACTATCCCAGTGATCCTTTGCGGTGCATAGCAACATGGTGGAACAGTAAAATTTTCTACGGAAAATTCTTACCTATAAATCGCATACATCATTTTCATTTAACAATAGAAAATCCTTTTAAAAACATTAAAGTTAACAACACATATGCTGACGTAAAATTTTTGCTGACATATGACGTCATTTCCTTCCCCGAATTTGTCCGACAATTTACGAAAACTGTCGAGCGCAAAAGTTAAGTATGACGTCACAGTGATCTCGGGCTATATATTCCAGCAATAAATTTAGAGGTGGATCAAGCATCTGTACTGGATGTAGACGCATGCAAGTTCCATGCTAAATTTACTGTCTTATTGATCCAAACATATAATTATGCATACATTAGGTAGGTGACAAAAAATTATTAAAAAAGAGAAAAAAAAAGTCCAATCATTATTAGATCTACGTGAGGCCACGTCATTTTGTAATGAATAAATAAAAGAAATAAATTAAACTGTTTAAATATCTACATGTATTTGTTATAGTTGCATATGTGGTCAAACCTTTCAATAATATTGGATATCACACACTAAAAAGAGGGGGAGGGCACATATGTCTACAACGCTTATATAGCGTACAAAAATTTAAAAGATTAAAGACAAAATTGATGTCACAGAGGAAAATAATTAAAACACTGATAACAACAAGGAACAAAATGAGAAATAACACAGACACACAATTTATTGTTTACTGATTTTAATGATCATTATTAAAAGGTAAAGGGATGATAAACCATAATTGTATTTACATTAACAAAAAACCAAACGGCTTTGTGTTTATCTAAATATTTTAATAAGTCTGTTTAACATTTTATTAATGCTCATTTGTAGTTTGTTTAAGTGTATAAGCCTAGGAAGGGACCATTGGAATAAAAGTTTAATAACTTTAACTCTTAAAAGTTTTCAAACAAAGCCCAAGTTTTTTTTTGTTAGGGCAAGTCCACGGGTTGCATTTAACAATGATGACAGATGTGTGGTTGCTTCTGCGCTCGCCCCAACGGTCACACCGTAAAACATATTATACTATGTATGTAATTGTCTATCATCGTACTTATAGATGAAGGCATTTTGCAAATAAACTACAAAATGCCTGCACCAGAGTACTTGCTTACACCTTTGGTATTTCAACACATGTGAGATGATATCCGTATAAGGTATAATTGAATTTTAACTGATAGCGAGCGCAGCGAGGCGGCGCGAAGCGCCGCTCGCGTAGCGAGCTCCATAGACAACGTGTACGAACGGAGGAAATTCGAGTTGAAATCTGCACATTGTTCAAAGAAAATTTTGTGGACCCGCGTGAAAACGTTCCACTATCCCAGTGATCCTTTGCGGTGCATAGCAACATGGCGGAACAGGAAGCGTTTCTAAGGAAAATTCTTACCTGTAAATCGCATACATCATTTTCATTTAACAATAAAAATCCTTTTAAAAACATTAAAGTAAACAACACATATGCTTACGTAAAAAACTGTACCTATGACGTCATTTCCTTCCCCGAATTTGTCCGACAATTTACGAAAACTGTCGAGCGCAAAGAGTTAAGTATGACGTCACAGTGATCTCGCGTTTTATATTCCCGCGATACATTTAGAGGTGGATCAAGCATCTGACTGTACTGAATGTAACGTGTAGGAAGTACTCAGTAGGGAGTCACCGTTAATACTGATACTGCGCTCGCTATTAACAGTGACTCTTTGGCTGATTAGTTTTGTTTTGATGATTTTTTTTTTTTGCTCAGTAAATACACATGCAAGTTCCATACTAAATTTATTGTCATATTGATCCAATCATTGTATACGTTAGGTAGGTGACAAAAAATTATTAAAAAAGAAAAGTCTAATCGTTATTAGATCTACGTGTAGCCGCGTCATTTTGTAATGAATAAATAAAAAAAAAAATTAAACTGTTAATAGATATCTACATGTATTTGTTATAGTTGCATATGTGGTCAAACCTTTCAATAATATTGGATATCACACACTAAAAAGAGGGGGAGGGCACATATGTCTACAACGCTTATATATCGTACAAAAATTAGAAAGATTAAAAACAAAATTGATGTCAGAGAGAAAAATAATTAAAACACCGGTAACAACAAGGAACAAAATGAGAAATAACACAGACACACAATTTATTGATTTTAATGATCATTATTAAAAGGTAAAGAAGAGATAAAAAATAAAAAAAAAACCGGCTTTGTGTTTATCAAAATATTTTAATAAGTCTGTTTAACATTTTATAAATGATCAGTGGTAGTTTTTTGTTTAAGTGTATGAGCCTAGGAAGGGACCATTGGAATAAAAGTTTGATATCTTCCGGTTCCTTGCGGTGGTAAAAGTATTCGAGACAAAGCCAAAGTTTTTTGGTTTGGTTAAGTCCACGGGTTGCATTTAACAATGATGACAGATGTATGGCTCCTTCTGCGCTCGCCCCAACGGCCACACCGTAAAACATATTACCGAGCGCAGCGAGAGGCGGGCGAAGCCCGCCTCGCGAAGCGAGGATTAATGGTAACACGTATATATAAGAAAATCAGTGAAAAATGAAAGTTGAATCAGGGGTACTAAGGCCAAAAAAAATTTCTTCCAGCCCTGGGCGCCGCCATCTTGGCAGCCATTTTGTTTTTAAAAAGTTAGTTCGATCATTGATTGATCACTACTTATCGATGTTTGTTGCCCCTAAACTCGATTAAATAAGTTCCAGTGTTTCAATAGAAGGTAATTCGAATTAAAAGAAATTAAAAAGGAAACCAGATAATTTTCAATAATGCTTTAATCAAGAAACACGACATGTTCTATGTATGTCTTATCAAATTATCAGATGGAAAATAAAAACATTAAGGTCAAGGAACTGATCTTTTAGATACCGAATAAAGTATTTAATTTTATTACAGCGGCATTCATATGAATTAAATTGATAAACAATGAAAGAAGAAATAAAAAATAGGTCGGAATAACGTTACTCTCTTCGGCTATTTCCGAAGACAAAACTTGAACGTTTACGTCTGAAATATGACGTCACAATGTAGACTGAGCACGCGACGTTTAGTAAAACTTGGGCTAATGATTTGAGTAGGCAACCAGGCGGATCCTACTGTGTGCGTTTCAAATAAATTTTATTCTACAAAAATCAAACTGCACTGTGTTAAATCTGCGCTCGGTCCAACGGTCACACCGTTTACATATTAAGTTATTATTGTGAAAATAATCAAAAGCCTACATTCATTTTCGATAAACCAGCCCGAAATACCAAAATGAGAGAAAGGTCGTGGACACGCTTTGGCGGATCCAAGTCGGGGATAGTCTCGAACAAAATATATACTTGCAATGAAATAATAGCGAGCGCAGCTCGCCGGCGCGCAGCGCCGGAGCGAAGCGAGCTCTACCGGCAAGGCGTGTGTGAATAGAAAATTCGGACTGGTTGCACATTCATTCAACGGATTTTTTTGGCGTCAGTAAATCGGACCAGTAATGCATTGTTTTAATCGTCCCAGTAGTTCCCTGTAATCATGGCAATTTTATCACTTCACACTCTCACGAGAATCAGCAAGACAATATAAAAACAATAACGATGTGTACCACATACAGCCAGTGCTACCTCTAAAGTTCGCCTCAGTACACTCTCAATCAACGATAATCGAGTGACGTCACAAAGGTTTACACATTGATCCGATAGATTTTTTCGGCGTCAGTAAATTTTGACCCACAATTCATTGTACCAATGGTTTCCAACCTCACGTTCTCGCGAGAATTAAAGTAAAACTTTTGAGATGCATATGTGTAATTTTAAGAACATCATGCTTTTTAAGTAAATAAAACGGTATATTTTGCGTTCTTTTATTTCTCAGGTTAGTTTTTAAAAAAAAGAGTCAGGCGACACTTAACCAACGTCAGCTTTGACGTCACAATAAGCGCTGATAAGGGGAAATTACTCTAACTGAAGTTATTGTAAATCTGCTAAAATAAAATCCTCTCAAAATCTTGCAAAGGCTAAGCTAAAGAACAACTGATGAATAAGGACATTTCTTCAGACACAGGAAACAGATGTAAATTAATTGCACTCATCTGGATGAATGCTCACATTAATTTTATTCACTATAATAACGGTAATTTCCTGAAACGTAGCATCGCCTTTTTAAAAAAAAAAAAGGGGGGGGGGGGGCTCATCCAAAAAATGTTTGCGAGCAGAAAGAAAAAAAATCATGAAAATTCTAATTATTCACCTCTTTAGCAGTTTAGCAGTTCACTGCTTTCTTTATTTTTACTTCAATTTATTACATGCGGGAGGAGGGGGGGGGGGGCACCATGTTCTTTCAATATGATAAGCAAATATTTTTAAGCGTAAATTAAAAAAAAACATTTTTTTTTTAAAAGGAGGGGGCAAATTCATGATAAGTCGATTTTCTATGTGTAAATTGAAAAAAAATGAAATATTATTGTTTTAACATGGGGGGAGCCCTAGATGAGGCAAGTTTAATATGAAGGAAGAAAAAATGTCTACTGCAAAAAAAAGGGGATGAACTGACGTTACAATCACTTTAAAAGAGGAGATACAGTGCAATGAATATGTGTATAATAAAATCTTTATCATTCAACAACATTGTATCTGAGATTAAACTACCGTTCTACTTATACATAAATAAATTATAACAAATCTTATAAACTATGAATAATGAAAATTTACTGAAAATAGGTTTTATTTTTTGCATTCAAATTTTACGTTGTTATTTTTATTTTTATTGATTTATTATAATTCATTGTTTGATCACATGCTGTGCTCGCCCCAACGGTCGCACCGTAAAACATATTATTGAATGATTACGTAAAGAGTGAATGTTTTTACTGAGAGACTATTTAAAGAATATATAAAAGTTAAGATTTGACAAATGTTGAATAAATAAAATAAGTCATGCTTTTACTTAAGCCCGGTAGAATAAGGAAATTATTTCTAGAGTTCCAGCTTAATATCATCCACGTTTATTTTAAGATTTTAAGATAGATGGAGAGGGACCCTAATTTCCTCCCTTCTCCGTTGCTACATGCCTGCCTGGGAGCTGACGAATTAAACGAATTTATTTTTTCTTCACAAATACCGCCTCTGATGAAATGTAAAATGAGTAAATCTACATAAGTTTATATAAGCCATTCATTATCATTCTTAATTTTTTATCATTTACGTTGAATACACCGTATTAATGTTTTTTGAGATAGATTTCAACTGATTTTTTTTTTATTTTACCTGTAAATGTATTCAATACATTGCAGATTAAAGTGAAATCGGTTGTGTTTGTAACGTTAAATTCTATGAAAAAGCGCGTGCTTATGCATTACTTGAAAGACAAGATTACCTAATGTTTACACTCAAAGAATGCAGATTTGTGGTTTAAATAACTATTGGCTTGTAAGCCAAAAGCGGTCCCGGTACATATTTTCTTTTGTTTTTTAAATGGCTGCTTGTTTATTCCTGTGGTATTTTGTTTTAACTAAATTGTTATTGGTTATCTATTAAATGTATATTTTTGTAACTGTATACAAATTAAAATTACCGGTATTAAGCCTAGTTCTTTATTCCAAGAGACAAATATCTCATAGGTTATACATGTGAACATATACATAAACAGTAAGACATACAAAGTGTACATAATCAATTTCGATGTATATGTACATGTATATGTAAATGTATATTTTTGTAATTGTAAACGTCAAATTAAAATTACTTGTATTAGGCCTATCGTGTTATAGTTCATATATAATTGTCTATGTTAAATGAATTATCTCTGCACAAGTCTTCTAATTCATTGGTATGAATTAGAATGAAAAATAAATATGATTTTTGTAGATCAAGATATCTTAACTTAATATTTTGTAAGTTACCGTCGAGCTAAAATGTTCCTAAGTTACCGTCGAGTTACACCTTAAGATGTTCCTAAGTTACCGTCAAGTTACACCTTAAGATGTTCCTAAGTATCGTCGAGTTACACCTTAAGATGCTCCTTAGTTATCGTCGAGTTACACCTTAAGATGCTCTTAAGTTATCGTCGAGTTACACCTTAAGATGTTCCTAAGTTATCGTCGAGTTATACCTAAAGATGTTTCTTAAGTACCGTCGAGTTACACCTTAAGATGTTTCTAAGGTACCGTCGAGTTACACCTTAAGATGTTCCTAAGGTACCGTCGAGTTACACCTAAAGATGTTCCTAAGCTATCGTCGAGTTACACCTTAAGATGTTCCTAAGTTATCGTCGAGTTACACCTTAAGATGTTCCTAAGGTATCGTCGAGTTACACCTTAAGATGTTCCTAAGTTATCGTCGAGTTATCGTCGAGTTACACCTTAAGATGTTCCTAAGTTATCGTCGAGTTATCATCGAGTTATACCTTAAGATGCTCCTAAGTTATCGTCGAGTTATCGTCGAGTTATACCTTAAGATGCTCCTAAGTTATCGTCGAGTTACACCTAAAGATGTTCCTAAGTTATCGTCTAGTTACATCTTAAGATGTTCCTAAGTTATCGTCGAGTTACACCTTAAGATGTTCCTAAGGTACCGTCGAGTTACACCTTAAGATGTTCCTAAGGTACCGTTGAGTTACACCTTTTAAAGATTTTCCTAAGTTACGGTCGAGTTACACCTTAAGATGTTTCTAAGGTACCGTCGAGTTACATCTTAAGATGTTCCTAAGTTATCGTCGAGCTTCTTTAGATGTGTCGTACGTTGATCTTATGAGGTTCCTAACTTGTTTCCTCAGTCATAAGAACTCACTAAGGTCATATCTTAGGAAAGTTTCTTGGACATGCCTGCTGGTCAATAAAACATAGAATGACCGATGTCAAAAAGAAAGTGTCTCATTTAGATGAAAACAGTTTAAAGTGGGTAAATTAAAAAAAACCTATGTTTACTGTTGGGAAATATATGCGATATTTGGGCGAAGGTAAAAAACGTGACAAAAATCAGCTTTCTTTTCATTGAATTCGATTTCTTTACTTTTGTTTTTCGAATGGTAAGATGTAAAACGGAACAGATGATAAACAAAACAAAAAAGTATAGCAACAATCGATCCATCATTTTTTAACACAAAAAGTAAGAAAAATTCCATTATTAAGATAACCTTATAAGGCAAGAGAATCCAGGAGGGAAAAGTAACATATGCATGTTATTTCCAACGGTGCCAAATATATTGATTTAAAACGACTAAAGCAGCAAAATACTACACACCGAGATGAATTTAAAGGCTGCAAGGGAGTTAAACAATCGTGCAACAGACGTCCATTTCCCACTGCTTTAAAACACAGCTGTCTCCAGTTTTAATCATCCATCTCAAAAGCTCCGAATGCACTCAATTCATAACGGAAATAATTCAGTCCGATTATCCCACAGTCGTTAATAACTTTCCCTGTGCCCTGTCTCCTTACACAACAATTGGCCCATGGGCAACTTCACCAACATTTATTTATTATATTGCTGAATAACTTATGAAATACAAGATATGAAGTTGCTCAAATAAGCGACAATGCCTGGCCCTGATCCAAATTGAACATGCAAAGCCATCAAATTTTTTGAAGAAGTTTCGTGTTAACGTTTGGGTGGGAGTCGGGTCAAAATTGTATGTTGGGGATCCAGTCAATTTCTAAATGTTTTTTTTTATTTTTGGTACAAGGGTTTTAGAATTGATTTCGAATCAAGTATAAACATGTTAAACCATGACTTGCATGGGTATGGAAAGAGTCATACAATGTAACATCTACAAAGACTTTTTACTAGCCTGCTTTAACATTAGTTTTACAAGTTATGGCTGGGTTTTTTTCTTTAGAAGAGTATTTTTTCTTTTCCCATAAAATCTCTGCTAGTGTAAATTTGACTCTGCCCCAGAGATTATAGAAGAATTGTGAAGCTAGCTTGCTTCTATTCGACTTTCACAGATACCAGTCTTCTGAGTATTTGACATGTTTTTCAAAATCCTCTTAATGCATTTGACATTAAGCTATCATATCGTAATGCATACCATATACCTACGTACCAAAGATAAGGGACTCACAATTACGAACCTTTGATGCCATGTAGATATAATCAAGTTGAAAGCATGAAGTACAAAACATTTTGAAACAGCTGTTATGTCAAATTAATTCTTAATGAACGAGACCTATTCTCAAAAATCTGATAAAACCATCCATATAGAATATGCAATTAATAATTCCTCTCTTCATATATATCTCACATTCCCTCTGATTTTTTTTTCTTGTTCATAGGCTACATAAATGGTTTACCATTATGTCTGAAAAATATTGCTGTACACTTGCTTGTGACACGATGATACCTCCATGGACTTGCTTTTTCGGCAGTTCCTAGTAGGCTAGTACCAATTGCTATGTGTCCCTTATCCAAAGGTCTCCCAATTTTCACTTTTATTTTGATATAAGTTAAAAGTGGTTCAATGCAAAATAGTTGGAAATTACTTAATTATTGTAAATAGCGTGGTGCATAATATAGCATTAAATGATTTATATTTGACGTCATCTTGTCAATAACTGCCGTCAGTTGAGCAGACAAATTGAATAACGCGCGTTACTATACTCTCATTTACACCCGATGATTTTAATGCCGTTTGTCCAGGGACACATTTGAAAGTAAATGCTATGGTTAATACCAACAACAATCTATAGGGCCCTACCCCTAATGTTGAAAAGGCTTTGTTGGTTTGTTGTTGTTTTTTTGAAACTACGTTTGAGAGCTTTCGATATATGGCTGATCGGTTTTAGAAAAGGAAGTTTTTTTTACAGATTATATTCTCCTCCTTGAAAAATTAAGGCCAAATAGATAGCCTACATCAGTAGCAAAAAAATTGAGAAAACTTTCAATTTCAAAATGTTTAGGGTGCTTTAAATAGATGGAAGTCATATTCCAACCAATGTCCCTAAACACCTGCAACATGTCTACATATACGGAAAGATATTTTATTCATCTGTACTTCTGGCATGTTACAGTGCTTAAAACGAATTGTTTAGCTACAACAAGGTTTAAGGTGAAAAAAAAACTGTGAAGTAAACATGTTGCCTTTAAGGATTGCGTTTATTCAGGGTTTGAGATTTAAAAAAATATTTTTACAAAGTTCAATATCTGAAGTCCAAAGTTGTTTTAAACACACAAAACAACAACGTTATTAACAAATATCGATATTGATATCCATGATTTGTTTATTTGAGGAATATATGCTCCGACAAAGGTAGATTAAAATTGAAACAGAGGAAATTCGGACTAAATTTTTCATTTTCTTATTTTCTCTTAAAAACTTTCTGTTGCAGTGTAATTGCAAAAGTTAAGATTTTATGTGTTTTTTCATATCATTTTACATATTTTGTAGTTGCATTTACTCGTCTATAAATTTATATCACTGGCTGGCACGCAATTGGAAAACTCTTTGAAATACATAAAATCGATTCAAAATAAAATATCTCGAAATTTTGATCACTGACCTTATATAATGTTAATGACAAAATAATACAGACAATAAAAACAGTTTTAGGCAATCGATGGTTTGGAGCTCCTATTGGTCAGTTTTTTGTAAAACTCGATCAAAAATAGGTACAATTTTGAAAATTGATAGAGGAAATTCGGACTAAATTAAACTTAAAATATGAGCTTAAAACGATTCATTCAAATATAAAATTAGTAAAGCTATTCGTATTTTATCATTTCCCAACCTACAAACTGTTTTATTATTTTTTATTTTTGAAAAAAAAAGAAAACCTTGAAAATGGTGGACAATTTTGACAAATTTTGACAATTTTTAAAAAAAACATTTAGAGGTCACTAGCAGAAAAAGTAGGTCATTGATCTAGTTATTTGAAAGTGAAAAATAGCACCACAATAGTGGGGCTACAATGAACTATAAGTAGTTTTTCGTTCCTATTAATGGATTTTTTTTCGCCCTGAGTAAACGTCCTTAATGCATACACAATATCCGCCACTTTTGTGACGTCATAAAAAGGTTACCATCGCTAACAGAGCTCTAGATCGTCTGCAGAAATGTCTACCTATGGTAAATTTTATCGGCAAACATTGGTACCGTTGGCATACCAATGGTAAAAAAACCCACCAGTGGTAACTTTTGTCTGCCAAAGGCAGTACTCTGAACGCACCCAGTAGAATGTAAATATGAAGTATTTATGAAGTATTTAACTCATATAGGAGAAACATTATGCAATGTCGGATATAAAATGATGATTTTCAACAAATAATTCAGTAAACATAAACAAAAGCTCCAATCTGAATTGAACTCATGATCAATGGTAAAAGGTAAAAGCCTAATACTTTAACCACTGAGCTTTGATGATATTCAACCAAGTAAATTGATACGAACAATTTTACAAAACATTTAATTAAATAGTCATGACGTAGTGTCTTAATAAACCTGATGTACTGAGGTGCCTAAAGGAACATGGTCACGATTTTGGTCAAAAATTATTTTTTCGATTTTAATGTTCACATTGCTTTAGTAAGGCATTTTTAATAGGCAACAAAAATTTGAGTGTCATTTGTTCAGTTAAAAGCGAGTTACGGAGCTTACAATTCTTCGCTATGTAAACACAGCTTTTGTTTACATGTTGAATGTTGAAGGGAAAATTTCAGTTTTAGACATAAAATGAATGTGGTAAACGTTAGGAATGTTATTTTTGCTTAAAATGATAAATCAGCTTGTAAAAGATTTTTTACTAATATATTGAACCTATGTAAACAAAAACAGGGCACGAGCCTTGTTTACATGACGAAGAATTGTAAACCCTATAACTTGCTTAAAACTCATCGACTGGCACCCAAATTATGTTTGATCATTAGAAATGCATTCCAAAAGCATTGTAATAAAATTTGACCAATATCGTGACCATGCCCCTTTAAAAAACGTTTTTAAAGCGACAATTCAACCGTTTCATCACAAGAACAGACCAAAGCACACCCTCCCACCCTATCATAAACAGACCAAAGCACATCCCTCCCACCCTATCATATACAGACCAAAGCACACCCCCACCCTATCATAAACAGACCAAAGCACACCCACACCCTATCATATACAGACCAAAGCACACCCCCACCCTATCATAAACAGACCAAAGCACACCCACACCCTATCATATACAGACCAAAGCACACCCCCACCCTA
This sequence comes from Magallana gigas, assembly GCF_963853765.1. Lineage (NCBI taxonomy): Eukaryota > Metazoa > Mollusca > Bivalvia > Ostreida > Ostreidae > Magallana > Magallana gigas. The sequence continues at coordinate 1,218,740 of NC_088854.1, read as the reverse complement.
TCATAAACAGACCAAAGCACACCCACACCCTATCATAAACAGACCAAAGCACATCCCTCCCACCCTATCATAAACAGACCAAAGCACACCCACACCCTATCATATACAGACCAAAGCACACCCCCACCCTATCATAAACAGACCAAAGCACACCCACACCCTATCATAAACAGACCAAAGCACACCCCTCCCATCCTATCATAAACAGACCAAAGCACACCCCTCCCATCCTATCATAAACAGACCAAAGCACACCCTCCCACCCTATCATAAACAGACCAAAGCACACCCCTCCCATCCTATCATAAACAGACCAAAGCACACCCCTCCCACCCTATCATATACAGACCAAAGCACACCCCTCCCACCCTATCATAAACAGACCAAAGCACACCCCCACCCTATCATATACAGACCAAAGCACACCCCTCCCACCCTATCAAAAACAGACCAAAACACACCTCCCACCCTATCAAAAACAGACCAAGCACACCCTCCCAGCCTATCATAAACAGACCAAAGCACACCCCTCCCACCCTATCATAAACAGACCAAAACACACCTCCCACCCTATCAAAAACAGACCAAGCACACCCTCCCAGCCTATCATAAGAATTACAGAAAAACGACTGGTAAAAAACAAACAAGCAAAAAGTTGCAACTCACTGCCATGTTAGGTTTTTCATTAAGCCGGAAATGTCTTAAATTTAAAATACACTTATTTTAAATCATAGCCTCTGTTCAAATAGAGACTAAACATTCTTAGTAAGTTATGAAGTGTTTATATATGACTAAACATTCTTAGTTATGAAGTGTTTATATATGTTTATCACTTTCACATCTTTACTGCTTCCGGCTGAATTGGTTTGAGGTATTGATTTCACACTGGAAGGTGGACGAAAGAAATTCAGGAACCTTGAAAATAACAAAATGAAAACATGAACTGAATGCGCTTAAGTTGGTATTGGATACCTCCATAGTATAATGTAATTCCTATCGAAATAAACAATAAATCAAGGAATGTTTTGTTTACAAACAGGGTAGCGCAAATCGGGTAGTTCATTAACGACGAATTTGCATGTCATAAGTTCCAATCTTACTGGGGCTATTATAATTTTTACCATTTGAACAATTACTATAACATTTTTTTGGTCAAATATTGTAAAATTTGAAAAGTCTAAAACGGTGAAAATATTTTGATTATAATGTACATTTCCACATAATCATATATCGACAGGCGCCACATACCGCCTTATAGAATGTACGAGTTTTTGTATTTTACTTTCAGATGTAAGTGATAAATGGATTGGAATATTCAGGCCTCACTGAACTTTGCATAGACTGTTTAACTTCATTGCTTTGTTTATTGTTTAATAAAGCGCCGGAGAGGAAAATCGTTAATTTGGTCTTTTCCGCTGATCCGTATTGATGTCCAAATTGATCACATCTCATTTCGCCGCATTTAAGGACTTCTCCATCAAACGATTATCATCAGCTGTCGAGTAAAATCTCGCCACAAAATGGGAAGAATGAAAGCCTCGTCATTGTAGACCAAATAAGCTATTTACATGTATAAGGATTCATGTAATGTTTGATAGAGTGGGTCCTTGAAGAAAATCCTTAATTATAAATGTATTACATTAGGCCTCTTTTGATTGAGTTTGTTTTCTTTCACTGGTTTTAATAAAGTATAAGCTAACTGTCGTATGATAAATATACCAGCCTACATATAAGGTAGCCACGAGGACATGCTTTTTTTTTTTATCCTAAACTACTCGCTTTTATCGTGTCTGGAAAATAAACGACAGTATAATTTGAATTAAAGAATGGCATGTTCAACAATAATAAAAATACAATCTATGACACGTCTCACAGAAAGGACAGGAAATTATTAAATCAAAATCTGACTAATAACTAAATAGTGTTTATTCTGATATCTAGAACTGAGGGGTTTGTTTTGATTACAGACAGAACAGAGGGTGTTCCTGTGCGTCCTCTTCCTGTGTATAATATCCGGTAACACCGCGGTCCTCGTCATCATCTTCCTGACCAGAAAGCTCAGATCAAGAATGAATATTTTCATGGCAAACCTCGCTATAGCTGGTAACCACTGCAGACTGCCTTATCATCCACGTATTTAGAAACTTGTATTAAATAGTTTTTTCGTGAATTTGTTTTGTACATGTTGAAAGGCGTCCTTTTTTAATTATTTTGTCACATGTGTTTGTTATTTGTCATAGAACTATCATTAAAGATAGGACATTTGATACCGAGGTATTTTCTTGGATTTGTAGACCTGTTGGTGGGCCTGAATGTAGGCATTGACTTGCTTGAGAAGTTCCTTGTGGACTGGTATGGCGGAGACGTGCTGTGTAAGGCGGTCAAGTTCTACAGTGGCGTGGCCGTGTACGGCTCGACCTACGCACTGGTAGCGATGTCCATAGACCGGTTTGATAGTGTGGCAAGACCTCTACAGACGATGGCAAAAGGTAAGAAAACTGGACACTTATATACAATATCAAAAGGTAAGAAAACTATAACCCTACCGACGATGGCAAAAGGTAAGAAAACTATAACCCTACAGACGATGGCAAAAGGTAAGAAAACTAGTCACTTATATACAATATCAAAAGGTAAGAAAACTATAACCCTACAGACGATGACAAAAGGTAAGAAAACATTACCCCTACAGACAATGGCAAAAGGTAAGAAAACTAGACCCTACACACAAAGGCAAAAGATAAGAAAACTCGACTCCTACACACAAAGGCAAAATGTTAGAAAACTAGACTCCTACAAACAAAGGCAAAAGGTTAAAAAAAACTCGACTCCTACAGACAATAGAAAAGGTTAGAAAACTCGACCCCTTTAGACATAACAAAAGGTTAGAACACTAGACCCATACAGATAATGACAAAAGTTTTTAAAAATGGCCCTTACAGACGATGGCAAAAGGTTAGAAAACTAGACCCCTACACACAATGGTAAAAGTTTAAAGAAATAGACCTCTACATACAATGGCAAAAGGTAAGAAAACTAGACTACTGCAGTCGATGGTAAGAAAGGTAAGAAAACTATACCCTAACACACAATGGTAAAGGGTAAGAAAATTAGATCCCTGCAGACGATGGCAATAGGTTAGAAAACTATACCCCAACACACAATGGCAAAAAGTAAGACAATAGACCCCTACATACGATGGGCAAAAGGTAAGAAAACTAGACTCCTACTGACAATGGCTAAAGATTCGAAAACTAGGTCCCTACAGACTAAGACAAAAGTTCAAGAGAAAAAAAACTAGATCCTTACAGCCAATGGCAAAAGTTTAAAAAACTTGACCCCTGCAGACAATGGCAAAAGTTTAGAAAACTAGAACCCTACAGACAATGGGCAAAATTTTAGAGAAAACTAGAACCCTACAGGCTTTGAAAAAAGGATTGAAAACTAGACCCTTACAGAAATAGTTATTGGTTAGAAAACTAAACCACTACAGACAATGGCAAAAGGTTAGAAAACTCAACCCCTACAAAAAAATGACAAAAGTTTTTTTTTAAATTAGACCTCTACAGGCAATAGCTAAAAGTATGAAAACTAGACACATTGACCTTACAAAGTTTAAACTTAGGAGGATTTTCCTTTTGTTTCCTAGAAGGATAAATAAAAGTTTGAGTATCTACCGATCATAGGAACTGATTTTAATGTTCTTGTTGAACAGTCTTTTGCTCATGAGGTTAGGTCACCGAATCAGCTGTCAGATCTACCTTAAATCTTATTTGCCATAAAGTTTTTATCAGAAAGAAGAATCCCCAGTTTTATCTTTAGCTCCGAAAATTTTTAACTGTATGTTCCCTTTTAGCAAGATCTCAAAACATTTTAAATAAACTCTTGATAACCATTTAATAATCTTTCTTTAATTTGAGCAGGATTTCGGGTCCGCCTTCTGATTGGGATTCAGTGGGGTTTGGCATACCTGTTTTCAATGCCGATGTTTATGTATAAAGAAGAGGAAAAACACTCCAAAGTACAGTGTCACCTGTCTCTGCCTGAACCGTGGATGTGGCGCGTAGGTAGCTTACAAAGTTAGCCATTGATCTCAAAAGTTGTTTACAATTCCCACTCCTTAAAATTCGATATTTAAACATAAAAAAGCTGAAGGTTTTTTTTTCACTTCTTTAATTTTTGCATTGCAAATGTACGTGAATTGCCATATGAGAGTGCATTGTTTCCCGACAAATTCCCGCAGTTGCATTCATTCAGAGAGAGAGAGAGAGAGAGAGAGAGAGAGAGAGAGAGAGAGAGAGAGAGAGAGAGAGAGAGAGAGAGAGAGAGAGAGAGAGAGAGAGAGAGAACAAAATGTAAGCGTTTTAAAGTAGTACAAAACACATAAGCTGATTTTTTCCCATAATTTAAGGATCCTCGACACCACTTGACGTCAGAACATGGTGATTTTAGCGCATTGTGAAACAGTCTATGCTTCCATTATTTGTTATCTATCTCTGAGGCGCAGTGGGTGTTTCTTCAGTCTACCAACTCGCAGGTCCCGAGTTCGAATATTGCAGGGGGTTTTTATTTTCATGAACAGCGGTAAAATTTTATAAGTTGATTTTTTCTCCAAAAATTGAGATATTTGGGATCATTTTCAAGTCGAACACATGCTAAAAATCCATATCTTTACGCAATTTAGAAGAATGGGCTTGTAGGTAGAACTTTTTTCGGGTGTGTGGAGGACCCTTTATTATAGATGTAAAATTTGGGGGGGGAAAAATCCGATCTCACAATTTTTGCCCACATCGCCTCAATCATACCATTTGAATCTCCTTTCAGTGGAGAGTAAAATGAAATAGTCTATGTTATACTTTCCTATGCCATTAACTTATTTTTCAAGATATTACAAGTGTTTGTGTTTCTATTTATACATGCCTTCTTTTTATTTAAAGACACTTAAATAAATTCTAACTGGTAACTTAAGGTAATTTCTAATGCAATATACTGTAAAACTAGCGCTTGTGAATTCTGTAGACGAAAATTGCAGCACTTCACGGTCTCTAAAAAAAAATGTTTGATTCAAATTTGAATAAACTTTAATAACATGATTTTCATAACCTGTTATTTAAATTTCTCAAAATAAAGGAAATTCAAAAGTTGTTTTTAGATAAATTAAAGTTTTAGCATATTTGACGGAGGTGACGATTGATAAAAATCCTAGATGACGTCACCATATTTGATCCTTGACCTGTTGATATGACCTTGAAATTTATTGGACATAGAGCCTAAACACTGATAATGGTTGTTTCTAAATTTCAGGTCTTTAAATTAAAATTTAAGGAACACAAGTTACGAATTTCTAAATGTTATAAGGCTAAATTGCACAAAATTCATATGAACACCAATCAAATGTACGTTTTAAAAATTATCAGTGTACCCTCGTAACAGCACGATAATTTGTGACACAGGTGTTTATTATACATATATTACTGGTTTCGAGGGCGACAATCAATGAACCAGAATGTTTCCCAAGGGTGGCAGGAAAGCCCTGGAGTGTTTGTTACTCAATGCCGAAGGCAGAGGGCGAAAGATCACCCCGGGGCTTTACAAAAATAACAGGTGTAATTGATCAACTCATCTTTATATCTTATTAGTCAATGTAAGATGTTTTGAAAACTGTCGATCGGTGCTTTCAATAAAAATGATTCTTTTTTTTCAAATTAAACAATTAAATTAAGCTCATCTTTATAGCTGACGCTGTCCTGACGTTTTGATATTCGAGAACGTGTTAACGTTTGCTTAACGAAATTTCGAATCCGATAATTAATATGCAGATTTATTGCATTGTGATAAAACGAATTTTTTTTTTTAAATGTTAATAGCAGATTAATTGTTACAGGTGTACATTATACTAACATCGCTGGCAGTGATGTTTGTCCCGACCTTGATTATCGCCATCTGTTACATCACCATAGTGACAGTGGTCTGGCGGAAGTCCTCATTCACAGTGTCCTCTCGGAGAAGTAAGGCCGAGGACTCTTGCATGGAACTTTCCACGGTCGTCACCAAAGGTCAGATCAAGGGTTTTTTTTCTTTTAACTGTATTATTTACTTTCAACTGTTTAGCGCTAAAAATGAACTGAGAAACATTCACGGAAAGAGCATGGTTGGAACAGTTCATCATTTGACTCACTTTTACCTGAAAACATGATTAATTGTAACTCAGAACTACCGATTTTTTTTGTTCTCTTGACAAAATCATACTCAGTAACTAGCAGTATAATTATATGATTATTTCATAACTATTAGCATAACAGTGATACTCTTACCTCTCTGTTTTGGGGAAACCAGTTCTTCCTCTACCTCATGTCAATGGTTTGACTGTTTCCCTATTGTGTATGAACTAAATTCCTAACATCGATATTGCTTTGGAGAAGATTAGTTAAACATACTAAACAAACGATTTGTATCCGTAATATGCTTATTGCTATCGTGTTAAACATCTGGGCTTTATTTCCTCTTACACAGAAATAGAGGGTACATTTCAAATTATGAATCTTGCAGATGGTTTCTCTGAAGAAAGAACGCCACTTAAGCCGCCTCAACAAAAGCGAGTTCATTGGCAGAAGACTAGTGGCTCCAGTTCCCGGGGAATCATACCGAAAGCTAAAATCAAAACCGTCAAAATGACGTTTGTCATTGTTCTAGGTATTGTATTTATGTAGTTCTTTTCAAATCCAGGAGCCATTTTTTAAAACTGTCATATTAGGGGCAATGGGTAATTTCAAAGGAAGTAGTAAGTTCCTAAGACGTTCCATATGGAACGATGCCCGTGCGAGAAAAATGCCAAGATTTAGTTTTATGTACGTATGTATTACTTTTTTTACAGTCTTTGTGTTCTGTTGGACTCCATACTGGACTTTCAACCTTTTAGCCGTTTACGATCGTGTTCCGCAATCTCAGAGTAACATCGCCATCTCTGTTTTTATTCAAAGTTTATATCCACTGAACAGTGCCGCCAATCCGCTCATATTTTTCCTCTTTAATTCGGCCCTCTACAAAAGACTCTGTGCTAAGCGTTCTCCCACAGCCCCTCCAACGACCTCCGTTTCGCATTTGTGACGTCACTACTTAATACCACGCCTTTCCTCAGTTGTAGAAGTTCAGAATACACTGACAGGATGCATCAGGGTCACGTGGTTAATTGGCTGATGGTGCTTCACTTATATACCGGTGATAAGTTTTATCTTATGCTGTATTTTGACTGAAAAATACATATTGTTTTTGTAACAAATGATTAATCATTTAGTGATACTTATTGAGACGATATATTATGAAACATCAGGTTTCAATTCCATTAAACCATATCAAAGTGGTTTGGAGCAACATGAGTTGTATTTTTTTTTTCTTTTTATTTTTCTACTGTATTATATGATATTATACATAAACATTTGATTAAAAATCAATTTTTGTATAGAATGACAAAAAATTATCTTCTTTACTTTCATAGTTTCTGCATAGTTTTTTTTAGAAAAAAAAAATAGACATTGATGAACCATTATTTTACGGCGGCGGCTTGGAAGGGCCAAATGAAAAAATAAAGAAATCTTATTTGTTTGGACAAATTATTATTTGTTCGGACAAATTAACTATTTGTTCGGACGAAATAGCTATTTCTTCGCCCGAATAAGTTACATGTATTTGGACGAATTACGATCTTTTCGGACGAATAAGATATTTGTGCAGACAAAAAAGTTATTTTTTCGAACGAATTTGTTGTTCGGAGGAATTAGGAATTTTAGGAATCCTAAATTCTTCTCATCTCATTGGTTCCACTTAATCAGAACTTGTAGCCATCTGATTAATTGGGCCCCTACTAAAAGTTAAATTTGATAAACAGTTTGTATTCCAGGACTCAATTTTAAATAATAAAGTCCTCAATGAAATAGCTTCGTGCATGTGATTTACATCTGTAAATATTAATTTTAACAATTTTTCATTTTTTTCCTCTCACACTCACTTTATTTATGGAGTGATTCCTACTTTCATCTCTTTAAGATTATGTCTTTCCTTCTAATAGATAGACTTTGTATCTATACTACTATATTAAAATAATAGACTCGAATTTTTTAGCTTTAATACCGATAAATCGGAAGAGTGCTGTCTTTTGTTTTATATATTTTAAACATCATTGGTACTTGAAGATTACCAATTTGTTTGTTTTTTCTCAATCAGGCTTCTTTAATAAATAATCAACTAAAATTCCTCAAAAAATTCCGGAAATCGTCTGAATTTTTTGGATTTTATAATCTTGCGCATGCGCATAACATTCACGCTAAATCACTAGAGGCTCTCTATTTTATGTTTCCACAATATCATATTTGCATGGATAAACTTGGAAACGATAAAACAAATGTGTGTTAATTTTCATTGAAATTTTTTTTTATGTTCATCAAAGAAAATACGGGAGATAACTCTAAGACAGTGCATTTACTAGCAAAAATCGCGAGAGTTTTGAATGTCAACAAGATGTATAAAAAACGTTGTTGAAATATGTTGGATTCTGCAATTATATATTTAAACTTTTCGAGGAAAGGTATTTACAGCTTCAAAATGGTTTTTGTGAACAATTTGACTGTTAAATTCAATGCAACTTAATTTTCTCCAAAATCGTTTTGAAGCGATTCGGCAATTTTAAATTTCTGCTACATTACGGTTATATGGGAGGCATTTCATCGTCGGAACCCACGGGTTTTCTACCCGTTACACTTCAGTGTAACGGATAGAAAACCCGTGGGTTCCCATGATGGAGGCATTTTAACTGTGATGAAGGCATTTCCCGAGACACAGTTAGATTAAATTATTCAAACTCAGCAGAGTGTAGTGAAATTAATAGCATTATTGTAGGCTTGAAGTTTCGTTATGCAAATGTCAACAATATACGGTGTTTCGATGTATATATTTTGTTAATGCCCGGTATCATATGCAAAGTCAACCCGTGCACGCACGGGTAAAAGTCTAGTTTAATTAATAAAACTAACCTCTTTTTCATTATTCCAATTTTCCAACAAATTCTGTAGTTAAGCTTTCGTAAGAATTTTAAGATTTTGACTGCATGTGGCCTGAAGGTACAATGTGCAAATGTAATCCCTATTTCAACAATAGTTACTGCACAGTTATCATAAAGAATCAATTTACATATGATGTTTCGTTATTGCTAATCAGTTTTTCTTGGATGACTTTTTAATGGGTTCTGATCAAGGCATTCCAATGTTACAAGGTTAAAGCTACGCCAAGGAGATATTCTTCTATATCAATTAAAGTAACATCATTAACGTGAACTTTGTAACATCACATGTTTACGAAAGTAATATCATGAACATGAACTATGAAACATGACGTGTAGACAAAGTTATATCATAAGCATGAACTCTTAAACATGACATGTATACACATGAACTATGAAACATGGCATGTACACAAAAGTAATGTCATAAACATGAACTCTGAAATATGACACAGAAGCAAAAGTTACATCATAAATATGAACTATGAAACATAACATGTACACAGAAGTAAAATCATAAACATGAACTTTAAGGTGGTACGGGACACTTCCATGCTGTGACGTATTGTTTATCGAAATAAAAAACAAACAAGTGTAATTATATAAGTAGTTTCTTACCTAATTGTGTCACCTACCGTAACACGGTGTTTTAGAGATTTTACTACGAATCTGCTAGTCATGAGTTCGAATCCCACTGGGGTGTTCGATTTTTACCTCTCCAATTATTTTTAAAAATTAATGTAAAATATTGTTACATTTGAAAATTCTAAACCAATGAAAGAATTTTAATTTTATAATGTACTTTAATCCACATTAATATTGACAGATGTCCCATACGACCTTAAAACATGACATGTACATAAAAGTAATATCATAAAAATGAACTCTGAAACATGACATGAAGGCAAAAGTAATATCATAAGTATGAACTCTTAAACATGACATGTACACAAAAGTAATATCATAAACATGAACTCCGAAACTTGTCATGTACATGAAGTATGCAACTGTTACATGAGATGTATACAAAAGTAATATCATAAACATGAACTCTAAAACATGACATGTACATGAACGATAATATCAAAAACACAAACTCTGAAACGTGACATGTACATGAACGATAATATCAAAAACACGAACTTTGAAACATGACATGCACACAAAAGTAAATAATCCGTTTAAATAGCGCTGTTTATTTTCTTTAATTGTATTAAAGTCAATTTACATTTTTCTCCTATTTTTATTATTCATCAGTTTCTATTTGACACGGCCCATTCATTCGATATAGTATAATTAGGGCCCCGCAAGGATTTGCGGGTGCCCTATAGTAATCACTCTGTCCGTCCTTCTGTCTGTCCGTCTGTCACTCTTCCGTCCACAAATTTCGTGTTTTTTTCTAATAACTTTTTTTATGGTTGCCCAATCAAGTTCAAATTTGGTATGGTAGTTCAGTAGGCAGAAATACATATTTTGATGCTAAGTTTGGTTCTCTATGTCTTCTGGTTTGGAGCTGGGGTGGTGGGGTAGATTCCTAACTATGCATAAGAATGAATGGGCAAAGAGAGATGACTGTTGAGAATGAATGGGCAAAGAGAGATAACTGCTGAGAATGTTGCCATTGTATACATGGAAGGCTGTGCAATATTTGTCCTTTGGGATTAATTAACCTTCCACACTATTTTATTTTTTAATTATTTATTTTATTTTTTTCTGCCTTAATGATGTTAATTTTAACAGGTAATCAGATAATAACCCTATTCTGTCATTTCTGAAAAAAAAAATCTTATTGTAAATTTAGAAGAAAAGGATGAGAGAGCAGAACAATTAATCCTATGGGATTAATTATCTTGCCTGCTGCAGAAAATTTAGAGGCTTATCTCTATCTGTCATATCGAGATTAATGAACACCTTTGTCTGCACTGATGTTTGTTTTGAAGCAAAATAAACTCTCATTCCATGAGCTGCACCCTAATATTTTTACCCCTCAGTTTAAAGGATGGTATTTGAAAAAGAATATTTTTCATTCTAGTCCAAATACTTATATTCTGTAAAATAAAAAAAAAATATATGAATTACAATAAATTTAATTTTTTTTTTTTTTATTAGATATCAGTTTTTTTATTCTATTTTCTTTTTCTTTTTTAATGGATGTTTTTGGTGTTGTTGTTGTTGTTTTTGGTTGCTATGTTTATATTAAAGTAAACTTAAGAATAGTACCTGAAAATGTTCCTTCTGTAAGCCCTGATTAAATTCAATAAATGGATGAGAGCAGGATAATTAATCCCCTGAGATTATTGCCTGTTTCAGAAAATCTAAGGTCTGTCTTTATCTGTTATATGTATTACCGTACACATGTGTCTGCAAGTGATGTTTGTTTGAAGTTGAGACAAAGCCTAGGTATCATTGCATTGGTATCAATTCTTTGTTTTTTTAACAAATTTTATTTCATCCCATGTTAACACCCTTTATCCCGTGGATATGACTCATTGGATATTTTTTTGATATCCCACAGTTGTGACTTTACAATGGGATTTGCGTAGGCATAATGAAGTAAAATAATGTGGAGTTTTATATTAAACAGTGTAAACATTGATTGTGGTGTATAAAACATGGGATAAATAGAATCTCATATGATTTGTAGTATAATATGATTTTTATCCAACTTGTGTGTTTTATCCCCTCACTAAGGCTCAAGAAAAAAAGCACTTTAATTGTTTGATGAAATTCATATCCAACTACAAATCACGAGATCCTATATATTCCAGTTCTTTACATCTTCTGCCGGGCATTTATTTGTCATCATTGTTAATATAAAGAGGATGGAATTCAAAGTTTTTTTCACTTCTCTATATTAATTGTCATAGCGGGGACCTTCATGACTGGTCAGTTTTCTAGTTTAAAATGAAAAGTTAGTGGTATGATAACATGCTGCATATTAAATACAGGTATTTTAAGAATTAAATTATCACATTCTAAAACTTAAGCAAATATTTTTTTTTGCAACATTTACAATAGAACTGTTACAGTTTAGAAAAGTGGATGCTAGAGATAATAAACATCTCAGGCTTGTTGAAGCTTTCATACAGTTCTTCTGATGATAAATTTTTACAAATATCGTAGTAAATGGCAGCAAATGAAAAGTTAAGTTTTCGAAAAGGTATCCGTCTTTGTTTATCTTGTAATCCGTGTTAAAATATTTATTCACAGTAAAAAAAAAAAAAAAAAAAATTAAGATATTTGAACATGTTCCACTGAAGCTAGTATTTGCTTTCAAAGTAACAAAGCCTAACAAATGACATTGGAGCCTCTTGGCGTTATGAGTAGCAAAAAACATTCTTTTCCACTGGAAAACTATTGTATGAAGAGAGGTTGAAGGTGCTTGATCACTAGAAATGCCCCATTTGTTTAGATATATCTGATTGAACTAATATAAAAGATACATAAATGATGAAAATCTTTAATTGTGTGTATACATTAATTTCTTCTTAATGGTTCAAACATATTAAAGGGGAAGGAAAGTCAAAAACATAATTTATTTATTTTAATAAAGTGGTGTAAATTATCACATGTGGTCATGCTGTTTTGAAAATAAAATACGTAATGAACGTTTGAAGTTGGAGAAATCGTATTTACTGGAGGCTGACATGATGTAGAACTCGATTAAATTTTTTATTCCAAGTCAAGTTCTTCGCTAACTGAATAAATGTTATAATTGTAATCGGGATGTTTAAAATTCAGTCTTTAAAGTCGGAATTACCATGTCGAAATAACGACGGCAGACATTTTCTATGATACCTGGCATCTGTTGACAATTTCCACATTTCCGACACTAACCTCCGCTTTTAGATTTCAACGAACATGCTCCATTTGATGTAAGTTTGTAGTTTGCAAAGGTAAAAGAACGGTCTCAAATCAATATTGTTTCAAATTTTCCAGAACTTGTCATTTAGAGCGAATATCATGATTTACTAATACTGATGTTATGTTGATAAGAGAAACCGGAGTAGATGGTGTGACGTCATAGATTAAAATTCAATGGCAGCCCCCATGGCGGCGGGAAATTTAAATTAAGCGATCGATTTTCTTGATTTATTCATTGTTCCGGGGTTTTTAATGAAAATAAATAAGATTTACAATTATATTAGATGATAATTAATTGATTTATTGTACAACATATTTTTAGTTTCCTTCCCCTTTAAAAGTAGTCAACCCTTTGCAACAAAACTGTCTAATAATCACAGGGTTGATAAGTCTTTGTTATATACATTATCTAGAAAAGATTTCACATGAGTTTTTGAATTTGCCATTCATTTTCTTTTGATAGTCCTTTACATATAAGAGGGACATAATTTAAAACAAAACTCAATTAAAAACAAAACCTACATAATACGCATTATTTCCCTTGACTACCGCCATATTTGTTGTCGATCTCTTTTGTTCTGCTCATCGCTACACACCCCTTATATAAGGCCGAGAGCATTATTTATGCATCACCGCATTCAGATATTTCAAACACCCGAACACGTTACATAGGACGAAAAGACTCGTAGAAACGCGTTTTGAACAAAAATAATATGACAACCACTGCACTGGCAAGGAATATCCAATGAACGACGAAACACGACAGACTGAAATCCATGCAAAGATACTTCAAATATTCCACAATAATTGTAGACCGTTTTCCTGTGTATGTTATAACATCGCACTTGCCCAAACCACACATTGTGGCAGATCGAGCAATGTCAATGATCCGATGTTACGTTGTTACTTTCTTGGATTTACCATCATTTAGCTACTCACAGTGTTGGATGTAGTGCCACCGGGGTTTTCAAAACAGAGCAGACGTTATGCACACTGTATGAACGACACACGTGTTCGATGTGCATGCGAAGTAAGGCAGCAACGTCTGTGCAAAATAATACGGATACCTTGGAAATTCTTTCAAAGAATAAATATATTTTGTATATACTTTCATTGATTGTTGTTTCCTTTATTCTTTATTGCAAACATTTAAACACAATGTGTAGTTCATACATTTAGAAGTCCCTGAAACTTGAATGCCTCGATATGAAAGCAACCGACCGGAACTTTATCAACCGGTATATATAGCCTAGTGGCAGTAGAGGAGCAATCGAAACAAATATGGCGACCGAATGCTTTTATGAATTCATGTCAGCTTTAAACAGGTTGGGGAAACTATTTTCTGTGACGTCGGAAAAAAATTACATACTAAATGAGGCACAGTCGTAATCAACTAACTGACCAATCAGCTGAATGACATTCCTGAGTTGAAATGCGTCATGAGTTACAACAAAAAATACTACGTTTAAAAAGTGCTACTTTTTCTAATTGCTTTTAGAAAAGCATATTTTATTTTTTCAAGCATTTTGTATACTTAAAACAGTATTTACATCATCATCTACCAGGCTCACATTTACAAACACTCATTTTACAATGGTAAAAATTTGGGTTCATCAACTGCATTGTATAAGTCTATTTGTTGACAAAAGCCTTACTGCCAGCGCTGATTTTTAGTGAAGACATATTTCACGTGGTTTCATGGTCCAAAGCATTCGACTCGTAGGTGTTTGTACATTGTCTGGCATTTAAAAGACCTCATGTGGCCATTTTAAGCCTAAATGTAAATGGTTATGAGATGCGTGTTTGGTGAGTACTCTTGATATTAATCCATGTATTCTTTTAGACAGTACTTACAGTTAGTGTATGCATCTACTCGGACTTATGGCATTCCATTAGAGCGAGAAAATGAGGAAATACAAAGATGACACATACTACTTATAACTTATACAATGTTCAATGTACATGCGGATTGTTATTACTATTGTCATTACATACAACAATAAAGATGTATCAAAATGAATTAAGTTTTAAATTCTAGTCAACAAATACACTGTAGCACTACAACAGCGAAAAACACAAAATTTACGAAAATTAAATACTGGAATATAACGACTTGTGAAGACTTTATGAGAGGTATTTCAACGTATTATGGAAAATCTGCAATGTTTGTTAATGTGAGCATAAAAATCTCAATAAGTACATATCTTTGCAATTTTTACAAAAAAATTGAAAATTTTTATAAATTGACGTGCCCGCAGTCATTCGAAATCAAGTCGTAAATTAGTCTAAACCACGTGTTTATTGTAAAAACGTAAACATGTAGTAAATCACATATGTTGCTTTCTATTCACTGATTGGACAGTTGTTCGCGTTACGCATCGCTCTGCGCAATGACAACAATATTCATATAAGGTAGTTTCCCCGACCTGTTAAAGACATGTGGAAACAGACCGCCTACGTGAGGCTGGGATTGTCGATACATTAGGAGTAGGAAATGACGTCTTAGAATTGTAAAGTAATTATTTAGTCTTTTTATTTGTTAATTAGATGTATCTTTTAAATAAGACATTCTATTTTGTATGACATTTTGTAGCTGTAGGTGTTAATTAGAATGTTACATATTATCGTTAATGGACGTAAGTTAAC
This sequence comes from Magallana gigas, assembly GCF_963853765.1. Taxonomy (NCBI): domain Eukaryota; kingdom Metazoa; phylum Mollusca; class Bivalvia; order Ostreida; family Ostreidae; genus Magallana; species Magallana gigas. The sequence continues at coordinate 1,203,178 of NC_088854.1, read as the reverse complement.
TTGGATAAATTATATATATATAAGCATTGTACGTGACAAAAGACCCGATCACTCATAAACAGGTTTTTATATCATTTGGAGTCTTACAACACTTGTTTTAAGGTCAAGTACTAGTAAATAAAAGGTGCATACAGGATTATGATTTTCAAGATATAAACTCTTTCAATGATGCTTCATATTAATACCCTTATTATTATTTATTAAGGTGAATCGGGGCTTAAAGGTTTGGTAAAATCAATGAAAAATCATGTTTTAAGAAATGATTTTTAATGAAATTTGAAGGAAATAGGTAACAAAGCTCGGAGTTTTGTTCATTTTTGACAAATGGAATATATATAGAGTGCTTACAGTCTCTCGAAAAATGGCATTAAACAAGTTCTTGACCTCTTCTTTAAAGCTGCTTTGTCCAATTTTCTATCAAATTTTGTGAACGCTTTTAAACGACGGTTATGCTATATAGGTATGTGTATAATAAAAGTTATTGCAAAAGTTTTCCTTGTCAACTAAGTCAATCTTATTTTCATAAAAATATGATGAACAGAATTTGTCAACAAAACAACGACATAAAGAGGTATCGCAATTTTTCGCCTCATATCAAAATTCGCAGCCGATGTCGAGGCGGCTGTGATTGTATTATGACTTACACATCGCTATATAGAAAGGTTTTAAAGGGGCATGGTCACGATTTTGGTTAAATTCTGTTTTTATTATTCACAATGCTGTAGAAATGCATTTCTAATGATGAAATGAAATTTGAGAATCAGTTGTTAAGTTATAAGCAAGATAGGGAGCTCAGAATTCTTCGTCATGTAAACAAGGCTCGTGCCCTGTTTTTGTTATTACATAGGTTCAATATACCAGTAAAAATTCTTTTCAAGCTGATTTGTATATCTTTTTATTCATTTTTAGCATAAATGAACAATTTCTAATGTTTAACATATTCATATTTAGGTCAAAAATTGGAATTTTTACTTCAGCATTCAAAATGTAAACAAAAGCTTTGTTTACATAGCAAAGAATTGCAAGCTCTGTAACTCGCGTATAACTCAACAAATGACACTCAAATTTTGGTTACCTATTAAAAATGCATTTATTACAGAAGCATTGTGACCATTAAAATAGAAAAATAATTTTTGCCCAAAATCGTGACCATGCCCCTTTAATACTTTGAAAAAATCAAAACTAGACCTGTGTACATTCTGTTCACTAATATTTCTAAAGTTTGTTTTGTTAACAGTCGATACATAACGTGATGTCAGATTGTTTCATTTTCTAAATAATTCCTTTGAAACAGGAAAGTAAGGGAAAATTCATTAAATCAATCATGATGGTTCTAGCACCAAAATAGAAGATTTCCGCTACGTAATTTCAAAATAATAGTTCATGTTTTATGGCATTTTTCAATTTGGATATAAAGTTTCAATTAAAAATATATACTATTACCAGATTAATGAGCATTCAATTGCATTTTGAATGCATTTAAAAGATAAATTCAAGATATTCTAATTCCAAAAAAAATAAAGCCAGGCAATGCACACTGGGATTTTGGGCATTAACAGATATATATGCAAATACAGAAGAATAATCTATCGAGGAAAATAATATTAAAACGCCGCGTGTGTCCTTAAAATGCTTCTCTCGCGCCAAGTTCTGCCAGGTTATACAGTTGATTCAAACGAAATTGTTCTAATGTTTGTTGCAATTGTGTAACTATCTACTTAATGTCACAGAAAAGAATCGACAAGGAATTACTAAATTTCAAACAACATTTTTTAAAACATTTTGTTCGTTAATTAACATATTCATGACGCTTTGCAAAACGACCCACGGAATCGCGAATGTCAACCTAAGCACAGAGAATTTACGGCTATTTTAAAATTTCAATCATTATAACATAATGATTTTACTTATCAAATCTAGATCCATGTATGACTTAATGTGAATCAGATTTTAAATTATATATCTCTACAGTAATCTATATAAGTCACACACACACACACACACACACACACACACACACACACACACACATATATATATATATATATATATATATATATATATATATATATATATATATATATATATATATATATATTAAATTTATTTATTTATTTTATTTATAAAAGTTTTCAGTAGACGATAACAAAATTCTGGTTAGTATTTAATTCCAATATGTTCAAACATATACCATGATACACAAATATAGTATTGTTTTATATATAGCATCCAGATTGTTGCTATTCAGCAAGAAGACCGGATATTCCTCTGTATTCGTTAATTTGTGGTCATTATCACAATTTACAGATTTCAATCCCTAAGAACTTAATTAGAATGCAGTTTCTGTAAAAACTTTGTGTTGGGGTCCAGATACCTTCTAGTGTCAAAACTGAAATATTCAGTTAGGGGGGTGTGCGGCCATCTTGGGAATTTGAGAATAGAAATGTAAACATTTCTTGAACGGGCTTTTTTCTGCTAAAAACTGGCAACAATTATTGTCAAAATGTTTGTACATGTTTATCTTCAATGCACAATATGGCCGCAATATCTCCTGAATGTAAACACTGGTTCAAAATCTCGCGAAATTTCAATTGTTCAGAGAACAAAATCATCGTCGGTCATGGCGAAGATTTTTACAGATTGTCTGTTCACCTTAATGCCTCCGTACCGCTTTTTAACAAAATCCATAATGGCAGCCAAAATCCTGTGTTCCTGCTTAAAAGTGTGGGTGGAGGTATTGTATTCAAGTCCTAAAACAAATATTTAGATTGATTATTTTGAGAGAGAGAGAGAGAGAGAGAGAGAGAGAGAGAGAGAGAGAGAGAGAGAGAGAGAGAGTTTTATTTACAATCACAGCAGGAAAACAAACAAGATTGCCATGTCCGAATCTCTAAGTCTGAAGATCAAAGATTAAAATCAAGTCTGAAACTTATTTCATCACAGAAGACATCTTTCCAAATATCAATCAAAAATTATTGCAATAAATCTATTTGCTTTGTTATAATGATATAGGTTCTATATTTTTGTATAGTATCTTGCGTAATTTCTCTTTCTTTCCCAAAAATATAAGTAGATCAAAGTTGAACGCTTTCAATTACCTTATATGTTGTTGCCATACGTCTACTTCGATATTTATCTAATATAACATATTACCTGAGAAACTCAATCTTAACCTCTAAGAAACTCAATGATGTGTGATGAATTATCTGAGAAGCTCGTTCTTTTGTGACAAATCCTTCAAGAAACTCAATGGTTTGTGCCGTTTTGGATGAGAAATTTATCGTTCTAAGACTTTTTGACTTGAAACTAATTTCTTTGTCACGTATCTACTTTTCATCATTCTATGGCGTTCTAATCTTAAAATAAATGTTACTAGTATGTGACATTTTGACGAAGAAACGCAACCTTATTTTACAATTTAAACAAGAAAACTCAACCATCTGTTATAGTCTGTCCCAAGATTTTTTTGCCGCATATTTTCTTAAATTATTCAATATTTATAAATACCTCTTGGTTCAGACGATGTTCATTCAATAGTATGAAAAAATCCCAAGAGTTCCCCTTTGAAACGCCCCCTCTAGCTTGTCGGGTATCAGTACACGGCTAAAAATAAAAAGTCTACGAGGTTTTTCCATTGCCAAGGAGATGAAGACGCCCGGATGATAACGTTGAAAAATTGCGCGAGGTGTCCCGAGTATTTCCGAATGGAGAAAAGATGTCAACATTCCCCATTATAAATCTCCGTAGGAAATCTGTTTTCGTTCCTGTGAATTTTTACGAGGGAAAAATGATAATGTGTGAATGAAGTTATCTTGGGAATTTTCCCTTTCGTCGATTTTGATTGCACTTCAGTCATAGGTATGTGTATTTTTATTAAAAATCGTTCAAATATGCAGCATAAATATCTTGGGACAGACTATAGTTCGGGACACCGTGTTTTGACGTTTCAATTAGAATCTCAACCTTCTCTGACTTATTGACTGTAACTATATCTCTTTGTAAACTTCATAGCTACTGATTAAGACACCTACCTGTTGTAACTTGTTGACACTGACTAAGACACCTACCTGTTGTAACTTGTTGACACTGACTTAGACACCTACCTGTTGTAACTTGTTGACACTGACTAAGACACCTACCTGTTGTAACTTGTTGGCACTGACTAAGACACCTACCTGTTGTGACTTGTTGACACTGACTAAGACACCTACCTGTTGTGACTTGTTGGCACTGACTAAGACACCTTCCTGTTGTGACTTGTTGGCTCTGACTAAGACACCTACCTGTTGTAACTTGTTGGCACTGACTAAGACACCTACCTGTTGTAACTTGTTGGCTCTGACTAAGACACCTACCTGTTGGCTCTGACTAAGACACCTACCTGTTGTAACTTGTTGGCACTGACTAAGACACCTACCTGTTGTAACTTGTTGACACTGACTAAGACACCTACCTGTTGTAACTTGTTGACACTGACTAAGACACCTACCTGTTGTAACTTGTTGACACTGACTTAGACACCTACCTGTTGTAACTTGTTGACACTGACTAAGACACCTACCTGTTGTAACTTGTTGACTTGGACTTAGACACCTACCTGTTGTAAATTGTTGGCACTGACTAAGACACCTACCTTTTGTAACTTGTTGACACTGAATAAGACACCTACCTGTTGTAACTTGTTGACATTGACTAAGACACCTACCTGTTGTTACTTGTTGGCTCTGACTAAGACACCTACCTGTTGTAACTTGTTGGCTCTGACTAAGACACCTACCTGTTGTAACTTGTTGGCTCTGACTAAGACACCTACCTGTTGTAACTTGTTGGCTCTGACTAAGACACCTACCTGTTGTAACTTGTTGGCACTGACTAAGACACCTACCTGTTGTAACTTGTTGACTTGGACTTTCCACTGCGGGAAAGTGACGACTGGAATTTTCTTTTTCTATGTTACTTTCTTCAACTTGCTCTCCAGAGCATCCATCTTTTGGTAAAGTCTGACAAATGTTTCCCTGACGTAAGCACAATCTATGATACGGTCTTCCATCTGGTAGCCTTACAAACTCCTCGGAGATAATTTGAAAGTGACATATAGTGCAGAGACTGAAAAACAACATTGCACATTATTCCTAGAACCTGAATTTATTCCTTTAGAATTAGTAGTTTCTTTCATTTTCATGCATCGTATTGCCATCAAGCATACAAATAAATAACATAATCTGTATCAATTTATCACACGTCAAAAAAATATTGGGAAACAACCAGACAGTATAAGCAACTAACGCACACGTGATAATTTACAAAACAAACTGTAATTTATACCAGTTAGCTAAACCATCGCTACATCACAGTCTGACAGTATACAGCTACAAGACTTACATTTTAAAATCTAAAGTAAACATAAAGACAGTGCTGTAACAAACCATGAACCATCCGATGTTTACAACTTTTACAGTGGGCCACCGCTGAAGATGAATTAAGTAAGCATGCGGTTAGTTATACTGTGCTGACCATATCCTATACAGTCTCTTATTCTTACCTTGTACTTAGCGGAGTGATGACAGAAGATTCACCAGTGAAAGATGTCATTCTAATTCTTGTTATCTCGCCGAAATGATGTTTTTATAAATATTGTAGAATATATACATTTTGCAAGGAAAGTGTTAATTGATAAGAAGCATGCAGCTGTTGAAACATGTGTTTTTATCGTGACTTTCATCGACATAATTGTTTCCAATTACATCTATAAAGGTGAATGGTTTCTAATGTGCCAATAAGGCTAATAGGATGTAGATAACAAATACACCAGAACAATTTCTCGACTACAACACTTAAGAAAAAGGTCAAACATCAAGCTAACCTGAGCTGTATGTGTTCGGCGTCCGTCTGTGTGTGAGTTTGTCTGGACGGACGGACGGAACAGGGTAACAACAATATACCCGAACTTTCTTTAGAAAGTGCTGGTATAAATACGAAACGTTTACAGTTAGACGGACGCCGCACAAAGAGTGATCAGAAAAGCTTGCTTGAGTTTCAGCTCAGGTGAGCTAAAACCGCAAAAATGGCCATCACAAAATGTTTCTTTCTATTTCAATTTCAGCTGTAATTCTGCTTTCGGATCATTAATATTTATATCAAAGGTATTCAACGAAGGTTAGTTAAAGTTTGTTAATGACAAGATTGTGACATTGTAACTATAAACCGAAGTTCCGACGAAGTGGTTAACCGGTGAGCATATGCATTTACTATCTATAATTTTAATACAAAATCAAGTTCACGCTCTCGTGTCTTATTCTATTATACACCAAATATAAATCAATCAACCAACTTATCATCTGCTCACATTTTTTCTAAAAATAACCAAATAAATTGTCTTTATTTACGGTATTACATGTATATATTAGCATGCTATACACCAACATAAATTTACAATCAAACAGATTTTGCAACATCTATCTTTTAAAAGAAAACATGTTTTTGTTTTTGTATTTCCCTAACTTTAAATGGGGCAGATGCTATTTCTCTTCTAAATTCTCAAAACGTGTGTAAAGATACTATAAAACACCAAATTTCATTATAATTACTCGTGTAAATTTTACGTGACAGTCTCTTGAACATATAAACCCGCATACTATTGGTGATATTAAGTTATTCATAGCAAACATTAAAAAACTTAAATATTTTAAGTTATGTCTAGAAAATAATATGTATCAGTGAAGCAGAATTATGGCTGGGGGGATTTTTTTATAGTTAGATAATTTACTTTTCTGGTAAACTGTTTGCAAATTTTCTAGGAATTTTGATATGTTAATTTAATGATAATGTTGTTTAAATTTTCAGTCATGTTTTACAACGTTCTGTGCTTTTTCATTGTTGTTTATGACAACAGCATTTTTGCAATGTTGCCTTACGTTGGTCAAAAGGCTTAAAAATAAACGTTGTAAAATGTTAAACCTCACGTAACTCTAAATATTGATCTACATATCTTTTTATAAACACGAGCCGTTAATTAATCTTGTAAATCGTTCTAGATATATTACCATGCCTTTTTAAAATCAAGTTTTTATTCTGGCATTCTGAAGTGAGAACTTTGTAGTTCGTGGTCTTTGTTGTGTAAACAGTTCTCAAATGACGTGTGCCACAATTTGTCTCATGCTCGGAGCTTACATACCAGATTTTTATATCAGTGCAGTTGTTTTTTCTTCTCTTCAAGTTTCATATTTCATGATATTGTGGAAGGCGGGGATAAACAGTTATATTATTAATGTAGTTTAAACTGTCAGTTGATATTTTTATGTTTATGACTTTAGGAAATCTAAATTATGTAAAGAATATAAAGAATATCCGAATGGACTTAAATTACTTCTAGGGTTAGAACAAGAATCCAAGTAGATTGAAAAATCGAGTAATTATTAAAAAAAAACATATTTCTGCAAAAGTTTCCTGTTTTGGATACTTTTATCCTAAGGAACAAAAATTAAAATGTTGAAACAAAATTTTCTACATATCATATCATGATTTTTGTTTTTTTCTTTACTAAGTCTTTCTTTGATCCGTGCATATTCTTCTCTTAGTATGGTCTTTCATATACTGTAAAGAAAATTTATCTTTTTGTATGGTTTTCAGAACAGTATATATCATCTATTTGTTTCGTCTTCAACTGAAATATATATATTTTAGCCAGCTTCTCTTTGAATGGACTTCTGTTGATCATTCTTCCTTACTACTCTTTGAATCACATCTTTCATTGACAAGTTCACGTCCTTCTCTTTAAATATCATCTTTCATTGACAAGTTCACATCCTTCTCTTTGAATATCATCTTTCATTGACAAGTTCACATCCTTCTCTTTGAATATCATCTTTCATTGACAAGTTCACATCCTTCTCTTTGAATATCATCTTTTATTGACAAGTTCACGTCCTTCTCTTTAAATATCATCTTTCATTGACAAGTTCACATCCTTCTCTTTAAATATCATCTTTCATTGACAAGTTCACGTCCTTCTCTTTGAATATCATCTTTCATTGACAAGTTCACGTCCTTCTCTTCAAATATCATCTTTCATTGACAAGTTCACATCCTTCTCTTTGAATAGCATCTTTTATTGACAAGTTCACGTCCTTCTCTTTAAATATGATCTTTCATTGACAAGTTCATATCCTTCTCTTTGAATATCATCTTTCATTGACAAGTTCACATCCTTCTCTTTGAATATCATCTTTCATTGACAAGTTCACATCCTTCTCTTTGAATATCATCTTTCATTGACAAGTTCACATCCTTCTCTTTGAATATCATCTTTTATTGACAAGTTCACGTCCTTCTCTTTAAATATCATCTTTCATTGACAAGTTCACATCCTTCTTTTTAAATATCATCTTTCATTGACAAGTTCACGTCCTTCTCTTTGAATATCATCTTTCATTGACAAGTTCACGTCCTTCTCTTTAAATATCATCTTTCATTGACAAGTTCACATCCTTCTCTTTGAATAGCATCTTTCATTGACAAGTTCACGTCCTTCTCTTTAAATATGATCTTTCATTGACAAGTTCATATCTTCCTCTTTGAATGATCTTTCACTGACAAGATCATATCCTTCTCTTTGAATGATCTTTCATTGACAATCTCGTATCTACCTGTTTAAATGACTTTCATTGACAAGTTTATCCCTCTCTTCCAATAATCTTTGATTGACTTTATATCCTTCTCTTTGAATGATCTCTCATTGACATTTAATATCTTCCTCTTTGAATAATCTTTCATCGACAAGTTCATAATTATCCTTTTCTTTGAATAATCTTTCATTGACGAGTTCATATCCTTCTCTTTGAATGATCTTTCATTGTCAAGTTCATATCTATCCTTCCGGTCGTCACAGGTGGAAATGAAAAACCTTAATTTTTCAATTTTTTGGACTTGAATGTTTTTATTCCATAGAGACGCTCTCAAAACTTCCGAATTTGAAATTTGTTTTAAAATCGATCTACGCATTCTCGAGTTCTGGACTCTAACGTCCTGAAGCGAGAGTCTGCGTTGCTCAGTCGATAGAGTGGTGGACTTGGGCCTAATTTAATGACAATTATATGTCTATTAAACTTTTTAAAGATGGTAAAATGGAGTTTGAATAAGTTTTTCGATATGATAGAAAAGAACAACTATCCTTATAGTCTACTTTATTGCACTCAAACGGAAGACATTTCGTTGCTCGCAACGAGCATCTAGTTATCCTTCTTTTTGAATGATCTTTCACTGACAAGTTCATATCCTTCTCTTTGAATGATCTTTGATTGACAAGTTTATATCCGTCTCTTTGAACGATCTTTCATTGACAGGCTCATTTCTTCCTCTTTGAATGACTTGACTTTAATTGACAAGTTCATATCCTTCTCTTTGAATGATCTTTAATTGACCAGTCTGAGTTCATATTTGTCTGAGTTCATATTTGTTTTTGGTCTTTCATTGACCAGTTCATATCATTTTTTTTTTGGGGGGGGGGGGGGGGTTAATCATTGAGCAGTCTTTCTTTGACCAGTATATATGATTCTCTGTGTGTGATTATTCATTGACCAGTGTATATCTTTTTCTTTGTATGGTATTCCATTTGAGGGTTTTCACTGACCAGTATATATGATTCTCTGTGTGTGATTATTCATTGACCAGTGTATATCTTTTTCTTTGTATGGTATTCCATTTGAGGGTTTTCACTGACCAGTATATATGTTTCTCTGTGTGTGATTATTTATTGACCAGTGTATATCTCTTTCTTTGTATGGTATTCCATTTGAGGGTTTTCACTGACCAGTACAGGTCTTTGTATGGTATTCCATTTGAGGGTTTTCACTGACCAGTACAGGTCTTTGTATGGTATTCCATTTGAGGGTTTTCACTGACCAGTACAGGTCTTTCTGTTTGTAATTTCTTCCACTGAGCAGAACATTCAACAATTTCAACAATTGTTTTCTTCTCAACATAGATTTTATTCTTGATATTTTATTTACCAGTATTTTATAAACTCCTGTTTCTATGGTCTTCATTGATCAGTTCGTATTCATCTTTTCATTTGTCTTTTTTTGTCTGACTTACTCATATCCTACTGCTATATTTCAATGACTAATACAGCTTTTTCTCCGATTTAACAGTCTACATCTTTTTTGTTAAAAGTTAATCTCCTTAATAGAGCCGCCTTTTGTCTTGCTTTTGAATTGATTTTAAAAGTCAATTTAACTTTCATGTTTATATATCATATTATAAAACTTGGTCCCTTTCAAGACACACAAATTAGCCTGTTACCCCCAAAGTGTTGTACATGTATGATAAACTTGAAATTCTGTGTGTCTGTATTGACATTATAAAAATATATTCTTAAATTAAAGATGAGGCATCCTTTACTTCAGCATTCATGTCAGGTATTTTATTATCAATATAACCCACACACTTTTAAAATGGTTTCTATTGTTAGCGTTGAATCCCTTGTGGAGCCCCTTTGTGGAACCATCAAATCATGCTTGAACAATCTTTAAATTCTAACACAGAAGGATCTTTAGAATGAACTTATTTAATAAACAACTTTTAAGTTACTTTAATATGTTCAATTTCAAACAACCACATAAATTTCATATACAAATCTTGCACATGAAAAAAAATTGCTGCCTATTAAATGACAAGTATATTTAATTGGAATTATCCATCGTCCAACACGTACAAAAAGAGAAAAACTTGTCAATGAATACAAATACAGTTATTTGACAGATAAAGCAATGCTTTTAGATTTCCCAGATACATTCTCAACAATTCAAAATCCAAAAATATTTATATGCGTGAATTTACATTATTTAAAACATGAAAAAAGTGAAATATAATTTAAACTATTAAAAAACAACATTTTTGGTAATTTCATCACAATTTTCAAGATTATTTTGGTCTTAAATACTTATTTAATACTTTAATGGGCATTTACAATAGTTATAAATAAAAAAAAACATGTTCATGTATATTGCAAATTCACTATCTCTTTGTACATACAGTCATATGTTACACAATTAATACGAACTACAAATATACCAAAGTAAAATCATGAGGCCCAAGGATTTCACTATAACTTAGTTCCTCTGTAAAACACAAACTGATTGATCCAATAAAACGATATTTTTTCAAAATGTTAACTTTAACAAGGATTCACATTCTTCATCTTTGAATGCTAAGAAGTCTTTGAGTAGAAATGGAAGAGGTAGATTTTCTATGCTTTTCTGGAGTCTGTTTTTCTTTCTAATGGAGAGCTGTTGTCTTATCAAGTTTCTACAGATATTTGACAGTAAGGGAACAGTCTCAAACGCTCTCTGTAGCCACCTCTGTATCTGCTCACAATTCTGTAGAGCTTTAACAGACTGGACTTTCCTTGTCATTAAGTCCCTAGAGATTTTGTAGCCATGCAGTAAGCAAAAGTCCATCATGTCTGTGAACACTGGAGGGTCCAGGTGTTGGGATTTCAACAGCAAGTCTAGTATGCCTTCACTCTGCAACAACCAGAGAAAGATATGTTATATATAATGATACAGTATTTGCAGTGTTATTAATAAGAGTATGAAAATAAAAACAAAATATGATATCATATGAATTTTCAACAAAATCAGTTGGGCATTTCCTGCTCCAGATTGTGAATTAATCAAAAATACAAAAGAAATCCCATTTTAAGACATTACATAAAAATAAGAAAGTTTACCTTAGCTTTCATGTTAACATCAGCCCCTTCATGAATAAGATACTTGGACAAGCCAATGTGTCCATTGCGTAGTGCTTCATGCAAAGCTGTGTATTGTTTCTGAAAAACATAAGAACCTAACTATGTATTGATTACATGTTTATACATGCCATAAATTAAGGATTTTATTATTTTATTTTTTGGCCTTCTCCCCCCTGCATCATCACCTTTTACCACTATGTCATATCCTTTTCCATCCCTCTTAATCTTGTACATAACATGACGCATACTTCATGTCACCCCCCCCCCCCCATCACATGCTTTCTATGCAGGGATTATAAATACAAGTATTATTTGTATATATACATGTACATGCACCTACAATACATATCCGTAAAAAAAAAAAAAAAAAGCTACACTTACATTCACTATGCGATGATTCAAATCGGCCCCATGTTCCACTAAAAGCTGCGTTATTTGTCTGTAGTTCAATTTTGCAGCCCAAAATAATGGAGTCCAGCTGTCCTGCACAAATATATGAAAGATATTACGGGATGTATATTCTCTCTGCATTTTAGTAACTTTACATTGAACATTTATTTACTTTACTCTTCTTTTTACTTGCAAAATCTAAAATTATAACAAGACAAAAATTTAATCTTCCTGCAACTTAATTAACAAAGGTTGAACAGTTTGTTCAGTATGCCTCTATCATTACAGTGTAGTACGGTATATAGTACAGCATACAGGGTTATTTTTCACACTGTTTCTTTTTCATATTTCTAACCTTGCAAAGGGATTCATCCCATCCCGAATTTGCCAAAACAAAGTTTGAAATAGATACTCTTTCGTATTAACAAAGCTATTTAAAATTTGCCCACTGACAAGAGGGCAAAAGCATTGAAATTAAAATGGGGTGAATATTTCCCTGTATACAGTGTTCTTAATTTACATGCAAGGAATGTAAGATATAATTTTTGCACATGTATATAGTTGTCAATTCTATTTTACAAAAGTTCAAAACAGTTTATATAGACTTTATATTTTTGCTGACCCCATCATGAATGTTGACATCTGCTTGAGCTGCAACAAGATGTCGAACAACCTCTGTGTTACCTCGCCAGGTAGCTGTGTGTAAAGCAGTTCTACAATCCTACAGGTGATAAAAAATAGATTAAACACTGTAAATTGCTAAAGTACTTGTACTACAAAATGAAGGTCATTTAGTGTAACAACATTACAGGTACGACAAAGCAGAAAAATCAATCCTTCTGTCAAGTATATCAAAAGTAAAACAATCCTATCAATAAAACAAAATGAAGCAACTCATTTTACATCTACAACAAATTCCTTTGAATAAAAATACCCCCCCCCCAAGAGTTTCAGTCTGTTGCTGTAGAAAGTTATTAATCTTGCAACAATTAATCAGCTGATGGCTTTATCATTTGATTCAAGGAAAAGTTAATTTTGAACAATAAAAAAGGTCACAATTTCAACACGCTGAATGATTCCAATTGTAATGAGTTTTTTTTACAATCTGAGGCGAGTTCAACAGAGCCGAGTGTTTGCGAGCACTCGCCAAAATTCCCTATATGCACAACACAAAATTTGGCGAGCGCCAACTTTGTTGAACTCACTTCAGATATATCTCAGTTGTATAACAACTTACGTTTGTTGTGGCATTGACGTCGGAGCCAGCGTCTATCAGCTGTTTAGTGATCTCAGCATTCCCTGATCTTGAAGCAAGATGCAAAGGAGTTCTACCTTGCTATCAGTTAAAAAGGTTTTTTTTAAAATTCATTTACAAACAAACACCAGGTCGTAATATGACAGTTTTAATTAATTCAGTGTTACTTGCAATTGAAAACAGAGCACTACATATCATCTGCAGAATTAATTCCTTGTATCAAAACAATTTATGAATGTAGAGGGTTCTGCCTTATGGTCATCAAAAGATACATTCAGATTTGCTAGGATTTTCCGATTAACAACTTAATTGAATATGAATCAGAACATTCCGTTCAGGGAATTCGACCCAAACTTCCTTCGCATGTTGGGTTGACAAAACCCACTTCGAAAATGGCTGGAGCTCAAATATCCTTCTTATTTTATATGTTGCTGACAGTTTTACAGATAATTTACAGTTGGTGTAATTGGTTTAATATGTCGGCAATGCTCTGTACCTTTTGAAGGTTCCCTGCTTTACAACAACATAAACTTAAGTTTAATTAACAGTGTCAACCTTAGGACATTGCGGAGAAGCTGATTTTAAATTCATAATAGGAATAACACTTAAATAAATTGTAGTATGAATGAAAAATGAAAATGAAATTACAAAGAATGATTAAAAAAAGATTTAAGCTGCCATATATAATAAAGCTGGTGAGACTATTCAATATATTAATTCCCACTAATGTATTACATGTAATTTCGAAAAACAACAAAGTTTGGACCAAATATCCTGAGCAGAGTAATTAAGGGATTATGATGAGATTTAGCTATAAATATGCATGTGTAGGAACACAAACATTGTTAGCTTTCTGTACATCAGCCTTTGCACTCAGAAGCAGCTTCACAATTTCTGGATTGTTGCTGGAAACGGCTACATGAAGGATAGTGGTTCCATTCTAAAATACAATAAAGGACTAATGATTAAAGAAATACGAGACTTACTGGCTGTATCCTGTTTAAAATAACAAATAATGTAAAGCCATTTGAAGAAAAGAAGTCCTTTATGTACATGCATGTATGTTATTATTAATTTAGCGTAACAAGTTTAACCAGGGACGTATATATACTAACGGGATAGCCAACTCTCGCAAAACTCACCGAAATCACACATTTTGTGAATTTGTAGACCTGTTATTCCTAACTTCATCTATTATGTTACAGTTACCAGATATATCGTTATAAAACCTTTAAAAAACTATCTTAAAATTTGTTTTATGTTGATTTACCCCCAAAAGAAACCCATCCCCATTTTCCTTGATAAATTCCTCTTCCCAGAAAAAAACTACAAAAGCATATATATAGACATGAAGAGTTTCTATTGAACCATGCGGCATATGCTAAAACTTAGGTGCCAATATGTCATTTTTTTTCTTTTCACAATATTTCATTGAAAACCAATATTTTTCAAAGAGTTGTTTAAAAGTAACCCCTTGATCGATTTTTAAAAGATCTGGATTTATAAATTCAGAAGCTCTCTAGCTTTATTTGCATCATATTGAAATATTTTTCCAACCTTCTGTTCCAGAGATTTGATATTAACAATCCAAAGTAAGATTTTTTTGGCTTGCAATTCTTGCATATTGCAAAAGATAGATACAGGTCATACAGTAGTATTGTTTTCCCTTGGACTGAAATGTCACACTTTCATTGGTTTAAACATAGCACGTGATTGCCTCATATATCTCTATATTTGTTCGGTGAGAAATAATATTAGGCAATATGGCCGTCATTGGCCGAAGTTTTGTTTACTCATTTCGACATTTCATAGTATTTATTACATAAACCGCATGCCATAAGTTCTTAAAGTATTTGGAGTAATTGCCCTTTGAAATTCTTTAAAATTAGAGTAGTTGCCCTTAGAATATATTGACGTCACATTGGTTTTTTTTGGTGCAGATCAAAACGGCAGCGTCGAATGATCAAATTTCTGCAGAGGAAAGGGAGAAATCATTTAAAATTGAGAAGCAACAAAACATTGTAAGTAAACATGGGTGAAGCAAAGATTTTTAAAGAGTATTTGAAAGGTGAGATTGAAAATTTTGAAGAGTTTAAATGAGTTAGATCATCGCTATTTGTGAATAAATATGTCGCTTGATAGTCCTCGGGAAAACAAAACACTTATTAGGTTAGTTACTGACTCACTACGGAAATATATTGGGTTGATCAATCTCATAGACGGCTCGGCTTCACCTCGCCATCTATGAGATTGATCAACCCAATATATTTCCGTAGTGAGTCAGTAACTATCCTAATAAGTAATAGTAGAGCTCTCAAATATCTATGTGTTGTTTGAAATATCAATTTTCACACATGAGTTGTCAAAAAAACTATTTCAATGCATGACGTCAGACAAGATACATAAATAACATTATTGTTCTACATAACTTAAAATCTGACGAAAAATAACACCAGAAAAACTTTTTTTAAGTCTTGATTTCAATGAAATGTATATAGACAAGTGAAAAGCTGTCAATATGACAGCAAACCGGGTTTTCTATTATGTAAACTGTATCCATAATCCATGTCAAAGCTTATCCAGTGAAATGGAGTACCCTACATGTATATACAACATTTTGCCAAAAAATGACTAAGTTCAAAAGCTAGTATTTTTTTCATAAATTATCGGAAATCAAAATCCTAGCAATATGCACACCTCTGATATATGTACAATTGATCTGCAAAAGAACAACTTCTTATCTTGAGAACTGTAGGAGGAGTTATCCGTACAATGAGGGTACCCTATATGCAATATTTTGCCAAAAAATGACTAAGTTCAAAAGCTGGTATTTTTTTCATAAATTATCGGAAATCAAAATCCTAGCAATATGCACACCTCTGATATATGTACAATTGATCTGCAAAAGAACAACTTCCTATCTTGAGAACTGTAGGAGGAGTTATCCGTACAATGAGGGTACCCTATATGCAATATTTTGCCAAAAAATGACTAAGTTCAAAAGCTGGTATTTTTTCGATAAATTATCAGAAATCAAAATCCTAGCAATATGCACACCTCTGATATATGTACAATTGATCTGCAAAAGAACAACTTCCTATCTTGAGAACTGTAGGAGGAGTTATCCGTACAATGAGGGTACCCTATATGCAATATTTTGCCAAAAAATGACTAAGTTCAAAAGCTGGTATTTTTTCGATAAATTATCAGAAATCAAAATCCTAGCAATATGCACACCACTGATATATGTACAATTGATCTGCAAAAGAACAACTTCCTATCTTGAAAACTGTAGGAGGAGTTATCCGTATAATGAGGGTACCCTTTTGGCAGCCGCCCGCCCGCCATTTTCACCATTTTAACAGTTTAATAACCGGATTTTTCCGTTGGAAAACCCGGTTAAAAAATAAAAAATGGACATACTTTTAGCGCGTTAGTGTATTGGCAATGCGTTGCAGATAAAAGGATATCGCCAACTTATTCAAAGTCGCACAAGTTTCGTCGAGGTAAAATTTTCTTTAAACAATTTTTAAAAAGTAAACATGCATTCACGAAATGGTTAAGTTAGCGAAGGTAAATCACATACCCAATCCTGTGCAGCTGAGCGTGAATTGACATTAACTCCACCCTTAATCAATCTCCTGATAGCAGTCACATCCGTTGCACTTACAGCATTCTTCAATCTGTTGTAATCATTTGTTTCATTCTTAAAATTATTCATTCTGATGCTGTCGACTGCATTTTTGTCAATGTCAATATTCTTTTATCTTTGTACATGCAAACATTCTTGTCTCAAAACATTGTACTAACCGCAAAGGTGATATTATTTTACAAAACCAAGAACGACCCTCATCTTTCCGTTATGTTTATGTGTGGGGGGGGGGGGGGGGGTTGTTGTTGTTACAGAGAGAGAGAGAGAGAGAGAGAGAGAGAGAGAGAGAGAGAGAGAGAGAGAGAGAGATGGTTACAAATACATTCCAAATGAAATGCAGGCACATAGCATTAATGTTTATTGCAACCACCATTTTTGTTCAATTTACAATATGGAGTTGCCACTCCCCCCTTTTTGGGGAGAATATATAAAAATAGAAGTGAAAATAACTTTGACATTAACATTAAACTTTTGGGTACTAGCTCTTACCTAATTTACAAATGAATATTTAGATTTGCAAATATATGTTTCCTTATATGAACCTATAGAATAGCCAAAACGTTCAATTCTGTATGAACTTTTTCGTGACGTCACAAGGATCATAGCAAGCGCTTATCGCATGTCTTATTGTAAACATAAAATCTCGGTAATTTTAACAGTTCTGAACGATTTGTCTTTTTCAAACGTAAATATAAGTAATAAACAGCAATGTTAAAAAGTTCACCGGGATATGAAGTTGGTTCGTACGTGATCAAATCTACTGAGAAGCCCTTCCGGCTTCACAGGATTTGATCACGTGACCAACCAACTTCATATCCCAATGAACTTTTTAAATTGCTGTTTATTTCTTAATGAAATCAAGTTAATGTCATATTTCATATTATGATGTGTTGCAAAAAAAGTGAAAAATGAACAACAAAACATTTATGGTATTTTTTTTTCAAGTTTATTTTTTCTTTAGTTTAATAAGCATATTCAAGCAAACTGTGCTTTTGTTGTCTTGAATAGAGATATATTCACAGTAAAAAAAACAATGATTGTATATAATTACTAGTGATGTAACTACACAAATCCACTAATGGTGTACAATTTAAAAAAAAATTACATTCACATCAAGCAAAGTCTACCTGAATCAACATTGAAAATAATACATGTAAATGAACCAATATTATCCCACACCAACAAAAACTTAGGAATTTAAACCATCTGTCTGAGTCAAACAAAATCCATATATATCTTAATTAAATCATCAACAGCAGCTAAACAAAACAACAAAAGGCAAAACCTCAATTGTATTATACAATTCCCAGATTTAAAAACACCCTTTTTTAAAAACATTTTTGCAAACAGTTAAATGGTAAGTGTGCACCTAGTGTATTCACACACATGTATTTCTGTACATGTCAAAGCAAACAATTCATTATCATTTTATCAGTAAGCAATATACAATCATGAATGTATAATTAATTTCATCAATAAGACATGCAAATTAAGTAGTTTATACTCTTTGTCTATGTTTCAAGGATAAAGGGGAAATAAAACTGTGGAATCATAATACAATTCTTTGTAGAATGGTCATAAAACTTATTTTTGTGAAGAAGGCAATATCGATTTGCGAAACTGTGGTGTGTTGCAGTTTATATAACTTTAGATTCTAAATAAAGGAGCATCAAATATAAGAGACTAGACAGTCATAGAGCATTTACCTGATAAACAAAAACTACATGTATAACCTGGCAAATACAGTGAGATTACCTCCGGTCCAGATGAACAAAACGAATATTAAAAAAGGCAAAACACTAACTACTGCATAAGGTGTAAATGAATATGATGGGACACCTCACATACAGCTCACTGAGTAAAGGAAAAATGACCAAAATCTACAGTTATCTGCTGACAGCAGACATTTCATCGCATGCATGCATAGTGCTCAAAATATATCACGACATTAAAGTAGGAACAAAACCAAATTGTACAACCAATCTCTGTATGTCCTTTATGACTGACACATGATCATTCACAGAATGCATGCTAACCAAGAAACACTGTTATTCTAGCAGAATATGAATCAACTGTTTCACAGAAACTTCTTAGTTACAAAATCAATGATTTAGATTATATGATATTAAGTACCAACGAAGTTACCTTTCCAGTGATCGACATTGATGAATATAATACATCCATTTACCAGCATTGACAAATATCATAAATTATTTACCCAGAATACACATACATGTTTATGTAGTAGGTACAAAAGTCAGTGATACGTATTTCAATGAAAGAATGACAATTATACAGACAGATAGAGTGAAATCTTCTTACAACAGAACTTGTACAGTGCATTTATGTTGATAAAATTAAAAAGTTTTCTTTAACACACAGGATATCACAATTAACGCAGTACATGACAAGTTTCCATACATAATAAATAAATGCTCTGTAAATACAAGTACACAGATGTGACTTTAAAAGCCCTACTGTAAGTAATGTTTTCTAAATCTTTGTAGCATAGGTCAGATATAAAGAAGAAGACTGGAGAATCGGCTGGGGAGTTCAGCTGTTGACCTCACTCTCCGATCCGGACGACGGCTCCAGATTCTGGAGTGTGTCGGTTGGACTCAGAAGTCCGGCACTCATCAGGATCCTCTCCGTCTGTTCCTGCTCCACTTGAAAGACGCTCTTGTCTCCAGATTTAAAGAAATCAATTCTGAAAGTAAAGGGCAGACATACAGTATTGAACTATACCCACAAGGACTATGTCACACAGGGTCAAGCTGCCACTTTTTTTCATTACTTTAATCATCATATCTTTACTTACATCATCATATCTTTACTTACATCATCACATTCTTTATAAATATATTTAAAACATATTACAGGAAAACATCAAATTGTATCATAAATTGAATAAGATTCATATTTATGATCTAAAAACATTCTATGATAAAAAATGAATGCATCAGGCAGCATTAAGCATTATCATGGCATGAAGCTTGACTTGGTTTGTGTCGTTGACTGTCATTGGCCCACTTCAAATACAAGTTGGTACTTAAGTATTGATTACATTAGTTATACTAATTACATATTAAAACATTAATCAGAAAGCACTGTAAGTGAAAGACATAAACCAATGCAGAATAAGTACTGCACATGAATGTGCTGTGTACTGAATCAAGTGTCACAGTAAAATTATTCTTACCAAAATTCACTTATCAAAAGAATGGATTTAATCAATCATTTATCAACTTCAAATCAAGGTTTTTTCCACACAATCTCTGCAAGTTTCAGTTATGAAAGAAACTATAATGGAGGGGATGAAGTTTGATTTTGTTACTAATTGTTAAAAAAATCCTGGAATCAATTCACTCTCATCCCCTGGTTTCTTTTACTCATGAAACAAGAAAATTTTTCTATTGTTCTGGTACATGTACTGATTTTTTTATCATAAACAAAGAAATTGACATTCCCCATCTAAAAAAAAAATGGCATGAACAACATGGATAAAGCAAACCACTCTACGCACAAAATACAAAAGCCAACATTTCAAGCTTTTTCATAAAAAGACGCAGAAAAGGACAAGCACTGACAGATCAGAGACCCTAAAAGACGGCTCTCTTGTGACGATACATACACATACAAGTTAATAATGAATGAAAAGAATCTCAAACCCAATCACTTGTAATGATCAAGCAGTAAAGAAAAGGGTGTATTAGTTAGAGAAGTACACAAACAGCAAGATGTGCAGCTACATTAACATGTACGACTGGCAGACTCACTAAAGACTAGGAACTAGATGAGTCACTGCGAGATAAACCATTGGGGCGATAGGTGGCCGGCGCCTCGAATATTTCAGATTTAACTTGCCAGTGATTACTCATCAAAGTTCTGAAAAACAAAAAATGGCTGCTTAACACATACACTCTCACTGCATTTGTCTCAATGCAGAATTCTTCAGCTTTCATTGACTTTCAATAATCTCTACTCTTGCATATTTCGTCATAAAAATGCATCATAAATCAAACAATTCAAAAAAGTCAACCATTTGTCCCTGTAAATGTGTATGATCTTTGAGGAAAACATGATCAACACGGGGAATAAAAATTGCATGTCAAAAATTTTGTTTAGTATGGAGTCTATTTTTATCAATATTTTTTTTAATACCGTTTTTTGCTCAATATCAAATATGCATAAAACCAGTGAGTTGTAAGAGAAACAAGAGGCCCATGGGCCAAATCGCTCACCTGAGGAACAATAGGTATGATAAAATCAGCTAAATGGAGTCATAATACAAACTATCTGGACAATGTACAATAATACATGTTGATCCTGTATAAATAAAATCCATTTTTCCCCTGGATATTCTTATGTTTAAAATCATTAGTCCCTTTTCTAACAGGATGCTTTTATAGTCATATCATATGTTGAGTATTGCAGTTCTCAAAAAAATCCTTAACAATTGTTTATATATGGGATATAAACGTACATAAACTCTGAACCTTCTTGTGAGGCCTAAGAATTGTCCTGGGGCCAAAGTCTTAACAATTATAAAGAATCATCTGGCTGATTAGTTTCTGAGAAGAAGATTTTTAAAGATTTACCATATATATTCCTTTGTTAAACTTTGACCCCCCCCCATTGTGGCCCCACCCTACCCCTGGGGATCATGATTTTCACAACTATGAATCTACACTACCTGAGGATGCTTCCACACAAGTGTCAGCTTTTCTGGCTGATTAGTTTCTGAGAAGAAGATTTTTAAAGATTTACATTATATATTCCTATGTTAAACTTCGACACCCCATTGTGGCCCCACCCTACCCTCGGGGATCATGATTTTCACAACTTTGAATCTACACTACCTGAGGATGCTTCCACACAAGTTTCAGCTTTACTGGCTGATTAGTTTCTGAGAAGAAGATTTTTAAAGATTTACTCTATATATTCCTATGTAAAACTTGGATCCCCCATTGTGGCCCCACCCTACCCCCGGGGATCATGATTTTCACAACTATGAATTTACACTAACTGATGATGCTTCCACACAAGTGTCAGCTTTCCTGGCTGATTAGTTTCTGAGAAGAAGATTTTTAAAGATTTACTTTATATATTCCTATGTTAAATTTCGACCCCCAATTGTGGCCCCACCCTACCCCCGGGGGTCATGATTTTCACAAATTAGAATCTACACTACCTGAGAATGCTTCCACACAAGTTTCAGCTCTCCTGGTCTTATGGATCATGAAGAAGATTTTTAAAGATTTACTTCCTATGTTAAAATTCGACCCCCACTGTGGCCCCACCCTACCCTCGGGGGTCATGATTTTCACAACTATGAATTTACACTAACTGAGGATGATTCCACACAAGTTTCAGCTTTCCTGGTCTTATGGTTCATGAGAAGAAGATTTTCAAAGATTTACTTTATATATTCCTATGTTAAACTTCAACACCCCATTGTGGCCCCACCCTACCCCCGGGGATCATGATTTTCACAACTTTAAATCTACACTACCTGAGGATGCTTCCACACAAGTTTCAGCTTTCCTGGCTGATTAGTTTCTGAGAAGAAGATTTTTAAAGATTTACTTTATATATTCCTATGTTAAACTTCGACACCCCATTGTGGCCCTACCCTACCCCCGGGGATCATGATTTTCACAACTTTGAATCTACACTACCTGAGGATGCTTCCACACAAGTTTCAGCTTTACTGGCTGATTAGTTTCTGAGAAGAAGATTTTTAAAGATTTACTCTATATATTCCTATGTTAAATTTCGACCCCCAATTGTGGCCCCACCCTACCCGCGGGGGTCATGATTTTCACAAATTAGAATCTACACTACCTGAGGATGCTTCCACACAAGTTTCAGCTTTCCTGGCTGATTAGTTTTTGAGAAGAAGATTTTTAAAGATTTACTTTATATATTCCTATGTTAAACTTCGACACCCCATTGTGGCCCCACCCTACCCTCGGGGGTCATGATTTTCACAACTATGAATCTACACTACCTGAGGATGCTTCCACACAAGTTTCAGCTTTACTGGTCTTATGGTTCATGAGAAGAAGATTTTCAAAGATTTACTTTATATATTCCTATGTTAAACTTCAACACCCCATTGTGGCCCCACCCTACCCCCGGGGATCATGATTTTCACAACTTTGAATCTACACTACCTGAGGATGCTTCCACACAAGTTTCAGCTTTCCTGGCTGATTAGTTTCTGAGAAGAAGATTTTTAAAGATTTACTTTATATATTCCTATGTTAAACTTCGACACCCCATTGTGGCCCCACCCTACCCCCGGGGATCATGATTTTCACAACTTTGAATCTACACTACCTGAGGATGCTTCCACACAAGTTTCAGCTTTACTGGCTGATTAGTTTCTGAGAAGAAGATTTTTAAAGATTTACTCTATATATTCCTATGTTAAATTTCGACCCCCAATTGTGGCCCCACCCTACCCGCGGGGGTCATGATTTTCACAAATTAGAATCTACACTACCTGAGGATGCTTCCACACAAGTTTCAGCTTTCCTGGCTGATTAGTTTTTGAGAAGAAGATTTTTAAAGATTTACTTTATATATTCCTATGTTAAACTTCGACACCCCATTGTGGCCCCACCCTACCCTCGGGGGTCATGATTTTCACAACTATGAATTTACACTAACTGAGGATGATTCCACACAAGTTTCAGCTTTCCTGGTCTTATGGTTCATGAGAAGAAGATTTTCAAAGATTTACTTTATATATTCCTATGTTAAACTTCAACACCCCATTGTGGCCCCACCCTATCCCCGGGGATCATGATTTTCACAACTTTGAATCTACACTACCTGAGGATGCTTCCACACAAGTTTCAGCTTTCCTGGCTGATTAGTTTCTGAGAAGAAGATTTTTAAAGATTTACTTTATATATTCCTATGTTAAACTTCGACACCCCATTGTGGCCCCACCCTACCCCCGGGGATCATGATTTTCACAACTTTGAATCTACACTACCTGAGGATGCTTCCACACAAGTTTCAGCTTTACTGGCTGATTAGTTTCTGAGAAGAAGATTTTTAAAGATTTACTCTATATATTCCTATGTTAAATTTCGACCCCCAATTGTGGCCCCACCCTACCCCCGGGGGTCATGATTTTCACAAATTAGAATCTATATTACCTGAGGATGCTTCCACACAAGTTTCAGCTTTCCTGGTCTTATGGTTCATGAGAAGAAGATTTTTAGAGATTTACTCTGTATATTCCTATGTAAAACTTCGACCCCCCCATTGTGGCCCCATCCTACCCCCGGGGGTCATGATTTTCACAAATTAGAATCACCACTACCGGAGGATGCTTCCACACAAGTTTCAGCTTTCCTGGTCTTATGGTTCATGAGAAGAAGATTTTTGAAAATTTCTTGAAAATTTTCATAAATTCCTAATTATCTCCCTTTACAAAAGGGCGTGATCCTTGATTTTCACAAATTTAAATCCCCTTAGGCTAAGGATGCTTTGTGCCAAGTTTGGTTGAAATTGGCCCAGTGGTTCTTGAGAAGATGTTGAAAATGTGAAAAGTTTACAGACAGACGGACGGACAGACGGACAAACAGACAGACGGACAGACGGACGACAGACAAAATGTGATCAGAATAGCTCACTTGAGCTTTCAGCTCAGGTGAGCTAAAAACACACAAAACTTAAGGCGAGGAAAAAATCCATACTGAAGGGAAAACGAAGGAAAAGGACACATAATTAATAGGATAATCCAAAACCATCTGTGGTCAAATGATGATCTGGAAGTTAGGAGAGTAATCTATAAAGTACCAGAACCAGTACTTTACTATCCAATACCATTTGACTACATACTAGCTACACATGAACCAACTTTTCATATGTCCCTGTTTAAGTGGGTCACAGATTCATTGAATGTTTACGTACAAGGAGAAATTGTTCTAAGGACTTCAGAATTGTGAGCATGTTAACAGTGATGCTAGATTTTCTGCCAAATCCTTCAAATGTTATGGAAACCCACGGCTTGGAAAGACATTAGGTGATATACATGTACGAGATTTTCTGCCGAATCCTTCACATGTTAAGGAAACTCAAGGTTTGGAAAGACATTAGGTGATATACATGTACCTGGGAATATAATGTCTCCAGAGTCCAATCAACCAGACATCTATGGGTAAAAGAAACTCTTTACTCTGGCACAATGGCACCTCTCATTATCTCTCTCATTATCTCACTTAATGGTGCAGACACACATTATGGCAACAATACATTTATACACACTTTTTGTACACTTAAAATCTGTAGATTTCAGAACCAAAGCATGCAAAGCAAGTATTTAACACAAATATTAACATCACAATTGTCAAAAGATCTTAGAAATAAAGATGACAATTTACAGACACATTAACTGCTACATGTATTATAAAAAGCATTAACACTCATTAAAGCAAGCACTTAGTAATGACATAAAAGAGACAGATTAACGCAAGCTAAAAATATGAGCCCTTCTCCATGTAGAGGTCAGGCCCTGGGGCCATAAAAGTATTATGGCCCTGGGCAAGGTCTCGAACTTGTCATCAGTTTAAAGTTAATTTACTTTAAAGCTCTATTCTTGTTGATCCACCAACCTGTTCTCACCACAATCTAGACTGTACCATTCATATCATGTACATGTAATTCCACTTAAAAATTGTGTTCCAATTTCCTGATCTGAATTCAAACCATCAAATGTTTGTAAAATTAAGCTTTCTACCCACACCTGAACCTGCTCCTTTCTTTTACCTGTTCAAGGCTGGGTTTGGTCATTAACGACCAGTTAACAACTGTCACCTGTGACCCACCTGTCGTAGATGATCCCGTCCACTCCTTTCTGTTTGAGCGTGTTGATGGCATTTGAATCGTTATTGTCCTCTCCCCAGCAAAACAGCACCAGCTTGGCTTCTTTCACTTTCTCTATTTTGTCCATGTTGCGGAAAAGTGTGGACGTCAAGACGTCAATTCCCTAAACAAAAAAAACAATGACTCATTAAAACAATATGTCTGTTCACTTCCAAAGATACATTCAAGGCTGTGTTTCTTGCAATCTTACAAAGAATTATTAAGCATTTCATCTTTTTTCAATGAAAATGACCAAGGAAACCCACCAACAGATTGCTGAATGTAGCAAAGTAGATGGCCATGTCAATAGAGCGGGTCCTCAGGTCCAGGTACGGCACATATTTCTCCACATCCTCCCCGTTAGTCAGCAGGAGAGTCGGGTACTTGTTCTGCTTCCTCTGTACTCTACAAAACACAGTCAACCTCAATGTCAAACTGTTCCCATCACAAAACACAATCAACCTCAATGTCAAACTGTTCCCATTACAAAACACAGTCAACCTCAATGTCAAACTGTTCCCATTACAAAACACAGTCAACTTCAATGTCAAACTGTTCCCATTACAAAGCACAGTCAACCTCAATGTCAAACTGTTCCCATTACTAAACCCAGTCAGTCCCAATGTCAAACTGTTCCCATTACTAAACATGGTCATTCTCAATGTCAAAATGTTCCAATTTCAAAACACAGTCAACCTCAATGTCAAAATGTTCCCATCACAAAACACAGTCAATCCCAATGTCAAACTGTTCCTATTACAAAACACAGTGAACCTCAATGTCAAATCCCAACGTCAAACTGTTGCTATAACAAAACACAGTCAACCTCAATGTCAAACTGTTCCCATGACAAAACACAGTCAACCTCAATGTCAAACTGTTCTCATGACAAAACACAGTCAACCTCAATGTCAAACTGTTCCCATAACAAAACACAGTCAACCTCAATGTCAAACTGTTCCCATTACAAAACACAGACAATTCCAATGTCAAAATGTTCCCATGACAAAACACAGAGAATTCTAATGTCAAACTGTTCCCATTACTAAACATGGTCAATCTCAATGTCAAAATGTTCCCATCACAAAACACAGTCAACCTCAATGTCAAACTGTTCCCATCACAAAACCCAGACAATCCCAATGACAAACTGTTCCCATTACTAAACATGGTCAATCCCAATGTCAAGCTGTTCCCATTACAAAACCCAGTCAATCCCAATGTCAAACTGCTCCAATTGCAAAACCAAGACAATCCAAATGTCAAACTGTTCCCATTACAAAACCCAGTCAATCCAAATGTCAAACTGTTCCCATTACAAAACCCAGTCAATCCCCATGACAAGCTGTTCCCATTACAAAAGCAAGACAATATCAATGACAAACTGTTCCCATTACAAAACCCAGACAATCCTAGTGTCAAACTGTTCCCATTACAAAACCCAGTCAATCCCCATGTCAAGCTGTTCCAATTACAAAACACAGTCAATCCCAATGTCAAGCTATTCCCATTACAAAACCAAGACAATCCCAATCTCAAACTGTTCCCATTACAAAACCCAGTCAACCTCAATGTCAAACTGTTCCCATGACAAAACACAGTCAATCCCAATGTCAAGCTGTTCCCATTACAAAACACAGTCAACCTCAATGTCAAACTGTTCCCATGACAAAACACAGTCAATCCTAATGTCAAGCTGTTCCCATTACAAAACACAATCAACCTCAATGTCAAACAGTTCCCATTACAAAACCCAGTTAATCCCAATGATGAACTGTTCCTATTACAAAACCCAGACAATCCCAAAGTCAAACTGTTCCAATTACAAAACACAGTCAATCCCAATGATGAACTGTTCCCATTACAAAACCCAGTCAATCCCAATGTCAAACTGTTCCCATTACAAAACCCAGTCAATCCCAATGTCAAACAGTTCCCATGACAAAACACAGTCAATCCCAATGTCAAACTGTTCCCAATAAAACAAAGTCAATCCCAATGTCATACTGTTCCCATAACCAACATAATCAAACTCAAAGACAAACTTCTTTCATTGGAAAGAGCTACGCCCTACTAATTGGAATTAAAATTCTTAATAAAGATTTTCAGAGAGCATTGCATCTGGAAGGATGAAATTACACAAACAACATATTGAATTTCATAAAGAATAAAAAAAAAATACCGTAAAGCAGATAAAAATCATGGTTGGAAAGATCATGTTTTTTTTCATTTTGCAGCAAATTGTGGTAGATTGAATTTATGGAAAACAAAAATTTGTGAAACACAAAATTCAAACCCGATCATGTTATCTGTACATGGTACATGTATAGGTAACTCTCATGGCTCGAACTGCGATCTATCGAAGTTTTTGATCGCTCGAAGTGAGTCAAGCATCCTGATTTTTTTCCCTATATAACTAAGCAAATTTACTCTTGATTTCTCAAACTCTTGATCTCTCGAAACCCTTGATCCCTCAAAATCAAACTGCAGTCCCGTTCTTCATACTCTATAGTTTTCTTACTCTCGATACCTCGAAGTTGCCCTGTATCTCCAAGCGCTATACCTAATTAACACCTACTTGGTCATTTAAATGGCTCCAGGCATTAGACGCGGGACCCGTGTCACGGGTTGATTATTCAGGTGACATTTGTCCTGCAAGGTGATAATTGTTTGATCTTTGCCCATACTGATACCTAATCTATAATCAACACCAACCATTTTACGATAATTTGGAGACCCAATGAAAATGGAAATTAATTGAGATGACGATAATATTGAGCCATGGTCAAATTTTAGAATCATAAAACTGTAAAAATTATGCTTATCAGCATTGTTGCCTTTCTAATGATCATTGCTGAACAACTTCTTACAGCTGGTGAAGGACCCATACAGCTGGAACAATGGGTGATACTAAGTTATCACATTTATGACATGTTGATCGTCTCGCAGTACAGTAGTACTGAGCAATCTGGTCTTAATATGATGCATAAAATAAATCATTATTATGAATTTATTCAATAGTTGTTTGTATGTATTTTTAAAAACATCCCAGCACGTGCCTAAAGTTAGCACTAAATAAATGGCTTAATCATAACATCCGGTAAGACTAATTTTAAAACCCGTCGGTCAACCTAGAAAAGTCCGAAATCTTAAAAACTCAAAACCTCGAACTTTTTCCTCGGTCCCATGGACTTCGAGCTATCGAGAGTAACCTGTATAATAATTCACAACGAAAAAAAAAAAGAATAAAGCACCGATCTTGTCTAGGTTTGCACTGATCCAGCTGTCTAGGTTTGCACTGATCCTGTCTAGGTTTAGAAAGGTTTGGTGACTCATGGAATACATATTTAAGATTATTGACACTTACAGAGTACATACATCAGTATCAAAGCTGGACAAGACCTGATCTCTAAGAGATATTTGGTGTAAATATATGTAAGAGTGTCGACACTTACAGACAACACACTTCAGCATCAAAGCTGGAGAAGACCAAGTCTTTAGGAGATGTTTGGAGACATTAAATCTATATATGTAGAGGTGGTAACACTTACAGAATACATATGTCTGGGTCGAAGCTGGAGAAGACCACCCGCCGATGCCCTGCCGTTCTCATGACAACCCTTAGAATTATGTCGACGTACTTATTTCTGTCATAGAAATTGATCTCTTCAAACTCCCCATTCTACAAAAAAGATGGTACTGTCACATGAAAAGATAAGAATATACATGGGCTCATTATCGATAATAGAAATGTTACGAATGGGAATATACACAGACTCATTACAGATGGGAATACCAGTATACACAAACATGGTACAAATGGGAACATACACAGACTTGGTCAAAATAGGAATACATACATGGACTCGTTACAGATAGGGTATGATAATGAAAAATAAATGTTATCAATGTACAAAATCAGTTCTAAGGAGCCTCATTGAAGTTTACCTCTATTTTATTGACACATTAAATCAAACACATCTTTCAGGTTTTTTAGGGGATTCCCTACACAATTCATTTTAAGCTCTAATAAATTACCACTTTTTCCTGGGGGTACTTGATTTCGACGTTGAACCCAGTAGCCGGATTCACCGCTTCAAACACCCTTTCCAGGGTCGGAAACGGCTGCAGATCCGTTGGATCTATGTCGTCCTCATGGATGTCATCTGCAAAACATACAAAAACCTGGAAATCAGTGGAAGATTCTCAGAAAGGATAAATCTGGAGTACCCAGCTCAGCAGAACCACTCACTCAAAACACTGATAACAGTCTGTAGATATTATAGTATTAAATAAATTTAAAAGTAAACATTTCTTTAGCTTTTTATGATAACTGAATCAAATGTTAGGTGATCCAAGTCACAAAAGGATCTAATATTTCTGTTTGTAATATAGGTACATATCTATTGATTGCATGCTTAATAAGAGAAAAATACTAAAGAAATGTATTTGATTCCAAAAAAATTATTGACTCATTTTAAAACCCTTCCAACCCAAATATGGACCTAAAAAACTATTCATCTTCAAGTTAGTTAATTTCGGAACTACATAGGTAAACAAGAAGATAAAATATTTGATCTCAAAAATACAACAGAGAGATATGATGTAATAAATGGACCCTAATGTACCTCTTGGTCTTAGCTGAACAGATAACTGGGGACTCAAAAAAAAGAACTTAATATGATTAATCCATTTGGGAAAATGTTCCTTTACTTAAAATGATTAATGATCGAATTGTATGGAGATCATGGCTTGTGATTTGGAGAATAAAAAAATTGAACAAATGATAAGAAAAACAAGTTTGACAAGGTTTAGAGAGAATCGCTGCAAATCCTGATACATTTTACAATAAGCATTTTGTCATTTTATATATAATAATAATCAAACAGACACATAAAATCAAAAAATTACATAACGAAAAGAATGTTACAGAATTATATAAGCATTCAATATTTCACACTGTTGCTTCATGTTCATAAAACTTGTAATGGCGAGGATTTAGTGTAACAGGAGCTGTCAATAATGTATACACTATGATGTCCATGTCTATATGGAGCGGGAAAATGTACAGAGCATGTACCAGTGTATCTGAGGAAAGAAATGGTGAAAGACAATCAGTGAGGTTACTGGGCAATAATACTGCAAAAAATCTTTTCTGTGATGATGATGATGATGAATTCTAAAACATTTAATACATTCATTCATTTGTATGTAACACGGATTGACTTTTTTATAATCAGTTATGAATCAATAAAACTTAATTATTGAAAATTATAAAGAAACTTTAAAACTGACAATAAATATCATTTGACTGGTGCAAATTTATGCAAGAATAATATTATGGTTTTTTTTTCAATGTTTCGATGTTCTAACGATGAATTATTCATAATGTGAAAGAGCACCCAAGGAGTTAATAGAGCTATGAAAACCTACACAGTGAATTACTGATCCACACAAGGGTATTAGTTGTTAGCAAAAATATTATCCTTATATTACCTTGAATGTGAATGTATAGGAAGGTGCAAATAAGAAAAGCAGGGGTTTTTTTTGGTATATCTAGAAAAGCTGATAAGCTCAAGTTTAAAAAAAAAAATAAAACATCACATCATCTGTTGTTTATTGCATTAGAAATCAAGACATATAGAACCATCTTAACAGGAGCTTGGACTTTGGGTAGTTGTGTCAAACAGCAATGTGATGTAGGCATGTCTATTACATTGCTAGCTACTCAGCCATGGCTCTTTGAAATCAACGAGATTTGTCTGGTGTTAGAGCTAAGACTAGCAATCAGTGTATATTTCACTTGAAACCAGAGCTATTTTTAACTTGTTTTGATGCAAGAAATAGATTGTTACATCCTACTGAAAGTCCAAGGCCTTGTTAAAATGGTTCTATATATGAATCAAAAAATTATATCAGGGAAAATGTGAAAAAAGTGGATAAAGTCCTGTAAACATACTGTAAACATACTACATTTGGTGTGTATTCTGTTTAGCGCTTTTGGCGGAATGCGGCTTCCGCTAAATCAAGTACATTGCTAAATGCCAGGCACATATGTATAAGGATAGTCACATTCAGGAATAAGCTTATTCAAATCCATGTCAGCTTGTTCAAAAACTAATTTCCACCAATATCGTACACACCAAATATAATACATTTACAGTACTTAATGATAAGAGAAAGAAGTAAGGGGCAGGGGATTTATGAACATGAAGGCAACAGAAAAATAATGGCTGCTCAAACCCCAAGTGGTGAATTATAGAGCAGGTGTTGACATAGACTCACCCCTGTCGTTATCGAAGATTCGAGAGGCGTGGGCAAGCTATAAAATACAAACATTGATTTGCACATTGTTTGCCTAACTAGTGATGGTACATAAAAATACAACTGTACTAAAACGACAATCTCAAATTAAGACATTCTCACTGGCAAAAACATGTCAATAGATGAAAATACAGTAAAACATGGTTATAGCGAACACGCTTTTAATAAATTGATGCTTACGGTGAAGTAATTTTCATTCCCTGTGACTATATATCATGTTGTAAACTTGACGGATATAATGAATTATGCTTATACGAATCAAAACTGCCCGCCCCTGGCACTTCGTTATAACCGTGTTTTACTGTATAATTTTCATGTATGTTTTCTTAATGCTGACCGACTTAATTCTTTTACTTGCTATATTGAGATTTAAAAGTATTAGAGAGATTCAAAACTTAAACATAAAAGTGCATCTTGTAATGTACAATTTCGTAAATAATGTTGTTTTTTTAAAAAGCAATTTGATACAAGAATAATAAAAAAATGTATGTTGGCTAAATTTCATTACACTTATTTTTTGAATTCCCTATATTTGTTGACAAATGATGAGAGAAATTAAACTGTAGTGAAAGTTTCGAAATGAGATCTGTGAACAGTTAATACTAACTTAATTATTGAAGTTGATGAATGCCATAGCTAGGTTTCAATTGAGCACTTTTATGCTTTACTGAAAAAGCTGTTATAATTTCCCTGCATATAGTTAAACAATTATCTGCAAAAATGAAATCAATGATACATTATGTATTCATATTTACACATGTATCATTACACAGCAAAACATGTAAAGCTGGATGGAAACCATTACTGTCTACATGGCTATTTTTGCCCAGTGTAATTTTCACCCATCTACACTTGCAAATAGTTTCTTAAATTTATCAAGACATAGTTGCTTTTAAAGAGATATAATTTGAGATATTGAATATTGTCCAGTCTTAAATTCGCCCGCTGACAACGAGGGCTAAGGGGCGAAAATAAAATGGGGGCGAAAATTTGCCTGTATACAGTTCATACAAAAATTTGGTCTGAAGAATAGTCTAACTCAATAACTTTTACTTCCCTAACAGTAATTACAGACTCATCATAAAAGTAATTACCAATTCATCCGCAAAGATCAATGACCAATCTCGCCTACGCTCACTGACCATGAGCCAACACATTGAATTTTTCTTGTTCTCATGACTCAAATCACCAATGAGAGAAACTCTTTTATTTTTGGAGGTCGTAAGAAGTTCCACAAATTGGCCACTGGTTCAGTAAGTGAATGCGTGAATGGCCATAGCTTTCCAACATGTTACATAATGAGCTCTCGTAGAAACTAGTCTAACGCTATGATAATAAAGCTAGTATTTAAATAAAGAACTGTCATAAAAAACAAATCTACAGAATAATTCTTCTTCTTCTATCCTCCTTTGACAAATATTCTCAAGGACATGATTTTTCTTTTCTTTTTTTAAAATTCTATTACATTTGTATTGCTTTCCTTTTTGTAACTTCAGTCTATTTTTAATAAGTGTTAAGACAATCATTTGTCAAAGAGAAACAAATTCATGTACTGTATTTATCTGTTAAAATTGTAAAAATACTAAGTTTGTTTCAATGTATTACTGTACTAAGACAGTGTACACATAGACTTTCTTAGCAACCAAAAGGTAGAACTGTCACTTAGCCAGGAGGACATCTTGTTTGAGCATGTTCACACTTCCTTCTCTAAAAAGTTTTTGATCATGTGATGATAATCATGAAGTGACTTTGACTAAGTGGTAAATATAAAATCCCAGAATATCAAAGGTTATGGGGTTGACCCTCCTAATCCACAGTTTTAAGTTTATACATGTAGACCTATCTACACCTCCTGGATCCTACCATGTTTTTTTTAAAATATTAGGCCACTTTTAAAGTTGTTCCCCCCCCCCTCCTCTTTCTGGATTTAACTTCGGGTCGTTAGGTAGGGAACATGTTTGTTTTGGGTTTTTTTTAACTGCAAACACCTGGATTTAAGATTAATACATGTTATATTTATTTATAAAATTTCTTCAGTTTGGTACTTCTCAATCAGCTGATCAGGAAAAGACAATTAACAAATCTTAATGGTGGCCTATACAGTCGCACCTGCTGTTACGGCCACCTTTAATCAGCGGCCACTCGCCATGAGCGGCCAGTTTTAATCCCGCCCGTTTAGTTTTACACTATATTTTAACTGATTTAAGCGGCCACCAGTCTAACGCGGCCAGCGGCCACTGTTTTTAGGTCCCGTGGCTTTAACATGCCTGTTTTCAACGGCCATTTTGTCTGTTTTGTCACATGACTTTTGAATCTGACATGTGACCCCGTATCGAAAAAAGCCAAACTTCGAAAGCTGATAATGAGTTAATGACAAATAATTGAGTGTGTTATTTGAAGTCTGCTGAGATTTAATGTGATAATTGATTATCATAACACCTGTTTTGTGTTGTTTATATATCGACACGTACTTATATACTTCATTACAAAGTCATTGTATATGGCCAGTCTTGCGCTGAACTGTGAGCTTAACATGTGCAAAATAGCCGGTAGTATGCACTTTTTTCCTAGAAAATTTCTTTGAGATAATAAAACGGGGTCTTAATATATATAAGAATGGAATTTTGATACTTTTTTTACAAGGTAAAGCATCGGCTATCGTAGTTCAGTAAGTAGCCTTTGTACGGAAACGCCACTTCTGTTTGTTTACCGCATTTAATCCCTTGAAAATTATCATTTGGGCGTATTTAGCAGAAAATGTTTTGTTCTTAATCCCTTGATAGATAAATGGAACTAAAACGGCCATTTAGAATTAATATAAACTGTTTATTTAGTATTCCGAGCTGTGCATTCACCATCTCTGTGTACGCCGCCATTACAGATGCTATTTAAAATAAATCTGTGCAATAGAGCCAAAATGAAAATACTCGATGTTTTTTTTTTTCCATTATTTTGAAACCTGGAATAAGAGGCCACCTGTCTTTAGCGGCCAGTTTGGCATTGTCCCACGGGTGGCCGCTTAAAACAGGTGCGACTGTAGTTGGCAAAATGTTATAAAACTTGGAAATCCATCTGGATACCATAGTCAATTTAAATTCATACACATATATTTTTATAAAAAGTATTGCATGTTGAGAATCAGACAACTATAAAACTAGGTTATGCTCTTAATCTTATTCAAATCAAAATATTTAAGTTAAAATTTTACAATTATATGTTTTGAGGTCAATACAATGATTTAGTAACCCAAAAAGAACAATATTCACAAGCCAAAGGGTGATGTGAACATTGTCCTTTGAGTTTAGCTTAATCATTGTCGACCTGACCTATATAAAAACAGCAATAATTATTAATCATATCAGTCTATAACAAATTGAAACAGACATATTAAATTGATTGTTATCAGGTGAGAAAAATATCATCATCTTTAGTTTTATAAGTACCTACAGACTTCTCTAACATCTGTCTACAGCCGACACCAGCCATACTCTAGTAGACATTATGATTTTTCTAATTTCAGTTTTCTGAATTGGTTGTGAATAGAAATAAACTACTTCCCAAGGATTTTAAAATAATCCAAAAATACTGAAAATTATCATAACTTTTTAATCAGTGTGTGAATTACCATCAGCTAGGGGTATCACTTTATGCCATTTCATGTTGGCTGCATGAAACATATACAGCCTCTCCTAAACTCCACTGATAAAATCACTAAACAATCATTAGTTAAATCTGACATTTTCTCCAGAGAAATATATGGTACTTATCCTGTGTATCAAGTTTGAGAGACAATATCAGGACATTGATCAGGTCAGGTTTTCAGTGGTAGACCCCTGAAACCTGACCACAAATCTGTTTCCATGACTGACATGAACTAATCTTACCTTCATTGATTGAAGTTCTGACAATTTCAGGTCTTTGACAGAGGCTTGGTAAAATTCCAGCTCCTCTCGTTTTTTCTAAAAGTGTCAAATAATATATATCATAAAATATTGCAAGATCTTGGACTCCATATCTCAGTGGATGGTTTGACAGGGTAATCTAAGTTACCAATCCATAGTTTACACAATATAATATATCAATATATATTCACACAAACAATATCCACTATGGCATACATTAAGAGTTAAAATTAACCTATAAATTATTTCCCCAACATTTTACAATTGCTGAACAAGTTCAACATCTTTTGTTTGCCTCGATGTAGGCACAAAGGAGTAATTAATGAGCGAGTAAGCTTAAGTCCCAGAAGAGACCCCACATATCAATGCTCCAATCATAGGAATCAAACTCAAGCTGCAGTGGTGAGAACATATTGCCTCTGCATATTGTGTAGTATACATAAGTACACTTTCCTGGTGGTACTAGCTACATACAGTATAATGTGGACTCATCACTGAGAATTTTGGCTACCCACGAACATTGACCCCCACAAATAAAAATGATTCCACAGTACATTACATGAATCCACAACCCTCTCTCACCTTCCTGTAGGTGATGGCCACATGGAAGTCGTGGTAAATGACTGGAATCATGTCCCTGCTGAGCTGGACATCAAACTCCACATAATCTGCTCCCTGTGGAGAAAAAACATACATTTCTATCTATTATTGACTTAACATATAGGTATTTATCCATTAAATCAACATATTACATGTATCTATCCACAAAATCAAAATACAATATTTTCATATAGACAAAATCAACATTTAATACATGCATTTAATAAATAATTTTTTAATCTATCCAAATAGAGTAGATCATTTGGTGTAATCAATTCAGAGAAAGTCAAACCAGAAAAATCAGAATAGTCAAATACATCCAGATCTAGATGAGCAACTTTCACTGCAATGACTTTATCATAGCTGCAGGTGAAATCTCTGTCTACATTTCTTCTATTATTGATAATTATAATTAAGATTTTATGCAATTAAAAAGAATGGATACTGGATAGGAAGCAATAGCTTCTCTAAGTGTGTTTACAATGAAGCCTCAACAATATGTGATTGTCTTACATGGTTGGCTGCGTCTTGCAGAGACTGGACTGTATTTTCTCTCACTGCTGCCAACCTACAACATAGATGGGAAAACAACTGAAAAGGGTCCTTTATAATGACCATGTAGTTTGCAAAGTCTCAATATCACGGAATGTAGAAGTTGAGTGAAATAATATAAGAGGTGGAAAAGTCTCTCAGTACCATATTATGATAAACAGTTAAAAGCATGGTGGTAAAGCAATCTGATTAACTAAAAAGACGGTCAGCTAGACAGAGCAGCCATCTTAGAGGCCTGCTTTGACTGATATCGGGGTAAACATAAGATTTGACAGAAACATCACACTGTGGTGATTTACTTTTTGTGCTTGTATGACGAGCCCATTCCCCGATGGCCGACATCCAAGGACTTGCGCTCAAACTTCCAATAGTTTTGGTAGCTCACATCCATTTTCAGATCTAGACCTGGCACTGGTTTCACAGTTAGATAATCCACTGCAAGAAATTTACATCGCCTTCAAACCATGTGGACTATCGGAAAAGGATCAATGTTATTTACCTTGTAACTCCCCACAAACAGAAGCAGGAGGAGAGTGGCGTTTAAACCAGACTCTCTGCTGTCCAGAACAAGCTCTCGTGTACACAGAGAGTAAACCTTTAAGAAATACTAGAGTTGATAATATATGGTGATTTTGTTTGGACTGTATCAGCAGCGGTACCTACAAATTTACAAAGAAACTGAGGTTAAATAAAGTAAAGATTTTATTTCTGACAATGTAAGCCAACGATTCATCTCTGTCCCTCTTCATCAGCTGAAATATCTTTGAATAAATACATGTAAATATGCCAATGGATGTGAAACAATAAAATATGGATTTATAAAAAGAAATGTGGTGATAACAGTGCTCTAAATCAAAAGAATTTCACAAAATTTTCATCCATCATTAGTTAATTACCACTAAAAAATTACCACATTTATCATACACATTTGTCTTGAACACATTGTATTAATACTCCACAATGAAGGCTTTGAGCTAATAGTATATCTGCCCGATGGGCTTGTGGTTGAGCCCTGTGACTTACGGTCAATCTGCCCGATGGGCTTGTGATTGAGCCCGGTGATTGGCACAGTTTTGGTGTCGTTGGATTTCTTGAGATCGACAGGAAGTAGGTAGCAGTAACCGATATGTTTCGGAGTCACTCCCTCCTGATTGACATAAAAATCAAACTGGAACCCCTGAAATCATAATTAATCAATTAATTACAATTGATATCAAAGGTTAATCCTTTAAATGCTAAGAATGTCATTGTGAACAGGATTAACTTATCACAAAATACAAAATCCACGAAAATTGGTATTTAATGAATTTTGATGAAACCACTGTAAAAATGGTCTTACAACATTTTTTTCTTTAAATCCTAAAAACTTTCAGGGTTTTTTTGTCTTTGTTTTTATTTTTTTTACAAACTACTATATAGCATTGAATCATGATTTTTTGAAGTATACAGTCTCATAACTGCAGCGGTGTGTATATTCAAATTGAGCAATTATGAAAATTTGTATGCACACATCGCTGCAGTTATGAGACTGTATACTTCAAAAAATCATGATTTAATGCTTATATTTACATTTTTTTTTAACTTCTTGCCTTGTCTGCAAATGTGATTTAAACCTTGAAATTCCTATCTTATCCTAAGGGTAATAAGTTCATATTAATGGAAAGCCACAGTAACAGCCACAAGCCTGAACTTTGATTTTCAGCTTGTGACGTTGCAGTGTACAGCGTTCAACGTTTGTGATGTCATAATAAAACTCGTCATTTTAACCTTTGAGTACCCTGTGTGTATTACAGTGTTATAACTGCCGTAGCTTTCAACACACTTTACAAGCAAAAAATATGTGGAATGTGAATATCTGTAAATATACAGTATATAATATATAAGAACCTATCTTGTTGACGCAGTAACACTTTCTGGTTTTTAAAAATTAACCTAGTGTACAGTGTACCAAGCTTTCTGGTTCTCTGACAACCTAACAAGCTTTCTGGTTCTCTGACAACCTAACCAGCTTTCCGGTTTTCTGACAACCTAACAAGCTTTCTGGTTCTCCGACAACCTAACAAGCTTTCCGGTTTTCTGACAACCTAACAAGCTTTCTGGTTTTCTGACAACCTAACAAGCTTTCTGGTTTTCTGACAACCTAACAAGCTTTCTGGTTCTCTGACAACCTAAAGCTTTCTGGTTTTCCGACAACCTAACAAGCTTTCTGGTTCTCCGACAACCTAACAAGCTTTCCGGTTTTCTGACAACCTAACGTCAAGCTTTCTGGTTTTCTGACAACCTAACAAGCTTTCTGGTTTTCTGACAACCTAACAAGCTTTCTGGTTTTCTGACAACCTAACAAGCTTTCTGGTTTTCCGACAACCTAACAAGCTTTCTGGTTTTCCGACAACCTAACAAGCTTTCTGGTTTTCTGACAACCTAACAAGCTTTCTGGTTTTCTGACAACCTAACAAGCTTTCTGACAACCTAACAAGCTTTCTGGTTTTCTGACAACCTAACAAGCTTTCTGGTTTTCTGACAACCTAACAAGCTTTCTGGTTTTCTGATAATTAACCTACCAAACTTTCAGGTTCTGTGGTTTCTGCTGTAAAAATCATGTAACTTCCTGTTTCAAAGA
Organism: Magallana gigas; assembly: GCF_963853765.1. NCBI lineage: Eukaryota > Metazoa > Mollusca > Bivalvia > Ostreida > Ostreidae > Magallana > Magallana gigas. Next base: position 1,163,251 of record NC_088854.1, on the reverse strand, counting down.
TGGTTCCTGATTCACTCTGAACACAGTGGTTTATTTGTCTCTCATCTAAAGTCTACAACAGAAAAAAATAAAGTACACACATATTTTAAATTTATTTAGATTTATAAGGACTTAAGTTTAGGTTTTTAATGTCAGTTTTCGAACGTCAGAATGAAAGAAATAACATTAATATTTTAAGTTTATTAGCAGGGAACAGATAGTTTGTATTTCTCTTATCAAACTGTTGTAGTCTATTTATCTATTACATTAAAAGTTTAAATTTCTTTAGTATCAGACTGTTGGCCAGCTGGCTTCTACTCTTCCTCTGATAGAGTACTTACTGAGACTTGTTGGCATGCTAGCTACCGAGTACTTACAGAGACCAGTACTTGACTATATATTGCTTTAGAGGGTTGTGGGGTCAGTATCTTTATCAGACTGTCTGTTGGAATGCTTTAGTTACTGAGTACCGTACATACAGAGTCTGACTACCCAGTACTTACAGAGACCAGTACTTGACTACCCAGTACTTACAGAGACCAGTACTTTGGTGAAGGTGGAGGGGGGAGACACATGGGTCCCCCACTCTTCTTCTTCTTCATCCTCATCTAGATGCTGTAAACAACAAAATCACAATAAGTTTCAAATAATTATAACACACAGAATAATACAAGGGGGGTCATATTGGTCTCCCACTCGTCTTCATCCTCTTCTAGATGCTGTAAACAACATAAAAGCACTGAGAACTTGGTAAGTATCAGCATAATAAAAACACTGAGAATAATACAAGAGGGGGACACCTGGGTCTCCCACTGACCTTCTCTCTCATCTAGATGCTGCAATCGTGATCACATAGAAAATATGACAAGTAACAACACAACCCCAACGTGAACAACACAGGACACACTGCAATCGTGATCACATAGAAAATATGACAAGTAACAACACAACCCCAACGTGAACAACACAGGACACACTGCAATCGTGATCACATAGAAAATATGACAAGTAACAACACAACCCCAACGTGAACAACACAGGACACACTGCAATCGTGATCACATAGAAAATATGACAAGTAACAACACAACCCCAACGTGAACAACACAGGACACACTGCAATCGTGATCACATAGAAAATATGACAAGTAACAACACAACCCCAACGTGAACAACACAGGACACACTGCAATCGTGATCACATAGAAAATATGACAAGTAACAACACAACCCCAACGTGAACAACACAGGACACACTGCAATCGTGATCACATAGAAAATATGACAAGTATCAACACAACCCCAATGTGAACAACACAGGACACACTGAATGTGCTGGTGCTCTACTCATCACAATACTCATCAAATTAATATCTTTAAATATTTTTAAAAGACAAATTTAAAACAACTGTCTGAAAAACTGTCTTAATGTAAAAAAAAAATAAATATCTGAACATTGTAAGTATGTAAAAGCATTGTACAAAATCTTTAAAAAAATTATCCTTCTCACATCTTTGTATCGCTGATCCAGAGGAGTGCACTTGATCCTGTAGGTCTGTTTTCTGTATTTGGGTTTCCACATACGGATCGGATTCCCGTGGATTCGGATGTGTATTTCGGATTGGTCAGTCAGCCAGCCCTTTGTTACATGGTTTTTTCCACCTATAGAAATACCATGTATTTCTTTGATAGAGAAGTCAGGAGATATTAAGAAACTAAGTCTACTTACAGCTACATTTTATTGTAATAAATCCAATTCCAAAAGTCAACATGATTTTGATTTCAAGAAATGAAATATATCCAGAGTGTTGATGATCCCAGTAAGTTCTACAACTCCATGCTATCTCTATCCACTTACCGTATTCTCCAAACTTCATGATTTCTGCATCGTACTTTCCTGGGTCCTTCATGTAATCTACAATGAAAGTAAACAATTTTTCAATTATCCATTTAAAATACATGTACCTGTACACCCTGGTATACCTGGGACATTACAACAGTTTGACCTGATACTGACCTGCTGGAGAGAAGACTCGGGGTAGAATGTTGGTTTCCCAGCGAATGACCTTGACCGTGCGCTCCGTGGACTCGCTGTCCGACTCGATGATCTGACACACAAAGTATCGGTAGTTGTAGTTCTTCATCCCACACAGTTTGACTTTCTTTCTCCAGACATCACTGTAAAAGTGACCAGAAAATCACCTTAATATCATTCAAGGTACACTTAGGCATTAATGTGAGAACAAAACTTTTTAAACTCAGTTTTGTGCCTGTGAATAAACAATACACATCTTATGTATGTTCAACTGAATACGAATGTTTAAATCCAGAAAGCGCTTGTGTTAAAGAGACTTTCAATTGGAACTGTGCATTTTCTTTTTTTATTAAGATATACAATAAACATGAATGATAAATGATTGATGGTCAATATTTTCGAAACTTTGAACTTCCATGTCTAAATAAAATGAAACAACTTCAAGGACATGATTTATTAACTCAATGACATACATCTACTGAAACATGGATGTATTTAAGGAATGAATTCAATATTTATTTGTTTTATATGATATAAAATGGTTTGGGGCAGTTTACGCTTTATAAACCGCGAAGCGGTTTATAAAAAAGTGTAAACTGTTTCAAACCATTTTATTTTGTATAAAACTAATAAATATTGAATTCATTCCTTAAATACATACATGTATTCACTGCTTATAATTTAATTTTTTTACTCTTCATTGTAGATAAAAACGGTCATTTGACCTTTAAAATGCTGTAAAATTGTACAAAATTCAAACGTAACGTTAGGCGTATTGATACGTTTTTGACGTTAGTCTTAGTTGACATAGGCAACATTCTTTATACAATATAACATAATTTTTTAGCCAATCAGAAAGCGTGTTAAAACCACAATTAAATTATTATGTAATAATTGGTGTTGTTTCTAATTCAGATCCCCCAAAAAACACTGAGAAAATGTAATTAAGTCCAATGAAGCAAAATTTGAATCCATGGACGACATCTACATCATTATTAAGATCCTTACAAAGACAGAACAAGGTCTCGTGTGTCTACATAATAAAGTTACTGAGAAACAGTATGCTCCATATGTGTTTGCATCAACTGCTGAGAAAACACTTCAGATGTTAAAACACGGCCCTGTCACTACTGCTGTGCGGGAACACAGAGACCTACAATATCATAAACTCACAGCCTCCACATCCCACCATCCTCATACACAGGTGGACAAATGTATCAAAACCTTATCTTTTGATCTTGTTCCTATCTTTTTTGGCTAATAAAATCATTTACATCATGCCAATGGCACTTGTCCGTACTATATCCTTCCCTAATTTTATTATTCTCTGGTTGTTTCTACAGTGTATACTAGTGCATGCGGTCCTTACCATGTCTTTCTGTTTCTACAGTGTATACTAGACTAGTGCATGCGGTCCTTACCATGTCTTTCTGTTCTCTTTGTCACACCTGTTCTCCATCTGCTGGTTGTTTTTCCGACATTGGCCAGGACTGCTGGACTCACGACTCAGCACCACGGCGTGGTGGGGGTCCCAGTTCCCGAGGCGGTCACAGTCCCCTACCACACACACTACCTCACCGCTCTCCACCTCTGCCTCAACCCGAAACATCACCTCGAAGGTGACCGACATCATCGTCATGGTGACGAGATCTTTGTGTACACTTAATCTCAAATGTAATGAACAATAAGGTGGCCTTTTTCTGTCTATTTCTCCTCCACTGTCAGCTGTAGATTTTCTCTATCTCTGTCATCTGAAAATACAAACAACAAATGCCATATGTAACTTAATGTTTGTGAAATGTGTACTTGAATGTAATCAATAAATGTAACACACAGGTAAATCCCTAACTAAGGTGTAACAGGGAAGAATCCAGACAATATGATGTAATAACAGTACCGGTAATATCATGCAATGTTACCTAATAGATCAGTCTGTAATATCAACCTTGCAATGATAGTATAGATCTATCCTACTTGTAAACTAAAAAAACACCTACCTAATGCAAAATCTGAGCCACTAGAGTGACTAGACTTATGAATAACAAATAAACATTAAACATTTCCAGTTCAATAAACCAGGTTTTATTTAAGAGCAGCAAATTAAGAATTTAAGAAGCTTCTTGAAACAGGATGTTTAAAATTGATGTTTTGCCATGGTCCAACAAGCCAGAAAAAATGGGTTTGATTAGCTGTAAGAATTTTAAACTCCATACATCACAACATGTTTATGAATTCATTTAATTATAAATTCGTTAAGAAACTTGTTTGAAAAAGACTCACTGAACTGATTCCATTTCTCAGTGGTAATGCATACAATTTATGGAAGAGTATTCAAATTCCCATCTTACCATGAAATTAAGTACAAGATTTTAATAAATACAATCCACTCATTGCATAGTCTACACAAACCAAATATGCAAACATTTAAGAGCTTTGCTAACTATGTATAGCATATCAAATGACAGGTGATACCCCTCCCCCCCCCCCCCCTCTCATGCTATTTCTACAGCTGAGCAAATGGAAACATCTGTAACTTGTTTTCATATCATGATATACCTTGTTTTGCATAAAACTCATTTCTCAAAAACTAGTGTTCAGTTTATATTAACCAGAGACTACAAAAATTAGGTCATCAAAAATAAAACAAAAGGTATTCCATGAAACAAAAGGTATTCCATGAATACCTGGTAGTACAACACTCTATAATCAGATTAAAACAGTTTGTGTATAAATCAAATACAGTGAGTAAAATTTATATCTTTACATAAATGTCCAAAAATTGTGCTTTATACCAGAATAAATTTAGCAGTCCTTAACTCAATACAACTTTAAAAGTACTTGTACTACGCAATTCCTAACACCTGTGCATCCAGGTAAGGTTGAATTAAGGTGGTATAGCACACCTGGAAAATGTCACTCAAATTAACAGTAAGTTATTTGATTATGAAAGGTATAATGATAAATGAACTATACACATGTCAAATACATGAAAAATTTGTAGTTTGAGGATGAAGAAAATGAATATAATCTAATAAAAAAAATTCAATTTAGTAAGTCAAAACAAAAGCCCCTGCAGGGTTCGAACTCTGGATGTACTGATCACAAGACCGACACTTTATCCACTCTGCCAAGGAGCAAGTTAGATGTCGTTGATAAAATCCTTTTAATAAAACAAAATGTTGCTTCCATCAGGGGTCAACCATTTTGTGATGATGTATTATTCCATCTTAAGACGGACTTACATAGTTTGAGAGAGAAGTTCAGCAGCCTTCATCAAATGCCAACATGAATCAGGAATACAGCAGAGTTAACTTTTCATTCCCTATACAGCTATGTCGTATTTACTAATACCTTACAGATCTCTAAAAAAAAATTTTTTTCATCAATCAGGCCCCACTCCATCCCATAATTGATATTAATTCTTCTGTTGTGTGCAACTACTGTCAGAGTGTACTGTAAACTTTTATGCAATATGGTGTGCAGATGAATATTTTAAATAAATGCAGATTTCTATTAACAGACATACATCCCATCCCCTATTCCAAGCTCAAGCTTATTTGTTACTCAGGTGTGTAGTCCCAGCAATATTTTTTACACTTAATTAGACAACTAGTTGTAGTTTTACTATAAATACGATTGTTCCATATGCTTCACAAAATTATTTCAATTCCAATACATCAATGAATAGACAAAAGTCTGTAGTAAATTGTGAACTTGTGCATGTATATAAATAGTGTGTACATGTACTGTATATAACTATTGTGTACTTATACACATATTTAATTATGGTGTACATGTATACAAATATTATATATATATATTAAATATGGTATTACAAAACAAATCAATGCAATGACTGAAGAAGATTCTCTTTTTTCTTTTTTACTGTATACTATAGTAAAAGCGCAGACAAAAGTTAGGTCCATGGTAAAATAATGAGTTCATGTAATATTAACAAAATTTTACATCTGACAACACTGAACTATTCAATGTTGTAGCAGAGCTTGTATACTATAGTAAAAGCGCAGACAAAAGTTAGGTCCATGGTAAAATAATGAGTTCATGTAATATTAACAAAATTTTACATCTGACAACACTGAACTATTCAATGTTGTAGCAGAGCTGTCCACAGGCCACAGTGACCCCCCCCCCCCATTCCAATATATTTTAGCAAAAATAAAAAAGATATTCCATTATAAGTGATAAAATTAATTTTAAAATTTTGCTTATATAAACAATTTTTCCATACAGAAATTGCAAAAAAGTAAAGTTACCTTGAACCTGAAGTGAAAACAGCCTTGATAATAAACCCCTGATGAAACAGTTAAGGTGTTATCATCTTATCCCGGCCTAACTGATTATGGGACTCTGACTCTTTGTCAGCGATAAAAACTGACAAGCAGATTAAAGTTAATATATTTTTATCAGTTAATCCGTCTTATGTGCTCATAGGTCAAAAGAGATGAGCTGACATCTGCACCATTGGCTTAATGGCTTATAATGTCAAAACTGTTGTGTGAATTCTTAATTTATAGTATTCAATTTACTAATACTTAGGGAGCCTTTCTTTGGCATACAATGTTCTGTCTGTATGTAATCAACAATCATCTCATGACTATCAAAATTCAGTTAGAACTTTTATTTAAACTGACATGGAAACAAGAAAGACAACCCAAAATTTCTATTCAAAATAATGTGCATGTGAATTGTCTGACCAGAATAAAATCAACTGATCACTGCAAATGCTAAATTACTGGGAAAATATTTCTTCTCATGGATATTCACCTGTTGATGGTTTGCATGACTCATACAAGGAATTCAAAAATGGCCCATCCAGCCCTCTTACATTTTAAAATATTTAATTGATTTCAATACATCAAATTAATCAATGCAACAAGTAAGACCTGATGTTGCAGCACCGAAGAAAATAAAAATTAGCTTATTGGGTCCTGCATGTATTTGTAAGATTTTGATTTCTTCTTTGAAAATTTGTTATATACTGTAAATATATTAATTTACTAGAAATGAAAATATCAATGAAATGTTTTATTTTTTCTCCATATATAGCTACAAAGTACAGGAAAATGAAAAATGAGAACAGAATAGTTAAGTGATGGATCTCGCACCAAAACAACAGTCTAAACTCATTTACCTCTGGTACTGTAAGTAGTTCATAACTCCAACAAAACATACAAACATGATAATTCATATATACTTGCATTCAAATCCCACTCTCTAGGATGAATATTAACTAATCAATAGACATATAAACAGTCTTTGTACAAACACATTCACATATCTGTCTACACACTTTACCTTTTGGAGACTAAGTGGAGGAGACAGCCCTTAGAATATTTCCTATTAATATTCTGCAGATACTCTCATCAATACACAGCAGGACTCTACTTAATCTGTACTCAAGTGATCTGGCTAAATTCTTACTAAAAATCTGCAATAGAAAATTAAAATTTAAATTAAGTTTAAGTAGCACTTCTTGTAAAATCCCATTCAAAATGTTTACTTCTCATTAATAAACAGGCACTGCACAAAAGACACAGAAAATGTTGTTACAACTGTTTCAGTGGCTGAATCTTCTCACAATACATGTGTTATAGGCTAGTTAACTCTAGTTAACTGTATGTAGTCTTTGAGGTCTAGTTTACTCTGTATATGACTGCTTATATAAGACAGCCTGATTCAAGGTCCTACTGATAACAGACCCCATGAACATATTCTTCATTCAGAGTTCAGACAGAAATTTGCCACACATTAGCTCTCATCAATACAAGATCCTGTACATGTACTAGTCTATATTAAGTAAATGTATATCAACTCTGATCACAAGAATTGTAACTTACAATACAAGGCATAGCGTTATCATCACCAACATGTGTATATCTTATTGTGTAAGAATTCAGTTACATTCATGTCTGATATAAAACATTAAACATATCTCCATCAGCGAGTCGCTCCGTCAACATCAGCATCAGCATCAGCATCAGCATCAGCTGTTGTCAATATTACTCCCAGCTGAGAACAACTCACATAAAGCCTACTAAAATAAATTGTGTGTTTAGGGTAACACTGATGAAAAAATTAGGTTAAGTAGGTAGGGATTTTTTTTAATTTTATCATATTTTTTTCTGCATGAATCCTAAGAATATTTGTTTGTAGCAAATTAAAAAACGGAATTTTTAATAGAATTAATATAAAATTCACAATCGGATAGAAATAGACATCTAAAAATGGTAGGATCGGGGCATTTTTGTAGGTTAGGTTGGGTTACCCTAAACACACACCTTTTTTTTTTTAGGCTAAACAGGAATACAGCATGGTTTATAAACATTCACCACTTAATTACTTACATAAGTTTATATATATTGTGTGTGTCCTGTATCAGTAAAATATCCGCGATACTGCCATAATAATGATAATGTGAACATTTCCTGTGACCCTGAAAAGTCTCTAGCTATCCGCACTTAACCTTCAAGTTCCAGACAGGACAATCATTATCTACATGTGATATACACGTTACATGTGTATTCTATACCCACCTTTTATGTACAAATACATACATAGGGAGTAAAAGAGAATGTAAAGTCCATCGAACCATAAAATATCAAATGGTTTTCATATTTTAGCATTTGGGGTTTTTTTTAAATAATACATGTAAATACATTTATCTTTCACTTTTTCCTTGTTATTCATCATTATAAATAACATGAATAATGATATATACCGGTATATCATTCTCATCTGACACTACAGAAATCTAGAGCAAGCATTTTGTTCATTTCGTCCAAACTAAAAATGTTGTTAAATTGAGTAATCTTCACCATTCTGCTAAATTATAGACAATTCTACTTAATTTCTGTCTCCATACAGCACATTTTTGGGATTCACCTTCCTTATTTTGACAGTATTAGTAAGTCTATCATATGACACTTCATGTACATGTATATTTGTAATTTGTGACATGATTATGACAGTCCCCTGACATACACCTTTGCTAATACATGTTACAAATGCTTGAGGACTGGACTAAACCTCCCTCTTCTTTGAGATAATGAAAATTTTTTTTAAAAATCGATTCTGATAATCATGATATGTAACAGTTTGGGACCAAACGCCCAAATGGGATATAATAGCCCATTCGGGGTATAAAAGCCCAAATGGGATATAAATTTAAATTGCAAAAAATAAAAATTCTTGATTTTGAAATTTTTGATTTAAATCCGCTTCAATATATTTCAAATGCAACAACTTTTTGAATGCACTTTAAATTTATATCCCATTTGGGCTGTTATACCCTGAATGGGCTATTATATCCCATTTGGGCGATTGGTCTCAACCTGTGTATTGTGTATAAATGTTACCTTCTGAACCCAAAAATCTCAATAGTGAAATAATTCTAACAATGAAACAAAATCAAGTACATTTTTTCATGCTGATCCTTCACAAGTTGATAATTGATACTGTACAAGGATCAGACCGGTTATTTTGGTAGCTGTTCATATTTTGTTGTTTTATATTGTATGTGGTTCCCACGGACACATAATGATACAACAAGGACGACAACTCGGGTTACTGTATACACGGTAGTATTTTGTACAGCTAGCTCAATATCTCACAAAAAACAACAGAATTAAACGGAAAGAAAATGATCCTGTTTGTCAACCTAGCTACCTGCTGCCAAGCTTCCGACAAAACTCCCTTCCTTTACTCTGGCTTTTGTGGTGACCACCAACCTCATCATAATGCTCAATGTATATAACTAATCTAACATTATATCTATCATCTATTCTCATCCATAAAAAAACAGTTATATATGTATCTATTACCTTGAATAATATTTCATCAAGTCCTAATTATTTGGCTAAAATCACTAAAATTTGTATCCATTTAATGATTTATCAATCAAGGTGACAACACCATTTATTAGAGTTGGCTCCCTTTCTGCAATAAATCGGAGTCCGGATAAAATTGAAAAAAAAATACTGTATGCGTTTGGAGGGTGCCCCCTTCCCCAATTATTATTTTGCAACCAAAATTGTCCTGACAACTCCAATTATCGGACTGTGTTAAAAATTATCGGGAGAGGTAGACACGTAGCATCGTTTTTGAAAGTGGTGGTGGAAGTTGGGGGGGGGGGGGGGGGAGGGGGTCAAAATCTAGACAATCTGAATGCCAAAAAAAAAAAAAAAATCAAATAAAAAAGAAAAAAATATTCGTACCATTCTTCAAAACCCCTATATCCGTGGGGATGGAGAGAAAGGGGTGCAGTATCTAAATATTTGAAGTCTCCCTATAATTTTTACACTCATAGTTCTCAAAATTAGCAATGGGAGCACTTCGTTCACATTTTTTTCCTTTAATTTATTTGTTGGCTGGTCAAGATTCCCCCTCCCCCACACACACACCCTCACCCTATACACACACCCAGTTTAAAAAAAAATAATACGAGGCTGCGTAAAACCTAACCCTAACTTGATATAGACATTAATCATTAATTAATTAAAAGAGAAAAAAGGAGTGATAATTCTTATTTTTTCAAATACCATTTCATATAAAGTAACCTGTCATGTCTTAGAATTTCATCGTTGGCTTCTCAGCCATGGGTCTTTGAAATCAACAAGACTTGCCTGGCTTTTGAGCTAAGGCTACGTAGTATGTGTATATCTCACTTGAAACCAGCGTTATTCTTAACTTGTTATGATGCAAGAAATGGATAGCTACGTCCTACCGAAAGTCCAAGGTCTACGTCCTACTGAAAGTCCAAGGTCTACGTCCTACCGAAAGTCCAAGGTCTACGTCCTACCGAAAGTCCAAGGTCTTGTTAAAATGGTCATAGTTGTCATTAGATTGTTTTCTTAAATCATTGATACATGTACATTCCTACCTTAAAAAGAAAATTATAGTTTACAGTATTTAGATTTAAAATATGACCAGACAGTTGTACATAAACCTTATAGTTTACGAATGTGAATTATATATAATGGCGATAAACTTTGATTGACGTATGTAAATCTCGAAAAACTATTCCTTTCATATATAGAATAACAGTTACTGGTGTTGTTTACATAGTAAGTATTTGGATTATGACAGCTCGTAGTTGTATAGTTTTCAAGTGAAGTCAATTATTGAATATAATATGAGGCCGTTTAAAAGAGGGCGGGCCTAAACTTTGTAAACTATGAAAATTTGATGCATAGGATATACCCCCATCACCATTATAGGTATATTTATATATCTTGCATGGCATTATATGAAATTTAATATTTAAGTTAAATGAAATGGAGACCGTTTTGCACATAATGTTCTCACTGTCGTGTGAAATACAAAATTCACAACACGACATTACCATCCCCCCCCCCAAAAAAAAAAAATGATAAAAAACTATAAAACACCGACATTTTACATTGCCATGCTGTGTATCATTTTACAAACTATCGACATGTACAACTATACACACCAGTTGGGCAGAAAGCTATAATGGATCTATAAGATTAAAAATACATGTATATGTCAGATGATAATTCGTTTCGCTATCTTCGTGAAATGTCGAAAACTGTTAATTGGTAAGATCCATACACTAGTAACAGGGTTCTGTTGACAGCATGAGGGGAATAGGATACTCGAGGGTTGGTCGCTTGATCAATCCCTTAAAACCTATGAAATACAGGATATACCGGTTTTGGTATAATATACATTTACTTGTTATATCTGATAAATATTTTTCATTAATTGCATGCACAATATTTTTTAATACAAACAAAATCATATAAGGATTTTCTATCATGGCCTATTGACACCGTCCTGAGAAATTTACTTTTGTGAAATCTTGATCGATTTTGAGCGATCTGTTCAGATCTTCATTCACAGCGGTGACTCAGCCTGCGTTTCATGTACGATGGAGGACGAATCAGAACATCTGTTGGATCGCCAAGGAAACTCTATTCTCCCCCAAACAATGCGCCCCGTCCACTGGACACAAGAAGTCAGAAAATCGTCGATTTCTGCCCCAGCGTCACAGCTCAAAATAAACAGCGCACTATATATTACATATCTTCGGATATTAACTTTTTTCTGGGTATGTATAGCAGGTTAATTTTTTGTTCTTTTTTGAAAATAAAATTTTACCTTCTGAGAAGTTTATATTCTGCATTAATAAAGAATTATTATAGATATACTAGAATTTCAAGTTAATCTATGAATGCTCCAGGCAAGCACATAGACACAAGGTACGTGTATTTTCTATTTATCGCACGTCAGTCGACAAGGTGTACTCGCAATTAAGTGTCACGTATACGTGTATATATTAAAAATTTACAACATTCTCATATATATTTACAGCCATATACCTGACCAAATGACACAGGGGATCAGAATAGAAGAGACAGAATGATCTCTCTGGGCAGAAATAGCCGGCAATGCTTCCGGTAACATGACTTCGATCACCGCACAGAACGGGACGACGACGCCATTCTACATCCGGCCAGACAACTCGCTTCCGGTCCAAACCCGGGACACCTACCTCTTGATCGCCACCTTCGTCTCCGTCCTCATCATCATGGGAATCGTCATCGCCTTCATTAACCGGAAGTGTCGTAATTCCTTGTCAAGGGCCAGGTTTCGTCTGCTCCATCTACGTCACCATGACGCGCTGACGACGGGACGCAGGAGGAGACAACTCCGGTCTACAGAAGTCCCGGCCCCTCACGTTCACAGTCTGCATGACCCCAACAGTCCCGTGTACAGCAAGGAGGTCAATGTATCCGTGACGCCGCACCCACAACACAGACCCAGCCGTGGGGAGAGAGCGACCGGATCCTGGGACTCCGAGCACGAGTCCGGAAGCTGTGTTAGCTATGTGGATCCGGATTCTGGGATATCTGTTGTATCCAGTAAAACTGGAGGGTCGAACTGTTCCATGGCTGGCTATCGCTCAACGCGTGACAGGACACGGGAAATCCGGGAAACACCAGCAGGAGTGGTTCTTTCTCCCGATAATCAGCTGGTTAAAGTCCTGATGCCGGAGAAGTTGATCAAAGACCCCCGTCTCATTACGTCATCCGATGTAAATCGTCATGTCAACAGCGCTTCGGAACTTACAAAAAACAGAACGCGCGTTCGTAGCTTTGGACCACAGCACAAAATAACGAGAATGAACGTCTATAGTGAAAACACCCAGGGACCACGGATTATAGGAAGTGAACGATTGGGTGAGATTGACCAGCATTCATCCTTCGATGTGATCTCATTAGACAGCAGTGACATGTCTTTTGATGAGAATTGTAATAGGGTTCAGTGTAAGAATGTAAATCAAACGTTACATGATGACCAGTATTATTACGAATTTAACTCAAGTCAGGGACCAGCTACACAGCGAAATGCAAATCAAACAGATTCAGGGAACATTAAGACCCTGAAACACAACGTGAGTGTCCCCAAACGCATGTCGTCCACCTGTTACCCGCCCGGCGATGAACGGTCAGCGTCATGCAACTCCCCGCACCTCTCTGCCGTCACCCTTGGGGTGGGTGGGGCTCTGTACAGACAGCCAGAGACCAGGACGGGGGTGGGTGGGGCTCTGTACAGACAGCCAGAGACCAGGGCGGGGGTGGATGGTGATCTGTACAGACAGCCAGAGACCAGGGCGGGGGTGGGTGGTGATCTGTACAGACAGCCAGAGACCAGGGCGGGGGTGGGTGGGGCTCTGTACAGACAGCCAGAGACCAGGGCGGGGGTGGGTGGTGATCTGTACAGACAGCCAGAGACCAGGGCGGGGGTGGGTGGGGCTCTGTACAGACAGCCAGAGACCAGGGCGGGGCTCCACAGTCTGATCCCCTCCCTAGAGGATTTCGTTGACTTCCTACAGGAAAGACGACGAAAGCTGTCCTTCACAAACACAGAGAGACAAGATGATAGGTTTTGATACTATTGTCACTGATGCACGCCTACAAAGAACAAAGTGATCAACAGTGAAAAATGGCATTACTTTATACGTGTTTTAAAACCTGTTACTATGGGCGTTTCAATTTAAATCAGTTAAATATACCAAAACATGTACTCTAAAATTAATAAGTTGTACATCAGCCAGTAGTAGCCACTTTCTCTTAACCGAAAACAGTTAATTTTGATTTAAATGCATGTCATACACAGTGTTTGTCATAATAACGTATCACCTATACTGTTCAGGAAAATACAAATTAGTGTCGTTTAAAACAATCTCGAATTTCGTCACTTCCTGCAGAGATCTTTACAGTTATAGGGCATTTAATTTAATAGCCAAAGATTCGACTGATTAAAAACACTAATTTGGGAAGCGCATTTGCTATGGGCATTCATAGCTAAACGGTGTACCTTAACTTTTGAAACACCTCTCAAAAAGCTATGTTTCCATTGCAATACAGTTATGTGTTAATAGTTCAATACTATATGTTGAACTTTTGTTATCATCGCAATTTAAGTTATTGTTTTTAAAATGTACTACATGTATAATATTGACTCGTGTACGAAAATTTACTGAGTAATATTTGGTTAAGACATGTCTGGTAACATTTATATCATTCAGTTAGCAACGATTTCTGTGAAAGTCACCCGACAAGCATCATATACCGGTATATATATATTCACGGTGTTGATACTGTTGTTTGTACAGATAGTTTTGATGGCGAAGAGAAGGGTTCCGGTAAGGTGAAGCCCGAGGGGAGGGCGGAGAAAAGTATGTTATCATATTGCCCTTTCATCGCTGAAAGATATTCAGGGGAAAAAAATCATAAACTTAACTGATACCAGGAAACTTTTCTTTATTCAAACTGCTCAAAAATCAAGATATTGTTTCAAATCCTTATATCCGTGATTATTTGCACGCATGCATGTTAATACTGAAACTGCTCATTTATTCATTGATTTTCTATGTATGTCATAACTAACATGTTCCGTTGTTACCTTTATAAGCTGTCTTATACTGTTATCACTGTTATCGCAAAATGATTACATGCAAATAAAAAGACAGCTACAAGCTGTTTGTCAATTCATGGGTTTTTTTTCATTTAGTCATGCATGCACTTTAGCGATTTAGCGACCCACGTTGTTAAAATAAACTGAATCTCTCACTGTCCACTTTAATAAAATCCCGCACATCGTGAAAACCTACAGAAGCTTGACCCCATACATGTATACCCATCTCTCAACAAAGATGGAGCTTGTACATGTAGACTCATATCCGCATGCAGAGTGTCGATGAGATTCCTGACTGTTCAGTTTTATTAAATCCCTCACTGTTCAATGTCATTTGTTCCCCCACTGTGCAATGTCATAAGGTCTCCCACGGTTCAATGTCATTTGGTCCCTCACTGTTCAATGTCAATAAATCCGATCCGTCACTGTTCAATGTCCTTTAATATCTCGTTTTTCGTTTCATTAAACCCCTCACTGTTTAATGTCATTTGATCTCTTACTGTCCAATGTCATTAAATCCCTCACTGTTCAATGTCATTTGTTCCCCCACTATTCAATGTCATTACACCCCCACTGATCAATGTCATTGAATTCCTCACTGTTCAATGTCATTTGTTCCCCCACTGTGCAATGTCATAAGGTCTCCCACAGTTTAATGTCATTAGGTCCCTCACTGTTCAAAGTCAATAAATCCCTCACTGTTCAATGTCCTTTAACATCTCCTTTTTCGTTTCATTAAACATTTCACTGTTTAATGTCATTTAATCGCTCACTGTTCAATGTCAATAAATCCCTCACTGCTCAATGTCATTTAATCTCTCGTTATTAGTTTCATTAAATCCTTTACTTTTCAATGTCACTTAGTATGTCAATGTTCAATGTCAGTTGACCTTTCACTGTTCAATGTCATTGAATTCCTCACTGTTCAATGTCATTGAATCCCACTGTTCAATCTTACACTGTTTTATGTCATTGAATCCCTCACTGTCCAAAATCATCAGATCCCTAATTGTTCAATGTCATAAGATCCCCCACTGATCAATGTCTTTAAACATCTCATTGTTCAATGTCATTAGATCCCTCGCTGTTCTATGTCATTAGATCCCTCGCTGTTCAATGTCATTAAATCCCTCACTGTTCAATGTCATTAGATCCCTCACTGTTCAATGTCATTTGTTCCCCCACTGTTCAATGTCATTATATATACCCCTCGCTGTTCAATGTAATTAGATCCCTCGCTGTTCAATGTCATTAAATCCCTCACTGTTCAATGTCATTTGTTCCCCCAATGTTCAATGTCATTATATAGACCTCTCGCTGTTCAATGTCATTAGATCCCTCGCTGTTCAATGTCATTAAATCCCTCACTGTTCAATGTCATTTGTTCCCCCACTGTTCAATGTCATTATATAGACCCCTCACTGTTCAATGTCATTCGATCCCTCGCTGTTCAATGTCATTAGATCCCTCACTGTTCAATGTCATTAGGTCCCTCACTGATAAATGTCATTAGTTCCCTCACTGATAAATGTCATTAGATACCTTACCGTTCAATATCATTACAACCCTCACTGTTCAATGTCATTACATCCCCCATTGATCAATATCATTAGGTCCCTAATTAATCAATGTCATTGAATTCGTCACTGTTCAATGTCATTAGATCCCTCACTGTTCAATGTCATTTGTTCCTCCACTGTGCAATGTCATTACATAGACCCTCACTGTTCAATGTCATTAGATCCCTCGCTGTTCAATGTCATTAGATCCCTGATAATCCCTTGATATGTCATTTAATCCTACATTGTTTAATTTCATTAGACCTTTCACTGTTTTATGTCATTGATATATTAAATTAGCTTGGTCATAATAATACAAAGAGCCATTTACAGACACGTAGCATCGTTTTTGAAAGGGGGGGGGGGGCAGACTCATCCAAAAAATCTTGACAAGCAAAAAAAAAAGAAAAAAAAGGGGGAAATTAAAACTTTCCTAAAATCTTCAAAATCCTAATCCGGGGGGGGGGGGGGGGGGGGGGGGGGGGCTGGCGTAGTATATAACTTCAATTTCACTCCTCCTTTCCTTATTTTCATATCAATTTTTTACATACTCCCAAAAAAGTGGGAGCCTGATTTAACTTACCGTATATACTTGTAGCTGCTAATTCGCTTAATGACGATGATAACGTTCGCAATATTGAGAATTAAAGTCAATGTAATTCTAATCGTAAGCCACGGTAACTCATTTTATGGTAAAGATGAGAATTTATAACAATTCTGATAGAACTACCTTTTTCAACCTGTACCGGCATCACGAAAACGCATATGTAAATAGCAGAACGATTACAATGTACACATTTTAAAATTAGTAATATATAACACGCCCGCTGATTTTACAGTAAAAAAAATCAAAGTAGTGAAATTACTCAGATAACTGTATTTTGTACGATTATTTATTATTTGACCAATATTTGCAAAATTAGGCAATAAATGCGTATCCCACGAAGTTTCTTAGTATAGTTACTGTTTTCTAATATTTTAAAACTTTTACCGGCGATTTATGTTGAATATTTTATGAGAAGTAGCAATCAATTATTCAAGAAAAATCAAGTAAGGGCATGCCGATTGATCTAATTATTGGACAAATAATATGTCGGAGTAAATTAATTGTTGTCATCTACACAGGAATATTGACCTGACTGAAGTCAGAACCTCCTCGAATCGGGTAACCACAGTAACAGTAACCACGGTAACTTAATGATTTAACTACAATGAGTCAGCGACGGTCTCTATATGCTGTCATTAGATGTAATCATATGTTTGTCTATATGTCGTTCCTTCTGTTGTGTCGATAATTTAATATGTTTTACGGTGTGACCGTTGGGGCGAGCGCAGAAGGAACCACACATCTGTCATCATTGTTAAATGCAACCCGTGGACTTGCCCTAACCAAAAAACTTTGGCTTTGTCTCGAAAACTTTTACCACCGCAAGGAACCCGAAGTTATCCAATGGCCCCTTCCTAGTCTTATACACTTATACAAACTACCACTGAGCATTAATAAAATGTTAAACAGACTTACATTGTATTAAAATATTTTGATAAACACAACGCCGTTTTTTTATGTAGATACAATTATGTTTTATCTTTTCTTTACCTTTTAATAATGATCATTAAAATCAGTAAAAAATAAATTTTAATTTGTCTGTTATTTCTCATTTTGTTCCTTGTTGTAACCTGTGTTATAATTATTTTCCTCTGTGACATTAATTTTGTTTTAAATCTTTTTAATTTTTGTACGCTATATAAGCGACGCTGCGTTGTAGACATGTGCCCTCACCCCTTTCTTAGTGTGTGATATCCAATATTATTTGACCACATATGCAACTATATAACAAATACATGTACCGGTAGATATTTTAACAGTTTAATTCTTTTCTTTTATCTATTCATTACAAAATGACGTGGCTGCAGGTAGATCTAATAATGATTAGACTTTTCTTTCTTAATAATTTTTTGTCACCTACCTAACGTATGCATATATGATTGGATCAATATGACAATAAATTTAGCATGGAACTTGCATGTGTATTTACTAAGCAAAAAAAAAAAAGTCATCAAAACAAAACTAATCAGCCAAAAGTCACCGTTAACACTGATACTGAGTACTTCCCACATGATCCAGTACATATGCTTGATCCACCTCTAAATGTATCGCGGGAAATTAAAACCCGAAATCTTTGTGACGTCATAGTTAACATTCGTTTGCGCTCGACAGTTTTCGTAAATTGTCGGACAAATTCGGAGAAGGAAATGACGTCATATAAAGTTCAGGTTTTTTTTACGTAAGCTTATTTGTTTACTGTAATGTTTTTAGAAGGATTTTTTTATTGTTAAATGAAAATGATGTATGCGATGTAGAGGTAAGAATTTTCTATAGAAACACTTCCTGTTCCACGGTGTTGCTATGCACCGCAAAGGATCACTGGGATAGTAGAACGTTTTCACGCGGGTCCACAAAATTTTCTTTGAACATAGTCTCGTTCAACCAGACGCTCGGCTGTCTCCGTAAAACTCCGACGAGCAGAGATTGATTGAGGCGTAAGCAAGGTACCCGAGGAATACAGGCAAATCTTCTGTTTGCTGTTAGGCGTTCTGTTTATGACTCTTTTCTCTGTCTTACGAATTTGTAATGATTGTGAATTTTGATAAATACGAACTGAGAGTCTGTCTTGGGTTTTTTTGGTTTCTATAATTCTGTCAAGAAGTCTATAACAAGTTTTACACACGTAACTTCCATAATTTTCACAGCAATAAAATGAAGTACTGTATATTTCTGTTGTGTAGCCGAGAAACTACAAAACATATAGTACAAATATCTGGTGTCTTACCTGACAATATGCGGCAGACAACAGACAATGGTAAAAATATAAGGAAAAACAGGGTAACAGGTGTAGTGCGCTATACGGCAGGATCAGAACTGGAGCTCCAGTAGGTTGGACCAGGTAAGGTTGGGGTGGACCAGGGTCAGAGGTCATGCATAACAATACACATACAATAATACAATGCGTTTACACTACACTCCTCCCCGTTTTATAATAAAAAGATGAATGTACATAGACTACAGTAGGTAATCTCTTTTTTAAAAAGGTTGACAATACAAGATACTGAAAAATATGCTAAAATTTCTCTAAACAAGTTTTGGAGGAATTATTTAAGAAAACTACCATATGAAAATACAACGAGATTAAGTACAAATCCCACTTGAATTGGGCAGAACAATATCTAGCCCTAAATTTAGCAGGAACATTACAATGTGATGGCGCTGTGGACATCAGCGTCCTAAGGCACCTATTATCAAAGATATGAATTTTGAGTACTGGAGTTGGCTCATCGCATGCAGTCTCGTCAATTAAGTAAACGGGACGTATATTTCTAAATATCTTGAGGATGTGCTGGTGCTGAAGGTGATCCTCCCCTCCTTTCACAGTTAGGGTACAGACAATGCTGAGCAAGGTAAGGCCTCTATGTAATGGAGTGATCAGAGTCCACTAACAAACACTTGTACGGTATGTACAATTATATACCAACAAATTATTGTCTAAATGCAGCTTTATTCTGGTGAAGTGAAGGTAGGTATATACCAAGATAAACAATAACTAATGTGGGCCTATGTGGAAAAAGGCTCTGATCCATATGGTAAAATCTACAGCTGAGTTTAAGATGCAACATTCTTAGTCCGCCGTCTCATGATCTGCAGAACATTCTGCTCCGTCATGAACTTCGGAAAAGTCCTGTTGATCTAGCTGACCATTCTGTAACTTGGAAATGGTCTTCTGTTGCATTAGGTCAGATTCCGGAATTGTTTGTATGTATGTCTATACAAACCTTTGAGGATGTTGAAGCAGTAGCTGATGTTTCCTATATATACCGGTAGATTAACTAACTTAACAGTAACGGAGAGCTATCAAATATCAATTATTCAAAGCACAAAATAGATTAAATCTAATTATGACAATCACCCTTTCTTGAGTAACAAATTATTTCTTGTATAATAAATAACAAAACAAACTAGTTTTACATAAAAAGGAATGCTTCTTTCAACTACACACTGTATCAAAATATAAACAACCAAAAATATGAAAACATGGACGGGGAATGTTAACTTTAAAATGTTACATGACACATATTGACTAAGTATACTGTTATTGGTAATAATAAACTATAAATTTGACGTGACCCTGGTTTTGGAACTCCACTTCATCATCAAATGAAATATAAGGTACCTGAATAACATACCAATAATATGATAATTTAAGTATATTGAACTTCAGTAGTGCAAATGACGAACATATAACATTCTACTGACTTGTTCAGAACATGATGCATATCTTACATATTGAAACAAATGCATATTGTATCTGTACAGTTTTTTGTTTATACTAACCTACGAAAACTACTAGTAAATACTACATAACTAATAATTACAAGTTCTAATACGAAAACTGGCTTTGAAACAAATGTCTACTAAAATAGTGATAGTCAGATAGTATTTAAGTTACTTTTACAACTGTATAGCATTTAATTGTTGTTCATACTGGTTTGTCAATAACATAAATTTATCAGCAGCTGCAAATGTCTTGATACATGTAACATTCTGCTTAATGAATCATAATAAGTTATTAACAAATTTACAGTTATTTCTCACTAGCAGTCATATTTCAAATGATTCTGCTCAAGATCAATTGCCTCCATTCCCTTTGTGATGGTCTGCATGTCTATGACCAAAGAGTCGACATGATTCTTCAGGGTGGACAGCCGTTGATAGACCTCAACATAATGTCTCTTGACTGTCCGCAGCAAAGCGTCTTCTTCAGATGTATTAAACACCTCTGGCTGCTCTCTTCCATCAGTCAGTGCCCCAGCAAGATCTGACATTTCATGTTCATTCCAAACATCTCGCCTATCATCTTCACCACAATCATTGTGTATGTTACCACTTTTTGTGTTAGCGTGATCTGGGGATGATGGCAGGGTTGACAAGTGTTGCTTTGGAAGCATTGTTGCAGGTTGCTGCTCGATAGTGGTCAGTGTCATCTGCTGCTCTTGTGGACATTCTACAAACTGTTGGTGTGGTGAGAGCGACATGATTGGCTGATGTTGAGGTTGTGCCATGTATTGTTCAGGAGGCAACTGAAGTGCTAGGAGTGGCGCAAGTACACCTTGCAAATGTGGTTGTTGGCACTGCTGCAATAACATGAGTGTTTGCTTAGATCCATAGGGCTGTGTGATCCGTGCATGGTCAGAACAAACACTTGCTTTAGCTGTTAAAATGATATTGCCAGACACTGAAGAACCCTGGTCAGATACCTCAACAGTTAGCGGTTTTAAAGCGCCCACTGTCTGGACCGACTCAGAATTGTAGCAAGGCATCTGCATCTTTGAAATCTTCTCCACATTACCAGGAATAGATTCAGTACTAGCTGAAGCCATTAGTGGTACATAACCACCATGTAACTTTGCCGGATTAACTTGGTACTGAATGCTACCCGTAACTGTCAAACCTGCTCCAGGGGGAGGTACCGGTATTTCACTGCCATTTAACAGAGTCGGACTGACTTGATCCGTTAGGCCTGGGGTCAGATCCTGCATCAGAGCTGGTGCCACACATGTATTTTGGCATGGTACATTTTGCAGTATTTGACATGGTACATCTCGCATTTGAGTTTGTTGATGTACTTGACCAACATGGTATACACTTGGCCTGCTTTGCTGCATTGTGTAATGCTGTGGTGGAGAGATAATCTGATCAAGTTGTGTCTGAGAATTGTGTTGTTGCGGCTGTTGCATGTTGATTTGGGTCTGCAGTGTTTGAGTGTAAATCTTTTGTGTCTGCTGATTTAGCGTTGGCAATGTCGGAGCATGTACCTGTTGTGTGAGCTGATCTTGTGTTGTTATTTGTTGAGAGTTAACCTGCTGTGTAGGTTGAAATTGTGTTCTCAATGGTTGCATGTTAGCCTGTTGATTGTATTGTACAGTCTGCTGTTGTGTACATTGAAGAAACAGGCTGGGTGTTTGTGAAACTTGTTGTGGCTGCAGTTGTTGGAAACCTGGTGGTGGTTGAATATGATTTTGTGTCAGTACCTGTTGTTTAGTGCTGTTTAGCATAGCCTGATTTGGTGTACATGGCACATACTGGTTGGAAGTATTTGAGTTCTGTGTTGATTGAACTGGTGGGTACAATGTTTGTGACATAACCTTGAGATCAACACCTTGACCAGTACATGGAATGTAACCCGCTTGTGGTGTAGTGACTGTTACCAGGTTTGAGTTTGTACCTTGACCACTGAATGGTATGACACCGCCATGTGGTACAGGTGCAATGTTGGTAAGTGGTACAATGTTGACATTTGTACCATGATCACTAATTGGTACGTAACCACCCTGTGGTATGGATGCATTGTTTGTAGGTGGTACATTATTGACGTTTGTACCCTGACCACTAATCGGTAAGTAACCGCCCTGTGGTATAGGAGTACTGTTGGTATATGTACCTGGTACCATGTTGAGATTCGTACTATGACTACTCATCGGTATATAGATGCCCTGTGGTATTGGTACGCCGTTGGTAAATGGTACATTATTGACACTTGTATCTTGACCACTTATTGGTACGTAACCACCCTGTGGTATGGATGCATTGTTTGTAGGTGGTACAATATTGACATTGGTTTCCAGACCATTAAATGGTACATAACTACCCTGTTGTAGGCGTACATTGGTAGTAGATGGTACTATATTGACATTGGTTTCCAGACCATTAAATGGTACATAACTACCCTGTTGTATAGGTATATTGGTGGTAGATGGTACTATGTTGACAATAGTACCCTGACCATTGAATGGTATATTGCCGCTTTGTGGTATGGGTACACTGGTGGTTGGTAGTACTGATGCCTGAGAAACCGATGACTGGAAACTGCTTGCTGCATGGGAAGGAAATCCACTTAGACTTGATGTTGTTTGGTATGGCATCATTAACCCCTGAACACTTGGCGGTATGGAACCAGTCGAACCACCCTGTGCCTGGGAAAATGTACCAGTGTTACTTGTTCCAGTGGCCCTTGAAACGGTATATCCAGTTGGCATCATTCCATTGACATTTGACGGTAAATAACCTCCCTGTGTCATGGAAGAACTTCCAACTAACATATTTGTGTTATTTTCTGGTCCCATTGAAACACCTGACATTACCCCCCATGGCTTTAGAATAGCACTTTGTGGAGGGTATTGAGCTGAATATGGTGTTCCATATGGTGCAGGGATTCCACTGTAATGTTGGGTGAATCCTGGAGGGGCATTATGACCATGTAGCACTGTACCTGTCTGCAGGGAAAGTTGGCCTGTAGACACTGGACCTACTAATGGTTGCTGAAATGCACTCTGTGCACTCACCCCCTCACTAATATATCCAATGTTGATTGGATTATAATACATATTGTTGATCATATTGATGGTAGGTCAATGATTTGTCCATTATTGACTGCATAGTTGACTGCATGCTGGTGATCACAAGTAATCAGTTCTAACTTTAGTATTTTCAAAGCCTGAACTAATTTTGACAAATAAATGAAATATCTCTAACTCAAAAATTTGTTTTAAAACAGAGACTGAACAATAATAACCTAGTTCAGTGAAAAAACAATTTGAAAAATTTAGAAAAAAAACAAAAATTCTCTCTCTTTTTTTTAAACAATTTTCCCCCTAAAGTGTAATTTTAAAAAATCTGAAAAATTAACAAATATAACAGCCCAAACTACTTGAACTTATGATATGTTCAACTAATTTAATACAATTTAATTGTCAACAGATATGAAAAGACCTTATGATATTGTGAACTTATCAAATAATGCTGCCCACAACTGATATACTGCAACAGCAGCAAAAAAAGTTCAAGAAAATATTTCAAAATATTACTTCTCCTAATGAATAAAGTAAATGTTTATGTAAACAATAATAACCTTACTTAAAACTACTAACTAAAGCTTGAAAATATATTTTATAAACTACTAACTAGTCTAATGTAAACAAACACGTTTTCAGAAAAAGTGAAATCGAAAGTGAAAGTTACTTTCACTTTAAAACGTCACAGTCGATTTGGCGCTAAAAATGGCGACAGACAAGACGACCGAAACAGTAAACAAAATGTCAAAAATAAGAAAAACCTTTTCTAGGTAATAATAACTACAAGTATGACTTTCAAAGTTAGATAAACACTTGAGTGTGACAATATACTACATAAATACGAAAAATAATTGAAAAACTACGAAAATTTTATACTCTTGAACACGTGTTTACAATTCATGATTATCATGCATGAGAAACGGTCACCCACGTGTTTACAGAAACACGAGTGACAAAAATACAAGACGAATTATACTAAATTTCGCTCTAAGTACGCTTATGAAAACGCAAGTAAACTACAATACACAATAGAAAAAATAATGACAATATTGAGTTCCGATATGAAATTATCACGACGCCGCACGTGCTAACTGTCAGCACGCCGTGACAAAAAAACACTATGAAAACATGAAATTATCGGTCAAATTGCAGGAATAACGCACCTGACGCTTATAATAAACGCCCAATGCAAAATATAAAAAAATATAATGCTCAAAAACGAATTTGACCGAGAAAATCCAACCGGCGATATGTGTATCGCCGTGTGGACAAAAATATCCAAAAATACGATAAAAGTTTACCGGCGACGCCAATGTTGTGTAGCCGAGAAACTACAAAACATATCCTACCGGCGACGCCAATGTTGTGTAGCCGAGAAACTACAAAACATATAGTACAAATATCTGGTGTCTTACCTGACAATATGCGGCAGACAACAGACAATGGTAAAAATATAAGGAAAAACAGGGTAACAGGTGTAGTGCGCTATACGGCAGGATCAGAACTGGAGCTCCAGTAGGTTGGACCAGGTAAGGTTGGGGTGGACCAGGGTCAGAGGTCATGCATAACAATACACATACAATAATACAATGCGTTTACACTACATTTCACTTGCTAAGGCATAACCCGGACCTTTCTCTCCAGATTTCTTTACAATATAATACCTTTGGTTGGAACTGACGGAACAAGAAACACACAAATCCTTAGACGGCACAATTGATACAACATTTGTTTTTAGCGGGGTAGCCATTAAACAGCTGTTAAAACTCAAACTGAAACTAAATCGGCGCCCCCTATCGGTAGCGGTTATCAACGTGACGCTTTACCAGACTCTCTGCTCGTTAGTCTCGTTCAACCAGACGCTCGGCTGTCTCCGTAAAACTCCGACTCGTCGGAGTTTTACGGAGACAGCCGAGCGTCTGGTTGAACGAGACTATCTGCTCGTCGGAGTTTTACGGAGACAGCCGAGCGTCTGGTTGAACGAGACTACTTTGAACAATGTGCAGATTTTAACTCGAATTTCCTCCGTTCGTACACGTTGTCTATGGAGCTCGCTACGCGAGCGGCGCTTCGCGCCGCCTCGCTGCGCTCGGTATAAAGGTGTTTTTCTTTGCCAATGGGCCTTGTTTTGAAGGTTCAGTGTAAATTTCTTATTAAAACACAAATTAAAAAAACCCAACAACTTATAATTAGGTCAATTGTTTTCAATAAATAACAGTGAGCATCTTATATTATCTTCATTACTTATATTTTGAACTAATCAATCTGGTGACTAAGTCCAACTGTATTTTTGTAGCGATTGTTTGCAGAAAGGTACAGACCAATGAATCGGGCTCGGGATACAGATAACATAGAACAGTGTAAATTGATTGGCCGCGAAACGGTTGGCGCTTTATTTGTAACAGACAACAGGGGAAAACGACAATTTTCTTTGTATATTATATCCATTGGTTTACCCACAGCCGTCCATGCGTATTTAAACGCATTAGCTAAATATATTTTGCCGAATTTCTTATCTTTCCTCACTCTCCTGCTTTAATCGACCGAGGTATGTACGCTATGATAGTATATAGACTTA
The DNA here is from genome assembly GCF_963853765.1 of Magallana gigas. Lineage (NCBI taxonomy): Eukaryota > Metazoa > Mollusca > Bivalvia > Ostreida > Ostreidae > Magallana > Magallana gigas. The sequence continues at coordinate 1,136,733 of NC_088854.1, read as the reverse complement.
CAGTGTTTACTGCAGTAGACTTCAGATCTACATTACATAGACTCTATTATCTATGAAAGTGATTATGTATGCTAATGTTTTATACCAAAAACTGTACAGTTGTAATGATATGATTGTATTCTCGGATTTGACTGTGCGAAAATGCCTTTTAAATCTAATGTAATTTTCTGTTGTAAAAACAAATCGAAAATGTGTAAATCTATCATAGGCCTAGTTAACATATAAAGGTTCACAGATAATAGTAATATTTATATTCTTTCTGCTACTTTTTCAGATGAAGTTTGCTAAATATTAAGCTATAACACGCCATCCCATACAGTATACAGAATACTTATCAACTTATATAAAAAAAATGGATGAGAGAATGGGAGAAATAATGAAAGACGATATACCAGCCAGTTTGTCGTATGGGGGTTTCAGCAATCCAGCCAGTTTGACAAATCCTACATTCAGTCGAACAGAGAATGTAAGTGGAGCTCCTGGGTCTCATTACGTCGAGGAGGAACCGGAAGAAACCTGCTCATCTCCAAAAAAGTTGAAATCTGCAGTATTATCACCAGACATCAAGACTTTACCATGTATGTTGGAAATTTGAGATTTAATCTTATGATTGACAGATTGTAAATATGGGCATTTTTTTTTCAAATTCTAGATAAAAAAAACTGGCATTTTCCAAAAAAAAGCCAAATTATAAATGTTACTTTCTATAGATCTGTATAAAAAAAAAAAACATTTACCGGTAATATAATTGACTCTTTAGAAGATTTTTTTCTGTCAATTTTTTTTTTTTTTTTACTATTTTAAACATTTTTGGAATTTAGATTAATTGTTTCATACATAATGGAATAACACTTCATTCTGCTTATTAAAAATTTTTGAACACAGTGAAATACACGAAGGATATCTTAAAGAAAGATTTAATTGTTATATATATATCTTGCAGATGATGTACAGGAGGAGATTGAGTGTTTATATGAGTTTGTTCCAGAAGTTGATCACCATTTTGTGGTTATTGACAAAATAGGAGAGGGTAAGTGCTACTATTATAGGGAAATATGTCAATATATATCCTCCTATAATTTTGTAATTGTTAGGGTTAATTTATGAATGCAAAGAATCACCTTGCTTCTGAATAAGAGTTTAAATAATATTGTGTATCGGGATGGGAGAAATAGTTATGGACCAGACCGGGATTAAAATCCAGGCCCCCTGAATCTCTAGTCAGGTGCTCTACCAACTGAGCTATCTGGCACTGGTATTTGAACCGGTCTGACTGTCAAATTCCTCCCCCTTGAATGACTCTGGCCCTTGAGATCACCCCAGGCTCTTCTCCTGGCAGGAGTTAACCTATCAGTTCCAGGGGTTGGCATGGCACCAAATGTAACGGGATGGGAGAAATAATGACGGGTCAGACCAATTTAAATACAGCGCCAGATAGCTCAGTTGGTAGAGCACCTGACTAGAGAGTCAGGGGGCCCGGGTTCCAATTCCGGTCTGGTCTGTCATTATTTTTCCCATCTCATTACATTTGCATACTTAAAGAGAGGTGCTCTGTAAGTAGAGGAGGCACATTGATATAATTTTCAAGATTACTATTAATCTGTTAAAAATTCAGTTTTGTTATGATAGTTTGATATCATTCAGTCTTATTATTTTCCTTTATGAGGTATTGAGGATATTATTCTGTCGTATTATTGTAGGGACTTTCAGTTCTGTTTTCCTGGCCCAGTTAAAGCACTACAAAGAGTTACCACAGAAGTTTGCCTTGAAGCACATCATACCAACAAGTCATCCTAGTCGCATTGAAGGAGAACTCCGATGTCTGCAAGAAATCGGGTTTGTATGGATTGAATTATAGAAAGAGATTGGGTGTGTATTTATAAAATGTAAGAAAGAGATGAAGTGTTTATAACTATTTATAGAGTGTTAGATAGAGATCGAGTGTTAATTTATAAAAAAAAATTTAATTTCAGTGGATGTGACAATGTAATGGGGGTAGAACTCTGCATCAGACACAAGGACCATGTTGTCATAGTGATGCCCTACTTTCCACACAGGAAATTCCAGGTAAATCTGAGTAGATCCTGTCAGAGGATGTCCTACCGTGGTTACCTTTAGCTCACACAAAATTGCTGTTCATTTCAAATAGTTTTTATTTGGAGTCCTTGCTTGAAATTATTGTAATTCTGTTTAAATTATGATATCAAATGTTTAATTTTATTTCCATATAAGTCTTCAGAGGAGTCAGATTGTTTAAAGAATAGATCATTGTTCCAGTAATCTTTGTGACATCCTGTTTCTGTATCTTTACAAGGGTATATTCTGACAATCAGTGTAGATTCTGTTTAAACAGTGTCATTGCTGTTATATTTATTCTCTATGATAATTCAGATTTTTAAAGAATGGATCATTAATCTAATATTTAGAGTAACATCCTATTTTCGTATCTTTCCAGGACTATATTCTGACACTCAGTGTAGACGAAGTCCGAGGATACATAAAAAATCTGTTGATCGCTCTCAGGCGTGTGCATAAATTTGATGTCATCCACAGAGATGTGAAACCCAGTAACTTCCTTTATGACAGCGCCACCAAACAGTAAGAACAATGACGAAAGGGGACTTGTTAAATATGTTACTTGTTCCTGTTGTTATCTATGCTGATTGGAAACAAGTGATGCATTTTGTTATCAATATTAAGATGCAATAATTTTAGTACAAAGTATCATCTAGTAAGTTCGCGATTTTTCAGCTGTCTCGGAGCTTGATTTATGTGAAGCAAAGGAGTATGGGTCATGGGAAATGAAGTATAGAGAAATCAATGTTATGTTAGACAGAGTTGATAGATATTGAATAATATAATTATAATAAGTACATGGGATTGGCATTTTTGTAGAGAATAATGAAAATTGTTAAATGAATTGATTCCAGTCTTTCAAAACTGATATTTAAATTCTGTTAAAAATACTAAAGTAAAGAGGGGGTTTTGTAGAGTTGATTTTTAATGGATACTTTTTGTGGTATCAAGAACACTAGAACAGTATAGGTTTTAGAAATATTCATTGAGAGACTATTTTGTAAATTAGGGATGCAACTATATAAAAGCTTTAAAAAACAAGAAATCAGTAACCCCCCTTGTTTTGGCAGATATGCACTGGTGGATTTTGGTTTAGCCCACAAAGTGAAATCCCAGCCCAATGAAATGAAATTAAAAAGTCAGAAGACACCCTCAGTCAAACCCCCCAGAAATCCACTGTCACCCACCACCTCCTCACAGGACAACAAACAGGTATGTATGTATATACATGTATGATAATGTTTACGAATAATGACTATTATGCATGAAGATTATGTTTACAAATAAGGATGAGGATACCATATAAGGGTAAAAGGTTACAGTATGTTTTTGTGATAGTTATAATTTGGTTATATCTAAATTATCCCTTAACCTTAATGCAAACTAAAATGAAACAAGTAAGTTAATACAGAACGTTTATTTTATCATTGACTTAGTGTTAGAGCTAAGTTCAGATTTAAGTTGTATGTTTAATTGTAAATTTACAGAAAATAGTAGCTGGTAAAAAGTCACAGAACTATGTCACTCCTGAACTTGAGAACTCAACGTTTGCCAGGAGAGTAAAGTCTCCCAGAAGGGTGTTGCTGGCTAAAAGAGCACTGCTGGCTAAAAATAAAACCTCTGACCTTGACAAAGGGGCCAAGGTCAGTGCTGTGATGTCCACCTGTGACTGCTATGGGAAACCTCAAATTTGCAGTATCTGTAATTCAAGGTAAATTACATTAGACAATTACATGTAAATATAGATTTTAGTATGAAATTTATTAAAATTTCAAATTTCCATTCTTAAATCTGTGTATATTTCATCAAAGAAAAGTTAATGATTTCAAACATTTCTATGTATAATAAATGTCATGTGTTGTATTAAAAAATAATTCTTTGGTATGGACGCCAACATTTCCAGTCCAGTGTGGTCTATTGTTATGAATCTGATATTCTTGTCTGTAAAAAGTATACATGAGCTCGGAATTCTCTAATGAATTAGCTATTGACATTACGTTATGTACACATTATAGATGCACATTTACTGTTATGGGGGGATGATTCTTTGACAAATACACAAAACACTGAAATTTTCAAGACGGTACAAATTTTTTTGAGTGAATGTGGTCGCTTTTCAAAAAATGTCTGAATTTATAAGGTGATATTATATATGTAGTAGATTGTTAATTCATGTATATTTATGTATTCATATCTAATGTTATTACTGGCAATATTTATAAAATTTCATTATTAGGAGAAGACTATCTAAGTTATTTAGAACTTGTGTCTAATCCATTTGATTTAATCAATAAAATATGTTCAATTCGATTCGATATTTACCCCCAGAGCCAATCAGCAAGCCCCCCGAGCTGGGACCCCCGGTTTCCGGGCTCCAGAGGTGTTGATGAAATTTCCTGATCAGTCAACAGGTATGTTAAAATTTCTTTTATGATATATTTGCACATGTCATTTAATAGAATTTCAGGTTTTAATGAACAGTTTTATTACTAAGTACAAATGCAACTGTAAACTTGTTTTCTGCACCACACTAAAACATTTGGTTACAGTGAATTATATCTATGCCACAACCACATCTGCCACATTTCATAAAGTTCTGTTGATATTAAAAAGTCTGCTTGAAAGATGGGTTATTTTAATAGATTTCAGTCAAATAAGAATTGATATTAATTAAAACTTTAAAACATGTATGTTTACTACAACAATTTGTACATTTATTTGTCAGATGACAAAATGTCAGTGATCAACAAAAGTTGTTAAGTTCTTTGTGTCACATTCAAATCATAAATGATGGAAATCTCTGGAATGTGTGCTTTTAATGTTATCCAACACAATATCCGCATCTATAACTAACATGAAAATGAACACTAACTCTATAGTAGCTTTTCTATCTATATGTGACCTGTGTACAGTCTTTTTATATAGTGCTCTGATATTCTATGGCAAAGCCTACATATGACAAATGTACAGTGTGTACCCGTTTTCTAACAGCATGTACAAGTACATGTACATCTCCTATTTCACTTCACACACCTTTAGGCTATCTATAGAAAATGTTTGTTTGGCATTGTAACCTGGAGGTTTCTAGACCCAGGAGGAAGATAGAGAATTTAATTTTTTTTCAAACTTGAAGTTTAACTAATTAAAAATTGGTAAAAAATAAAAATCTTCACATACAAAAGAAGCTTTTTTATTCTTTGCTATTAAAATTCTATCAGCGGGTGGTATTTCAATGAGGCAGGAAGCAATTTCAAACAAAAATTAATTTTATTTTGACCTTACATATAGTTTTCAATTACTGCTGTAGACATATCCAAAAGTCATTTCTTGCTTTGTGCTATAGTCTCAATTCACTACACATACCCATACATGTTTCCGATTACATATTTTATAATTACACATTTTTTGTGAGTAATCAGTGAGGCTTGTTTTGTAAGAACACTACTTTTATGATTATACATGTTTAATGATTACAGCTGTGGATATCTGGTCTGCCGGTGTCATCTTTCTCTCCCTTCTGAGTGGACGTTATCCGTTTTTTCGAGCCAATGATGACATGACGGCACTAGCACAGATCATTAGCATCATGGGAAGTGAGGAAGTCAGCCAATCGGCCAAGGCATATGGCAAGTCGATGTTTATACTTTTGCTGAACATTGGAAATGCAAAACCAATTGACAATTTGAAATGAATGTTATTAAAAAGTTAAAAAGCCATTTCATGTCTTTAGAAATGGTTTGTACTGAATAAGTTAATTCTAGTTTGTAAAGCATAAACATTGATACCAGTTTGTTTTTTGTTTGTTTCAAATACAAGAAATGTAATCTTTTTATTGCAATGTGTTTTTTTTTGGCTATATCTAATGACCAATTTTCTAATTTTCAGGAAAACATTTGCTATGTCACCCAGGTAACAAGCCCGTGGACCTGAAGGTCCTGTGTACCAAACTCCGTGCTGGCCCGGCAGCCAATCAGCATGCAGCTCATAAGGAGGGGCTCAGTGATAAAGAGAAAGAGGCGTTCACATCGTGGGCTAACATCCCTGACTCTGCATATGACTTACTAAAGAAACTGTTAGACATGAATCCGTTCACCCGAATCACTGCCGATCAAGCCCTGCAGCACGAGTTCTTCTCCTCCTCACAAAGCTGATGTCCTCGTGTTGCTAGGCAACATTCTCTTGCACACCGACATCCTCAGAGTGAATCAGCTTGAGGTATTGCTCAGTGACATTGACACCATCGGTGTCTGTGTTCTTAGACTGAAACAACTTTTGTGAAAGGCATTTTCAGAGTCTGTATCAACGTTTGTTCAACATTCTCAGAGTCTGAGTCAACTACATTGATGGAGCTTATGTCGTTGGTGGTGCTCACAAACATTGTCAGAGGAATCAACTTTCATAAAGTTATTCAGTTGAAAGTCCACTTAATCAGATACAATACAGGGTATTTCTTCTCAACAGGCAGCTGATATATTGCTCAGCAGCATCATCAGTCTTTGAAGATGAATGAACATTTTGTGAAGAATTTTGTTGAATGACATTGCGAAGGCAGCTTTAATGTATGTAACTGTTTATTTGTAAAGTGAAAGTGTTAATCAGTTGATGGTACTAAGATGATAAATATGTGGAACCTGATTTTTTTTTTTCAATTTTACTTGATTAAAATTTATTGTACCTGGTACATTTGCATTTGTCTAAAATGTTGTAAATGTGAGTTTTTATCTAATAAGACCACCATTAAAATAGAGGTTAGTATTTTTGAAAGATACTCCATCCTACAAATTTTCTTGTATGCTTCTAAATGTATGATATTAAGAAGTGCACATGTGTATTTCAATATTTCAAAGCCCTACATGACATTGTGTATGACTTGTATGAAAGCAATGTTTGTCCAATTTGTCTATTTTTTTGTTATCTGGTAGTTAACAGGAGAAGATATTTTTGTGAATCAAATTCTTAAACAGAATCAGACTCTTACTCAATTTATGTTTTTACATCAGTAATCATAAAATGTTCATATTATTTAGCTTAAGTGTTAATTTATTAAAAATAAAATATACTTTCTACTAAATGGTTTGTATGAGTCCATTACAAAGGAAGATTGTTGTTGAGGTTTATTCCCAGCTAAATTCATAATGAGAAGATTCATGACAATCATTTTGAAAGGAAAAGTATTTTGGAAATCCAATAATTTATTATTTTGGATTGAGCATTTTTCACATAAACCATAGCAGATGAACATCATTACACGTTATTCATACATTTTCAGGTAGATACATTAAATATACAGTTGCAATATTACAATACATTATATTTTAAAGATTAAATATAACTTTGCTTTAAAATTTCATTTAATCTGAAAAAAGTCTCAAATTGTCAAACCTATGGGAAAACGAAAAAACCCAGAAAATCTCATTTCTGTAAATTTATTACTCCATGTGTTGGTAAGAGTTACGTTTCCTTTTCTTCATGGCCATGACCCCGACCACTACAATGATGGCGATGATAGCGACGACCCCCAGGGCCACTATGACGTAGACAGTGTAGTGACGTTGCTTCTGGGAGAGGGCGTCACACGTAGACACGTCTGGAATACAGACAACAGAGTAATACACACTATAAAAAATCATGATGTAACGTTATACGGAGAAAAACGTCATGACAAAACGTGCTCTGTTCATTATACTGCAACTTTAACAATATCAACAGAACACATCATAACAGAGCATGACTTTGAATCGCTTTACTGAGAGACTTTATATTCTTTAAGTTTTACCACCACCCCCCCCCCCCCCCCCAAAAAAAAAACAAAAACAAAAACCCAAAATAAACGTACTATCGACACTCACCCCCAGAAAAGTCTCCGGACTCGCTCCTCCTGAAAGCTTGGAAACGTAAGTCCTTGACCTCCAGCTTGATCCCGTCTGTGAAGGTTATCTCCATGGTGCTGTCGCAGTGATAGTGTCCATTAGCTGTTGCTTTAAGGGGAGTTTCAAATGTCTCGCTGGAAACCGTCCTAACCGGGCCTTATAAAAGTATGAACAGTGGAAGCACATTAATAAAAATATTTTATCCTCTATTCAACCACTGGTATTTTATTCTTCGCTTTAAAATTGATTATAGTAAATAGTCATTGCTGATGCATTACATTTATATTATGTATTGCAATGTACTATTTGAAGTCGCGTTCGAAATGAGCAGTGATCATTGGTTGTCAAGGAACAGCGCAATCATTTAAAAGAGCGAGAGGTCTTTGCAGTTCCAAGAAAATGTATGAAATGTGCAACTCGCCGCTTAAGGCGGCCTTTTCTTATGAAAGATAGTCATTTAGTGCATGGATTGTACTTGTAGGGTTTAGCATTTTCCATCGCGCGTATTCTAGTAAAGAGGTGGCAAAAGTAGAAAAAGTGTTGTTTTTCCTCTTCAAATTTGAAAATACCTGTCTCTTACAGAAAGTACACCTTGGCCAGTTGCAAGCTGGTTACGCTCACCTGTTGTCGTTGTGTATGAATTATAGAAAATCAGCGGGTTCTCCTCGTACGTCAGCGTGACGTTATCCAGGGTGTAGCCGAGGATGGAGGAGCCAGGGGAACCCCCTGTACTGGACGTGGACACGAATACAAACCTGTACAACGACAAACACGCCTAATATCTAAACAACTTGTACACATAGAAACTCAATGCATTATAGGGGGGAAATGTAGTGAATGAAAAACTTAAGAATGGGTTAAGGTGGAACAACAGAGTGTAACATTGGATTTAAAGTTGGTCTATCGGAGCCTCTGTGTACCTGAGTTTCCAGCTATTGTAGAAATACAACGTCAGGTCCTGCTGTACTGTGGAGTTACAGTGACCGGAGACATCGACATCTGGAGAAACTGGGACATTCACCAGTTGATTCTCGGTCTGCAAAATAGAATTAATAAAAATTGAAATAGAGGTTACACATTGACAGGTTACTACATTTACTCTGCGGGTCTCTTATAGACTAGTACATGAAATCAATGAAAAGCCAAACATCTTATTTTTAAAAACCTACAGACAATAATGACACAAATTGTAGCCAGTTTTGAAAATAATTATTTTGCGTTGTTTTACGTTGCTTCGAGGCTTCTATTTTAAATGAAGACGTTACGTGGAGGGGAGTGAGAGACTATCTTGTTTTGGCTGGAGGTCACGTGGTGTGCGTGAGAGACGTATCTTGTTTGGGCAGGAGGTCACGTGGTATGAGCGAGGGACGTACCTTGTTTTGGCGGGAGGTATAAGGAATGGAGAATCTGAGGGCAGCAGACAGGAGAAGACATGTTTGGTTACCCTCCTTGGAGGAGAACGTTTCCGTCTCTGTCATTTTGACTACATCCTCAGGACAACCAGTTCCTGCAGAAATAACATAACTACAGTACCGATCAGACCCAACCTAACAGAAAGTAAACCCCAACTAAACCATGGGTTTACTTTCTGGGTTTATACTCTGGGTTTACTTCGGGTTTACTCGAGTGGACCCAGAGTAAACCCAAAGTAAACCCAGAGTGGACACAGAGAGTAAACCAAGTCAGAAGTACATGTATACCCCTGAAGGCAGACGCTAACTGTGTATATGGAATATACAAAGGGTAGGAATTACAGGCAGTAGGATGGTAAGATAAAATACTAGTCTGCTTCACACTTCAGTGCATACAGTTGACCTCAAAAGCAATTTCAAAGTAAACCCAAAGTAAACCCCGAGTGGACCCAAATTTTCAAAAAGTAAACCCCAAGTAAACCCAAAAAGTAAACCCGGGGTTTAGTAGGGGTTCATGCGCGGATCTAGAGGGGGGGGGGGGGGTCGGGGGGTCCCGACCCCCCCCCCCTGGAAAATGAAAATTTATTAAATTACCATAGTAAAATTATCGCGAAAATATGCCTCGGACCCCCCCTGGCAAACACAATTATCCTTCGGACCCCCCCCCCCTGGAAAAATTTTCTGGATCCGCGCATGGGGTTTACTCTGGTGTTAGGTTGGGTCTGATCGGTACTGCAATAACAGCTTATCTGTTCTCATCTCAGAACCAACGAAAGTGTTGTTACAAGTCAGAAGTGTGAATTAAAGTAAAACAGATAGAGACAAGGGGACGGTAATCAATATCGAATTCCCAGCGCACCTGTTGCATATATGATTACTGTAACAACTTGTACAATAACATGCAGCTTGCACAGTGTGTGATAATACCTCGACAAGACCGCTTATTTCTGTTTCACAACAGTTAAGGCAGTAGGAATCTGGTTTCATAATTTATGCGATCTGTGTTCGATCAGGGACTGATACATTAAGTTTGACAAAAACAAGAGTATACGTTAATTTGACTGTGATGTCTAAGTGCTTCTATCGATTATCCCGTCGTCTTGATAAGCTCGCCCATTTGTTTAATCTGATACCACCTGGCAACAATTTGTTACTACATTTCAAACTTTTAAAATATTTGTATATTTGATTGATCGACAGTAGACGTGTCTTCAGAATAAAAAGAATGTTATGTTGCGTTTTAAACATTATACCCGTTACCATTTTTAATTTAAATTATTATTTTGATTAGATTAAATGCAACAAATACATGTCATACATAATATATGAAAGGACAGGTATCATACATGATAATTTGATCTGAATTGCATATACAAGCCAAAATAATTGAAAGTAATAGCATTATTACGATGTCAGACTGAATCTTACTAACAAACTTTGACCTTACTTCTTTAACCTTACTTGTAGTAGAGAAACCTTCGGCCAAACTGGCGCCAGATGACTGGAATCGTAGATGTCGTGTCACTAGAGCAAAGTCGGCTCCTAAAAACTGCTTCTCGTGCTGGCACCCATAGAAACTACCCTCTGTTTCGAGTTGGTAGTCAATTCGTCCGTAAGACCGAACTAAAACTGAAAAAAGCATCATAGCATCTAATGCAAGTACTTAGACTACGGGTACAAGAATGTATACTATTTCTATTGAGAGAAAAATACGATGATCTCCAAAATATATCCACTGCCCGTCTTCAAACTGACAATAACAATTTCAAATTTTAACCATTCGCAAGTTTGGCGCCTGGGAATTTAGCGGAGTCTAATTTGATGATGGTTTCGATGTTCTCCAATAATGTTTGAGATCCTTTGTGACGTAGATAGAAGACGACGGCTCTGTTTGCCTCCCCTTCTTTATAACGTAATACAAGGTAAGACCTCTCCTCATCACAGAAACCGCTGACGAGGGCCGTTTTTGGAACAGCTAGTTTCACGGTGGTCTGTAGCGATAAAAAAACCCAGATGTACATGTATACTGTCTACAAGGATGCACATTTCTGTTCCTAAATAAAAATATATTTTCCTGTATGTTAAAATGAATTGCAAGATATTGAGGTCAGTATGCAACATATCCATATTGACTTGCATAAAAATGAAGCTTAGAATTAATAAAAGTTTCGTTATATATATATCTTCTCTGAAAGAAACGGTACTTTGCAAGTTGCATGTGAACATAAATAAATTACAAGTTGACTTAAATGAATCGCATGTAGTGATTTGTTTAAAAATGACTTGCAACCAACTCATAATGCCATTTTATGCATATGGAATACAATCGATTATTTCAAGAATTTTGAATTCTTGTCAAAATGAATTTTACATGAAAACATGTATCAGCAAAAATATTTAAAAAGTTGCACTTCAATGTTAATGAGATAAGTTTACACGTGTTTCGTCCATTGGAAAAACAGTCCTCGTCAATATGAATCCATATTTTAAAAATAAGCTTTTTTTATGTATATTGGTCCTCTATTTCGATCGTAATTTCATATTGGTGTTAGTTTTCTCTCAACCCTTCTTTTATAAATTATGATCGACCGACTGAAAAACAGCAATGGATCACTACTAAATATATCACATTACACACACATCTGTATCAACTTTCATAGTTTAACGAAAGTAAACAGATGCTGATAACATTGATCAATACATTATACAGAATGTAATGATAACGCTTACAAGTACCTCCCTGACAAATGACGCCTCCACATGGCGCCGACACTCACTTGGACCGCTGTAAGTGGCCTGTTAGTACCACTACTAGTTGTACTCACCAGGTTTCCGTCGCTCAGCTGGTACTGATACTGTAACTCCAGCTCCCCATGTATCCGGACACAGACAGCACCGGACCCGTTCTTTAGAACGAACTCTGTACTTCCGTCCGTCAGGTCTTCGCCCTCAGAACGGTTCCCCGGATGTAGCGTGGAGTTTGCGCTGTCAATCGAACACGTTTTAACTATAAAAAAGATAATAAAAAAGGCAGAAGGCTAATTGTATTTTTAAGACATGATTATAAAGAAAGCCATTTGCCACGAATGTAATACAACATGTAAGCTTGAAGTTAGTTATCTCTTAATACTTTGCTTTTTAAATAGAAAGTGTCAACTACTTCACGCAGGTATCTTAACATATTAACAACAATCAGAAGTATTAACAAAGTTAAAAAATCATAAAACTTTATTAATTGAAAATTTGAAATAAATCAACCCCCCCCCCCCCTCAATAATACAAAAAACAGAACAAAAAAAGGTAACAAAACATACGTAAGAAACAATGGCTAATCTGACCTTTTTCTGGAAAGGTGCCATTAAGGGAACCGAACACCTGGTAGGTCACGTTAGAGACGAAGAAGGTTCCGAAATTGTGTCCGGAGTCGTCGTGGAGAAGGACAGCGTCCACAGAGGCGCACGTGTAGGTCTGGTTAGTGTCCGTCAGGGGCGCCGACTCACTGTCCATGACCAGGTCAGTCGTACCTGGAACAGAGGAGTCAAACAGTGATAAACATAAGGGTTGGGGCTACATAAACAGGACTACCAATGAAATGCGAGGCCTACAACTGAAATAAAGACGTGCTACAGAAGGAGGATAACCAAGAAAAAGAGAGGCCTGATGTACTACAGAAATCGGATACCAATGAAGAGAGAGGCATACATGTAACGTTAAACCAGAGATGTGCTCCAGAAGTAGAATAACTAATGAAGAGAGAGGCAACTGCCAAAGTAGAGGCGTGCTACAGAGAAGGATAACCAAGGAGAGAGGTATAGATGTAACGTTAAAATAGAGATGTGCTACACAAGTAGGATAACCAAAAGAGAGAGGTATTGACGTAACGTTAAAATAGAGATGTGCTACACAAGTAGGATAACCAATAGAGAGAGGTATTGACGTAACGTTAAAATAGAGATGTGCTACACAAGTAGGATAACCAATAGAGAGAGGTATTGAAGTAACGTTAAAACTGAGATGTGCTATAGAAGTAGGATAATCAATATAGAGAGTCATTGATGTAACGTTAAAACTGAGATGCGCTATAGAAGTAGGATAACCAATAGAGAGAGGTATTGAAGTAACGTTAAAACAGAGATGTGCTATAGAAGTAGGATAACCAATAGAGAGAGGTATTGATGTAACGTTAAAACTGAGATGTGCTATAGAAGTAGGATAACCAATAGAGAGAGGTATTGAAGTAACGTTAAAATAGAGATGTGCTACACAAGTAGGATAACCAATGAAGAGAGAGGCAAAAGCCAAATAGAGATGTGCTACACAAGTAGAATAACCAATGAAGAGAGAGGCAAAAGCCAAATAGAGATGTGCTGCACAAGTAGAATAACCAATAGAGAGAGGTATTGACGTAACGTTAAAATAGAGATGTGCTACACAAGTATGATAACCAATAGAGAGAGGCATTGACGTAACGTTAAAATAGAGATGTGCTACTCAAGTAGGATAACCAATAGAGAGAGGTATTGACGTAACGTTAAAATAGAGATGTGCTACAGAAGTAAGATAACCAATAGAGAGAGGTATAGATGTAACGTTAAAACAGAGATGTGCTACACAAGTAGGATAACCAATAGAGAGAGGTATTGACGTAACGTTAAAATAGAGATGTGCTATAGAAGTAGGATAATCAATATAGAGAGTCATTGATGTAACGTTAAAACTGAGATGTGCTATAGAAGTAGGATAACCAATAGAGAGAGGTATTGAAGTAACGTTAAAACTGAGATGTGCTATAGAAGTAGGATAACCAATAGAGAGAGGTATTGATGTAACGTTAAAACAGAGATGTGCTATAGAAGTAGGATAATCAATATAGAGAGTCATTGATGTAACGTTAAAACTGAGATGTGCTATAGAAGTAGGATAACCAATAGAGAGAGGTATTGAAGTAACGTTAAAATAGAGATGTGCTACACAAGTAGGATAACCAATAGAGAGAGGTATTGAAGTAACGTTAAAATAGAGATGTGCTACACAAGTAGGATAACCAATAGAGAGAGGTATTGACGTAACGTTAAAATAGAGATGTGCTATAGAAGTAGGATAATCAATATAGAGAGTCATTGATGTAACGTTAAAATAGAGATGTGCTACACAAGTAGGATAACCAATAGCGAGAGGTATTGACGTAACGTTAAAATAGAGATGTGCTACACAAGTAGGATAACCAATAGAGAGAGGTATTGACGTAACGTTAAAATAGAGATGTGCTACACAAGTAGGATAATCAATATAGAGAGTCATTGATGTAACGTTAAAACTGAGATGTGCTATAGAAGTAGGATAACCAATAGAGAGAGGTATTGATGTAACGTTAAAACAGAGATGTGCTATAGAAGTAGGATAATCAATATAGAGAGTCATCGATGTAACGTTAAAACTGAGATGTGCTATAGAAGTAGGATAACCAATAGAGAGAGGTATTGAAGTAACGTTAAAATAGAGATGTGCTACACAAGTAGGATAACCAATAGAGAGAGGTATTGATGTAACGTTAAAACAGAGATGTGCTATAGAAGTAGGATAATCAATATAGAGAGTCATTGATGTAACGTTAAAACTGAGATGTGCTATAGAAATAGGATAACCAATAGAGAGAGGTATTGATGAACGTTAAAACTGAGATGTGCTATAGAAGTAGGATAACCAATAGAGAGAGGTATTGAAGTAACGTTAAAAAAGAGATGTGCTACACAAGTAGGATAACCAATAGAGAGAGGTATTGATGAACGTTAAAACTGAGATGTGCTATAGAAGTAGGATAACCAATAGAGAGAGAGAGAGAGAACAGAAATATGATAACCAATGAACAGAGGTGCTGATCTTGATATTAGATCATAAAAAGCACTGATCTTGTCCATCAGAAAACCTTCAATGAAAATAATGAACTGATTCAGTAGACAAATGAACTAATGTCTATAAAGAGATACTGAAGCGATCTTAAAGAAGTCTTTAGAAAGGTATTGGACATTTGTTTCATACCTGTATAGAAAAGGACAAGTACGAACTCAGAAATAAATAAATAGGACATACCAAAATGTTTAAAATTCTATAGAGAAGAAGTGGCTTGATCTTCTTGAAGTCCATAGAGAAATATATGACTGGCCATAAAAAGGACAGGGCTAATTTCACAGAAATTAAAAGCATGTACTAGGTTGATCGTAGTGTAAGAGGAGACTTTATAAGTGCTTAAAGAAGTTTAGAGGACTTCAGTTTAATTGAGAAACAGAACTAATTCAAACGTTTGACAAGTACTGGACTGTTGTTATGGAATTCTGTAAAATAGAATAGGACAGATCTTGTAAAAGACGAAATGAAGGTATTGGATTAATCTTACAGAAGTCTATAGGGAGATGCTGGAAATGTCAATAAATTGTTCAATATCTTAGAAGTGTAAGAGTAGACCTACTTTGTGGAACTATACAGAGAAGTACTGTAGTAGTGTATAAAACAGTTCCAAGCACATCAAAACGAATCGAATTAAGACCAATATTATCTTATAGAAGTCTTTAGAGAGTTGGAAGTTTATAGAGAAGTATTTGACTGGTGTTCATGAAGAATGTTCGGAAATACTGAGCTTAAAAGGCTTTATAGAATTACTGGTCTGATGATATAGAAGTCTAAAGAAAAGTGCTGGACATATCTTATAGAAGTTTATAGAAAGTACCGGACTGATCTTACTGAAGTCCATGGAACAGTAGAATGTAGATAAATACTGGACAGATCTTATAAAAGTCTTAAATAAGCAATGGACTGATCTTAAGGAAGTCTGTAGAGTTGTACTTTAGAGGTGTAGAGAAGTATTGGAATGATCTTATGGAACCTACAGAGAAATTTTTAGAAAGGTCCATTTTTTACACACGTGTAAAAATGATAATGAAGTTATCATAAGTTTTTATAGCAAAAATTCTGATTTCAGATTATAGTGCATTGACTAAAAATGCACTGTGATTTTTAAATGTCTTATAATCAACTTGTACTATTTAGTGTGTACTAAGCCAAGATATCTAAACTTGCCAAATTTGAATTGCATAAAACATGTGTTTTAAAAGCCAGACGGTATTGTCTTTTTATAAATCTATTTTAATTTTAAATTTTAAACTGTATACATGTTTTGTTATTCCATGTAAAAGAATGACTATATTCAATTTCTGAAAATTTGTGTTTAATCTAAACACATGGATGAGGTTTATCTATTGAGTATATGGTTCAATGCATTTCCATGTATTTATATAGAGAAATCAATAGTTATAAAATGTTTTATATTAAAGATCAAACCCCAAAAATCAATAACAAAGAAGGTTTAAGGATATTTTGTACAAAAAATTCTGTTGATTTATCACGACTGATAAATGTTAGGTTTACTGGATATAACTAACTGTATGATTTAATAATCCCTGTATATACCGAAATATGAACAAAGTATTGCCTTTCTACCATTTACACTGTAAAACTGCTATTAAAGGAGCATTTTAGATAAACATATAATATCTTATCTATCCACAGAATTATACGTTTTCGCCTTATTGAACAAAATGTCGCAGTGAGGTTTCATTAAATGTGTACTTTTTTTTTTCATGTAGCAAGATGGAAAAATATCTCCCTTCTCACATGTTTATAAATATAAAGAGTCATGATGACCCACCAAAGAGTTCAATGCAACGATCACAATAAAGGAATTAGGTAAAATTATTGACTCAAGGTGGGTATCTGTAGTAAATTGGTTCGATGACCATTGCATTTATATTCACATTTTGGGGGATTGAAATTTTTTTACCCGTGTTTTGCCTTTCACTCAACTTTGTATAGGAAATAATTATGTGCATGCGTTACAGATATACCACGCCTAATCCCTTGTAGACAGAGTTGTACAGGTAACAGCTAAATATATTACACATCTATCCTTACCTTCCCTCTTGTAATCAACTTTGTAAGAAATAGACACGGCGCCATCAGCTGATTTGGTAAACAGGAAGTGGACTCTGTGCGACTGTGCAGTAGACACGGTCAGCTCCGTTTTGTCCGCCTTACACGTCCCGGAAGTAACCTTGGCCCCGGTCAAGGACAAGGTTTGTGTGTTCGATTCATTTTTTAACTTGAGAGTCAAAATGGCGTCAAGAGTGACATGCACACAAGGACCGGGTCCGATAGACTTGTACTGGAAATCAAAAGCGCCAACACCTGTTTGTTCATAAAAAAAGATAAGTCTTCACAAAATTGATTGGACGTTGAAAAAATAATTAATAAGTTGATTATTTTCAAGAACGAAAAATTATTTTGACGACTGAAGGAAAGCCAAAAGCTAAACATGTCAAAAAGAAAGTCCATGGCTTTGTATGTAAATCTCAAAAGAAAGTGTTCTCATCTTTTCAATCAAATCAAATCGACAATTTACTTAGGGTTAAGGTTAGGTTGAGATCTACCATATATCCAGCCCTTAACCACCACTGTTTTGTTGAAATGCGTGTCAATATAAGACACCAAAATTTTAACTCAAGCAAGAAAAAAACCTTAAAGTTGAAACATACGCGTGAAGAACCTTAAGTTATGACTGACCTACATGTATCTATGAATACAATACATATCGCCGTCAGTGATTGGTTTTATTGTAGACATCTGATATAAAATGATTAAACTTTGTTCGAATGAATCAGTATAAAAAAAACCTACGCAAGTATTTTAAATGCGATAAAAGGAAAGTGTAAATGAAAAATTCCTTGTCAATGGCAAAATGTCAATCATTCACAATTCCTAAGTAAAGTATATACATGTATCCTACTTAAAAGTATATCAAACAATTGCTATCATGTATCAAGTTTGATTGACATGGTAAAGGTTGTATTTCCGCTAAACATTTTTGTCAAAGTCTTCCTTACCTGCTCTAGTAACAATAATGGTCAATAACAGTAGAATAATCCTGCAGAGGTAAGCCATGGTTCCCACCTGCTGTTGAGACTGAGTGCTGTACGGTATCACGGCGTCAGTGGAGTGGAACGGTGACACGGCTGTGTGGATCGGCTGTCACAGTCATAGGATACAGCAGATAAACTCTGTAACACTGCACGGTGGGGCACGAACCACTCTCACCCCCCACCCCCACTTAACAACGCTCAACCTCCTTCCTCACACTTAACATTAACTATTACGTTTCATACCTTAAATAAAATTATTGATAAGTTAGTAATTGTCAACTCTAATTTACATGTATGAACAAAACTATTCTCGTTTGATAATTTTGTTTTCAAAAGATAACTATAATTTCCAAGAAATTGACTTATGAGCAAAACCTCCATAGCTTAATTTGTGCGGTTTTCGTCAAATGATAATGAAAATTTTAATCCAGTCTTTTCTTCACTTTCGTTTGATCCACTTTATTTTGTGGGGCTCAGTGGAAATCCCAACAAATCATAAAATACGATCTCTATTCATCATGCATGTACATAGAATCAATTAACGAAATAACATGATCTCTATTTATCATGCATGTACATAAAATCAAATTAACGAAATAACATAATCTTTATTTATCATGCATGTACATGAAATCAAATTAACGAAATAACATGATCTCTATTTATCATGCATGTACATAGAATCAAATTAACGAAATAACATCCCAACGAACCTTTCAAATAGTTATAATCCACCAAAATTAACCCTAAATAATTCAAAAGTTACAAAGTATGGATAAATTGAATTATTCTTTTCCGAGGAAAAACATTTTTGATAAAGAATAAGTTGTTATATATATATAGTACTTGTTTTTGGACATTTTTTTAGGTTTTTTTTTTTATTATTATTATGTAGGTTTGTTTCAAAATATAACATTTACTTCTTATGCTTAAAGGCGGTTTTTATTTAACAGTAACACGTTATAAATATAATAATATGATATGTTATATAGTTATTGCAAAAGTAAGTTATCCCGATAAAAGCATTTAGAAAAAAAACCCGCTTTCAATCTTAATTCAATAAACAAACGGTAGAATTGAGAATACAGAGGTAAAGAAAAAAAGCTATTTCTAATTTTAAAATATTGCCTGCCAGAATTTGTCAATATAAAGCTAACCAATGTATTGTTTTAGAAATGAATGCATAC
The DNA here is from genome assembly GCF_963853765.1 of Magallana gigas. NCBI lineage: Eukaryota > Metazoa > Mollusca > Bivalvia > Ostreida > Ostreidae > Magallana > Magallana gigas. Next base: position 1,117,219 of record NC_088854.1, on the reverse strand, counting down.
CTTAACAAGTCGAGGCCAGGTAAGTTAAAATATGACGTTTGGAACATAATACAAATTTACCGGTGTAACGAAGAATTTTGACCCGGGTTGAAAATTGACCCGGGGGTCATTTTTCCACGTTGAATATTGAGACCAAAGGTGTTGAATAAAGACCCTAATCCGTTGAAAATTGACCCGCATCGTGGAATTTTGATCATGAAACCGGTTCAAAATTCAATAGCAAAGAAGCACAAATTAACGAATCAATATTATAACTTGAGTTTATTTAATTAAAAATTATCAGTTTTTATATATTTATTCTTTAGATTTACATGTTCACATGTTTCAACGGGGGTGAGGTATTAAAATGAGACTTACATAATTATTTTTTGAATTTACATAGTATCCCTTTAAATATGTACATGTAATAACTATTTTATTCATAATAAACTTTTCGCGTATAATTGTTGTTTTGTGTGATATCTATATATTTTTAAAGAAATATATGTTTTTAATAATATTTGTATACATGGTTACACTTTAAATTATTCAATTCAGTAAAACTCTTTTTTATTAATTTGCTGGAGAAGTGTACAAATATAAATAATTTTAAAAAAATTACAATACGTCATATTATTGGTTTTACGTTCACCCAGAAAATTGAAACTTTGATCTTGTTTATTGTAAATTTTCTGAGTAGGTGTAAATAAAAAAAAATTACAGTATGTCATATTGAGATTTTTGTGTTTGCACCCACTCAGTTTGTTAAAACTGTGACTATCTGAATTTTGTATTCACACCCATCCAGCCAATAACAGTTTACAAAAATGGTGATATGCTAACATGTACTCTTTCATGAACGATGCTGTAGTAACTGTATCTTGAAAGCCGATTTTTGGTGGGGTTTTTTGTTCCGTTAGAATAACTTATGATGTAACTAAATATCATCAAATCGCTAATTTTTCTTGGCATTACCAATTCTGCTTCATGATCGAATCTGTAGCAACTTAGCTACCTAATTTTTGTACAGGATGACAATATAATTTTGCTTTAAAGTTTCTAAATTGCTTTGATCACAAAAATTTATCATAAATTTACTAACAGTAATTGTTTTTGTCAATAAATTGGTAAATTGCATGTTTTGAATAGAAATAAGTAGGAGAAGATCACACAGCAGCGTTGGAGTAGATGATTGGCCTTGCTATCACAGCCACCTACTTTATAAATTTAATTTAAACGTGTTAAATGTGTATATTATGTGTATATAAGACATGAGGTACTTGAATATTAAATAATTATCTGAATATTTATCATATATGATTGTATGACATATTGTTGGTAGACATGTTCACTCACACCTATATTAACAAACATATCACAAAAAAATTTAATTAGTTTATGGTTATTCCTTCGAGATTGCAAGGTTTCCAAATTAAGCTCACTATATAAAATTAGTTTAGAAGAATTTACTCTGATCCCTGTCATTGTCCTGGTTGCTTCAATTTGTACATGTTTAAGCAATGAAGCGGATTTGTCCTTGATACAGCTGCTCCAAACAACATATCTATCAGTTGTATACTTTTCGCATACCTTTTCATGTATATGCCATTAATATAATTAGATCAACCATCCTCCGACTGTATATTTAGATACAAACCTACTTTTTTAAAATTAATACCATTTTTGCTGTAGAGGGTATATGTTTTTAATTTCGAGAAAATATATTACGTCAGTTGCCTATCTAATTTACTGGTAAATAATAGAATTGAAAACTCAAAATAATAGAAATAAATTGCATTTTTAAAAAGAACTATGACTCTTTATGCAGAAAATTGGATGGTGCTTCAATAAAGTTAATCATACAAGTTTATTAAAAATTATTTTTAAGTCGTAAAAAATTAAAAACATGTGTAAATATATATATGCTGTATATATACGTATAAAAAACCAGTATATATGAAAAAGGATAAAAATATGACAACCATTCATTTATTATTTTGTCAGTGAAATATTCTGACTTCTTCAAATTAAGCATAGGTGTCTGACAGTATATCCTTTTGTCTTGATTTAAATATATATACCCTTTACCCAATAAAGCAGTATAGAGGTTATATATTTTCAATTATTAGAAAAATATACAACGCCAGGTGCCTGTCGAATAGAGGTTGAATTGCCTTAAAAGTGACGATAACGGGCAAGATGTTTGTTAGATATGTTTATCAGAGATTGTGACAAGTTTAAACTTTGAATTCTGTCACATGAGGGAATGAAAACCATGTCACCTATGTAAAAAAGTATTCTAGCCCTACTCGCCTGCTCCATTCCGAAGCAAACGATCATCTTCTTAGCTTTATTTACATAGTATTGTAATGATAAATGGATATCATATTTTCAATCTAAAAACTAAATGATTAATTGAACATATCAGCCTAAAAGAAATTAGCCACGTCCGCATATGTATCGGACAGTACATGTATGTACATTTTAATATGTGCATGATTGTACATTTAAACCGTGTAGAGTAAGTTCCAGATCAGATCAAAACTCTGAAGTTTGGGTCAATTCTCAACAGGATCAATTTTCAACGGGTCGAGGTCATCAGAGTTTAGAAAAATCTTTCTCATACCGTTGAAAAATGACCCCGGGTATAAATTTCACGATTTTGGTCTCAATTTTCAACGTTGAAAAATGACCCCCCGGGTCAATATTCAACGTTGAAAAATGACCCCCGGGTCAATTTTCAACCCGGGTCAATATTCTTCGTTACACCGGCAAAAGAATTGTTATCGCTAAAAACGTGATAAATCCGCATTAAAACAGATGGAATAAGTTATTGGGCAGTTTTTCTGCTACCATATCGTCTGATCCCTCAGCAGATCCAAACCGTCTGTTACATTGTAAAACAAAATGGATACATTTAGCTGACAACACAGAGTAACAATTTGAACAAAGTTCTGCAACTGTTACAACCTTTCAATTCTAGAGACGAATTCATTCCTAAAAATGTGTATAACAATACCGGTAACATCTTCTTTGAGTATTAGTTATGTGTATCGCATACGATACAAACAAGATTACATGTTTGATCTGGCACCTAGGGTTGATTTTTCTGTTTTGGACCGCGCCCTATGATCTATTTCAGAGTGTATTATTTATTTCTATGTAGATAGCTCGGAACAGCATAGCAATGTTTTTTAAATATTGAAAGTGCTTGATATGAATTGAAAAAAATATAACTTTCAAAAATGCTTTAATATTATTTCTTTCATTCTTATGTGATAAATAAAGTCAAATTTGAAGATATGGATTTAAATCTCCTTTTTTCTTAAACATCCAACATCTTTAAAAAAAAAAAGATATGCCTCGTGAACTCAAGGTCTATACTAAGAAGTGCACGCCTTCATCAGAAAAGTAATTCAACCGAGTTGGTTTTTAACCGTTTTAATTTAAAAGGGTCACGGACTCGAACAAAGAGTACGCACATTTTGTCGATTCTAGCAGGCACATCTTCACGTAAATACAGGAATCTGATCAATACCCAGGGATAGATATATATCGACATATATTGGGACTCTTGTGACCTACATAATAAGGTGTTTTAAATAGGCGCCTGTAGATCGGTCTGTCAGAACCTGCCGCAGAAAGTATCGAATGTTTACAAACAGATACTCAAAAACGTAAAGGGCTCGGGAATTGTCTGGTCTCTTATGTAAGTATTTCTTCTAAAAAATAACTGTGTCTTAACTGTTAATGCTTGTATTTTTATACATATTTTTTGTGACAAGACAGCTTCACATTTGATTTATTTTCTTTCTCGATATAAACATTTCGATCATGTGTAAGAAATGGACGTCATCAGTTTTATAACTCCAATAAAACTGTAGCTGGTTTGACCGGATAACAACACAAATACACCAACTTTGTTTGTGTTTTCCTAGACGCGAATTTTCTTCAAGTGAATATGGGCACAGAGAAAACGGAAGTAAAGTACCCGATACAGGTGTCCGAGCGGTCCCCCCGACACACGTGGGACATAGTGGCGGCCTTTGACATCGGGACCAGCTACTCGGGGTACGCCTACAGCGACAGAAAAGAAATGGACCTCAAGTCTGTCTCCTTCAACCAATGGACGGGGAATATGGTGTCGGACCCTAAGGCTAAAGCCCCAACGACTGTGCTGTTCGACAAAAACATGAGATTTCATTCGTTTGGTTATGAAGCAGAGGATTTCTACGCTACTCAAGTCTGTGAGAAGAAAAACGACGATTGGTATAGATTCAAAAATTTTAAAATGGTTTTATACCGGGAAAAGGTTAGTATGATTTAGTTCGTTCAGTCCATGTTTAAACATTTCGCTTGAGTGACAGTCCGATTATTTTGTATATCTCTTTTACAGAATGTACACCGAGATTTGAAAATTTCGGATGACTCTGGAAGAGCGTCCTTGCTTGCGTCAGAGGTGTTTTCTCAGACCATCAAATCCCTCAAATCCCACTTTGAGAACACCGTCAGGGAGAGGGCGCTGCAGTTTGATTCGGGCAATGTTCTCTATGTCGTCACAGTTCCCGCAATTTGGAAACAGTCGGCAAAACTTTTAATGAAGGAAGCTGCAATGCAGGTACATGTTATAAAAAATAAAACTTGCATCTCTGGTTAAGAATTCATATTAATAACCTTATGTCTGACGATTGAGCTAAAATTTATACATACTCTATATGAATTAAATGGATGTGTCCAATTTTTATATCATGATTCTTGTGTCAAAACCGTACTCGAGTAGGGAAGAACAAATGACAAAATTGTGCCAAAAACAAGATTAGTTTTTAAACATTGATTCGATCTATACACATGAAAGCACAGATATGGTAACTTTAAATAATTCTTGCCTTTGTATTATCTATACTCCTCGATCTCCTGAAATATTATAAGTATCACTATGAACGGTAAAAAATTCTGATAGGCCGGAATTCCAGAGGCCCAGCTTCTGATTGCTTTGGAACCGGAAGCTGCCGCAATGTACTGTAAATCACTTCCGGAACAAACATTGACGGACACGTTCAAACCATACAAACGGTACATGGTGCTGGATCTGGGCGGTGAGTTGAGAGAGAGAGAGAGAGAGAGAGAGAGAGAGAGAGCATAACATTGACACAATTTGTTTCCGCATAATTAGTGTACATTATTTATTTTGTTGTGTGAGAATACCTCTATTGGGAGCGACACAAGATATAAGTGATATTTGTATTATGTGTCTTTTTAAAGGTGGAACAGTCGATGTTGTTGTGCATGACGTGTTAGAAGATGGCGGCCTGGCGGAAGTTTATAAAGCGTCTGGAGGTGATTGGGGCGGAACGATGGTAGATCGCGAGTTTGAAAGATATATTCAAAATATATTCAACAGCGAAACGTGTTTAAAAGAGCTATGGAATTTATCTCCAAGGGACGCCTATGATTTAGAGAGGGAGTTCGAAATGCAGAAAAGACAGATCAGCAACAAGGCTGCCGACATTCGTCTGAAGTTACCCGCGCGGTTACAACAGGTCGGGAAGGTGCCTGTGACGTCATCAATAACGTTCGACCATATATACGTTCAGTATCCTAAATTTAAGGAATTCTTTGAGAATCCCAAAAACCGAATTATATCGCTGATAAAAGACATTTTGAATGAGGTGGGGCGATTGGACCAAATCATCCTGGTCGGGGGGTTCTCCAGTTCTCGATATCTTTACGATCAACTTAAGAGCCACAGTGACATTTCCGGCATCGATATTTGTTGCCCAAAAGAACCTGGTCTTGCCGTGCTTCAAGGAGCAGTGTTGTTTGGGTACAACCCAGAAGATGTTCGGTACAGGATCTGTCGGTATACCTTCGGGTTCGGTGTTCTGCAAGACTTCGATGAATCCATACATCGGGCGGACAAGCGAGATAAGGTTGATGGTGAAGTTGTCTGCAAGGATGTGTTTGATGTTCTAGTATACGAGGGAGAAAAAGTCAAATTCGATGATCCAAAATTTGCCACCTCCAAAAGCAGTCACAGACAAGCTGATAGGAAGCATATTCCAATAAGGAAGGAACTGTTTGCTGGGAAAAACATCCCCCGAGATAGAACTGTGTATGTTACTGAGGAAGGCATTAAGTCCTTAGGGAAAATCATAAGTCATGCCCCTAAAGAAGGGTGGTCAAACCTTGTAGAATTCAAAACTAAAGTTTACTTTGGACAAACTGAAATCAAAATAGAAGACTTTGATATTACTAATAATGTGACTGTTAAAGTTGAATTTGATTTTCTGTGATACAGCAAACTTATAATAACTGTCAGGTTATTGGAGTTCAATTACTACTTTTAATACTCTTTGCTACAACTACTGTACAATTACTACTACCTCTATTTGAGTTATTACTTCCACTTGGCAGCCAACCATGTACATACAGAGTTTGACAGTTAAGAATTTACGTTGGATACAATGAAAGAAAAGTAAATTGATACAGCAAAAATTGGTATTTATAAGTTTAACTCGGTTTTGAATAATACTGAGTGATGCAATATTTTGTGGTTTTACTTTGTTACTGTAGCCAATAGGAACAACTGCTCTAGAATAAATCATATTTGTAAGTTTATATGTGTTTGTATAAACAATTTTGAGAAAAAATGACTTATCGAAAGTAGTAATATATTTTAAACATTTAACCGTAAAAAAATCTATTTTTACATAGCTTCTTTATCTTTATAGGTTAATCTGTAATAAATGATTATGATTAATGATTAAGTATGCAAGACTGCTGATAATAATTATACTATTATAAAAAAGCCTCAATTTTTTCTGCATTCATTTAATAGACGTGAAACACATGACTCTTGGGAATACAATGTAAGTTCTGGATTATCAAACAGATGACCTTACATTGTATGGTTGAATCTGAAACTCACAAACAATTCTTTATGTACTTACCGGGAAAAAATAACTATTTGAATATAGAAAGACTTAGACTGCTGAAAATGGCCAATTTTACCCTTTTTTAATGAAATTCCCTTATCTCTTGTCTTTTTAACCAAAACTGTGTTTTTACTACCTTTTAAAGTCAAATTACAATGAAAAGTCTGCCTAATGGTACCCAGACCTTTGATTTTCTTAGGTATGTTTTAAAATTGCCGATTACTGAACCTGTTGCAATAAATACTTTATCATAGTTTCACCCTAGACATGACGGAATCGTAATGGTTACAGGTCACGTGGTGAATGATATCCAATAGGCGGTCCATGTTTGTGAACATCACCTTGTCACAACAAAGAAAATTGAATGTAAAAAACACATGTATATTTTCTATTTAACCATCTGTGCCTTTTGTCTCTGCATTGCCTTTTGGTACAAATAACAAACTTCTACCATTAAACAGAAACAGCAGGTTCGCCGCTAAAATAGGCTGACTATGTTTACTGTAAATAAATAAGGCCATGACATGCGCTCTGTGCAGTACTAAAAACATTGATAAGATAAAAATAGAGCAGCCACTACTATCTTTTTCAAGCAATTTAAAGTTGAGTTCATATTTGGAACATTTTGTGATAACCACGCTATTAAGCCATGAATAGTAATGTCCACACTATATTCTACACTGTCAAGATCATTACCACCGAAGTGAACTATCAGGTGGACGGGTTTGATACGTTGAATTTCACAACCGAACTCCTGCAGATGGCGCGGGCTACTGACTTTCGCTCCACCAATTCCAAAGAAACTAACTTGAGGTAGTAGTTCGATATTAAATACTTCTGATGAAGATCGGTGGGTTCCTATGAATTGATGAAATCTCCGTACGTGTGAACTGCCAATGCATAGCGTCGTCATTGTGTCATTGTTGGTCACGTGATCTCTTGTTTACATTGTGAGATTCTGCTTCACAGTCCAGTTTATAGAGTTTGAAAGCAAATAAGGCTTAGTCCTAAACTATACAATCACTAGAAATGTTATAAGAATCGCCAAATGTAATTCACAGTTAATTCCCCGAGAAATTCAATGTCCGAATATAGATCTCGGATTTGAATTTACACCAAAGTCGGACGATCGAAGCACCATTCGATGAAAAACACAATGATTTTCCTGAATTATTACCTGAGTCTTCAATCAGTTTGTATCCTCAGGTCACATGTTCCCTCTGCTACGACAATCGTACTGTATGGTATCAATTAAAGCTCGCAAAAACACCAAAAAACCACACTAAGGCTTGCTCCGATCTCCTTTACAGAATAAAAACAACGGCGAATGACGCTATCTCCTAGCGCATGCGCAGACAATGTAAATAATACTAAGTCATACACAAAAGGCGCGAAATACAAATTAAATAAAGAAGATCATTATCCATAAACCTTTTATGTTCATAAATATGTTTGTGAACATCACCTTGTCACAACAAAGAAAATTGAATGTAAAAAACACATGTATATTTTCTATTTAACCATCTGTGCCTTTTGTCTCTGCATTGCCTTTTGGTACAAATAACAAACTTCTACCATTAAACAGAAACAGCAGGTTCGCCGCTAAAATAGGCTGACTATGTTTACTGTAAATAAATAAGGCCATGACATGCGCTCTGTGCAGTACTAAAAACATTGATAAGATAAAAATAGAGCAGCCACTACTATCTTTTTCAAGCAATTTAAAGTTGAGTTCATATTTGGAACATTTTGTGATATCTAATTTGGTCATCATTGGCCTTTTACAGAACTTTAAAATCGTATATATGACTAAAAACTGGACCTTTGCCAAATCAATAAAGTGTGATATTAGAGAGAACAAGTCCAGGTAAGTGAATTCGAAAGTAGAAAGGAATGTGGTTATACAAACAGGTGTGATATTGTAAAGTAATAAAAACAAGAAAAAGGAGCATATCTAAAATATTAAACGCATAAATCAACAATTGCTGTAAAATGACGCTTCATGAAGTTGTAATAATTTTTTTCTTCCGCTAGGAGTTGACCTCATCAAATGAATGATAATATATATAGATATAATGAATGATAACCTTTGCTTCTGAAATAAAATTAAATAGTCAGAAAAGTACTTATTACTTAATATATCCTATATTCATTTCTTCTTTGTAATGCAAAACAAACTTAAAATCGTATATATTTGTAATAAAACTTTATTATGTTTTTACTTTCGTTTTCAACAGAAATTCTACTCTCTGTTATAGATAATGCTACTAGCTCCTAATAAGTTGCCATTTGTAGTTACATTCATTTACATACAGTTTGATGATATATCAATCTTTTTTCATTTAATCTTATTTTTCAGTAAATGAAAAATAAGGCGTGAAAATAATTTCACGAACAGTAAGATGGCGGATCAAGAAAAACCCACAGATCAGACATCAGACCATCTTTCGAGATACAAATGTGATATAGTTGTAGCCTTAGATGTAGGAACTAGCTACTCGGGGTATGCTTACAGCGACAAAAAAGAGATAAAGAGAGAAGACATCAATCTAAACGAATGGAGTGGAAATTTTACCCATGATAAAAAGGCCAAGTGCCCGACCGTTGTGATGCTGAATGAAGACAAATCGTTCAACTCTTTTGGTTATAAAGCAGAGGATTTTTACGCGAAGATGGTTAAGGACAAAACTCACCTTAAATATTACAGATTCCGAGACTTTAAGATGAAACTGTATCATGAAAAGGTAATCATTTATTGCCCCTTTTCTTTTCGAATTCATTTAAAAAATACACATATTAATCATTGAAGATCTTTTGAATGAATAATATTTTAATGTTTATGATTCTTTTTCTTATTACCTGGAAATTGACAGAAATGTAAAATGATTATCAAAGACTGAATGGAATTTACCTTATGAAAAATGAAATAAAATATTTTTGTAACATATTTTTAAAAATGATTGTACGTCATTCAATCTGACGGAACTACGGAAGCGTATTGCTGCCAGTTAAAATGATCTTTTAATGAAGTCGTACATAGGAGATATTAACTTAAGTTGTACGTACGAAGTTCTAAGTCTCTATTATGAGATAATATGTTGTACATATGAGATAAAATGTCGTATGTACGAGATAATCTGTCATACGTACGACATAAAATGTCGTACGTACGAGATATTATGTCGTACCTACGAGATAATAAGTCGATAAAACGAGATAATATTGTATAAATGACATAAACTAAGTCGTACGTACTAGATATTAAGTCCTTATAACGAGATAATATGTCGTACGTACGAGATTCTAAATCGTGATAATATGTTGTACGTACGTAAATAAATAAGTCGTTGTAATATGTCGACGAGATAATACGTTGTTTCAACGAGATACTAAGTCGTTATAATGAGATTACAAGTCGTTATAACGAGATAATAATTTTTAATAAAAATCTGACATATTACCGGTATCTAGTCATAACGACTTATTATCTCGTACATACTTAAAACTAAGGATCTCATTATAACGACTTAATATCTTGTTTTTATGACATTATATCGTACAGACGACTAATTGTTGACTATTGTATCGAATTTAAGACATATTATATCTCATATGAATGACATGTTATCTCTTTATTTAAGAAATAGGGTATCATTTTTGGATTTATATCAGGATATAAATACGGGTTGGTCAAGTGATCAAATCCCATAAAGCCCGTTACGCTTTGTTACGATTCGATCCATAAAAATTAGCTTAGTACGTGAATCCTATGCCATGATCATTTATTCCCGCAACTAATGTTTTATATAGTAAAAAATGAATAAAATGTATGAAAAATAAATAAGTACGACATTTTATCTCGTTTAAGCGACTTATTATCTTGTAAGTACGAATCAGTTGATGTCATTATAACCACTAACTATCTCGTTCGTATGGCGTTTTACCTCGTATGTACGACATTTAATCTCGTTATTATGATTAAATATTCCTTTGCACAACTTAGTAGCTCATACGTTCGACTTAGTTAGACAGTTCGACAAACCCTACAAATTATATTTTAGGGGAAATAATATATCTATGAGTATCAAAATATTAACTTAAAATGGATGCAAGTTGGTACAAAGACATATAATACCTTGTTTAAAACTAATCTATGTGTGACCATTCGTTGGGTGTATTTTTTGAAATTTACAGAATGTCACGGAAACTTTTGAGATACAAGACGAGAGAAAGTGCATATCTCTACCTGCAATAGATATATTTAAACACGCAATAAAGGCGCTTAAGGATCATTTTGAAGAGGCCGCCAAGGACAGGGGAGTGGTATTCAAACCTGAGGAAGTCCTCTATGTCTTGACGGTTCCTGCTATTTGGTCCGAATCCGCCAAAGAGTTCATGAAAAAGGCTGCAATGAAGGTTATCTTCTCTATATTTTTACATTTTGAATTATATTTTGTTCAAACAGATGATTGTAGTACATTTACGTGTATTTACCATTTCAAATGAGTACTTGCATTATGTCTATGTATAGATTTAATAAATCTAACTAGGCTGGGATAGCAGAGTGTCAGATTCTCCTTGCGTTAGAGCCAGAGGCGGCAGCCCTCTATTGTAAGACTTTACCGGACCGAATGCAGACATATTCGTTCGAGTCAGGAACCAAGTACATGGTCCTGGATATGGGAGGTAGGGATGTGTATCTATAAGACCTATACTCAATTTCTTAGAGATCGATTAGATAAGCAATTTTTCCTATTATAATGTTGTTATATTCACATATAGCAATCTTTTTTTTATATAATAGGTGGATGTCTTACTTTCGGATGTCGCACCTAGTGTAGTTTTTTGTTACTTTGTTTATTCGAATTTTTTTTTACACATATAATAACTAAGTTCATCTGATTTAAGCACCACTTCCTTCATCTCGTCCTGTATTCTAGTATTCACTGTTATAAGTTATGTCGGGTTTTCTAGACTATATATCCTACAATATTCTGTTTTAGGGGGCACCATAGATATAGTGGTTCACAAAATCATGGAGGACGGTACCCTAGCGGAAGTCTATAAAGCCAGCGGTGGTGACTGGGGAGGGACTATCGTTGACAAAGAATTTAAAGCTTTCGTCTACAATTTATTTAAAAATGATCAATGTATTAACCAGCTATGGGAGGTAGCTCCTAGAGATGCTTTAGATTTTGAAAGAGAGTTTGAAGCCAAGAAAAGACAAATCGGCGATGACGATGATGACGACATCCGACTTAAGCTCCCTGAACGGTTAAAGATGTTTGCAAACATAGAATTCGGAGATAAAAAAATTGAATCAATCACATTAGCACACATATACGTTCAAAATGAAGAATTCAGGGACTTTTTCAAAACAGCGAGGGACAAAATTATTGGTGCCATTGAAAACATTTTTGCAGAGGTAGGAACAATCGATTTTATCGTCTTAGTCGGGGGATTTTCATGTTCACATTTTCTAAGAAATGAGATAAAACGCCACCCCAGTTTCTCTTCTATAAAGTTTATCTCCCCAAAAGATCCTGACAAAGTTGTCCTGCAGGGGGCCGTTTTATTCGGCTACTATCCTCGTGCTGTTACGGCAAGAATTTGTAGATATACCTACGGAATAGGTGTTTGTGAAGTCTTTGATAGCAAGATACATCCTCTTGGAAAACGTGCTAATATTGACGGCGATGAGAAGTGTATAGATGTTTTTGATGTCTTGGTAAACAAAGATGAGTTAGTAAAGTATGACGAAGTGAGGACGAAAAATTTACAATCAACTCATCGCAACAAGGATCAAAAATTTGTTAAAAAAAAGGTTGAACTTTATCAAACTAAGAACATGGTAGAGGGTCAGTTGGCATTTGTTACCGATGAAGGGTTTCAGTCTATTGGAAAAATTGTTTGGACGCCTCCTGATAGTGGTTGGCCGGACAGGGTAGACTATACAGTCAAAATTTACTTTGGACAGACTAGCATTCGGATAGAGACCTACGAAACAGCGAATAAAGAACACATTAAGTCAACCTTTGAGCTAGACTAAATATTACAGCGCTTAAAAAAATTCATTTTGTGAGAGAGTTATTTCTAAACTGTCAAAAGGTGAAAAAAACGTTAAAAAGATATTTAAGAACGAAAATTCTTTTTGCGGCAAAAATATGAAATATAAAAAATTCACCTGCATTTCCAAACTGCAACAAAAGAAAAATAAGTTATACTTGTATGTTGTCTGATTGTCTGACTTTCAATAAACTCGAGTTATTATTAACCTTTTTTAAAATTTTGCTTTTAATTGCTTCACAATATTCTTATATCTATAAAATATTAACAGCTACAGTCATTTTAACAAAAGATTAGATATCAAAATATACAATCATTGATTGAGCATGAACGCTACATGATAATTGTTGGAACTGAACAAGAACACCATTTCAGCCATGAAGTCCAATGAATTATGTTCCCGAGTCCAATTCAAAAACCATTTTCTTTCACCCGCAACTTCAGATGCAAGTATAATTTTGTGTAACAGCAAGCCATTTATGTTGAACAGCTCAGAGGCGTTTTTAGGTTTTTTCCATTCGAAATCGGACAAATTTTAATTAGCTGAGAGGTAGTGGTCTAACTGGAATTATACCTTCACAGTGGATACATGGAAACATTATCCCAATTTATAAAAATAAAGGTAACAATACTGATTCATCAAACTATAGACCAATCACGCTTATAAGCTGCCTTGGGAAATTGTTTACTTCTATCCTCAATGAAAGATTGACTGAGTATGCAAATAGAGTAGAACTTATTTTAGAAAATCAAGCTGGGTTTCGTAAAGATTACTCGACTATTGATCACAGTTTTTCGTTATATTCTTTGATTGAATTATCAAAGACACTTAAAATAAAATTATTTTGTGCTTTTATAGATTTTGAAAAGGCTTTTGATTCTGTTTGGCGTGTTGGTCTATGGAACAAAATTTTATTGAACAATATTGATGGCAAATATTTTAATGTTATTACAAATATGTATAAGGGAATTAAATCGAATGTAACTGCCACGAGTTTAACCTCTGATATGTTTCCATATACAGTGGGTGTTAGACAAGGTGAAAATTTGTCACCTTTTTTTCCTAACGATTTAGAAGAATTTTTATCAAAAAAGGATGTAGAGGGTTTGACATCACTATCATATCAACTGGAAAACAAATGTAATTTATATCTAAGACTTTTTGTATTATTATATGCAGATGATACAATATTATTATCAGAATCTCCTGATGATCTTCAACATCAACCTGATGTTTTCAAAGATATTGTAAAAGCTGGCATCTCAAAGTTAATAGTGATAAAACAAAAATTGTCATTTTTAATAAAGGTAGATCACGTGTAGATTATTCATTTAAGTAATTGTAGATAATAAAAAAATCCTTGGAGTACATTTTTGTAAAAATGGATCATTTAGTCTCAATGTGAAAGAACTTTGTGAAAAAGCTACTAGAGCTATGTATAGTGTAATAGCCAAATGTAGAAAACACGATATGTCAATTGATTGTAAATTAGATATGTTTGACAAAATTGCGAAACCTATTTTACTATATGGATGTGAAGTTTGGGGATTTGGTAATATAACACTGGTTGAAAAGTTACATCTGAAATTTTGTAAACATATCTTAAACCTAAAGTCTTCAACACCAAATTATATGGTTTATGGGGAACTTGGACGATACCCACTAATAATTAATGTTAAAGTCTGCATGATATCATTTTGGAGTAAACTTGTCTTTTCTCAAAATAATAAAGTTTCGTCAAAACTACAATATGCAATGGGTAAAATGAACGGACCCTGGTTTAAATTTATTGTTAGAATATTGAATGATTGTGGTCTATCTTTTATTTTGTATCAACAAAATGTAAATATCCAGTGGCTTAAGAAAACTGTTTTTCATATACTTCTAGACCATTTCAAGCAGTCATGGAATAGTGAAATGTATAATTCATCAAAAGGTATTAACTATCGAATTTGTAAAACCACATTATCTTTGGAAAAATACTTATTAGATCTGCCTTCTAAATATTAGAAATCTTTATGTACTTTTAGAACAAGTGATGCTAAATTGCCTATAGAACGAGGTAGATGGTATGATATACCTCGTGAAAGCCGTATATGTACCATATGTAACTGTATTGAGATAGGAGATGGATTTCATTATTTATTTCATTGTACAGATATGACAATTAAAGATAAGAGAGTTTTATACATACCAAATGTTTACAAATTTCAACTCTTTAATACTAATAATAAAAAATAAAAAATTGTTGATTAATCTGTGTAAATTCATTAAAGTTATAATTGAGAGAGTTAGCTCTCTAGGTTAATTGCTAATCATACTTTTTTCCTTTTTTTTTCACTGTCACTCCAATGCATGCAATGTATGTATTATATGTATTATTGTTCATTTTTTGTGATTTTTCTCAACACTGTAATTTATGCAGTTCGGAGAATAAAGAAATTGTCATTGTCAACAATTTTATGATGAACTGGCAGACCGGTCAATTTAAACGCAGTGTTTGGTTGACCAATTTAATTATTAATCATTAGTTTTTTAATTTTTTTGATCGATGCTGACTGGGGTAATTGTTACTTAATTGTTATGGTATTTTTCCCTTTTCCCGATTGCGACATGGCGAATGTGACCGGTCAGCAGAGGATGCTCACTCCTCTTATTTTTGTGGATGACCGTCTTTGCTCTGTTCCTGTCTTGTATTTTCCTCTGGACATTTGATTTGAACACTGTTTGTTGTCACTATATCTCTTTGTAAATCTATTCATAAGATAAAATAATATATGAAAAGAATATATGATATTGTAAAACAATTATTTTTGTCTCATTTCTAAAGAGTTTGTGAACGGAGTTTTCAAAAACAAGAAATGTTCTGAAAATTTGTGGGAGTTGGCTCCTTAAGAGTTTGAGAGAGAATTGGAGGCAAAGAAAAGACAAATCAGCAGTAATGCAATGGGGGAACATTCGGCTTCAACTACCTGCGCGATTAATGCAGTTTGCAAACACTGAGATTCAAAAGGAACATAAGCAAACACTAACATTAGTACGCATGAATGTTCAAAATGAACATTTCAAGAGTTTTTTACCACTGTAAAAGATAGAATTATTGGTATTCTCAAAGAAATTTTGGTTGAACTAGAAAAAATAGATTATATTTTTATGGTCGGAGGATTTTCAGGCTCGGAGTTTTTGACAAACGAGATAAAAAGCAACCCTGCTTTCTCTTCCATTAAATCCATCTCTCCCAATGAACCTGACACGGCGGTCCTGAAAGGAACCGTTTTATTTGGATACAATCCTCGTGCAGTCTCTGCAAGAATATGTAGATATACATACGGTTTTAGCGTTCTAAGGGACTTTGATAGCAAGATACATCCTCACGTGCTACTATTGACGGTTATGAGAAGTGCAAAGATGTTTTCAGCGACTTGGTATACAAAGATGAGTTAGTGAAGTACGTAGAAGTGAGAACTCATACGACACATTCAGATCGTCGTAGCAAGGATAGAAAGTTTGTTTCGATGACAAAGGATCTCTTTCAAGCAAGAAACGTGGTTAAAGGTCAGTTAGCTTTTGTTACTGGTGAAGGGTTTAAGTCTATTGGGAAAATTGTACGCACGCCTCCTGGAAATGGTTGGCCGGACAGGGTAGACTATGCAACCAAAATATACTTTGGACAGACAAGCATCCGGATAGAGACCTGTGATACGGCGAATAAAGAAAGCATAAAAGCATCATTTGAGTTAGATTAAATATTACAGCGATAAAACACACGACTATCCAATGTGGGAGACGTATTTCCAATGTCATACTACATTTTTGAAAATTTTTATCTAGATACTAATAAGAAATTCCGCAGTTTTGACATTTTTGATTTGTCAGTTATAAAAGCTTTAATCTTTTTTCTTAAGGAGTCTCGGGGGAGAATGTTTCAAACATACGATTTCCTTTAATGTTTTTTTACAGTAAAATGTCAACTTATGAGTTAACTATGTGCAAAATATAAAGTAAAATGACCGGATAGTTTATTTGTTTGTCGTGCTCAAATTTTGGTCGTATGTCCGATTCATCACCGACATTTTATATAGGATTATACAGGAAAATGAGGGTTTTCATTTTCAATTTCATATCTAAAAACTACATACATACGATTTTCAATTTTCAGCGATGGAAGGTTAACGTATAAGTAAACTTTTTGCCAAATTAAAAAGAAATTGACCGGATGGTTTTTAGGCTATCCGTCCTCATAGTTTGATCCTATAAACGTGCCGTGCCAGCCATTTTACATTATAGAATTGTATGATACAAAAGGATGTTTACGAATCAAATTTAATTTTATTTGTATTAGAGGAAAAAATACATTTCCACTCACACAGAACGTAGAAGGGTCGCGTATATGTTTTTATTTTGCAAATTATAGTTTTGATTTTCATTATTGACGCTGTAATATAGAAAATGCACGACGTTAATTTTTGTCAATTGTTACGTCACAGTCTCAACTGACGTCATCATAAGACGTTGACTCCGACGACAATTACCTCGATTTTAAAGAAGCAGCGAAAAAATTAAAATACTTCTGACATTATTCTAACGATTCATTTCACTTAAAATAATTTTTTGAGTGTAATTTTTCTGAAATAAAAACGTTACATGATAACCTGTATCATTGAACATTTTACTTTGAATTTGTGTTTTACAACAGTAATGCGCAATACCCTGCGCAGAGGGCGCAAAATTTTAAACCCACTACCGACATTAAGTGCACATACTGAACCTAAGAAAAAATATTATGCCCCCCCCCCCAAAAAAAAACCTCCTAAAAACAACAACAACAAAAACACAAAAAACACCCAAATCCCCCCCCCCCCCCTCCAAAAAAACCCCAAACAAACCAAGAAAAAAAACCAATACACAAAAAAGAAACCCAAACATTTTTTCTTATCAACATTTAAGGTTCAACCGATGTATTTCTACTGTTTTGTACGTGGTCTACTGTATAGTTCCAATTTCAATGTTTTTATTTGTAAATCATGGTAATAAATTGCTTTGTTTTAAAAACGAAAATTGGTTATTGGATTAAGGTTTATTAAAAAAATGTTTGCTCCCTCCTGAAAACTGTTGGCCGAACAGGGTAGACTATACCACCAAGATATACAATGTACTTCGGACTGAGTAGAACTAAGAGACATCAAATACAGTACAAATTATGTAATCTTTTGAGTGAGACTGAATATCAATTTAGTCAATGCTATGGTAGAAATAAAAATTGCCAAATATCCTAAAAAGAAGACCGAGTTTGAAAAGGAGGGAACATATTTCCACGAGATTCAAAACGTACAATAAGTTTTTTATAAGTCCCTAAAATCATTCATAAGTGTTTTTAAGAATGTTGATAATTCAACTAGTATCAAAATTTGATAATGATAATAATTTATATGTATGTTGTCATCTTTATTATCATCTCATAAAAAACTCAAAATGTCTAGCCTGAGTAAGAACAGACATACTTATTCCTTAAAGTTTAGTTCATCCAAGCAAAACGTATAAATCTCCGAAATGAACTGCAAAATGCGAAGAAATATCTAATCTCCTAAATGGTAGCTAGCCTGACCCATTTTTACGATCCACAGTTTTTGCGTCTCATAGATAGCGTACTTTAGGCCAATGTTTGGCCAACATCATTGGTTACGTTGGATCTAGATTGGCAAATGACGGTGGGCCAAACTATTTTACATAAGATCTATGTTGGTCTAATGTTGGGTCAATGTTGGTCCCTTATTAGTTCAACATTGGCCAAATGTTAAGTTATATTGATATAATGTAGGTTAAACAATACACAAAATATTAAAACACTGAAATCAAGAATGCAAAAACCCCGATAAATATCATTTTAATGAATCAGATGTCATCAATGGGTTTAGCAACCATATACAAGGGTAAATTAATATCCACAGTTAACTTAATT
Source organism: Magallana gigas (assembly GCF_963853765.1). Taxonomy (NCBI): domain Eukaryota; kingdom Metazoa; phylum Mollusca; class Bivalvia; order Ostreida; family Ostreidae; genus Magallana; species Magallana gigas. The sequence continues at coordinate 1,098,279 of NC_088854.1, read as the reverse complement.
CCGGAAATTGAGAAAAGTAACAAATCACTCTCCCTTGTCCACTCTAGTATTTTTATATACTGCAAATTGGCGGTATAAAAGATTGACGATTTTCTAAACTGAAAAGAAAAGGACGATGGGAAACTTTGACGATTTGATATTTGCAAACTAAAAGAAAGATGTATTTTTCTTTGTTTCCTTGATTTGCACACTAATGAACGCGTGTCAAATCATTAATAAATGGTAGTTATTTGAATTCATTTTTTTCGCCAGAGAGCATGTGGCGTGTTCATGAAAAATTAGGAAAAGACAAAGAGTTCATAAAGATAGCCTTTACCTCCACCGGAATTACTACTACCCGCTAACCAGCAAAATGTGAAATGTGAAAACGTATGCATGTCTATTTCATTGTTGGCTACTCAGTCATGGCTTATTAAAATCAACAAGGTTTGTCTGACTTTTGAGCTAAGATTTTGCAGTCTGTATATTTCACCTGAAACCAGCACATATTTAACTTGTTTTGACGCAAGTAAAAGATAGTTACGTCTACTGAAAGTCCAATGCCTTGTTAAAATGATTCTAAATAAATAAATGGATTAAAGGAAAGGATTATGTATAACATCTATCAGGTTGTACATATGCCCGAGGTAAGAAACTTGCTATCGGTATGGCATGGTAATTAATATATATCAAAATGTCTTTAGGAGTCACTTAAAATATCTCAGATTACTTAGTTATTAGAGTATTAGATTGATTCTTCTCAGTAGAGTATACAACAGTTCAGTGGACAGTTAACATGTTTTTATTAAAAAAGTCACATTGTTTAATATAGAGTTTACCAATCTAGTAATTAGCTAAACCAAATTAATTTCACTACAAAAAATTGAGATAAATACTTAAATTTATGTTTCATTTCCTTGGATATGACTGTAAAATCCTTTCTTAAAAAAAACCCTGCATTTATCATGACTCTGTTTAACTTTATTCCATGTATAAGCTAAGTGAACGCATACTTGGACATAACAACCGATCAAATATAACCAATCCCATAAAAACTGGTTGGTCTTGAATTTTCTCTCTTAATTAGTTGGTCAGTGAATATACTCTGATCTCAAGATTACCTGTAAATTCTTCATTTTTGAACAACTATGTAACAGAGTACTATTTTGCATAATCTATTTGTTTTGATTTCGGCTCTTTGTATGCAGCTTTAAACGGTAAAACATAAAATTGTATATTTTCACACGTTTCCCATGATATTATGTAAATATTATTGTTAGGTTTGACATTATTTAAACAACCCGATTTTCTGGAATTCTGATATACAGATAGTAAATGTTACAGTAGTCTGTGTATCAAACATAAACTACCCTGTAATGTAGGTGAACTACAATATAAAAAGATAATTGTTAATTAACAGACGTTTTATCAATGTTTGGAAAATGTCGTGCTTTCCGCTAAAATTAAAAGAAATTTACAAGGATGACCTAACGTCGACTAAAGATTGTGTTCCCAACTAACATCGGTACTCAAGCAAGGATGTGTGGACATTATGTGGTCCTTAACCCTACATAGGGCCAACGTACTGTACCCAATGCCAACGAACCAACAAATACCCGACGTTGGCTTAACATTGGGTCAGCGTTGTATACCCAACGTCAACGGATCAACTATTATCCATTTCAGCTTAAACTGTGACCATGCCCCTTTAAAGTTTTAGTATCCTGTCAATATTAGACAATTTTTATCAATTGAACAACGTCATTGTTCTATTTAAAGAAACCTAGCGGACATGTTGATTACTGGTCCAAGGTTGGTGTTTAGGTATTTTGTATATATTTAGAAATTTTACAAAACAAAAGATACATCAGAGTAGATGTAGATGAAGATAAAGAAATGAAGATATCTAAGATAAAAAATGTCGGTTTATTTAATGCATTTTTATAAAATTAATAATATTATTTTCTTGTGGGAGCCATTGTTTGTTGTATTTTTAGTTTGAAGTTTGAAGAATGATTAATCATTATTCATATATTTATTAATTTTCTTTTGTATTTTGTAATGCTTCATTGTGACAAAATTAATTTTTAATTATTTTATATTAAAAAATTAATTTTCTTAACTCAACTTTACTTTCATTTTCGATTCCATATGGAAATCCCATACTTTTGTGTTGTAAGAGCTTTTCGTTACCAACAATGTAACATATTTATTTGATTAACATCTTGATACAATAGTATATTCTTATAAAAGCAATTCATTTTTCAGCAGAATAAAACAACAGGAAATATGGCGAGTCAAGAAAAAATCCCGGTTCAGGTATCAGAATGTTCCTCCATGTACAATTGGGATATTGTAGTAGCCATTGACATAGGAACAAGCTACTCAGGGTATGCATACAGTGACAGAAAACAGATCAAAGAAAACAAGATCAATCTCAATGAATGGATAGGAAATTTTAGTCACGATAAAACAGCCAAGGCCCCTTCCATCGTCCTACTGAACGAAGACAGATCCTTCAACTCCTTTGGTTATGAAGCAGAGGCAAATTACGCTAAGATGGTTAAAGATAAAACGCACCATAAATGCTACAGATTTCGCAATTTTAAAATGAGACTTTACCATGAAAAGGTACCGTTTCTATATATAATAGTTTGCCGGCATTTTAGAAAGATATCGTAATTCATTGATCATTTGTTATTTTTATTTTTGTTGTTGTATTTTTGTAATAGAACATTACTGAAACGTTTGAGATTCAAGACGACACAGGGAGTGTGTCCATGCCAGCTATTGACATATTTGAACACATAATAAGAGTGCTAAAAGGTCACTTTGAAATCGCTGCCAAGGGCTGCGGGTCAGTGTACAAATGTGAAAATGTCCTTTTCGTCTTGACGGTTCCTGCAATTTGGTCTGAATCTGCAAAGGAGTTTATGAAAAAGGCCGCAATTAAGGTTGATAAAAAATGTATCATTTAATTATGTGGAAGATAATGAGTGTCAACATATAAGACACTATTAATATGTAAAAAAAAAGACGTCTATATCTATTTAAATGTTATTTGAAACAGGCAGAGATAGCAGAGTATCAGATTCTTCTAGCACTAGAACCGGAAGCGGCAGCACTGTACTGTAGGGAACTACAGGATCATATGCTTACACTGGCGTTCGAACCAGGAACCAAGTACATGGTCCTCGATATGGGAGGTAAGGAAACTTAAATGATCATAAATATGATAAAAATATAATAAAAACATGTATATTCTTATATTCTTATATTCGTATTTGTACAACAATTCAGGATCAATTTTTTGACTCGCAGTAAAGTTTTAATAAAATGCATAAAAACAAACTAGCTGACCGAATTAAAAAAAAACAATACTATCGCCAATACAATATGGATTGTAACATATACAACATTCATGGTATATTATTATGGATTAGACACTATTAGAGATAAATATTAGATAAGTTCTAAACACAAACTATCCTTTCAACTGATATCTATTCTAGACTTTCATTACAATATCAATGAATAATGGTGTTTTGTTCTAGTGGGCTTTGTGTGGTTTTGGGCTTTTGTTTGCAGTAGTAAGCTACAAACTTTTATCTATACATGAAGCTAGTTATTTAAAAAGTGTAACATTCTCTGTTATTTTAGGGGGTACCATTGACATAGTGGTTCACAAGATCATGGAGGACAAGACATTAGCGGAAGTCTATAAAGCCAGCGGTGGAGACTGGGGTGGAACTATTGTTGACGCCGAATTTAAGGTGTTTGTCACTGGATTATTCAAGAATGAGGAGTGTATTGATAAGTTATGGGAGATAGCCCCTAGAGATGCTTTAGATTTTGAGAGAGAATTTGAAGCCAAGAAAAGACAAATCAGCTGTAATACAAGTCTGGATGACATCCGACTCCAGATTCCCAATCGATTAAAAATGTTTGCAAACACAGAAATCCAAAATCAGGGCAAATCAATGACATTGGAACACATTTACGTTGACCAAACACAGTTCCAAGGTTTTTTTAAAACTGCCAAAGACAAAATAATTCATATCATTGAAAACATCATTGCTGAAGTAGAATCAGTTGAGTTCCTCATAATGGTTGGAGGGTTTTCATGCTCAGAGTTTTTAAGAGACAGCATAAGAAGTCATCCTGCTTTTTCTACCATTCAGGTAATTTCTCCACCCGAACCGGGTACGGTGGTCCTTCAAGGTGCTGTGAAGTTTGGCTACAGTCCTCGTGCTGTTTCGGCAAGAATCTGCCGTTATTCATACGGTATGCGCGTAAATAAGCCGTTTGGGAGCAAGATTCACCCTCAATGCAAACTTGTTATCATTGATGGTGATGAGATATGCAAAGATGTTTTTCATGCCTTGGTGTACAAAAATGACTTAATAAAGTACGACGAAGAGAGAAGTTATACCGGAGTTTCTCGACATCGAAACAAGGATAGGAAATTTGTTTCAATAGAAATTATCCTTTACGAAGCCAAGAACGTCAGAGAGGGTCAGTTGGCTTTTGTTACAGATGAAGGGTTCAAACCTGTTGGAAAAATTGTTTGCAAGCCCCCTGAAAATGGTTGGCCAGACATCGTAAACTATACAATTAAGATATACTTCGGTCAGACTAACATCCGGATAGAAACCTGCGATACGGCAAATAAAGTACCCATGAAGACATCGTTTGAGTTAGACTGAATACCACAGCGTTACAACAAAATACTATGTAATGTGAGACTTTACGGAAGGGTGTACGGGGGCTATTGTATACTTCATGTGTATCAAACATATAAAAGTTCTACGTTCTTGTGATCAGTATCTAAGTGAAAAGTTCATAAAAAAGCCTTTTTGTTAGGCTTTTCAAATCTTCAAATATGTTTGAAAATATCATATGAAAGAAATACGTAAAACAAAACCTATCATTTTTTCGGATACGATATTTTAAACATATTTTATATATATAGATGATTAAATGAATGATGTAAAGGGTAACACAAAAGTTAAATCAACAAGGGTTTAGTCAACTTACATTGAAGTGGGTCTTTCATTACATTCTATGTTATTGCCTCAATTATGTTATATCACCTTAATCGCGTTAATTTCATCTTCAATTAATTGTTGTTTGATATTATAAAACGACAACGACAATTTGGATTGTGTCAAATTTTGTAAAGGTACTTTTAAAACGATGAAAATTGCATAGTGATATGAAAAAAAATGACCAAAGTTAAATATTTATTAAGCCGTCAATAATTTACATGTAAAGTGTCATCTATATTTTCACACAAACCTATATTGTCTTGCCAGTGTAAGAAATACATTTTGCTTCCTTAAAGAATAGTTCATCCAAGCAAACTGCAATAGGTTAAAATGATAAATTCTATTTCATTAAGGTATGGAACAATTGCCTGGACAGGTTTATTTCACTTTTAGCCATAACCACGTTAGCCTGTCAAATACCAAACGGCATTGATCTATTGTAATGTTCATTTCTGTTGGTCACTTTGGATAAGTCTTTATTAATTTTTTTATTTTAGAAGAAATACAATTCTGGGCATTGAGCTTAAAACCTAATACATGTTCAAATCTTTTGATATTTTCAGTCATTTTCTCTTTTGACTGATTTTGAGACAATTGAGAGTTTCATATTTGTTGGTATTTCAAGTTATTTTTGCTCATTCAACCCCTTCAAACGAACTCAATTGACTTCAAAAGATCTTCAAATTCTTTTGACAACTTAACATCATTCGTCTCGTGACTATTATGAAGTATGTTATCCAATTCCTCTAATTATAATATAAACGGCTCTTTGGTTTGATATTATTAAACCGCCTTCCTGTTTGCGTATCTAGCTAATAGGTTAAGTGAGCTATTCTGATCACATTTTGTCTGTCGTCCTTCTGTCTGTCCGTCTGTCTGTAAACTTTTCACATTTTCTCAAGAACCACTGGACCGTTTTAACCCGAACTTGGCACAAAGCATCCTTAGGCTAAGGGGATTCAAAGTTGTGAAAATTAAGGACCGCATGCTTTTATAACGGCAGATAACTAGGAATTATTACAAATTTTCGGGAAATTTTAAAGGAAAGCTGAAACTTGTGTGGAGGCATCCTCAGGTAGTGTAAATTCAAAGTTGTGAAAATCATGACCCCCGGGGGTAGGATGGGCCATAAATATATTATGGGGGATCGAATTTATACATAGGAATATATAGAATCCTCAGGTAGTGTAAATTCAAAGCTGTGAAAATCATGACCCCCGGGGGTGGGGTAGCACCACAATAGCGGGGGGGGGGGGGGTGGGTGGGGTCGAATTTTACATAGGAATATATAAAGTATATCTTTAAAATCTTCTTCTTAAAAACCATGTGGCCAGGAAAGCTGTTACATATACTGAAGCAGTCTCAGATAGTGTAGATTCAAAGTTATGAAAGTCATGACCCCCGGTTGTAGAGTGAGGCCACAATGGGAGTTAACTTTTTACATAGGGATATATAGAGTGAAGCTTCAAAAATTTTCCTCTCAGAAACCTTTTGGCAAGGAAAGCTGTCACTTGTGTAGAAGCATCCTCAGATTGTGTAGATTCAAAGTTATGAAAATCCTGACCCTCGGGGTTAGATAGAATGGGGACTCAGTGGGGGGGGGGGGGGGGTGAATTTTAACATAGTTATATATAGAGTAAATCTTTAAAAATCTCTTTCACAGAAACTGTTAAGCCAAGAAAACTGAAACTTATGTGGAAGCATTCTCAGGTAGTGTAGATTCAAAGTTGTGAAAATCATGACCGCCGGGGTGGAGTGGGGCCACAATGGGGGTCGAATTTTAACATACAAGTATATTTTGTAAATCTTTAAAAATCTTTTTAAGAACCATTTGGCTAGAAAAAATAAACCTTATGTGAAAGCATTCTCCGGTAATGAAGATTCAAAGCTGTAAAAATCATGACCCTCGGGGGTAGGTTGGAGCCACAATGGGTGTCAAAATTTAACATAGGAATATATAGAGTATATCTTTAAGATCTTCTTCTCAGAACCATTTGGCCAGGAAAGCTGAAACTTATGTGGAAGTAGTCTCAGATAGTGTAGATTTAAAGTTGTGAAAATCATAACCCCGAGGGGTAGGAAGGGGCCACAGTGGCAGTCGACTTTTTACATAGGAATATATAGAGTAAATCTTTAAAATTCTTCTTCTCAGAAACCATTAGGCCAGGAAAGCTGATACTTGTGTAGAAGCATCCTCAGATAGTGTAGATTCAAAGTTGTGAAAATCATGACCCTCGGGATTAGGGTGGGTCCACAATGGGGGGTTGAATTTTAACATAGTTGTATATAGAGTAAATCTTTAAAATTCTTCTTCTCAGAAACTGTTAGGCCAGGAAAACTGAAACTTATTTGGAAGAATCGTCGGGTAGTATAAATTCAAAGCTGTGAAAAGCATGATCCCCGGAGGTAGGGTAGGGCCACATTGGGGATCGACTCTTTATATAGGAATATGTAGAGTAAATCTTTAGAATCCTTCAATTTTAAAAAACAATCCAAACAAACAATTGCGTAGAAAAGGTGTATCTTTAGTGAAAGCAACTTCAGATAGTGTAGATTTGAATATCTGTCAATCAAAATCTTTAGAAGTAGGGTGGGGCCACATTGGGGATTCAGTTGTACAAAGGAAAACATTTTAATTATTCACAAAAACTGAAATGTTATTATAAACGCCTTTACTTATATGCAAACATTTTTACATGTTGCTAATTCTTTAAAATTGTGTAAACTTTGGCCTCTGGACGATTATTGGGCCTCACAGGGGGTTCAGAGTTTGATGTAGGTTTATATCCTGTATATAAACAATTGTTTAAGGTCTTTTGAGAACTGCAATGCTGAATGTGATATGACTAATATAATCATCAGTTTAGAAAAGGGACTTGATGATAAATATAAGAATATTCAGGGGGAAACTGATTTTTTCATACAGGATCTAAATGTATAATACTACACTGTTCAGATATTTTTTATTATGACTCCATGAAGCTGATTTTATTATGACTATTGTTGCTCAGGTGAGCGATGTTTCCCATGCGCCTCTTGTTTTATTATGACTACATTAAGCTGATTTTATCATGCCTATTATCGCTCAGGTGAGCGATGTGGCCCATGGGCCTCTTGTTTATATTTAATCTTAAATTTTAATGCATGTTCGAAAGGTAAAGAATATAACTGACAAAATTTGTGGTCAACATAAACGTGGAATTGACAATACACAAACACCTTTTGTGTAGTCCCAACTGGGATTCAGAGGTTGATTTCTGTCTTTTACTCGGCAGTTGACAGTGGCTTACACATAAGAAATACATTAGTAAAGTGTTGAAAGAGTAAAAATAGAAGAAAAGACATTTGAAAATATCAGGTCAAACATGACCATGCCCCTTAGTTTTCGGTATTATGTCAAACAAACACGTTTTATCAGTTTAAATACGTCATTCTGCTGTTAAAGAGACCTAGCTGGCACGTGGATTTATAGTCTAAGGTTGGTGTTCCATCATTTTGTATAGATTTAGAACGTCTTTTAACAAGAAATAAGAAACAGCGAAGTAGTACAACGAATTAATAAGTAAAAATAAAAGTTGTTGTCATAGCTAGTGCATATGCATAAAATCAAAATATTAATCATGGTGGCCATTATTTTATGTAATTTTTGTTTGAAGTTTAAATGTAGGTCAATTATTACGCATATGTTTAAGAACTTTTTTTAGTCATTTTTTTTTATTGTTTCATCATGTAAAGTTTAATAATTGTTCAAGCTTTAAATCACTTATTTTTACGTCATTTAACTTTCGTTTTCGGTTTATTATGGAAACCCCATATTTCAAAACTTTAAGGTATTACATACCTTATTTTCTTTTTCAACAACACCAATTATTTCAATTTAATTTTGAATTGCTTATATGCTTGAGTAGTGAATTCTTATAATAACAATTTTTTGCAGCAGTGAAAGTGTGTAAATGTTATTTCCAAAGCGATATGGCTGATCAAGAAAAGCTACCAGTATATGTATCAGAACATATTTCCGACAACTACAACTGGGATATTGTAGTAGCATTTGACATAGGAACAAGCTACTCAGGGTATGCATACAGTGACAGAAAACAGATCAAAGAAAACAAGATCAATCTCAATGAATGGATAGGAAATTTTAGTCATGATAAAACAGCCAAGGCCCCTTCCATCGTCCTACTGAACGAAGACAGATCCTTCAACTCTTTTGGTTATGAAGCAGAGGCAAATTACGCTAAGATGGTTCAGGATAAAACGCACCATAAATGCTACAGATTTTGCAATTTCAAAATGAGACTGTACCACGAAAAGGTAGGTTTTACAATAAAATAGTTTGCTGCCATTAAAAAAGAAGCATAATTTTATAATCAATATGATATATTTTAATTTGATAACAGAGCATCAATGAAACTTTTGAGATACAAGAGGACGGAGGGAAAAGGAAGATACCAGCAATTGATATATTTGCACACATAATTAGGGTGTTAAAGGGTCACTTTCAAAACACTATAGAAAGACGCGGATCAGTGTACAAATCTAAAAATGTCCTTTACGTCTTGACAGTTCCTGCAATTTGGTCCGAATCTGCAAAACAGTTCATGAGAAAGGCAGCCATTAAGGTTATTAAACAATGTATTTTATCAAGTAAATAACGAAAATTTTAGTGAAATCATTCTCCACTTAGCGAATATAACATAAATTTACAAACATCATAAACATTTCTAAATCTGATTAAATGTTATTTTAACTAGGCAGATTTAGCAGAGTATCAGATTCTTCTAGCACTAGAACCGGAAGCGGCAGCACTGTACTGTAGGGAACTACAGAAACATATGGTTACATCGGCATTCGAACCAGGAACCAAGTACATGGTCCTTGATATGGGAGGTTATGAGTTTATTTATTTATAAGCTCACCTTAGCTACAGCTCAATTGAGCTTTTCTGATCACTTTTTGTCCGATGTCCGTCTGTCCGCCCGTCCGTCCGTCTGTCCGTCTCTCTGTCGGTAAACGTTTTACATTTTCGACTTATTCTCCTGAACCAATGGGCCAATTTCAACTAAATTTGGCACAAAGCATCTTTAATTAAAGGTTCACACCCTATTTGAAGGAGATATAATTAGGATTTATTGAAAATTTGGTTTAATTTTTCAAAAGTCTTCTTTAAAAACCATTTGGCCAGAAAAGCTGAACCTGTGTGAAAACATCCTCAGATAGTTTAGATTCAAGTTTGTTCAAATCATGGTCCCCGGGCGTAACGTGGGGCAAAAATGGGGGGGGGGGGGAGGGGCGAATTTTTATATGGGAGTATATAGAGTTAATTTTTAAAAATCTTCTTCTTAACCCCATTTGGCCAGAAAAACTGAAACTTGTGTGGAAGCCTCCTCAGATAGTGTAGATTTAAATTTGTTAAAATCATGGTCCCCGGGGGTAAGGTGGGGTCACAAAGGGTGGGGGTCACATTTTTACATGAGAATATAAAGAGAAATTTTATTTTTAATCTTTTACCCAGAACACGACTGACTAGAAAAGCTGCAATTTGTGTAGGGTAAATTTGGTTGAATTATGTTCCCCAGGGGTAGGGTAGGCGCACAATGGGGAAACGTTTTGGGAGATTAGTGAAAGCAACCTAGATAGTGTAGATTCAAGTTCGTCAAAATCATATTTTTCAAGAGTAGAGTGGAGCCACGTGGGAGAGGGGGGGGGGGGGGCGGGGGCGCAATTTTACAAAGGAAAATATTTCAAATTTACCAAATCTTAAATGTTATCTTAAATGTATGATTTTACTTATATGCAAGCATTTTGAAATAATTGTGATTCTTTAAAATTGTTTAGACGTTGACCCCTGGCAATTCTTGGGCTTCACAAGTTTGATATCGGTTTATATCCCATTTAATTTAGATATTCTTGAGAACTGTAATGTTAAATATGTGAAATGACTATACTGTGACAATAAGGGACCAATTATAAACAGAATGTCCAGGAAAAAATTGATTTTTTAACACAGGATCTGTTATACTACATTGCTCATATTTTTTTTTTGTATGACTCTATAAAGCTGATTTTATGATGTCTATTGTTCAGGTGAGCAATGTTGCCCATGGGTTTCTTGTTTTTTGTTTTGTTGGGGTTTTTTTGGGACAAAAATGAATATTATATGTGACATTTATAGTCTATTTTAAAGAAACGACAATGTATCATATATGACTATATAATAATGACCGATAAAAGTTATCTGAAAACAAGTATCAGTACTTAGACTCCATACACGATAGAATATCTGGCAAAACATATAGCAATATACAACTAAAATAGATTTTAAAAGCTAGTACCTCTCCAAAAATTTTGGATACAAGTGGTCGTAACAGAAAACCTTAAAATACCGAAACTCACAACACACCAGTCTGGTTCTCAACCTCAACTTTTATGTTTAATTTTAAATGAAAATTTTTAATCTTTTACAAAGTTATTTAGACCCAGTTACAAATAAAATGAAATACTTTCAATTGAAGCAAGCGCACAAGAGTTATCTTTCTTTTAAAATATTAAAAATATACACTCATGTATTATTCATACTAATTTGTTGAAATAAAATTTTGGTTTCCAATAGAACCATTCAACCTATCTGCTTTACTGATGTAAAAGCTACCTTAACATTATTTATATGCATGCTTTTTACAAAATGTTATTCCTTATTACGACAAAAACACTTTATTATCTTCAATGAAATACCATACATACATTTTTGTCACTGTCACAAAACTATGATTTATATTAACTTATGAAAATTCTAAAGAGATGCATTTCAAACAAACCATGAAATTATGACCAAAATTTCTACGTACCAATGGATATTTACTCTATACATGTTAAGTTAGACCGGGTCATTTAGAAATTTGTGTCCAATTAAACTTTTAAAAAAAAATTTGAACAGTTAAAACAACTTACATGTATATTTATATTGAACAGCTAGTTTAACATATCTTATCCCATATTCTTTGATTTAGTTTCACAAGTTTTTTTCTGCAAACATTGGAAAAAATTGAAATGTTCCAAATACACATAATCTAAAAGTCCCTTAAAAGAATATACTAATTTAAATTTTAATAATATTAGTATTATAAGTATTAAAATTTTGGTCCTAACATGGAACATCGTTGAAAAAATTGCATTAGTATCCCCAGTCCGGCAAGCCTATTTTCACCAAGTGTTTTGACATATTTATGGTTTTCTCTCCTTTTGAAAAATACGAGCTATATATTTGTACTGAAGCCACCATACTTGTACTATACATGTACTTTAAGTGAAATACATGTCATCTTAAATAATCATTTATGTGCCCAAAACTATAACGGGAAATTTATCACGCTGTGTAAAAAAAAAAGAACCGGATACGAAAAAAACTAGAGTTACATTAACAGGGTCGATAAATATGTTCTTCTAATGAGCAGCAAAAATTCTCAATGTTTTAAACAATGAAACAGTTTTGAGGTCGCTGAAAAAGTTGTTTTGGGTTTTGTGGTGCCATTTATCTGTATATGTGTTGATTTTAGTTTTACATAAAGCCAACCACCGTAACATTCTCTGTTATTTTAGGGGGTACCATTGACATAGTGGTTCACAAGATCATGGAGGACAAGACATTAGCGGAAGTCTATAAAGCCAGCGGTGGAGACTGGGGTGGAAATATTGTTGACGCCGAATTTAAAGCGTTTGTCACTGGATTATTCAAGAATGAGGAGTGTATTGATAAGTTATGGGAGATAGCCCCTAGAGATGCTTTAGATTTTGAGAGAGAATTTGAAGCCAAGAAAAGACAAATCAGCTGTAATACAAGTCTGGATGACATCCGACTCCAGATTCCCAATCGATTAAAAATGTTTGCAAACACAGAAATCCAAAATCAGGGCAAATCAATGACATTGGAACACATTTACGTTGACCAAACACAGTTCCAAGGTTTTTTTAAAACTTCAAAAGAAGAAATAATTCGCATCATTGAAAAAATCATAGGTGAAGTAGGAGCAATTGAATTGATTTTGTTGGTTGGAGGGTTTTCGTGCTCAACATTTTTAAGAGAGGAAATAATAAAATATTTTGCTTTTTCTAACATTCGGATCATCTCTCCCCCCGAGCGTAGTACAGTGGTCCTAAAAGGTGCAGTAATTTTTGGTTACAATCCCTGTGCTGTTTCGGCAAGAATCTGTAGATATACCTATGGCATAGGTATTCTCGAGCCCTTTGACAGCAAAAAACACCCTCAAAGAAAACGCGCTATTATTGACGGAAAGGAGATGTGCAAAAATGTTTTTCATGTCTTAGCGTACAAAGATGAGATAGTAAAGTACAATGAAGAGAAGACTTTTAAGAGTATTTCGCGTCATCGGAACAAGAATAGAAAATTCGTTTCAATAACGATAGAGCTCTATCAAGCTAAGAACGTCAGAGAGGATCAGTTGGCTTTTGTTACAGATGAGGGCTTCATGTTTATAGGACAAATTGTTTGCATGCCCCCTGAAAATGGCTGGCCGGACAGGGTAGACCTTATAACTAAGATATACTTCGGACAGACCAGCATCCGGATAGAGAACTACGATACAGCGAATAAGGAACAGATAAAAGCATCCTTTGAGCTAGACTGAATTCCACAGCATACTTACAAAAGACTACGAAATGTGAGAGACGTATTTTCCAAACAGTAAAAAAGAGCAAAACGTCTATTTTAGAATATTCAAAAGGTTAAATATATGTACAAATCACATAATATTGTTTTTAACAATGTGAATATGCTAGATATTTTCGGTTCGATCTCATTATCATTATTTGCGAAGTTACGATAATTTCTGTTTCTTGAAAAACACACTGCTTTAATTAAATAAAACTTAGTTTTTTAGATTTGTTTGTCTCCTAATCATTTGAGTTTATTTCGTATTGCTTTGTTGTCTACAATACTTTTGGATTTTTTTAAAAAGAAGATTATTTTCAATTTGATAAACAAATTTTGAAAAATCATTTATTTCATGATTCAGTAAATAAAATTACGTAGAATTATATTCATTAGTTTTTCGATTTGTAGATATGCTATCAAGCTTTTGAATAAGCAAAAGTGTTTATATACTTAAAGTTAATGAAATAAATGCGTAACGAATAATTGGATGACAAACCCTATGTTAAAATCCATTAAAAAACTTAATGTATAGAAATCTCATCACAAAAAAACTACTCTTGCAACATGGAGGAGTGAAAGAGTAAATCACTTTCTAAATAACGGTAAAGAATGTATCATTTTAAACAATTGTTTAGAAATCTCATTATTAAAAGAATATTACAGAAAAAACACAGAAAATAGAAAGAAAAACAGTGAATTTGAAAAACGAGGACACGCCTGAGCTACGTTTCTTGAAATACTGATTAGGTAAATTTTTGTTTTTAAAACAAACGTTAAGAGCGATTTTTTTAAAAATAGTTTTCCATTTATCTGCTGTTTATGATTACATGTTGTTGTTTATTTGCAGTTATAATTTATAAGTATTTATTAATTGATTTATAAACATCAAATAACTTAAAAATAAAGCACTAATTTTTAACATACATAGAGACATGTGAAAAGGAAGTTAAATGCATGAAGCAATGTCACAATATCCAAATTGCAAAATTTGGTACAAAAATAACCATCAAATTAACAAAATAAAGGAATTTAGGGATAGAGCAAGTTAAATTACATACATTTTGGATTACAATATGCCGGAGTCGTGCAACTGTGATATTGGTGATAGCCAGTTTTTAATCCTACAAGATTTCTTTCTTTAGCTCTTTAACTGTAGACGCTGCGAGAAGTTAAAGATAATTTCTCTCAAAACTAGTCAGCAGTCTGAATTTTTTTTACGTCAATGCAGTTTTTAGCGCACCTGAGCTGAAAGCTCAAGAACCATTTGGCCAGGAAAGCTGAAACTTTTTTGGAAGCATTCTCAGGTAGTAAAGATTCAAAGTAGTAAAAATGTTGACTCCCGGGAGTAGGATCGGCCACAATGGAGGTAATCTAAACTACCTGAGGATGCTTCTACATAAGTTTCAGCTTTCATAGCTGGTTGCTTTCTGAGAAGATATTTAAAGATTTATTCAATATATTCATATGCAAAATTGAAAAAACCCAATTGCGGCTCCACCATATCATCGGGAGTCACGATTTTCACAACTTTGAATCTTCACTACCTGAGGATGCTTCCATATAATTGTCAGCTTTCCTGGCCAAATGGTTCTTGAGAAGAGGATTTTTTTAAAGATTTACTCTAAATATTCTTATGTAAAAAGTCTACCCCCCATTTTTGCCCCTCCCTACCTTCGAGGTTCATGATTTTCACAACTTTGAATTCACGCTACCCCGAATATGCTTCCACACAAATTTCAGATTTCTTGGCTGATTCTGAGAAGAAGATTTTTTAATATTTACTCTATATATTCTTATGAAAAAAATTTGAACCCCCATTGTGGCTCCACCCTACCCCCGGGAGTCATGATTTTCACAACTTTGAATAGACACTACCTGGGGATGCTTCCACAAAAGTTTCAGTCTTCCTGGCCTCATGGTTCGTGAGGAGAAGATTTTTGAAAATGTCTCAATTTTTTTTAATAATTCCAAATTATTAGTAATTTTCACAATTTTGAATTCCCTTAGCATAGGGATGCTTTGTGCTAAGTTTGTTTGAAATTGACCCAGTGGTTTTTGAGAAGATGTTGAAAATATGAAAAGTTCTTAGACAGACGGACAGACAGAGGGACGACAGACAAAATGTGATCAGAAAAGTTCACTTGAGCTTTCAGCTCAGATAAGCTAAAAAGAGTTCTCTCAAGCTAAGAATGAGGTAAAGGGTCTGTTGGTCTTTGTTACAGACGAAAGTATCAAATCTGTTGGAACAATTGTTTGCATCTTGAAAATGGTTGGCCAGACACAGTAGACTATACAATCAAGATTTACTTTGGACAGATTTGCATACGGTTGGAAAACTACTATACAGCGAATAACAGATTACGTCAACCTGGACTGAAAATTAAAACAATAGAACAGATTAATGTTCAAAACTGCCAATAAAAAAGAAAATTAATATTATAATAATTTAGTAAATTTTAATTAAAGTCTACATGTATATATATATATATATATATATATATATATATATATATATATATATATATATATAATATATATATATATATATATATATATATATATATATATATATATATATATATATATATATATATATATATATATATATATATATATATATATATATATATCATTATTTATTGTTGTAAGAATGTATATGAATAAAGATATCTTTAATCTGATCCTTTCATTTCTTGAGATGAAACAATGATGTGTGAGAGAACATACTTGTATCCAATAAAAATAGTTCTTTGATCTGTCCTTCTTCTAAATAGTCAGACCCATATCTTATTCTTGAACTTTTACACTTTAGATATAACAAAGTAACATGGCGAAATTAGTGAAAAGGTTTAAAATTTTCATTCTGATCTACAAAACATAAACAAAATATAAAAAATATCGTCAATGGTTAAATGATAAAAAAAAATTGGTGGTTTCTTAAGTTTGGATTTGATTTGAAGCTTTTAATTGAAAAGTGGAAATTCTGCAAGTATTTCAAAAAATTAAATTCAACAACTTTGAAATAGAGCTGAGTTTTCAGTACGAACCTTATAATCAGGGTGGCATGACAAGGTATTGACACTAACCTAGAAATATTTCTCTGTTCAATGGACCTTGTGGCATTCTTTGATGACAAGTCTGTAATTGACATATACGTAAAGATACGCTATTGAGTGGTATCATACACTTATTACAATGGTCAGGGAAGGTGGAGTATCTTCAAGAACTATTGGTTTAATAAGTGGGTCAAATTTTTACAATAATGGTCAGGCTTAGTAAATCATAAAATTATTCATGCTTTATTGGATTTTATTACAGCGACCGTATTTGAACCCCTCATAATTCTTACAGAATGAATCTTCATTCCTCTAATAATACAAACCATTTATACACTGAAATTATAAGAACAATAATTTGACTTTAAAGGAATATTACATTAAAAACCAAATAACATAAAAAAAGAAAAAAAAACCCTCAATTTGCAACACCAGAGTTGAATGTTGTATTTGTTTGAATGCTTAATTCAGAGAAAAAAGATTAATATACTAAAATGGTATTGATTTATATTGTATAGCATTGGTTTTAACCTATACTAGTAATATTGATATAGCAACATACGATCAATAAGTATTGACCATTCCATCGAGATAACCTATCTAGATAACTCTAGATTTGATAGTGAGTCATTATAAAAGTTTACTATTATTAAATCAAACTAAAATCATGGGTTTTTTGTGATCAGCAAATACAACAAATGTTCAGAATATTGATGCATATGTAATACGTGGAAGAAAAAAGTGTATAGTGAAATGATCTCTATATAATCACTCCCCTTCCCTCCCCAAAAAAATTGACACGGTTCAAATTAAGTCTCTTCTGAATGCAAATTCTAATTTCCTAAATAATTGTTAGTGCTATTTCACACTAGGGAGACTAAGCTGGTATGTTGTATTCAAAAATTTGGCTATTGTTCATCTGTTAATGATTTATGTAGCAAAAGATTGGGGCATAAGCTATTATTTTAAGCTTTACCATGTAGGGTGTGTAAAGCGTTTTTACCCTATATTAACTGCAGGGGCCAGAGATAAGGGATGATTTGATCAATAGCTTTCCGAATAGTAAACTATTCCTAAGAATACATTTCTTAACTAATTTACTCAATGTAGAAATCTAATTTTGCATCTTAATTTGACATTTCAGTCATTTCAGCATATAACAATCACATATATCACGTGATCGTTTGTGACGTAGTAGAATCGAGCCAATTTTCGGTCGTGTTGCAAGAGGGGCGCACGATTTATCTACTAGCATGTCTATGCATATAGCTGCTTGACTTGCTTCGAAACACGGGCACAAAAACAGACCGTGATGAGTAATGTACAGTGCATTCGATATGTATTCTTGTCATTTTTACTTATAAAGTAAAACTTTGTCGTTTAACCTATTTCTAAATATAGCTTGGCTAGCATTCACAAAACTTACCTGTGTTGTTCACTTAGGTGTGACAGTGGAGAGAAGGTTTAATTACCCTATTCTTATTTCTATCTATAACTTTAAATGCCTTTTTTTATTTTCCCCACCTTTTAAACGTATTTTTCTACTGTGAAGATATTTTTTGGTAAAATGAATTTCATGTGTTGGGCGGAAGCTGTCTCGGAAGCGGAAGCCATATTGGTTTAAATTTTGTTTACATGTTACCATGCATATGTATTTTAATAAAAATAGATAGCTATAAGATAGTATATACCATATTGATATAATAATGTTGCCTACGGTTGTTGCCTACATGGATTTATATACTGTGTTAATGTTGCAGTTGATTTATTAGTGTTGACTTTGTAGCGTTGTGACAGTGGTCGATGAACATGATGTAGCACACGTTTGGATCCGATAGGACTATTTCACTACCACGCCACACCACAACAGTTCTAGGACTCAACCCCAGAAATAGTGATGAGGGTGGACTTGTGAATGTCATTATTGAACCATCAGCGCAGACGTCCATATCTAGATGTCGATGGTTGATCTAATTGGAACTCTATAGCGATAGGACTAGTGGACAAGAAGTGTTTTTGTGAAATTTTGGCAACATAGATAATACATCTATAAGCATTACAGTATAATTGTGTTTGGAAACTGAACATTATTAGTAAGATAACTTAGCTGTCTATTATTATAGCTTATAATTGTCAAGAAGGGAATTTGATTTTTGGGGTTTAGATTTAAGCATTTAGTTTTTGAACGAGAGTGTGAAAGTGAGTGAGAATATGTAAATATTTTCTATTGATTTAGTTTATTATAAATAAATTCATTAATTAAAACTGTCTTGGGTGTTATTTGGAGATCGCCTGGCTCAACCACGTTACACAGCACCATTACTTGAAATCTAGGTAGATCCTAGTATATTCATTAAGATTGTAAACTTAAAACGCCCTCTCCAGATCTGTCAAGGTTATGTAAGGAAAAGAGCGGATAAGAAAACACTGACTTCGGAAGATGACTTTATAACATTTACAATAATAAAAGCTATAATTTACTATTCAGTATTGTGTGAAGGGACTCTCATTTTGCCATACTTGACGCTACGTTTAATTCAACTAAGAAATGATCAACACAAGGTTAACATTAAATGTAGAAAATGACATCTATGAACTGTGTCAAAACCTTTTATTATAGTTATTTGAACATTGATTTGAATTATAAATGACTTTCTTGAACATTATTAAACTAAATAGCACATTTAAAAGAAGTTATCAAAAGTAAATCTAATACGCACACGTTCATTTGTCGACTGTGTGTCGTTTTTACTTGATATTGTAGATTGTAGTCCTGTTAGTTCATACATCAGTTTCACTCTTTGTTTGAAGACCTAGACAATAAATGCTTCATCTTTATATGGTTAATTCAAGGTAATAACAATACATTAAACTATAAATGACATTGGATCGACGCCAATTTCACATGGGATTAATCCATGGGTAACTAATTAAAATCAAATAAAAAATCAAATGCTGTTACGTAAACAGATCAAATAACATGATTTTCACTCATTACAATTTATCTAAAATCATAATTATTTTATGCACGTAGCACATAGGCACGTAGCATCGTTTTTGATAGTGGAGGAGGCAATCTCATCCAAAAAATCTTGATAAGCAAAAAAAAAAAGTGGGAAAGGGGCAATCCCACTAAAATTCAATTTTGTATATGTGAATTTAAAAAAGAATGTCTTCTGCGAGAAAAAGTGATGGGGGCCTCTGCCACCCTCCCCCTCTCCTAATATTATGTGCCTGCATGTTCGTTATTTGTAAATGTTTACGTTGATTACACATGCCTACTAACAATGTGAAGTTAATCATGTTTATTTTTTTGAAATCTTGTAGTTTATCTTCTTTTACAAATTTTCAGACTGATATTTGTTTACATATAATAACGTATGATTCTTGTACATTATACTTTCATTTTGACAAATTGAATTGCTTGTACACATTTAATGGCGTTGTGATACTGATAAAGATTTACAATATCAAACGTTTTCCTACCTGATAATATCTCATAAGGACAAAGTTCACTAACACGCATTGTGAACTTATAAAACCTCTATTGCAGGTGAAATATATTAATTTCTTAATAACAGGTAAGTAAATTTGTATTTTAAGATGCTTAATGTGCTGTTTAATCAGTATGAACAAAGATAAGAAAACATGTTTATTAACAAACAAAACAAAAAACAAAAACATGACGATTATACATAATATTGAAATTCTAATTGGTATTAGTAGAATTGAGAATTGGTATTCTGCATTTGGAAAAAAGTTTACAAAGGTACTGACAATCAACTGTCTAGTATACATGTAGTGTTGTTTTGTCAACAAGAAGCATACATGTTCGTTTCAACAAGGTTTTATTAAACAAATTTCAATTTTCGAATACATTATGTCCACACGTCTTTTTTAAACTGTTCAGTGATTAAAACAATAAGCTACACAATTTCTTTCTTCTTCATTTTTTTAAAAAAATCAAGATAATTGTATCTAAAACTTAATATTTAGTTGAAAGACATTTGCAAAGATAAGATGGGTACAGGAAAGCTTCCAGTTCAAGTATCGGAGTTTCCCTCGAAGTACAAATGGGATATAATAGTAGCATTTGACATAGGAACGAGCTACTCAGGGTATGCTTACAGTGACAAAAAGGAAATTGAAACAAACACGATCAATCTCAATGAATGGACAGGGAATTCCACTCTAGACCCGAAGGCCAAGGCCCCTACAACTGTTCTGTTGAATGAAGATCAAACCTTCGACTCTTTCGGTTATGAGGCAGAAGAACGTTATGCTCAGAGGGTGGAGGAAAAAACTCACAATAAATGCTACAGATTTCGAAACTTTAAAATGAAACTATATCATGAAAAGGTAAACAATGCAACAGCTTTGACGATAGTAATAAAAATAAAGAATCAAATTGAAGAATATTAAGTAAAGAAGACATTAATGTTGGTTAATTGTAGAATATTACAGAAGCATTTGTATTACAAGACGATCGAGGAAAACTATCACTTCCTGCCATGGTGATATTTGTACACACGATAAAGGCGCTAAAGACTCATTTTGAAAATGCGGCCGAAAACCGAGGAGTGGTATTCAAACCTGAAAATGTACTTTATGTGTTTACAGTTCCTGCAATCTGGTCGGAATCCGCCAAAGAGTTTATGAGAAAGGCAGCAATCAAGGTAAGTTATTTAGAATGTACATGCATGCACATTCACCTTATAACAAATTTGTTTAATTAGTTTGAAAAAAAAAAATTGAAAATGCTTTGAATTTATAATTTATTTTACAGTTTGACTGATATAAAAATATTTTATGAATTTACAATAGATTTTATGGAACTGTGTGTGAATTTATTGCATCCAAAAATGATACCTTTATAAAGAAACGTTTTTGAATTAACTTTATTAACTTTAGACTTCTACTGAATTTGTCATACCTGTTTGAACTAGGCAGACATTGCAGAGTACCAGATTGTCCTTGCGCTAGAACCAGAAGCGGCAGCCCTTTATTGTAAGAACCTGCCGGACCGAATGCTGACAGAGTCGTTCGAACCAGGAACAAAGTACATGGTCCTGGATATGGGAGGTAGGAATGTGTATTTAGATGATCTAGATTTCCATTTTCTTAAGCATGGTTTAATATCTATCTAGCAACAGTACTCGGTCGATCATGGTAAAGTCCCATGGACCAGATTATTAGTTTCACAACATCCTTAATTGTTATAACTGTATCCGTAAAACGAATTCGTTAAAATAAGTATAGCAACTTCTTTATATAAACTGCTTTCCTCCGAAACTTCAAATGATAAAACGTATTGAATTTCATTATTTGACACCTCTATTATCATTATCCATGAAGTCGTTATATTTCAAATCGTCAGATCCATACACTTATGGAAGGATTTGATAAAAATATTGCTAGGAACAAACTTTTCTATGTCCGAGATCTCGCTATATCCGTGTTCGAACTAAACAAGTTTTATCTATCTATCTATCTATCTATCTATCTATCTATCTATCTATCTATCTATCTATCTATCTATCTATCTATCTATCTATGCTGTTTGTCTGACGCTGAAAAGACTTTAGATAAAATCTTTTGCTTTTAATTGATTTGCATTATCGGTATTCTTCTTATCTTTTAAATTCTACAATTGTTTAAACAAGAAGTTAATATAGATTCATCATATGGGCTACTTTATTGAGTGCAACACACGATTTGTTGGACTTGAAGACAGATGTGTTGCCCAAAGGCTGAAGGCCGAGTACAACATTTCAGTCTCGAGTTCCAATAAATCATATACTAGTATTGGCCGAATCCTAGTCAACAACTGTAACCTCAGTATAATTGTAAGTAGCAACCAGCCATTTGTGTTGAACACCTTTTTTGGTTTTTCCCAAAATCCGCCGAAATCGGACAAATATTAATTCGCTGAGTGAGACGCAGTGGTTTAACAATGTTTATTTTGAACTGAAAGACAGGTCAACATGACATGTTTGACACGTTTTATTAACTATTGAGAAAACTAGTATAAAAATATTTATAAGAGTAAAACGATTATTTTTGTTTCATCAGGAGGTACTATCGACATAGTTGTTCATAAGATCATGGAAGATGGCACGTTGGCAGAGGTCTATAAAGCCAGCGGTGGCGATTGGGGTGGGACCATTGTGGATGCCCAATTCAAGGATTTTGTCAATGAACTTTTCAAAAACAAGGAATGTTTTGAAAATTTGTGGGAGTTGGCTCCTTTAGATGCTTTAGATTTTGAGAGAGAATTCGAGGCAAAGAAAAGACAAATCAGCAGTAATACGAAGGGGAACATTCGGCTTCAACTACCTGCGCGGTTAATGCAGTTTGCAAACACTGCGATTCAAAAGGAACATAAGCAAACACTTACATTAGCACACATGCATGTTCAAAATGATCATTTCAAGAGTTTTTTTACCACTCCAAAAGATAAAATTATTGGTATTCTCAAAAACATTTTGGTTGAAATAGGGACAATCAATTTCATCATCTTGGTCGGGGGATTTTCAGGCTCTAAGTTTTTGACAGACGAGATAAAAAACAACCCTGCTTTCTCTTCGATTAAATTCATCTCTCCCAACGAACCTGGCACGGTGGTCCTGAAAGGAGCCGTTTTATTTGGATACAATCCTCGTGCAGTCTCTGCAAGAATTTGTAGATATACATACGGTTTTAGCGTTTTAGAGGATTTTGATAGCAAGATACACCCTCAAAGCAAACATATTATCGTCGACGAGGAAGAGAAATGCGATGACGTTTTCAGCGTTTTGGTGTATAAAGATGAGTTAGTAAAGTACGAAGAAGAGAGAACTCATATGACATATTCAAGTCATCGTAATGAGGATAGAAAATTTGTTACGTTAAAGGATGAGCTCTTTCAAGCAAAGAACGTAGTAAGGGGTCAGTTGGCTTTTGTAACAGATGAAGGTTTCAAAGCTATTGGAAAAGTTGTTAGTACGCCTCCTGAAAATGGTTGGCCGGACAGGGTAGATCATACAACAAAAATATACTTTGGACAGACTAGCATCCGGATAGAATGTTGTGATACGGCGAATAAAGAAAAGATAAAAGCATCGTTTGAGTTAGAATATGACAGAGATAAAACATAAGACTATCCAATGTGGAAGACGTATTTCCAAATGTCACACATCATCTTTGAATCGTTCTTGTCACTAATTACAAAATCCCGCAGCTTTGACATTTAAGATTGGTCAGTTACAAAGGCCTTAATCCTTTTCTTTTCTGTACAACGTTTTAATACTAAACCTTTACCCCCGCCCCCCCCCCCCCAAAAAAAAAAAGAAAGAAAAAAAGAAAAAAGGGATATAATCCTAGAACATTTTCTTATCGATATTTAAGATTCAGCCGATGTATCTCAATGGTTTTGTAATTGGGCTACTGTATAGTCAATTTCAATGTTTTTTAAATCATAGTTATAATTTCCTTTGATTGTTTTAAAAATAAGACTTGGTTGTTGTATGACGGTTCTTATGATTGTACATACATGTAATAAATAAAAGTTAATTAAAAATAATATTGTTTTGTTCTTCACCACTATTTCTAGTTCAAATACCGACCTATAAGGTATACAAGCTTAAGGATCGTAAACTTGACTACATTTTACGGATCCGACCATGTTATTTTAAACATACCCAAAACGAATGAGACACAAACTGCCGAATGGAGGTTTTGACACGTATACCCCAGTTTTAATCATCTATTCAAAGTATTTAACATATTATAAATCGATGTTAGGATAAATATACATTGTTTGTAACAATTTAGAAAAAAATATTAAATTTGTTGATATTCTAATTTTATCTTTACTACTATATACAGTATTAAAATAATAGACTCTAATTTTTGGGCTTTAATACCGAGAAATCGGAAGAGTACTGCCTTTCGTTTTATATATTTTAAACATCATTGGTACTTAAAGATAACCAATTTGTTTTATTTTTTCTCAATCAAGCTTCGCTCTTTAATAATCAACGAAAATTCCTTTAAAAAATCCGGAAATCATCTGGATTTTTTGAATTTTACAATCTTACGCATGCGCATTACATTCACGCTAAATCAAAGGAGGCTCTTTAGTTTATGTTTCCACAATATCACATTTGCATTAATAAACTCAGAAACGATATTACAAATACATGTTAATTTTCATTGAAAAGGACTATATATGCGGTATGGTCAAATATCTGCCCCCGATTTCGACCAATTTTAACTAGAATCGTATAAAAATAAAATCTTAACAAATCATTGTATGGAGGATGCCTATCAATTTAATCTTGATTTTAGTCATCATTGCTCATTCGCTGTTAATTTATGACGTCACATAAATGACCTAATTCACGCAAATTTAAAACAAATGAAAATATTCTCTTTTTTGCTCTATATTTTGCACTCGGAAGTATAGAGCGCAGGACTGTTCAAGTGCGATTTTAACGTATGTTTTTCTTCAGATAGTTATGTAATACACATTTTACTGAAAAATGGTACTTGAGCAAGCCTGCGCTCGAAAAACCATCGAAAAACCATCGGAAAACACCCATATTTTGCCACAAAACATCAATTTATCCAAATAATGCAATCTTCATGACGTCATTTCTACATTATGACGTCACTGTGGTGATAACCCTTTACACCTTGATTTCAACTATCTTTCACCTTATTTTTAAAGCTCTTCTTTTAAAACTTTGATTTTGGGGGCAAAAATGCATAAAACCGCACATAGTCCTTTGTCATATTTTCTGTTCATCTAAGGAAATACGGGCGATAACTCTAACTCAGTGTATTAAATATGAAAAACCCCGAGAGTTTCGAATGTCAAATTGGTGTGTAAATTCGGAGCGAGTTAAAAAACGTTGGTGAAAAAGTGTTGAATTCTTCATCAATATGAATTAAATTTTTAGGTGAAAGATATTTGTAGCCTCAAAATGGTTTGCTATGAATAATTGAACTGTTATTTTTAATGCAATTTCGGAGCGATTCTGCAATGGGCATATTGGAGGCATTTTAACTGTGGCGATGGCCTGTCTCGAGACACAGTTAGATTATTCAAACTAAACAGACTGTAGTGAAATTAATAGCATTATTGTAGGCTGAAAGCTTGGTTATGTAAATGTCAACAATACGGTGTGTTGATGTATCTATTCCGTAAATGTCCGTTATCATATGCAATGTCAACCCGTGCATGCACGGGTCAAAGTCTAGTAGTATCTTATATATATCCTCATTTAGGTTTTTATACGCCTTATTCGCCCATCTTCTTTTATCTTATGATATCGTCTGCTCAATGATTACATTCTAAAAGAATATTTGGTGGTCTCTAAAATTTCTGAATATGTTATGAAGTTTTGAAGTGGAAATTCTACATGTATTTAAAACGTTTAGATTTAATACCCTTAAAAGAGCTGATGATTGCTAAAAGTATAAATTCGAGAGTACAGCTGACTTTTCAGTACGGACATTTTAAAATATAGGAGGTAGCATGACAAGGCATTGGCACTCACCTAGAAATATTTACATTTTATAATATCTTTGCCTGTGATAATACTACATATCGATTTTGTACTATACAGTCAAATAAATTTCAAATGACGTACAATTAGGGCGCAAGCGGGGTTTGCTTATTTATATTCAAATATTAAATCGTACAATTGCTGAAAATTATATAAATATATGTAATTAGGCATCAATGAATATTATGTGGTAATAATTTCGGTTTCGACGTGATCAATTCAATTATACAGACCTTTGTCATAGACGTAAAGATACCCAATTGAGCGGTGACAAACACGTATAAACGGTATTACAATGGTCAGGGAAAGTGAAGTATCTTAAGGAATATTTCTTCTTTTGACAGCACATGACTTTTTAAAAGGAAGACTTATAGCACTTATCAATTATTCATCATCAAAAGAAATATTACTTTACAGAAAAGAGAGGAAAACAAGTGAATTTGTAAAACAAGGGCATGTCTGTCAGTGGGCCAAGTCAAATATTACATACTTAACAGAGACAATTTCTAAAACAAACGTCAAGAGAATAGTCTAGTCCTAATTTCTAAAAAGAGCTCTAGAAATATGTTTAAACGGCAAATAATTATTATTTGGTCCAGCATGGTTTTTCATCATAATTAAAGTATGCTTATAATAATATAATAATTTACCATTCATCTGCTTATTTTTTTTTTTATTATTTACTTCATTGCACTTCGTATAAATAAAAGATAAGCATGAAAAAAATTATAAACAACCAATATATACGTTCAACAAATCAAGCACCAAAAAAAGGACAGATAGACATGAAAAAGTTTAGTGAAATATGTGAAGCACTATTTCATCATATAACAAATATACTACAACAAAACACGGCCATACAAAGATAACAGTTACTTATAAATTAAAGTCGTAGCAAAATATCTAACTGACTAAATAGAGGTTAAACAATTCCATATCAATCTAAAATAATTTTTAAAAAAATATGACAAAATGTTGTTGTAAAAATCACCCTGTGGGCAACAAAATTGTAGATTTGTGTCATGATCCCTGCAACCTACCATATATTCACCAGTAACTCATAGAAAACAACAGTATAATATACCCTTATTTTGAGCAGAACTGCATTGGTGTAATCGGTTTGGTATAACTTTTAAAAAAAGCGAATAACAAACCTGTGAAGCATAAGAACAATCTATGCAACCTTTACAAGTAAACATCCTAGTAATACATGTATACATTAAAATTTCAATCAACCTTAGTTATAATGTATAATAAGATTGAAAATATAATCTATCATGTTAATATAGTAATCATTTAGTTACTGATAATAAAACATAACAAAGAAGCTAAGTCTTGTTACATCACTGAGTGTCTATATCAATACACTACATAAAGATTTTATTGTATGCACAGTTTGAACTAGTACATGTGGGAAAATATTTGTGTATATTTCTCATCCTTGGTTTTAACCTAAACCTTCCCTTTCCATTTAAGATTGTTTAATTGTAATATTCCACGTGATTTTTACAAACTTAATTCTTATCTTGTACAACAAATTCACAGCCCTAAGTAAAAAAGCTAAGTAAAAAGTGCTTACCCTAACCCTGACTTTCAAGCAAAAAATATTAATCAACTTGTATGTATATTGTAATAAAAGATAAAGATTTTGAATTTTAGTATCTAAAATTTCAAAACAGACACATCATAAACGCACACAGAAACTTGTTACCTACTAAGTATGTAAATAGACACACATAACTTCTATTTACTCATTGTCCCAAAATATCTAATGGGTTATCAAATATGTGAAATATCAATATTTGTATATAGATTAAAAAAGTGAATAAAAAATATAGCAGAAGTTTTTTTCAATCACTCTTATAGTGGACGGGAAAATATGAATAAGTAACAGTGAGATCTTATATAAAGAAAATTCCCTACACATTGATGTCTTTGTGTTGTTCAGGGTTAAAAGTAAGAAACTATATTAATAAAATTCTTACACATAGCTTGCAAATTTACAAAATATACATGACAAAAATGTATATGACCATTATATCAAGATAACCAATGCCTTTAAAAGTCATTTTTTGTTTTTTTTTCACAAAGTTTTGTTAATCAACAAATGTTGAGAGAAATATTCAAAGCAGAATATACAATGCAAGCAAGCTTCTGCATAAAAACACTCCTTCTTTTTAGTTCTGCTGCATGTCTTATAGTTAATGCCATAGATTATATTCGAAGATTAAATGTAGTTATAGTTTTCATTCCCCAATGTAGCTGCACATTACTATAGGCTATGATTGAAGGTTTGATGGGGCTGCAGGTTATGTTTCAGGGTTTGACATGGCTGCAGATTGTGGTCAAAGATTTGACATGGCTACAGGTTATGTTCTGAGTCTACTTCACTCTCTGAGAGATGCAGAGAGGGGAGATCATCCAGTACGATGTTTGTGTCGCTGTGGGTCAGTAACGTGGTCAGTGTCTGTAGGATGTCGGGGTAGAGAGGCCGCTGGTCAGGGTCACCACTCCAGCACCGCTCCATCAACCCAAACCTGTCAACACACCGATAGATGTTTACAGTGCTGTATGCCTAATTAACATAGGCGTAAAGTATATTGTATGCCATATCGGCACAGAGGCTGATTTTTAAAGCTATGTATGCTTTATCAATACAGAGACAGTTGTTTACAGCATTGTTTTCCTTATCCAAATCAGATATGTCTTTTAAAACATGTATGCCTTATCAACGCAGAGATGGGTGTTTACAATATTCTATGCCTTATGGATTCTTATATACAGTATATCAATATGCCTATAGTTAATTTTGTGACACAGAATATTAACTTACAACTGGGGACTACAGTGCTGGGGCTGGGGCATGCGTTCTCCATTCAATACTTTCTCTTTCACTTCATTTATGTCCATGGTGGGGTAAGGTACCTGCCCTGTGATGTTAAAAAAAATAGACCATGTACTTATAACAATCATGACTTCATTTGATATACTGGTCCGCAGTGAGATATATTTGCAATAATGAGGCTCTCGTAAACCTTTCTATAATTTCTCGCAGGCGAATAAAAGTTGGGTTTTTTTAGTAAATGTCAAAAAGCTTCAATCATCTTTGATTTTTTATCATTCTATCTGTCTATCAATTTTCTCACACTTTATTATATTAAATCAAGACATACATGTATTTAGCAGGATGATCAAGATATTGCTGACTGATACACAGTAACTAAATAATTTTTTAGGCATTGCACTTTAAAAACTCATTAATACATGTATGGATACATGAAATGCATAAGAATATAAAATTCATTTACATAACAAATATAAATTCAAATATTTCTTACCAAAATGTATTATTTGCCACAGTAGGATGCCAAAAGCATATGTGTCAGACCTTGTGTCGTAGATATTTTGTGATAAGGATTCTGGGGCCATACATCTAACAGGAAGGGATTCCTAAAACAAAGGAATAAATCAGTGCTCTGTGTATTTTTATTTTGTTGCTTTCTAACAATGCGGTGATCAAAAACAATATTGTTAAAAAAATGGGCACTAGTGCAGCATTACATTTATTTAAATAAATAACATGCAAAACAAAATTGTATCATTGATATCTATGATTTTTAATTAAAACAGGTTAAATGATGAAACTTTTGAAATGACATCTCAGCCAGTGTCCATGCCCCATATACAAACAAATTCAACCTCAAAAGATGGTTATCATATGATTCATATCAACAAGAAAATGAGTCCTGATTCTCTTATTATCGTTTGTGTGTTGAATCTCTCGTACAAAACGTTTATTACCTTCTCGTAAATATTTCTTTCTGTGATTTCTTTCTGGAATCCAAAGCCCGAGAGTTTACAGACCCCTCCCTTGGCAACCAGAATACTCGATGCCGACAAGCGGTAGTATATCAGCTGTTGCATAAAATGTTACCATTCATAACTTAAAGTTAACATTACAGCAACACATGTAAAAGAAATGCAAATGTTTACAAATTTTAAATTGTCTTGTACACATCCATAAATACAATAATAATTATAATCATGATATAATTTCATGATTATGGCATTATTAATTTCTTCAATAAAAAAAATCATTGATTTTAACCCTAAAATATCTATTTTGCTATTGCAAGTAGATACAAACACTGCAGGGTTATTACAGATCCCACCTTGTACTTAGTGAGGTGTAGCAGGCCGTTGATGACCTGGGTGGCCATAGAGAGCAGCTTCTTGGCGTCTATTTTGCTGTTCTTGAGTCGCACTGACTCCTGGGACTGTATCTCCACGTGCTGAGCCCCGGGGCTGTGTTTCTGGAGGTACCGCTGTAAGGTCCCCTCATGGGCGTACTCTAACATCAGCATCCAGGGCTCTGTAAGCAGGTTATTGTGGTGAAAACCAACTTGCATGTGAAAAGTTATGAATGAAAAATCTCTAAAAAAACAAGAGATGTTTGTAAAACACTTATGCCCCCCTCCCTTGGAAACATCCATGAAAAAAAAATGAGTGGAAACTGCAAATAATTTGAATTTTTTTAAGTCCAACGGGCATAACTCTGTCCAAACCTGCTCAATTGTACCTAAAATCGAACTTGACTTATGATAAATTTGTATACCAAGTGTGTAACAGCTGATGAGGTGATGGCACTACAGTTAGGGTGATGACATTACCTTAGGATGATGAAATTACTATGAGGGTGATCACATTACCTGTGGGAGTGTTGGAGCCTATGAGGGTGATGACATTACCTGTGAGAGTCTAACAGCCAATGAGTGTGATGACATTACCTGTGAGAGTGTAACAGCCAATGAGGGGGATGACATTACCTGTGAGAGTGTAACAGCCAATGAGGGGGATGACATTACCTGTGAGTGTGATGACATTACAGTGAGGGTGATGACATTACCTGTGAGTGTGTAACAGCTGATGAGGGTGCTGGGATTACGGTTAAGGTGATGACATTACCTTAAGATGATGAA
This sequence comes from Magallana gigas, assembly GCF_963853765.1. Classification (NCBI taxonomy): domain Eukaryota; kingdom Metazoa; phylum Mollusca; class Bivalvia; order Ostreida; family Ostreidae; genus Magallana; species Magallana gigas. The sequence goes on along the minus strand of NC_088854.1, from coordinate 1,066,992 downwards.
ATTACTATGAGGGTGATGACATTACCTGTGAGAGTCTAACAGCTGATGAGGGTGATGTCATTACCTGTGAGAGTCTAACAGCCAATGAGAGGGATGACATTACCTGTGAGGGTGATGACATTACCTTTGAGGGTGATGACATTACCTGTCAGTTGATGACATTACCTGTGAGTGTGATGACATTACCTGCGAGAGTGTAACAGCCAATGAGGGTGATGACATTAGGGTGAGGATGATGACATTACCTGTGAGAGTGTAACAGCCGATGAGGGTGATGACATTACTATGGGCCTTCAATGACTTCATCACCTCCATTTCTGCTAAGAAGTACTTTCTTCCCACAGCTGAGGCATCATCTGATACAACAAAGTTTAACAGACTTTTACATCATAAGATACTGTAACTGTTATGCTATAGAATCTTTTATACTCAGACATTGTTACATATAGATAATTTACTCACATCATATCCCTGATGAAAGATTTATAAACAACGCCTTCTATAGTAATTGAAGTAAAAGAAAAGAACAAAAAGGAAGAATATATCTTTTTGACTTAAGCCTCCAAGTACATGTACCATCAATTCAGACAAATGTATAATTACTGTACCATTCAAGTGATAACTTAATGTACTTTAAAACAGAAATAAATTTAACATAAAGTGTCCACATATGACTATTAACACCTCCATTCATCCAAAAAGGCCTGTTTTAGATAAATTCCATACTGATGATGATGCTGTGACATTGACACTCATGTCAAAAGCAACTTTTATGCCAAGAATGAACCTCTAACTGATATTTTTCCTAATAAAAGTTGTGGACATGAAAGGACTGATATAGCCACTAGCTTCCCAGAGATGGTACCTAGCATTTTCTTGATGGCCACTCTTAGGACATCGGTGCTGTCCGAGTGTTTTCTCATCCGTCCCCTCCACACCTCACAGTACGAGCCGGTCGCTATCAGGTCCATCAGCCGTACGTCTCTCTTGGGGATCTCCCAGTACTCCCCTAGTCTCCTGTACTGGCCCTGTATCTAAAACACAATGGACATCAATGTCATTAGTTCCTATAATTAGTACCACATCTCGCATACGGATCTCCCAGTACTCGCCTAGTCTACTGTACTGACCCGGTACCTATAACACATTGAACATCAATGCTATCATTCTAATAAATTAGTGTTGCATCTAGCAGGTGCACTGATTTCATCATTATTGTTTCATTCACAGAATCTTTTATATGACTTGTATTTATACTATGCACAGCCTATTCTGCTTGCTCTGACCTCCTGATTACCTGTTCTTCTACCTGCATTTACTCTATACTTACACCAGTTCCATCTCTAACATTCTGATTACCTGGGGTGCGTTTTACAAAAGAACTTACAACAAAGACTTATATATAGTCAGTCACATGGTATGATCTTTAATGAACAGAATTTATATAAAACAATTTATTCACATCTTTTTTCTATTTGTATAATTTACCAGGTAATATTTTACTAGCATCAACACATAATCAGCATTGAAACACTGATTAGTTTATAAATGGCATTTAATAAATTTAGTCATAAGGCTGTACTGATCACACCTGTTTTGATTACACCTGTACTGAGTACAGCTGTTCTATCACTTCCATGGTGAAATCGCAAGGATAACACCTGTTTTGATTACACCTGTACTGATTACACCTCTATTGATTACACCTGTTCTATCATATCTATGTTGACATCACTAGGATTACACCTGTTTTGATTACACCTGTTATAATTACAACTGCACTGATTACAGCTGTTCTATCACTTCCATGGTGAAATCACAAAGATTACACCTGTTCTGATTACACCTGTTTTGATTACACCTGCACTGATTACACCTGTACTGATTACACCTATTCTATCACTTCCACGTTGACATCAATAGGATTATACATGTACTGATTATACCTGTCCTGATTATACCTGTACTGATTACACCTGTACTGATTACACCTGTCCTGATTACACCTGTACTGATTATACCTGTACTGATTATACCTGTACTGATTATACCTGTACTGATTATACCTGTCCTGATTATACCTGTACTGATTATACTGATTATACCTGTCCTGATTATACCTGTACTGATTATACCTGTCCTGATTATACCTGTCCTGATTATACCTGTACTGATTATACCTGTACTGATTACACCTGTCCTGATTACACCTGTACTGATTACACCTGTACTGATTACACCTTTACTGATTACACCTGTACTGATTACACCTGTACTGATTATACCTGTCCTGATTATACCTGTACTGATTATACCTGTCCTGATTATACCTGTCCTGATTACACCTGTCCTGATTACACCTTTACTGATTACACCTGTACTGATTACACCTGTACTGATTACACCTGTACTGATTACACCTGTACTGATTACACCTGTACTGATTACACCTGTACTGATTACACCTGTACTGATTATACCTGTCCTGATTATACCTGTACTGATTATACCTGTCCTGATTATACCTGTACTGATTACACCTGTTTTGATTACACCTGTACTGACTCTCACCTCCATGTTGACATCATTAGGACTGGGGATATCCTCGTCCAACAGTTCCTGCTCCTGATCGTCAGTGAAATCATCCTGTACCAGGGCCATCCTTTCTCTGTAGCGCCGCTCTCTCCCCTGATCATAACATAATTATACAGTTAATTAATGTATTAATGTAAAATAGAGTTCAGCCTGATCTTTACATATACATATAATTAATTAAGTGAACGTATTTATGTTAATATATGGTAGATCTGGTCTGATTATAACACAGAATTTTATGCATGTAAATGGAAGAATTTAGCCTACCTGGTAATCATCAGATTAAGGTAATGATAGAACATGGTCAGATCATTACACATAAAGTTAATGTAAGGGTATAACACAAAACCTTATATCTGATTACAACATACCATCATCCAACTGGCTTATTCAGACATGCTAATATTCTTGTCATTTCACACAATGATTACGGTGTTATTCAATGATTGGCTGTTTGATTTTTATAAAATGAACACATGTACATGTTATATTTAAAACTTAATATTTGTAAACAACCCTTTTATGCTTCGTTGTTGAGTTCATGTTTCACATGCAAAGAAGTCTTCATTTCTTTGATACATTAATCTTGAACATAATGACATTTTAGCATGCCCTGTGAGCTTACCTAATGCTGAAGTTTATTGTTAAGTGAACTTACCTAATGCTAATAGAATTATATCGACAAAAATGTGAATCTTTGTAATTAAAAACTTCATGTTTTATCTGAGTAGTTTGCCATATTTTATTTCAATGTGTAAAGTTTGTAAAGTTGAAATGATTTGATGAAGGAGCATACCCTGAATTTGATGGCTAACAAGATGAAGACAACAATCAGAAATATTGCCAGCACTGCACTCACAACAGCCCCCACTGCATAGGCAGACACTGAAACAGAGAATGTCAACATACAGGCCTCAATACAACAGTAATAAACACCCACTGCATAGGCACACACTGAAACAGAGAATGTCAACATACTGGCCTCAAATAAAACAGTAATTAAAAGCAACAATCAAACACTACACAACTTCAAAGAGATTTAGGTCAACAAACAGCATTGATATAACAATGTACTACTTGAGACCAAAGTCATACACAGCATTAATATAAAGAAACAATAAAACACTATGTAATTCCAAATGGAGGTCAAATACAGCATTCATATTATATTCTACAGTTAAAAATCAATTTTATGAAAACATACAGCATTAATGAAAGTAAAATACTGTCTACAACTACAAATAGGGTACAATACAGCATTCACAATGTAAGACTCCAAGTATGGGTAAAATAACAAAGAATATGGAAATCTAGCTCTAATTCACTTTCTATGAACTTGAGGAGAGAGAAGGAAAGTCAAAGAGAAAAAATTGATAAATTTAGCAGGTAAACCCTTCAAAATGTAAGGTAAATATGGAACCTTCAACAAAATCATAAGGATCACATGAGAAATGTGAGCTGATTCTGTAAATGGTACAGAGTGACTAGAGGATACACACTGTTAACATCCCCACTGTGGGTCTGCTCAGCGGCTGTTGTCGTGGACTCCGCCATCAATCTGTATCCAGGTTTTACAGATGACACTTCTTTTTCTGTGTAAATATAGAAAAAGATAGGGGGTTTCTATATAAATAAAGTCTAGTTCATGATTATCTTTATTGATAATTTTCATGTACAGTAGATTTGTAAAATTATTTTCTATCTAGGATATAAAATTCAAATATTTTGCCATTAGGTTAGGGCTAACAGCAACCTAATTTATTTATTTTTAGAGACAAAGAGTTATGCTATTGAGTCCTTACATATTTGCACAGAGATCATTAAGTTTATTGACCTGCCCATGCACCTACAGCGACACTCACCAGTGATGTTGAGGAAAACAATCTTAGCGTCTGTATAGACCGTCCGGTTTATTTCATTGCGAACACTACACGTATAGTTCCCTATGTTTGATTTCTTGACGTTGATGATCTTGTAAGCTGGGTGAGTGGTCAGGTTGGAGACCTTGAGGGGGTCAGAAAGGGGGGTAAAGGTCCAGAAGTAATGGGGGTGGGGCTCCCCTTTGGCCACACACCGAAGGTTGATGCTGGTCCCCTCCTCGTACACAACCTGATAGGGACTCACGATTATGTCCGTTTCTTTCACCGGAACTACCAAGAAAAAGTTTTTCAAAATATTCAAAAGAATATAGTTAGGGTTGATGACATGATCAAAACTGAGGAACGAATGAACTATTTATCGTGTTCATTTTGTCAAATTCAGAATAAATCCAAATCCAGTTCATCCTACATTTATAGAACTTTTTTTAAAATAAAAGAATATAAATTACAGGGTTATATAGAAAGAAACATTAAAACCTACATACATTGGATATTATACTTACAATAAACTTTCAGCTTGGGTAGAGTCTGGCAGATAAAGCCGTGAACTGACGGGAAAGTCACTTGACAAATATAAACATTCCCATCATCCTCCTCGGAAGCAACCAATGACAAACGAGCTAAGGTATATGTTTTGTTTTTATATACCAAGGAATAGTTTAAATCTTTATTGTCATGCTTCCAGCTTATTTCTGGAGGATTGTTACCATGGAAACTCACATCACAGTCGAAGAAGGCCTGCTGACTGACCTGGACACTGCTGTTGTAGTTATGACAGTGAGGCTCCTCTGTAAAATTACATCATTTCATGAAGCATAGGTTATTTCAAATACTTACACATAATTAATTAAAGAGCTGGGTTATGAATTTTTTATGTTTCAGTGCGGGTGAAGTTTTGACCACACCTATGAGGCTCCAGGCCTTCATATTACAAAGAAGCTTTAATACATACCAGAGATTTTGACAAAAAATCTTCAGTTTTTAAATGGATCTAGAAATGTAAAATTGTTCACCAAAAACAGGCATCAAACAATATAAGATCAACAATGGTCAACGACCAATAGCAATCACAATGACTGAGTGTGTAAGGTGGCCCAAAAATACTAAAGGTGTAATAGGATAATCTAAAGTCTGGGATGTCTGTTCCTTACCAATGACGTACAGCTCAAAAGATTTACTGTCCGTCCTTATAGAACAGGAGTAGGTGCCAGCATCAGAGAAGGAGATGTTAGAGATGTAGAGCGTCGTGTCAAAGTCACTGCTGTAGTGAGAGTTGTTGTATTTAATGGAGGCCTGCGGTAGAGCAAATCCATTGCTGTATACCTCATGGATTGGCGTAGGCTTCGTGTCCCCTACCCCTGTAATTAAAAACACAGTGCTTTAAATGTTTACCCGATTAAAAATTACTCATCCCTCTATGATGTTCAATTTATTGTGAACTATACATGGAAAAAAGGTACTACTGGCATATAAATGAAATAAAGGTTGTTGGTTTAAATCGCAATTTTTCCTTATGTACCTAATATATTTTTTTTATCTATTAAACCATTTTTAAAAGAAAAATAATTCAGTTGCCTGGATTCAACAAAAGATTATTGACAATGCATTTCTATTTTTTATATATCTAACAAGTTTCAACTCAATAAGAAATTCTGATATCAATACTTGCAAAAACCAAGATCTATAAAGACAGCAAGAAGTCCATACAATTGTTAGGTACATCGGTATATTGACAGTCGCAGAGGACAATGGAGGAATTTCTGAAGTCTTTACAAAGCTATATCTTTATATCATTATCCTCTCTCACTCCATTATTCATTAAATATTCACTGAAATATATTTATATACACTCTTGCAAAGAAGAAGCTATGAAAAAATAGTTTTAGTTTATGCTAGAATTCGGCTTCTATGAAATTGTTTACTTTCTTTTCTGTTTATGAATATTGATCTTGTAATTTAAGGACTGTAAGGCATAAATAATAGAATAAAATATAAAAACTAATGAATGACATTTAATTATGTTGCACGAACAGACTGACTATACACTTTGTTATTTATAAAATCTATTGATTAGCGGCCACTCATTCAGCTAGTACTACACACCTGTAATGAGCCTATTAATGCTAATTACCTGTAAAGCTCCAGGTGAGTCTGTACGGCTCCTCCACCTCGTGGAGACTGGCGAGAGCCTTGCCATCCTTCAGAATATTACAGCTCAGATTAGCTCCACGGTGTAGCACTGCCGTGCGATTGTCTGGGCCCTGGAGTGTCAACAGACCCGCCGATACTGTAAAGACAAAGCATTGTCTAGTTATTGATCACATTGGGCTGATTAGTAAAAGCAGCATCTCATTGACAGGGGTTTTTAGATTTTATCCAGAGAACAAAGCTTTATCAAGTCTGTTTAAGTTGAGGTTATTAGAATCCTGTGACAATAACCATGCAAATTATATATATGCATGTATTTTAACTGGATCAATGGAACAAAGTTTGGTTTGAAACGATACTATATGGCTCCTGTTAATTTTAGGGTCAGCAAGTTGTTGGAGAGGGGATGGGACTGGGAGGGAGGGGGTTATGGAGTTTGATTTGCTCCAAATAATATTTTTTAAAATGTAATACATGTATGTACATGCATGCTCATCAATCAACAATATTCATCTCCCTATAACTTGAGATCTATATAATTAATGTTACTGGTAAAAATCTAACACATTAGGCTTGGAGCCAGTGATGCAAAATGAATTTCTGACACCAATAGTTTTTATTGTTTTACATCATAAAAAATGCAGCACCTTCACAGACCAATGGGCTCAATTATCATCACTTCAGGGCAGAGGTTACCTTCATACTCAGAGTCTATGAGGTGTGTGACTGTTAATTCATCAATTATGCACACGATGTATAACAAAGACTAGCTGGCCCATCATGACTCTCTTGTTTGACAGAGACTGGGAATAGAACTACCACCCTCTACATGCAATATCTTATTAGATCTGAGTTCTTTGTTCACACATTCAGGAAATCAATAGGATAATGTGTCCTTTGTCAGCTAAAAATAAAATAGTTGCATGTGTGATATCTGAAGTTTATGGGTGTTTTCTGCATCTGTAGACTATTTGTACTCACATCTGTCATATTCTCTCAGATCTCTATCAGAGCTGTGTTTACCACAATTCCAGTAAATTTCATTAAACAAATAATTACAGATAATCTCATCACTATACAACCACCAGAACTGTTCTGGGAGTTTTTAATTATTCATACTTGCTACTAATTATCTTTAAGGCTTGTACACTGACCATGATATTGGCAGACTGTCTGTTATATTGCTGTTGATGACTGATCTTACATATACATGTATATGGAGTATAATACAATAAAAAAATTGAACTAAATTTGATCTCTCTCTCTCTCTCTCTCTCTCTCTCTCTCATATCAGTATTTGCTCAGAGTAAATTAATAAAATTAACCCAAATTATTGTCCAAATTAATGTCTTGCTAATTTATCTATATACCATAATATAGTTCAACATAAAATTCTAGCTTGTATCTGTTACTGTGGAATCATCAAATTTGGTGGGGGTCAATTTTCGTGGATTGCTGAAATTTTATAGGTTCGTGGGGACGTAATTTTGTGTATTTTCTTATACCTACAAAATGAAATATGACTTTTTAACCCTAATATATAATTCGTGGAGGATGTTAATTCGTGGATGAGAGGTACCCACAAATTCCACGAAAATTGAGCCACCACGAAATCTAATGATTCCACAGTATTAAACATTAAAGAACATATTCTGATCTTTCAGAACATTCGCTTCTGCATGTGTTTTATATTGTGAAGTATCACTTCATGATTAATATATCCTGAATAAATCAGTTGCAAATAATTTCAAGAGTATTTACAACTAAATATAGGTGTAGTCAACAGAATGTATCTATTATATAAAAAGCATCACATACTGAATAATCACTTCAATTTATGCATTCACTGTATTCAACAGTTCAATCCTTGTGTATATAACATGTGTAACAGATACTGAACAGTAACTATTTTAACTTTTAATTAACATACAATTTGTCATATTGTTTGTTCAATCACATAGTTGTAAAACAGTGTTTGTTGAAGAAGTACTATTGTAGAATATACAGACATACAGTAAAATAAATCAAATAAATTGCAATAATATATGAACCTGGAATCAATGTAATGTACATTTCATGAGATGCAACCAACTGTGGTAGGAAGATGCATGTTCTGAACCAAATTAAAATGAACATGGCGATAGAAAATAACTTACTCCCTTATGTATTTTTTCCTTATTAAATTTGTATAATGTGGGCACTGGAGAATGAAGAGAAATGTGTCCTCCATTTGAAAAGTAGATAAAAAAATTAAAATAAAATTTAAATCAAATCAATGTAATATTTTATTGTTACATAAAAAAGAGCAAAATGATTAAATTTACTGAGACCAACCAAGGTAGATATATGTTGTGAACCCAACAACTTGGCATTATTGATAATACAACTCGATTATGAATTTTTTTTCTTATCGAATTTGTATGATGTGGGCACTGGAGAATAAAATAAAACACTGGGTGTCACAAGCATCTTAAGATTAATCTATCTTGCTTGCTATTTTCCTGCACGGTACCTCCCAGATTCAATATTTAACATGCAGTGTGAGGACAGGAGTCTATTTTGAGAAATATGTTTCTTTTAATTAGACTATTCTCTATTACGGTAGTTTGTTTAAAAGTAACACTATAAATGTATAGGTAGGTTATACTCTACATATGTTACAAAATGTTTATGTGGAAAACACTTTCAAGAACTTTATAATTGCATTACACTGTAGCTCTTGATATAAATATCTTACTGATATCATCATATACAACTGGTACATTCAAAAACTGAGCTGGCTGGGTTAAAAAAATTAAATCTTTAATTTTTAAATTAGCATTAAAGATGATATTATTATACAAATAATGGCTGTTATGCTTCTTTTAATTTTTATAGAACCAAGATTTTATTTTCTCTTAATGTATTTCCACTAAAGAAATCTTAAACATGATTATCTTTTATAAAAAAAAAAAATATGGATTGCAGGCATAGAAAGACCAAATTATATGATTTAAATATTACTGTAACGGTAAGGAAGAAAAAATGACAGACCAGACTGAGATTTGAACATGGACCACCTGAATTTCTAGTCAGGTGCTTTACAAACTGAGCTCTCTGGCGCCGGCATGTGACTCAGAAGCGATCTGACCGTCACATTCCTCCCCCTTTTAAAAATGATCTTTGTCCGCAAAGATCACTCCTGGTATTAAAGGCTCTTTCCCCTGGCATTAGGGGTTAACCTGTAAGTTCCAGGGAAGGGTATGGTACTAAATGCAACAGGATGGAAGAAATAAAGACAGACTAGACTGAGATTTGAACACTGGCCTCCTGAATCTCTAGACAGGTGTTCTACCAACTGAAATATCTAGCGCTGGTATTTAAACTGGTCTGATCATCACATCTCCCCCTACCTCTTAAATTAATATCTTTGCCCTTGAAGATTACTCCAGGCTCTTTCCCTTGAAAGAAGTTTTCCTGTCAGTTCCACATTCCAGGGGTTGGTCAGAGCACCAAATGTATCGGGGAGGGGAAAAATAATGACATACTTGACCAGGATCCGAACATGTGCCCCCTAAACCTCTAGTCAGGTGCTCTACCACATAAGCTATCTGGCACTGGTATTCAAACCAGTCTGATTGTCACATATTAAAATGGAAATACCCAAAAAATGTTCTCCATAAACATACATTTTCAAAATCATAAGAACAAGAATATTGTGACTCTTTCATGGTAGGGAAACCGAAACACATACAGCAGCTTTATCAATTTTCTTTACATTTAAAAGACTCATGAGAAACAAGATTGAAAACATTATTTACTGGGAAAATTGATATCTTGATATTTCAAACACAATTAACACCAAGATATTTTTAAAGAGTTCTACTTTATATCATTTGTGATACATGAGCCAAATATCTTACTTTGGATTGATGTTATTTAATTATAAATATGAAATCTCATGAACACTATATAGCTTACAGAAGGTTGGAAAAATAGTTCAAATATGATGCCACCAAAAAAAACACCTAGATAAAATTTAAATTCCAGGTCTTTTCAAAACTAGTCAAGGGGCTACCTATTAACATTTCTTTAAAAATGTTAGTTTTCAATGGAATATATATACATGTAGTGAAAAGAAAAAAAATTGACATAATTTTGGCACCAGAGTGAATAGCCAGAATACTATAGGTAGACGATTAAACGACATAATTACCGTTACGTCAAATTTCAACAAACTATGTCATTTTTCCCAGCAAAAGAGCAGTATTGAAGTTACTGTGAAGGTGTCTTTGGGCCATTGGCATGTTGTACAAACTTAGCTATGCTTGATTGATACACTGTACAAGGAACTATAATAGCAACTGCCAACTTGCTAAGTTGTTAACTTTAGGAAATGTTGATTAATAACAGAACTATGGTAACATTAAATTTCAATGCGAATAAAAAGCACAATGTAACCTTACCAACAAACGATGACAGAAATGAAAAATATTGAAACATTTCCCCAGCAGACGAACACAGCTTTTCCCGACGAACGGGGAATCGGGTTTAGATAAGTCAGACGAAAGATACTCGGAGTTGTTACTGTAGGGTGTGCCGACCGACAGCCGAATTTTTTTTTTATTATTAATTTGTCAATGAACATATCCTATTCCAATTATTCATATTTTTTTATCATTCATATAGTCCATCACATAATTTTGGTCAACAAGTGCGCACTAGAGAATAAATTTGGTAAATAGAGAAAGGTGAAGGTCATATGACACCAAACCACAACTCGACCAATCGAAATTGTACACCGTGGAGGCTTGGCCAGGTAACTTATTCTATATCTTGGACACAGTTTTTTTTTTTAATAAATCGCTTTGATATGTAAAATTACATATATCAAAAAAGCAGGTATGTCTGAAAGACCATGAATGATGTAACGCTATATTTTATCATGTTTATAAATGATCACGCTTCCTGATTGTTACTTTTTGTCATATATTTTGACAATTGCATGACTGATTTTTTAAAACAGGCCCATTCGGGTTTTTTTTAAATAATTAAACACGGTTTGTGTGATTTTTCCTATAGCAGATGTTTCTGTTTACAGATATTTATACTACATGTACTCATAGACATAAATAATGTATGTATTCTCCCATATAATTTAAAGCAATATAAGGATCGAAATGGTCAAAAATGAAGATGAAATATGTGTTGCTATGATCTAATCAAGACCCACTGCAGTAGATAGCATTTCTCATTTTATTGTTATTAAAATCAAATATTCTGACATGTATTTTTTTTTAGGAATGCCAATCAAGTAATATCACGAGAAACATCATTTAGACAATAATATATAGGATAAAGGACTATGTGCGGTTTTATGCATTTTTTGCCCCCAAAATTAAAGTTTTATAAAGCACTTTAAAAATAAGGGTGAAGATAGTAAGAATCATATTTAAAAATAAGGGTGCAAAAGGTTATCACCACTGTGACGTCATAATGTAGAAATGACGTCATGAAGATTGCCTAATTTTGATAAATTGATGTTTTGAAGCAAAATATGGGTGTTTTCCGATGGTTTTTTGACTGGGAAACATTGAGCGCAGGCTTGCTCAAGTACAGTTTTTTAGTGTGTATAATAATCTGAAGAAAAACATATATTAAAATCTTACTTGAGCAGACCTGCGCTCTATACTTCCGAATGAAAAATATAAAGCAAAAATGAGAATATTTTCATCCATTTGCAAATTTGCGGGAAAAAGGTCATAAATTTGACATCATTGATAAATAGCCAATGAGCAATGGTGGTTAAAATCAAGATTAAAGTGATAGGCGTCCACTGTACAATGATTTATGAAGATTTGATTTTTATACGACACTATTTAAAAATTGGTTAAAGTTGGGGGCATATATTAGACCATACCGCACATAGTCCTTTTCTCAAATTACTGCATAGTATCTAAATTTGTTGAGTTCCCACTCGCCGGGCTTTTTTCTAATTGTAACTACTCACTGTGCCTTTTCTGTAATTGTAGAATATCAGAAAATGTCAGAAAAGAGTTGTCCTGCGGCAAATGCCAGTCCTTTCCGTAACTGGCAGAGACCAGACTTGCCGAGTAAATGCACATATTACGAGGCCAAGTCGATGAAAGAGTCTCCTCATATCCATAAGGAGCTGTAAGTGCTTGTTTCAACTTATGTGTAGACTGTTGTAGAAGATAACATTTGATGTAAATTTCACTGTCATTTTCAATTCGGAAATTCTAAATTTTTTACAACTGCCAAGGACATGAAGGAGTGCAGGTCTTAAAGATTCAGAATAAAATTTACAGAATAATCTTATTTACTTTTTAAATTTTTCTTGGAGAAGTCATTTTATTTGACAATATAATTATAATTTAGAATTGTTAAGAAAGGAAGCGTAAAAAATCAGAGCAAGGTAGAAATATACAATGATTATGCATGTACTGAAGTCACTTGTGTCTCGTCAGTGTGATGTCCAATGGGAAATAACTCTCTTGAGACCTAACAATCTGTGCTATTTACTTTGCCTCCCTAATACAGCTAAAAATCACTCTATTATTATTTCCTGGAGAAGTTTTAAAATCTAGATTATTTGCTAAATAGGACGACAATGAAACATTTGGTTGGTAGCTTTTCAGATGCAAAAGGTTATGTTATACCATTCAATAAATGCTATATTTCAACATTATAAAATTATTAAATATAGTTACAGTGAAGAATGTGTTAGAAATTCAAGTTATCAAGTTCATACCAGTATAAATATGTTTGGGTATCTGAGAGGAGACCCGTTTTGCTTGTTGTAGATCCTTTCTTTTTTTCACACATTGTGTGGTCATGTGGTTTTGATACAGTATGGTTTACTGTGAACATGAAGTTTGCATCAATGCTTTAAATTAACACTAATTTATTTAAAGGTTTTTTTTGTATTTGATCACAACATGCTATTTAATATTATTTTATTTTTTATTTCCTTGAAAATGTGATGGATAGATTACTTTCAATAAGTCATAATATTTTTTTTAAGTATTTGTGTTAATTTTGCCTCATTTGATATCAATTTTCCATTTAAGGAAACCCAAACCTAAGATAATGCCGAATGTGTTGTACAATATTGGTAACACACCACTGGTGAAAGTCAACAGGATCACGCAAGAAGAGAACATTCCATGTGATGTTTGTAAGGAATTCACTCTAAAAATTTTTAAATTTAAATTTTCCTGGAAATATATATCTATATGTTTTTCTATTTACAATTTTGCTTCCCTCCCACCCATTGAAGAATTTTTATGCAGAAGTAAGTGATATAATTATTTAAGTTATAGTTGATTACCTATGTCAATTCAAAGGTAACAGTAACATCAAGGTAATCTTGAATAGTTGTTTTGGATTCATTTGGAAAATTTTAATAAAATAAAGCTTTTTAATGTTTAAAACAATATGATTTGTATGTAATGTACATGTACGTGACTAAAATGCTTTTCTTGTCTAAAGAAAAATGAACATCCTTGATGAAAAGGATATTTCTTAAAGAGTGTACTTTATCAATTTCAGAGTTGGTGGATTGTAAAGTCAAGTTTCTATTAGTATTGTATAATACGTACTATTAGTATTGTATAATACGTACTATTAGTATTGTATATGTATAATACATACTATTAGTATTGTATGATATGTACTATTAGTATAATTGTATAATACATACTATTAGTATTGTATAATACGTACACATGTGTTTGATACTGTACTGATGTTTGTTTTTTTCTAATTAATTTATGATCACGTCCATCTTTTTATAGATGCCAAGTGTGAGTTTTTCAATGCGGGGGGTAGCGTGAAGGATCGGATTGGTCTGCGGATGATTGAGGATGCAGAGGCTGCTGGGATGCTAAAACCTGGAGATGTGCTCATTGAACCAACGTCAGGCAATACAGGTAAAAGCAATACTGTTGAGTAAGACTGTAAACACTAGTATTTTACAGTACAATAATGGTTTACAACGGTTCCATTTAAATGCACATATTTGTGAGGCTTTTGTTGCAGCTGTAGAGGGAAAAATACTTTGTATATATATGTATGCATTATTTTAATACTTACATCTTCACCTGAGTGGCTTCTCCCTTTGATACAGGTATTGGTATTGCACTGGGTGCTGCTGTGAAGGGATACCGATGTATCATTGTGATGCCCGAAAAAATGAGCATGGAAAAGGTAATGCTTTATCACAGGTAGAAAGAGATAAAATATACAGGTAAAGGTTATGCGATAGATATGTGATATACAGGTAAAGGTTAGGCATTAGAGATATACTGTAATATACAGGTAAAGGTTAGGTGATAGGGATATAATAAACAGGTAAAGGTTAGGCGATAGGGATATAATATACAGGTAAAGGTAGGGGATAGAGATCAAATATTCAGGTAAAGGTTAGGCGATAGAGATATACTGTAATATACAGGTAAAGGTTAGGCGATAGGGATATAATATACAGGTAAAGGTTAGGCGATAGGTATATAATATACAGGTAAAGGTAGGGGATAGAGATCAAATATTCAGGTAAAGGTTAGGCGATAGAGATATACTGTAATATACAGGTAAAGGTTAGGCGATAGGGATATAATATACAGGTAAAGGTTAGGCGATAGGGATATAATATACAGGTAAAGGTTAGGCGATAGAGATATAATATACAGGTAAAGGTTAATTGATAGAGATATAATATACAGGTAAAGGTTAATTGATAGAGATATAATATACAGGTAAAGGTTAGGCGATAGAGATATAATATGTTTTACGGTGCTACTGTTCTGGCGAGCGCAGCAAGAATTACACATACCTTGCATCATTGTCAACTTATAGTTTTATTTAGGTATCAACGAAAGTCATAGAATTTTTGAGAGAGTATTGCTCTACAATAAGTATGCGAAAGGTACTAATTTTAATGGTTATGATACATACAGCGCAACCCCCTTCCCAGAGAGAGAGAGAGAGAGAGAGAGAGAGAGAGAGAGAGAGAGAGAGAGAGAGAGAGAGCCTGGTACCTGTTTGTAGGTGTGTAATTTCCCACTTTTAAATTTAATGGTCCGACTATATGCAATATCTATATGATTTTTTAAACTGTTTATTTTTTCATTTTATTCCTTTTTATTTAGTTCAAAATGTCCTATTGTTTATTTCCTCCCTACTTATGCATGCACAATTAGCTTAAAAATGGATCGATATGACAGTAAAGTATGGCTCTTGTTAATATATATACATAAAATCTGTATATTAAAAAAAAAATAATAATCATATGTCAATGAGGCAGGTATCGCAGTCTATACTGAAATAGCTAGTACACGCATTACAGATGTTTGATCCACCTGTAAATTTATCGCGGGAAATATAGCGCAAGTGCACTGTGACGTCATCCATGACTGTTCGTCTTTGTTTATGTTTCCCAACTCAATACGGATGTATGGAAGCATGTAATAAATCTTTTGAGTCTCGCCAAAGCATATGCGGTACTCAAAACGTGTCTTCAAACTTTAAGTCGCCGTAAATTACGAGTTAAAAGTCGGCCATTTTTGGCATAGCACCACGGATGAAAACATTAGAGAGCATTATGGGACGTAGACAAAAAATTTTGTTTGATGAACTGTAGGTTTAGCTCGTTCTTTTTCCTGCGCACACTGGTTCTTAGAGCTCGCTTCGCTCGCTAATATTCAGGTAAAGGTTAGGCGATGGGGGGAAATATACAGGTAAAAAGTTAGGCGATAGGGGGAAATATGTAACTTATTTTAACTTGTTTGCATACAAAGACATATCAAAATCATTCTATGGATATCTTTAACTGAAAATAACCCTAATATTGGATTTCACTATTTATAATATAAATAGATAAAGTATCTCTTATCAGACTTTTTCAATGTGGTTTTAATGCATATGATGCAATAGGAAAATAGCAAACTTACCAAATAATTAGAAATATGTATCATTCCTACAGGTAGAGCCAGTTAGCTTAGACAGAATTGGTATCATATCATTGATAAGGATTAAGTAATCTCACAAGTAGAAATAATTGACCTAACACAGGTAGGCACTTGAATTCACAAGAAGGTGTAGATAAGACATTGAGCTGATTTCTGACACAGGTGGACGTTCTGCGGGCCCTGGGGGCAGAGATTGTGAGGACCCCAACCAGTGCTGCGTTTGATTCCCCTGAGTCTCACATAGGCGTGGCCAAGCGGCTGATGGAGGAAATCCCCAATGCCCACATACTGGACCAGGTATTTATACCTGTTGTCGTTTAGTAACTGAGTGTTTGCTCAACACAACATTACAAAGTTCTTGAAAAGTCAGTTGTTTTATCTGTAAGCTTCACTTTGTTTTATTGTATTAACACTCTTTGGCAACTGCTGGCCATGTCGCTTACTTGCTGGCCACGACACCTTTGGTGTGTAGGGCAGTTGTGATTTTTTCCGAGACTTGATGACACAAATAGGTTAGTCCTGCCATTTGTCATATCCAGTGAAATAGTTTTTATTTTTTTTCATTGTACTGTGATTTCAGTACCGCAATCCCAGCAATCCCTTGGCTCACTTTGATGGGACAGCAGAGGAAATTCTGCAGGCTTGTGATGGTCAGTAGTTGAATGGTCAAAGTAGTATTTGTTGGCTGTTTCAAAACTGCATTCAATTTCTAGCAACCCGAGTATCTTTGGTAGTATTTCTAATGACTGCTGTGTAGATTTATACAGTGTGGCTTGTTTTATACAGATAAAGTGGACATGGTCGTGGTCGGGGCCGGAACAGGAGGAACTCTGACAGGAATCGCAAGGAAGATCAAGGCCAGGTGTCCCAACTGTAAGGTAAGTCTGGAGGTAAATTTCCTCATTACAACAGGTAAATCAAGGCCAGGTGTCCCAACTGTAAGGTAAGTCTGTAGGCAAATTACCTCATTACAACAGGTAAATCAAGGTCTGGTGTCCCAACTGTAAGGTAAGTCTGTAGGTAAATTACCCCAGAATGACAGGTAAATCAATGCCAGGTATCTCAACTGTAAGGAAAGACTGTAGTTAATGAAAACAAGTTAATTTTTCAAATTTCTCAGAAACATATTCTTATCCAAAATATGTTATCAATTGACAATTGTATCTTCATGTTTACGTCAACTGAGATTCCCCCTCTCCCCTCATTCCCCAAGGAAATTGAATACTGTATACAGGGTTATTTTCGTCCCATGTAATTTTCGCCAATCTACACTTGCAAACAATTTTGCCCCGTCTTGAATTTGCCCAGACACTGTTGTTTTTTAAGAGAAATAATATAAAACATAGGAATTCGCCCAGTCTTAAATTCACCAAGTGACAAAGAGGACGAAAGGGGCAAAAATAATATGGAGGCAAATATTGCCCTGTAAACAATATATTCATACAAATATGATGAAACTCATATCAGTTGTCCATGTATGAATGAATGCATTCCTTGACGTCCAAGAATTACCAGAGCAGTTTAATGGTTAAATACACACACAGATCCATAAACATTTTTCTTCTGTTTTTATTAAAACAGTGTACTGACATTTTACAGGTGATTGGAGTGGATCCTCTAGGGTCTGTAATCGCAGAGCCAGAATCTCTTAACAAAACTGACGTCACGTTCTATGAAGTGGAAGGAGTGGGCTACGATTTTATACCTACAGTGTGTGACAGAAAGGTATGGGGAATTCTCTATAGCTACAGTGTGTGACAGAAAAGTAAGGGAAACTGTCTAAAGCTACAGCGTGTGACAGAAAGATAAGGGAAATTCTGTATAGCTACATTGTGTGACAGAAATCTCTATAGCTGCAGCGTGTGACAGAAAGATAAGGGAAACTGTCTAAAGCTACAGTGTGTGACAGAAAGATAAGGGAAACTGTCTAAAGCTACAGCGTGTGACGGAGAGGTAAGGAAAGTGTCTATAGCTACAATGTACAATGTGTGACAGAAAGGTAAGTGAAATTCTCTATAGCTACAGTGTGTAACAGAAATCTCTATAGCTACAGTGTGTGACTGAAATTTCTATAGCTACAGTGTGTGACAGAAAAGTAAAAAAAGTTGCCTGTAGTTACTTGTACCGTGATTGACAGAAAAGTAAGGAACTATATATTATTAGTTACATAGTTTGTAGATGACCTAATATGGTTTATACATCAGTAAATGTTAATTCCATTGGGGGGGGGGGGGGGGGGGAGCGGATGGGAAATTACTCTGCCTTTAGTGTTTGATAGAGAAGAGGGAAAATGTATCTTTACCCAAAGCCATCTGTACCTACAGTATGTGGTAGAGGGAAAGGGGAAACTTGTATTTCAAGTGTTTGATGGTACATGTAGGATGGGAAAATAAATATACTTTTACTCTGTGTAAGACACATGGACTAGTATGTTTTTGTTATAATATCATCAGTCAATAAGGAGTCCTTTATTTTATATTCATGATTGACCGTAGACAAAGTCCCCAAGTAGAACCATTTTAACAAGAGCTTGGACTTTGGGTAGATGCGTCAAACAACAATGTGATGTAGGCCTGTTTATTTCATTGCTGACCACTCAGTCATGGCTCTTTAAAAATTAACAAGATATGTCTGGCTTTTGAGCTAAGTTATGCAATCTGTTTACAGCTGTTGGATAATGATATAATGAATTGTGTACTTGATAAAAGCAGTTGGATATAACGGTATAATGATTTTTGTACGTGTTTACAGCTGGTAGATAAATGGTATAAATCCGATGACAAGGAGTCCTTCATCATGGCTCGCCGCATGATTCGACAGGAGGGCCTACTGTGTGGTAAGTAGGTAGGCAGTGAATATAATATTATGCAATCATCCATCCAACGTAACAATCATCTTTCAATCATCCAAATCTCCCTCTTGTATATGTTTATTGAATGTTTTATGTACATGTACATTGAATGTTGTATGTACAATCTTCATGTTGCCCCTTGAGGGCCCTTAATTGGTAAATAAAGAAATTATATATATGCAATGTGTATCTGGCCAAAAAAAAATATTCTTTAGTTTATCTGGCAAAAATTTACAATGTGACTGGCAGATATTTTTTTCATCTTCATAGCATGATTTGAAAAGGGGAATAACTCAAAATCTATTTTTTTTATTAAAATGAAAGAATTGAGTTAATATGCTTCTTCACATTATGGCAGTCAAGTTAATGTGGCAGCACTTAACACAATGCAACATTGCCTGAGAAATCTAACTTTAAATCATTTTTGCCTTGATAAAAGTTGTATATCTTTTTATTGTGTAACATTAACAGACCTATAGGGAAAAGAGAATAACATTGGCATTATTTTAGTTGGAATTTATTATACAGACATATTTTTGCTTACCTGTATGTAAGAACAATTTTGAAAATATGTAATGTAATATATGATGCATCAAATACTGCAAAATAATAATGACATGGCAAATAAGTGCCAAATTTTAATAGTCTTGAAAGATTATGGTTTAAACTTGCTGTCTCAATGTAATCAAGCCTAGATCAGTCTTTCACTGTCATAAATTTAACCTTGTTGTAATTTGCCAAGTTAAATCAATTTTTAAAAACTGTTCCTAAAAAGTAGAGGAGAAAGTTTGTGGGAGACATTATCCATGTCTCCATTCCTGTAGAAGGTGGAGTGATTGACTCAAACAATAATGAAACATCATTCAATTTGGTTTTTTTTACTCAAAATAAAATACACCTATCTCTAAATTGATGTGTAAGTGTAGTTGGTAGGCCAAATATTGAGGGAGTGCTATACAAACATAAAACAATAACTTACAGATTGTGTACATGTGTCCAGGTTTACATACATAAAACAATAGCTTACAGATTGTGTACATGTGTCCAGGTTTACATACATAAAACAATAGCTTACAGATTGTGTACATGTGTCCAGGTTTACATACATAAAACAATAGCTTACAGATTGTGTACATGTGTCCAGGTTTACATACATAAAACAATAGCTTACAGATTGTGTACATGTGTCCAGGTATACATACATATAACAATAGCTTACAGATTGTGTACATGTGTCCAGGTTTACATACATATAACAATAGCTTACAGATTGTGTACATGTGTCCAGGTTTACATACATAAAACAATAGCTTACAGATTGTGTACATGTGTCCAGGTTTACATACATAAAACAATAGCTTACAGATTGTGTACATGTGTCCAGGTTTACATACATAAAACAATAGCTTACAGATTGTGTACATGTGTCCAGGTTTACATACATAAAACAATAGCTTACAGATTGTGTACATGTGTCCAGGTTTACATACATAAAACAATAGCTTACAGATTGTGTACATGTGTCCAGGTTTACATACATAAAACAATAGCTTACATATTGTGTACATTTGTCCAGGTTTACATACATAAAACAATAGCTTACAGATTGTGTACATGTGTCCAGGTATACATACATATAACAATAGCTTACAGATTGTGTACATGTGTCCAGGTTTACATACATATAACAATAGCTTACAGATTGTGTACATGTGTCCAGGTTTACATACATAAAACAATAGCTTACAGATTGTGTACATGTGTCCAGGTTTACATACATAAAACAATAGCTTACAGATTGTGTACATGTGTCCAGGTTTACATACATAAAACAATAGCTTACAGATTGTGTACATGTGTCCAGGTTTACATACATAAAACAATAGCTTACAGATTGTGTACATGTGTCCAGGTTTACATACATAAAACAATAGCTTACAGATTGTGTACATGTGTCCAGGTTTACATACATAAAACAATAGCTTACAGATTGTGTACATGTGTCCCGGTTTTAATTGGATGTTCCTTTTCTAGGTGGAAGCTCTGGCTCTGCCATGGCTAATGCTCTGAAGGCGATCAAAGACTTTGGGATGAAAGCAGGCCAGAAATGTGTGGTGATACTACCTGACTCCATCAGAAACTACATGTAAGTCCTTGTCCACATGTCTGTGTGTACACAGAAAAGTTTGACATGATTTTTAAACATTTTGTTCTTTTAAATAGATTATTCAGTTAATAAGCATACTAATTCACTGATAGTTGTTATTTTAAACCTGATATTCCCTGGTATGAATTGTTAATGCAATATTACTCTTATCTTAAATCTTTTTTTTTTTTTAATTTCAAATAGGACAAAGTTTCTCAGCGATGATTGGATGAGTCAGAGGAATTTTCTGGAATCCACTAATGTATCAGGAAAATCTAATGAGTGGTAAGTTTGCACCACCCAGTGACCTTCGTAGATAAAAGAGTAAGACTTGATGTATCATTTTACACGACTAATCACAAACTGACCTTCATAAGTCATTAAAGACTTTAAACATGTTATATCAGGACTTTATTTAACGTGTTATATAACGACTATGTCTAAAATGTTAAATTAGGACTTTATCTAAAATGTTAAATTAGGATTTTATTTAAAATGTTATATCAGGACTTTATTTAACATGTTATAACAGGATTTATTCAACATGTTATATCAGGACTTTATTTAACATGTTATATTAGGATTTTATTGAACATGTTATATTAGGACTTTATTGAACATGTTATATTAGGACTTTATTAAACATGTTGTATAAGGATTTTTTTAGCATGTTATATCAGGACTTTATATGACATGTTATATTAGGACTTTAATTAACATGTTATATCAGGACTTTATTTAAAATGTTATATCAGGACTTTAATTAAAATGTTATATTAGGATTTTATTTAACATGTTATATCAGGACTTTATTTAACATGTTATATTAGGACTTTATTTAACATGTTATATAAGGACTTTATTTAACATGTTATATAAGGATTTTTTAAACATGTTAATATTAAGTCTTTATTTAACATGTTATATAAGGACTTTATTTAACATGTTATATTAGGACTTTATTTAACATGTTATATTAGGACTTAATTTAACATGTTATATTAGGACTTTATTTGAGATGATAGATTGTCTTACTCTTGGTCATTTTAGACTTAGTCTGTATAAAAGAAAAGCTCTATAAAAAGCTTCAAATTTTAATTAAAAGTTAATGTATGGATTTTTTCTTTATTTAAAAGTAGTCTATCGATGAACAGGCCATTCTTTTTAATTTAAGGTGGATTTGTTGTCCATCCAGCCTTGTACAGTGTGTAACATATGGTATATACTGTAAATATATCGTAGAGTGTGTAACATATGGTATATACTGTAAATATATCGTACAGTGTGTAACATATGGTATATACTGTAAATATATCGTACAGTAACATATGGTATATACTGTAAATATATTGTACAGTGTGTAACATATGGTATATTCTGTAAATATATCGTACAGTGTGTAACATATGGTATAAACTGTAAATATATCGTACAGTGTGTAACATATGGTATATACTGTAAATATATCGTACAGTGTGTAACATATGGTATATACTGTAAATATATCGTACAGTAACATATGGTATATACTGTAAATATATTGTACAGTGTGTAACATATGGTATATTCTGTAAATAAATCGTACAGTGTGTAACATATGGTATAAACTGTAAATATATCATACAGTGTAACATATGGTATATACTGTAAATAAATTGTACAGTGTAACATATGGTATATACTGTAAATATATATCTTACAGTAACATATGGTATATACTGTAATTATATCGTACAGTAACATATGGTAAATACTGTAAATATATCGTATATTGTGTAACATATTTCCCACGGCTGTAAAAGTTAAGATAAGAAACATAAGGTCAATGTGCTTTCAGTTTGCATGCCTATCTTCTGAAACCTCTTACCTTTCTATGTAAATAAGTGAATTAATTATCTTCAGCTCTAAATTATATCTATAAGCATACATGTGTAATGTGCCAAATGAGAATCTCATAAGTAAATGTTTATGGTTTAATAGCTATATCGGTAAATTAATACATGAAGAGCATAAAGTTAGAGTTAATGTAAATCTAAAAATTAATTTTATTGATTGTTTTACAAAAAAAAAAAAAATACGTTAGATGAATTGATTTTTCGTGAAATGACTTGACATTGAATTAAGGGGATCTTTTTAATTTTCTTTTAACAGTACAAACGGAAAGAACAGGTCAGCATTTGTGGTTTCTATCTCAGGGAATTCATCACCTGTCAAAAACTGCTAAACTTCACATGTGTTATAACATCTGTGACTCATTATGTTCTTCAATACTGTACACAGTCACATTCATAGGTGTATGAAACATAACATGCTTTGTGCACTGTCCAGCAACTGATGTTTTCTACAATTAATACAACAATGGACTTAAGACTCTTTCTAATTTTTTTAAATACAGAATGATCTAAAATAAAACAAAGACGGAATGCTTTAATATTGTTAAAAAATGACATGGGTTAAATAATCATATTTTATTAAGTTAAAGTCCTTGCTGTGTCTCTCAAAAATTTAAAAGAAAATGGATAAAAAACCAGTTATCATACTAAAAGCCTTGGTTATTCAAAGTAAAAATTGTGCTTAACAATGCAATTCATAATAAAAAAAAAATCATTTAGATTGGTACAATCAAGTAATCTATGATCTAATGTTTCCATGTAATGTGCTTTAATAATTAGATGGTTATACTCAATTTTAAACTTCCAGTTCTAATTTACCCAAAATGATATTCATTTTTTGAAAAATGGACATTTTGAGAATTTCATCATTGTCAATATCTTTTGCAAAGGATACACATTGTTGAGAGATTGTTTCCTGAATGTTTCATTAGACTTTCTAAAAGCTGTGTCTGACTTAGCAACCAATCAGAAAAGTCTTACATGTTTCTTAACTAAAAAATGCCAAAGAGTTTTGAGAAAATCCAACTGCACAGGACGGATGAAACAAAAATGATAAATAGGGGGAGTTGAATAGACTGCTTGTCTTTGTGAGACAAATAGGTATTAGTTGAATGAAGATAAACCCAATATGAACAATACCGTGAAATAAGTTAAAGATAGCATCAAGTTTGTACAAGGGACTGGAGAATAATCACAGTACTGATAAAAGAATGGGGGGCAGGAAAACCCAGAACAAGTTCATCAGAAAACCTTCAACTCTTTCATAAAAGTCATGGTGTTATTGTCTTGTTTTTGACACAATATTTACATTTCATTTGATTTGCATCAAACATCTTATGATTTTTGTTTGGAAGGAGGTGAGGATTTTTTTGAATTTTTTATTTTCATTTCCTGTTTATTGAAATATAATCAAAATCTACTCAGATCAAAAATATAGGCAAATTATAAATTTTCTTTTTTACATCAGGTATATAAAATTATGATTTTAGATATATACTTAATATGTTTTTTGTTTAAAGGGAATCCCAATTTTCATTTAAACTTTTAGGGTTTTTTTGTTTGTTTGTACAAGCTGACAACATTAAAGTCTAACTGCCAATTTATGTCTGATTTTTATAACAAACTCAATCTTTTAAAAAAAGACATCGCCAGTTTAATTAAATTTGCTTCGTATCTTAATTATGGAGATTTAAGTTTAAGTAAGACATAAATAAACAGCCTTAATTATATTTCAAATGGGTTTTGTGTCCATTTGAATTATTTCAAATTTTTATTAAAATTGCATGTGTATAAAATTGTGCACTGTATTATGTGTAGCAATGCTATTATTTATGGTTGGTGAAATTGTGCTTTCAGTTTTGTGTAAAGTGCTTTTGAGCGTACAGTTTAAATATTGACTACATCTGATGATTTCTGTTCTAAGGTGGTCCTCCCTACATGTGAGTGCCTTGCAATTAAGAGCTCCCTTGACTGTGACTCCAACAGTCACAATCCAAGAGACACTTGAAATTCTGAACAAAGAAGGATTTGATCAGGTGCCAGTGGTTAACGATGCGGGGTAAGTAAATCATCATTTTGTGCATCGTCACTGATGAATGGTCCTGGGCCGTTGTGATGTGTCAACTTGAAGCGGAGGTTGACTATGGTTTTCGAGGGGCGTCAATTTCAGCTATAATTCTCCCAAACATGCACTATTTAATTTATTATAATGAATTCTTAATTTTAAGGTATATATTCTACAGTGAACCGTACATGCATTATTTACATGCATGTAACAATTTGTTGTGTTAAAGGCTGCCAAGGTTGTTGCTAAGTAATGCTGAGGGTTATAGAACAGATTATAAACTGCATCCAAACAAATCAGATTCCATTATTTAATATGAAAGTATAATAATGTTCAATATTTACTGTAGTGTGTCTTTAGTTAAAGTCTTTTACTGCTATCACATAATGGTATTGTTGAATTCAGGTGAAATTCAAATATTGACTTGCCCATAGATTGCAGTCATCTCTTTATTAGAAGTACTATGGCTAGGCATTGTTATTATTCAGAATGGAAAAAGAATATTAAGTTTGAAAGCTTTCAGCTAAAATGATGATCTTGCCCTTTTAAACAGGATAAACTAGTTATCCATTCATGTTATTCATTCTTAAGGATCAATGACATACTTTATTTCTACCTCTGTTACAGGGACATATTGGGCATGGTTACTGTTGGCAATATGATGGCTCAGGTTGTAAGGTCAAAGGTTAAACCCTCTGACCCAGTGTCAAAAGCCATGTACAAACAATTTAAGATGGTAAGCATTGCACATTTATATTTGTTTTGAATGTAACAGAAGTTTGTCAAATTCAAATCATAGGTGTTCCTATCATAAATAAACCTGTTGATAGAAAAATCATCATCCCTACACTAAAAAAATCAACAAGGCTGACTGCCATTGTAGCCTTTTGATCTCAGCCAGAAGTGACTGAAGTTTAAAACTATAGTTGTTTCAACTTTTTTTTTTCCTGAAGAGTTTACTTTTGTGGATAAACAGTTACAATGTCTTTATTAATGTATGGTATGTAAAAACAATAAAACCTTCACCACTCGATAAAACAGACCAAAATGTTGGAGGTTTCAGGTTTGCTGATGTAATAGCTATGGGGTGAATTTTTTTTTTTCACATTGACTTAAACTGGAAGCACCTATGATTCAAAAACTGAGTTATTTTAATTTAAAATCATAGTTTAGATATAACACTTAATCTATGCAACTTCTATATTGTAGGTGTCCATGGCAACAAGTCTAGGAGAAATATCCAGGATGTTGGACACTGACCACTTTGTGTTGGTTGTTCATGGACAAAGACAATGTAAGTAAAGAAAAAGGATGTACTTAAGTGTAATTAAAAGATGAAGCTAGTGTAAGTAAACATAGAATGATTGTCAATGTACTAAGTCAACAGAACATGAATTCTAGTGTAGGTAAACAACAAATGAACTCCAATTAAAGTTTAATTCAAATCTTAAGGAGATATTCTAGACATTTCATGGACAGGCTACGAGACTGAAATCAGATAGACTTTTTTTATTAAAAAAATACCTGTTTTTTAACAGTGAATAGATGTTATCACACCCTACTGTTTGATCATGATGAGTTTTAAAATACATTTATTTTACAATAAAACTCCTTTTTGCTTGATCAAAATCTGTTAGGAATGTTTAACCAAGTATATGATAGAACGCAAAAGAGGACAGAGTCAATGTAATGTAGGACACCTGATAGTTCATTGAAGTTAATATATACAAAAAATATCTGATTGCAGATGAAGGCAATAACTTTGTTTCAAAGAAACAGATGATTTTCGGCATTGCTACCAGGATAGATCTGTTGAACTTTATCACTCAACATCAGTCGCTGGAGGACCAGTAAAGGGAACACAGGAGGACCAGTAATGGGAACAGTGCCCAGAGACTTTGATTGGACCACAGTTCGTTGTCTATACAGAACTGCAACATATCCCTATGTTATAGCATAATAAATGAAAAATCTCTCTTTGTTCATTAAATGGTATATATAGTAGTTTGCATTGTGTAGATATATATTTTTGGAATAAACAATGTCACTTTTTGTTTGCATACAACAATGTGCGTCACAAATTAGAAACGTTTTGAGACACTCTTGATCAGCTTTATTCAAGTATCACAGCTAGTGCATTTTAAAGGTTTTCATTAGCATGTCATTGGCATATTTGTATAATTGAAGTATGTCTCAATTTTGTATACCAAGCTTATTTTGCCAGCTTTAATCTCACTTGTTGTGGCTAAACATATAGCATATAACTTACCATTTCTAGTTACACACTATATAAAACTGTATAAAATGCACTTTCATTGTTTTCATATTTTCAGGGAAAACTTGACTTCATTCTAACAAAGTAGAAATATTTAATGGAATGATATGATATTTTTATTCAAAATTATTACTCTTAATCTCTGAGTCCTAGAATGCAAGGTTCTTTTTAATTTATTTGGTATTGTTTTTTAAGATTATTTATATAATCTGTATGGAAATTTCCACAAATTGTTATTCCTTCATATAATTAGCAAAACATACATGTTTTTTCTAAGACATTTTCATTATGTTTACTTTTGTGTTTGTAATCTTGGTAATTACAATTTGTGCAGAAAATAGAAGTATTTAACAATCTGTGTGATCAAAGGTTTTGCCGATATCTGATGTTTGGTTGGGGTGATAAGATTAGCTCTAACTTATTAAGTTCTTGTTGGTTTCTATTAAAATTGTCTATCTTTAAATAAATGAAAATTATGAAATTTTAATCTCGTGTTTATGTTAATTAGTCATGATTAGTAGAAATAATAATATAGAAATTACAAAAAGTTATATAAAATATTGACAAAAAATCAACTGAGTTTTGTTTCTGGATAAATTCACAATTTTGTTTTAAATCTAAACAAACCAAAAAAAAATATCACAAAATGTCCAGTGATGTGTGTGGTTGAACACTACTTAGGAGAGGTTGTGATTTGCAATTAACGTTTAAGATTCTTCAACTTGAAGGGGTTTTTTTCCGATGTACTGGAAAATTTTCATGAACCAAGCAATTTGAAAAGGCTTTTCTTCATAGAAATAGATTTGATAGCTTTTTAAACAGTAAATGTGTATGGAATCCGGATAAGGCTTTGCAGTTCACTATCGCATCATCGCTCAGTCGACATTTGCGTCCATACTTCGATGACGATGAAGCGATGGTGCGATAGTACAATGAAGTGACAATGCAATGACGATGGTGCGATGGCACGATGAAAGAAGGTGAGATGTGGTGTCGCGATAGCGATAACACGATGGTCCGATAGCGATTACACAGAAGGCGATATTGAAGAGATGATACTCCATCATATCATCGTAAGTTTCCATTGCGCTATCGTCATTGCACCGTCGCTCTATTGACTTTATTTAAAATGGATTACAATTCCTGCAGCAATTGCACAACATGGCGTTTGATGATTAAGCAATGCTATAGCGTCTTTTCGTCAATAAACGCTATGTTGTGCAATGGCTGCTGGGAGAAACTTATGATGACATGATAGAGCATTGAGTTGTCCCTGTCGCATTATCGCTTTTGTAAGTAAACAAACTATATAGCTCAGGGCATTAAATATTAGGACACTTATATCCCTAAAAGAATTAGGTGTCTTGACATCTAACGATGGTACAGCATGCTCTAACAGGAGACCCAACTTGGGAGCCAAATGTCCTAAGGAGGCCGCCTAATTGTGTGAAACAAATTGAACGCACTCATAAAAATGGAATAACCTGACACCTTTAGAAGGGACTGCAACACGGGTATATAAGTCAGTGCAGCCTGCAGTTGAGGCAGACTTGGCGGAGAAGCTCAAAGGCGACACATCAGGGAAGCTTGAGAAGAAGGAGAATAGTGTTTGGAAGGCAATAGTCAGGAAAGTAGAGGCTAGGGTGGGAATTGAAAATAGTTTCACCAGCAGTATTGGTATCTCGGAATTAAGTGGAGAATCAGGACGTAGTAGATCTGCATAAGATTGAGGCACCTGGTTCCCAATATTAATAGGAACCCAGTACCGGGACAGTTTGCCCAGTCTATATTATACCTGGTAAAGTATCTGGTAAAATCATTTTAATAGAAGCAAATCATTAAAACTCAGGAAGAGTAGAGGAACGTCTTTTTATAATCAGGTCAATCAAAATACTCAGAGTATCTTAAGAAAATTATATATCACTTAAAAAAGAACCCTTATACTTATTATTGTTAGAGAAACACGTTACAAGTGTTACGTGTCGGGCAGGTATGTAAAGGGAGAGAAAGAATGTGAGGTAGCAGATATATTTATAAAGATCTACTGGTTCTAAATACAACACAGATCCACAATATAATGTGACACTGGAGCAAGGAGTTCACTATGCGTTGACTCTGGCTCCCTGAAGAAGATAACGTTGCACAATACAAACTATTATATCTGCTGGTTTTATGAACAAATGAAAACAAAACTATAAAATATAAACATTTTTCATTCATTATGCTACTCGTAGGGATATAATAGTCCTGTAGAGACAATAAACTGTGGTCCAGTTAAAGTCTAGGGACAATGTTTCCTTTACTGGTCCACAAACTGTTCCTTTTACTGTTCCTGCCGTGACTGATGTTGAAATAAATTAGTTCAACAGATCTATTCTGGTAGCAATACCGAAAATCGACTGCTTGTTTGAAATGAAGTTATTTTCTTCATCCGCAATCAGATGTATTTATACATTGACTTGAACATCCTACCGGTACGTCCTACACAGGGGTGACCCTATATTTCCTATTATTTGGTTTACACTTACATTTGTTGAAAAAAATCAAAGCCGATTTTAATCAAGCCACATGTATTTTTTTTTTTTAATTCTTTGAAGTTAAACTCATAATAATCAAAGGATATGGTAAGTCTGATAACATCTATTTACTTAAAAAAAAACCCAGTATTACTTCAATAATGAAGAATATCTGATTTCAGTCACGTAGCCTGTTTATGAACAATCTAGAATGTCTCCTTCAGTTGTTTTTTTTTTGGTCACAACTTAGCTAAATACCTTGTTTACTTACAATGCATGAAGATGAAGAGATGGTACAATGACGATGAAGTGAAAATGCGATAGCGCAATGACGATGATACGATCGTGCAACAATGATGATGGAAGGGTACGATAACGACAATGCGACAGCTCTATTAAGGACCTGATCATGACGACCCAATGATCTATCACGTAATTGCATGTTTCTCTATCGACATCTATCGACAGCTATCGTCATTGCATTAATTATTACGTACCATGATTAGGGCACTAATTAGGCTTCATGATCAGGGCCTCTATAGAGTTATAATATTTATATTTAAAAAAAAAACTAATAAAACATTGACATATAAACAGTAACATTACAGATGCATGTATAAAATGTTTGATCCAAAAAAAAAGTCATACAATGCACCGCGTTTCTCCTGTGCGTGCATTGTAGAAAACGATTTTTCAAAATTTGCTCCACCATAACCTTAAAATATTTTGTTTGTTCTATGTTTTTCTGAAAGAAAAACTGCTTGAAAACAAGCGGTTTTATGCTAAAAATGCAAAAATGGCGGGAAAAGGTTGTCTTTACGATGTCAGATTTCTTAATTGTGGGCAGTTGAATCAAAATGAACATTATGTAAAAACATCACATATATAACTGTACAAAGAAAACAAAGAATTACAGTAAAATGATGATGTTCATTTTAGGGGGCCATTTTAGGCCCATATCATATATAGTCCTTTGAAGTAAGTTCTAAACAACACATCATTTTGAAATTTTTCCAACTATTATAAAAAAAATTAGGAAACGTTCATTTTGGTCAACTACGCAGTGCCTTTTGTTCTAGATCATGGAACTAAATGACCAGATATGTTAATAAAGATATGATGTATGTTTGCATCGATAGAAGAAATTATAAGAAATTGTATTGGAATTAACATATCAACCTCAAAGTGAGAAATAGTTAACAGGATACCCACAGTTTGGATCCAATGTATGCCTAAAGCTTATACATTGCTAATGAATAGATTGAATAGTCTGAATACATACGTAATGAAGGAAGTAAAGGTAAGGAAAGGAAAGTAACGAGCTTGGTTCTTACAACATCTACAATATCATAAGGCTATGTTCAGTGTTTTTTGTAGAGCGATGTATTAACCTAATTGCACGGTAAAATGATATCCAATTTACTACTCTGTCTAACAAAAAAGAGAGATATAATTTATTTAATAAAAAATAAAGTTATGAAAATGTGCATTAAGCACCTTAGGCAAGTCTCTATTATGGATTAATTATGAATTCAAAACGGAAAGCCGATTATTCAAAAATGACTTTGCCAGCGTGCGACGGCTATCTTCACTTCACGCTCTATAAAATATGTTTTCTTCTTATCTCTTACAATGCATTGACATTCATAGATCTGAATTGAAATAGGTAGCTATTTTAAAGAACAACATTTTCTAAAGTTACGCAGATTTTTCATGATTTCGTTGCATCTTTGGCATTACTTTTGGATAAACCCTGTCACTTATATATGCATACAACAATGAGGATCACATATTTGATAAGGTTTGGAAAGTTTTGAGACATTTCGTTCTTAAACTTTTGATCAACATTATTCAAGTACTAAAGCTAGTGTATTTAAAAAGGTTTTCGTTAGCATACCTTTGGGTTAATTGTATATTATAAAGTTCATCTAATTTACTATAAAGCTGTTGTTTTTCTTTTTGCTACTTTTAAGGCTGTTGAGGCTCCATACAGAATTGGCTGAATGGCACTTTCATTGTTTCTATATTTTGGAAAAACTTGATTTCATTCAAAGAAAATAGGATTAGAATCAATAAAAAAATATCAATAACAAATTGTCAACCATCTCAGAAATCCATATAGTCAAAAACAAATTCAAACCAAAGCAAACACGGACCTTTAAAAGATGGAGATGGGATCAGGTGCCTAGGAGAAGTAACTATCCCCTGCCGACCGGTCGCTAAGCCGTGTGCTCAAATATTTGATTGAGTGAATGAACATTGTTTTCACTCACTCTTTGGGGTACAGAAAACAAATGTATCTCCCAGATAAATTGCACAGGTAATAAGAAATCATTTTTGTACTGTTTTTTTTTAAAGATTATATATGGGATTTCTATTATTGGGATTGATTTTAATCAACTCTTCTATGCAGTTACTCTGGCAAACCGAAAGTGAAACAGTGTTTGGACCTAAGCAGAAATCATCACCGCTGCCAAGACTAATTTCTTCAAAATAATAGAAATATTTCGATGTAATTATGCTGAAATATTGTTTTTCAAGGAAACCTATCTATAAACACTTTGAAAATAGTCAAATTTTATATACTACGAACAATTTAGATATTTTTGTAGTCTCATGTATTCCAACGCCAGAGTTAATATAGTCTCGTTCAACCAGACGCTCGGCTGTCTCCGTAAATCTGCGATAAACAGAGAGGGGGGTCTCTTGCTTGTCGGAGACAGCCGAGCGTCTAGTTAAACGAGACTATGTAGAGTTCGATATCAATTGTGCTTGAATCCATACAGTTTTTAGAATTGTTTCGATAACTAACACATACTAGTAATTGAAATCTATCTTTTTTAAATATTACACAACATGATTCATATGGGGTTTCTCGAAATTCTTCTCGGAAAAGTCTTAAAATTAATATTACAAAAAAGTGCGTAATTCAAATACAAACTAGAAACTAATTGCCATGCAAGATAAATTGATTTTAAGATAAATGTTAATCGATAAAATCAACTCCCGTCAGTACTTCAGTACTTTGATTTGGTATCCCATGATCTGTTTAACAAAGCTTACATGTTTTCTTAAGACACTTTTATCGTAAATTTTAGGGTTTGTACACATCTATACACAAGGGCATGCTCTTCGTATGAACAGTTTCTTAGACGAAGCAAGCTACTGACAAACAAGTTGATAAAACAGGACTATCAACAGTCTCGTTTGAAGTAATCTTTTCGGAAGTTCTATGGTCGATACAACGACCGTGTCAGCGAATACAATCTTCCACTTGGTCGCATGCTGACTGACGTTTTTCATACTAATTGTTAGACCAATTTTTTTTTTTTACAATTTTTTTAACTTCTTGCCTTCTCTGCAAATGTTGGTTATACTTTAAAATTAAATTTATCTATCTATTTTTAACGCGCGTTACTCAATTTGTATGCACACACCGCTGCAGTTATGAGACTGTATACTTCCAAAAATAATGATTCAATGCTATAATAACAATTTCCCACGATAATAAGAAATCATTTTTGTACTGTTTTTTTAAAGATTATACATAGTGATTTCTATTAATTGGTATCCCATTATCTGTTTTACTAAACATACATGTTTTCCCTAAGTCACTTTTATCGGAAATTTTGGGGTTTGTACACATCTAGAATATAGAAGTATTTGACAACCTGCAAAGATTTAAGATTAAGCCGTAATCTAATGCTTTGTTGTGGTGACAATAAGGTCTACCTTTTACAAAATTTTTGTTGATATTCTATTGAAATTGCCTATCAAAAAATGAACATTTTTTAGTTTCTATTTCTTATTTTGTTATGATTGCTTGTTATGTGAGTATTGAAATAAAAAATAGTACGGTAATATATAATCATTAATCAGTAAATGTTCTACTAACCCTTTGCTTTTCTCCATATTAAAATATTAACAACAGTGAAGGAGAAACTTTTAGAGGACTTTGCAACAGTATATTCAAGAAGCGGTGTTAATCAGATGTGGGTACTTAAAAATTCAAAGAAACTTGAAGAAAATTTGAAATCACAAAATTTCACTAAAACCAATAGCATCAAAACCTACGACTTTTCTACCTTATATAACCATTCCCCATGATAAATTAAAGTCCAGACATTTAAACATCATTGATAGAGTTTGTTGATGTTGTTGTTGTGTTTTTGGTTTTTTTTTTGGTTTTTTTTTTTTTTATAAAAATGGATCTCGTAAATCTACTTGCCTTGTCATTAGGGACTACCTGGTAAACCAGACTTCTGACTACTGTTAGGGAATTATGTTGGAACACCGATCTCACTCACGACCACTACAAGTCTTACCAATAAATTTTATTATACTTTCATGTTAAATAATGAATTCTGATTGGTTTAGACGCGATTGATAATTCGTTCTATTACCCTCAGCCTTAGTAATACACGTGGCAACGGGTAACACAACGAATTGTTACATCCGCGTAAATTATGCGCATACGGTTCGCCATAAAATTAACTTCATTTCTATATAAAAGCAGTAAAATTTTCTCTAAAATTAAGACATTCAGTATAATAAAATAAATAGTGTCTGTTTGGGAGGGTAACTGTTAAAATTGACACCCCTCGAAAACCATTGTCAACCTCCACTTTGCGTCGGTTGACAATGGTTTGTCAATTTCAACAGTTACCGTCCCAAGCAGGCACTATTTATATAATGTCGTGCTAAGCTCCAAAACCTTCGTTTTTCAAATGAGCTTAAGACAAAGTTGTAATTCTTTTTTAGTCTCATAGAACGGTCTTTAATGAACAAATTTATATCAAATCATTTATTTAAAACTATTTTCATTTCCATAATTATATTTTACAGATATTACAATAAAACATTGATTATTTTGTAATTAATAAACATTCATTAATTTGGTGGTAAGTCGTAAGTTCTTTTGTAAAACGCAGTCTGATACCACTTTTTCTACCACTTTTTGAATTATTACTATTTCTTTTCTCTTAATTACTAATGCTTACTAACACATGTATTACTATGTTGTATTATAATTTATATATAATTTATTAGACCCTTGACATCACAATTTAATGCAAATATGTTATTGTACCTCATGTACCATTGTATGATAATGGTTTGAGAGAATAAATTGAATAAATACCAAAGGGGAACCCCCAGATAAAATAGATGAACTCAATGAGAGGAGTCACTAGACATAACTAGAAGGATCATTACAGTCACTTGGTGAGAAGTACGGACTCATTTGGAGGGCTCACTAGACTTCTTACTTACGAGGTGGCCATTGTGGACTCAGGCCCGGAATTACTAAAGGAGTACCACCAGACTTACTAGACGTACTCGATAGGAGGAACCACTAGACTCACCTAGAGGAACCATTGGAGTCACAAGGATGGATTATCTGTCTTACCAGGAGAGACCACCAGACTTACCTTAAAGAATTATTGGATTTACCAAGAGGGATCACTGAAGTGACCTAAAATGGCCACTGGTCTCTCCACCAGGATTATTGGTCCTTTACATCGTGTACTACTTGTTAGTCGAATGGTTTCTCTTAGTGATACCTAAGCTAAGTCAAAAATTCCCTCTTTCTAATCTTTTAAGTTGTGTTCACCAAAGGTCGATTGAGGTTTACCTAAAATTTTGACCTAAATCTTTTTTAAGATATCTGGTCATGATAAAGCTGAATACGGAAAAAAAGAAACCCATATGTATTTACATTTTAGTGTAAGTAATTATTATTTACTTATACTGACCAATTTTCCTCAATTATGCAGCCCTGAAGGCAAACCTCTTTCAATCTAATTTTTCGATTCAATTCATTTTTATAAATATGTTTTTCAATTCCAATTAATCACTCGTCTGGATCAAAACCGCTATCAAAATTACATTAAATAATTTTTTGTACACTGGCAAAAACAAAGTTTTAGTATAACAAAAATTATTAACATTTTCATGAGCGACATTTAAAAAGTACTCGTCATTTTCTAAAGCAAGCGACTCATGTTCAGTTTCAGTGATACCTATTTAAAAATAAAATAATCATTAATATCAACAGCACATGTCGGTAATGCTCTTCCTGTTTTTTTTTATACACTAATCTAACACCCACTTATAGTTTTTTCTTTGAGACTTAAGATAATTTAAATTTCCTCGTATTTATTATGATTTTTCTTTGCCAAAAGAAAATTTTTCTTGTAATTACCTATGTAAAGCTTGCTGCTTTGCAAAAAATTTTACAAATTTTTGTAGTTATAGCAGTAACACTTGTTTTCCATACATTATTAAAACAGTAATTTCTTATAAGTTTAATTGAATAGCGTCTACCGCTAGAGTATCAATATTATTACAGAAATATAGTGCTTTGTCTGCTGACCATAATTATGCCTACATTCGAAGAAGGGAGGACATATTGCTTTGCTGCTGTCGGTCGGTCCACCAACAGTTTCCGTTCATTTTCTTTGCAGAGGATGAAAATATTGGAATGAAATTTGATATTCAGGTTTATTATGATAATATCTAGGTCAAGTTCGATATTGGGTACGATCGAGCAATTTTCGAAAGAGTTATGGCCCTTGGACGTAGAAAAATTCCAGTTATTTGCAGTTTCCGTTCATTTTCTTCTCAGAGGATGAACATATTGGAATGAAATTTGATATTCAGGTTTATTATGATAATATCTAGGTCAAGTTCGATATTGGGTACGATCAAGCAATTTTCGAAAGAGTTATGGCCTTTGGATGTAGAAAAAATCTAGTTATTAGCAGTTTCCACTCATTTTCTTCGCAGAGGATGAACATATTGGTAGGAGATTTGGTATACAGGTTTATCATGATAATATCTAGGTCAAGTTCGATATTGGGTTCGATTGAGCAATTTTCGACAGAGTTATGGCCCTTGGACGTAGAAAAATTCCAGTTATTTGCAGTTTCCGTTCATTATCTTTGTGGGTGTTTCCAAGGGAGGGGGGCATAGGTTTTTTACAAACATTTCTTGTTTTTCAGTTTTTTGGTTTTCACATATACACTCGTTTGTTGACCAGTTTTTAGAATAAGAAAACAAAAACGATATATGGTTGTGAACATCAGAATACATA
The DNA here is from genome assembly GCF_963853765.1 of Magallana gigas. NCBI lineage: Eukaryota > Metazoa > Mollusca > Bivalvia > Ostreida > Ostreidae > Magallana > Magallana gigas. The sequence continues at coordinate 1,029,563 of NC_088854.1, read as the reverse complement.
CTACAGATATCAAGGATAGCAAACTTGGATTGACAGAAATTTAAGAAAATGGACAATGTGTGATTATTATAGCATTGACAATAGATTTCATCATAAATCGGAATGTACACATTTTGCAAACGAAAGAAAAGTATATGTTGTCCAACAGCAAATGTGAAAATCAAAATATCATTTTGAATGGATACTTATAATGTAATATAACTTAATACATTTCAAAATGTAAAAAGAAAATGTTTAAATTGTCTGCTCTTCCTAAACATCATTACAGAATAGAATCATGCAATGTCAACTGAGGAAAAAGATAGCAGTCTTAATCCTAACATCCAAAAACATTGTGTTACCAGATGGAGAGTAGCTAGTGTGAAAAAATGGTTTCTCTATTAAAGACAATAAACATTATATAATGAAGTGGCCATAGTACAATTTAAAGAGAAATGTACTTATTAATCAATGATATAATATTAATTTATCTGCATTCAATGCTTAAACAATCATTCAATATAAAAGAATTTATTATTTGAAATGAAATTGATTTTACTGCTTGATTATGTCTGCCAAATGTGGTGATATATGTATGCATAAAACAATGAGCATATATGAGGATTTGGAAATTTCGAGACATTTCCCTTTAATATCTTGAAACATTATTTAAGAACCTCAGCTTATGCATTTCGTAAAAGTGTAAACTGCTTAAGTTAATTTTCGGTAGCAAAATATCATTAGCATGGTAATATAACAGACTTTTTTGCCAGCTCTCATCTCATATGTTTTGGTTAAAAATATAACATGCAACTAATCAATTTCCACATGACAGATTACTTTTATTTACATTCCATTAAAACCGTACAAAAGGAGTTTTCATTGTTTTCACATAGGGGTGAATGAAAATATAATTATTTGATGAAGTGAGGTACACTTTTTTTCATTCTGACTAATCACTAACAGCCCGGGGATTTATACAGAGCAAGGTATTTTCTAGATAAACTGCACAGGTGAACAAATATGTATATATCTATATGTAAGTTAATAAAAACTTACTTTTTGTCAAGATTAGAAGAAATACTTATTAGGATATGAAATAGAAAATGTAACTTTTCAATTTCCACAGAACAGGTGACTTTTATTTATTCAAGTGTTTCTTTTTTAAATTTGTTATAGGTACTTAAGAATTTTGAATTTAATTGTATTTGAAATCAAAGTCTATGAAATGAACATGTGCATTTATAAGGTAAAGAAGATGATATAAGGAATAACAAATACCGCATGTGACTTTTCAACGGTATAAGATTCTTACATATTCATATCTAGTGCATGTTTCAGTGAAATAGAGTAGTTTAACTTTGCACTTTATGTTTTAAGTTACAGGGACAATATAAAGATGGACCAATTATATATCGTTAAAAAATGTATCTATATTCCAGATTTAAGTCACCAGTATTTAGTGGGACTTTCATAAATCCATAATCGCAAATATCAGCTTCTCTCAAGAGGTGAAAAGCATTTAAACCTATGAGCCTTTAATGTTTATTGAGTATGCATGTATATGTTCTGATATTGCACGAAGTATCAACTTTAGTCATGCATTCCTTAGGTAAAATTTCAAGAGTTCAAAATAAAGGGAATTATATTGTCAGAAGAAAGGCATAAAAGTCTCTCTCTCTCTCTCTCTCTCTCTCTCTCTCTCTCTCTCTCTCTCTCTCTCTCTCTCTCTCTCTCTCTCTCTCTCACACACACACACACACACACACACACATAGCAATAAAATCTTTTGATGTAACTTTACAGCAGCAAAAACTTTGAATAATTTGTTTTTCCACTTGCTGCATGACTGCTTTTTGCAGATTATGTGCAGAATAAAAGTACAGTAGGAAAGGAGAAATATTTCGTAAAAGATGTTCTTTCTGATAAAGGGTCAAGCAGTCATGTCATTGGGCACATTGTGATCTTCATCGCTCTCTTAGTGTAAATCTCCTTGCGTAACGCTCTCGAACTAACGTCGGAAATTTAAAAACTAAAAACCAGCTTATCGACACAAAATCATTCAACTCTTTTTATCTCTTCTAATATCTTTCAAGTGCACAATAGATACATTTGAAGAGAGAAAAATTAAGACCCTGACAAGATGTGTGTTATGCTATGTTTTCATATTAGAATTTTTGAGTTTAATATTTTTTGGTATCATATAAGTAATTCAATACAAAACAATGTTTTTCCCGGTAGTTAAAGCATTGCATCGCATTCCAATGTCCATTTTTAAAATTGAATTATTGCATGGTATAATTGAAAAAAAACCAGTCGTGTATATTCGAAGATTAAAGAAATGTATTGTCGGCCCACGGATGCAATGATTACCAGAGGACGTCCACGGCAATTCATTTCATATCTGAAAATGTTATTTCTTTTGGATTAATTACCCAATAAATATTTTAAACAAAAGATACATACTCGTTTTTATTTATTGAACTAATCTTAATGCTGTTGTTTTTATACTTGTTAGTCTTTTGATTGACTGATTTTGATATAGATACAAACATCACCACCTGGGTAACAAAAACAACTAAGTTTTACTTTAATTTGTTTAGCAGTCAGAAAAATGCGTCGGCGCAAACTAAGATTATTTGACTAGACTAAGTCTCATTTTCCCATGGTTGTATGAACAGAAAAAATGGGCTTAAATTATGTGTCTTAATCATTATTTCCGCTTAATGCCTTTATTCTGTCAGCTTTTGTTTCGCACGCTTTAGATCATTGTGAATATTTTATGAATGTATGGTTTGATATCAATGCCTAAAAGAAAATTAATAACCTAAAGAGAAAATATTTGCATCATGTAACTAAAACATTGCTAACGTTATGTTTTTCCAAGAGTTAATATAACAAACTAAAATTCGTTGTCTATAATTATAATTCCCCTTGGTTCACCTTTCCGGTTTATCCTTTGGAGAGCCCCTTGTTTTAATTCTTTGACCTTTGGTTACCGTGGTAACATATCAATCCTGTGGGGAGCCCCTCGTTGATACCTTAAATAGTTGGTAAAAGTATGCACGGGTAGTACCCGGGAACATCAACCGATAGACGTGGTCGTCATCCCGTCTAGTACTCAGGGGCCCGTTTTAGAAAAACATCAGGTATTTAAACCATTTTTGTACGTTTTAACCACACGTGTTTGAATAGGTTTTCGGTAGTATGTTTTTCTTTTCGTTTATTTTATCAGGGTCTTTTCTACCTTGTTTTGCTGTAAATTTCCCCGTCCCTACAGAACGTCAATACCTGTCAGGGAAGGAGGGTTCTTGGGTGCTGAAATATTTCCGGCTCCTGTATTTATGAGTAGCCGTTTCCATTTTCATGGGATAATTTATAGAGACTGCTGTTCTACAGTGAGTGAGTGAACTACGGCGGCCCTTTCAACACATCTCTAAAACTACTTATGAATTTATACCTGAGGATGATCCTCGCAGTTTTACCAATTTATTATCGTCAATGCAGATATGTGCTTTAACTTAACATTGTGAAAGTTTGATATTTATATAATTTGTGTCATGTGAAAACTTATATTCTGCATATTGAGTTTATTGAAAGAAACCTCCAATCAGCGTGGACGAGGCCATGGGTCATTTACCTTACCAAAGAAAACTTTCGTCTAATGCAGCCTCGATAGACCCGTGCAGCATGTGAACTTTCTATTTCAACTTAGTTCTGGTGGTTGCCGATATACTTATACCTGACTGTAACCACGTGTTCACCGGAGGGTTCTTCAACACCACGTGCGCCGGAACCGGGCTGACCAAACAAACTTTATTTCTTCATTTCATTATTTAATTTGTATATTTTTGTTTGTTTGGTTTTTCTCGTTGAATTTTCTGTTTAATTTAATTTTATTTTGTTATTAAATATTTTGTTAAAAATTTCATACTTGTTCTGTTGATTTATGTAAATTCATCAGGATGCATAATCACACATCCTCACAGTTAATTTCCTTTCTGATAATTTCATTATCGTTAATATCCAATTGTTATTTTTTTTAACTCATTGAAAATATCAATAATATTACTTGCTAATTGTAACTATTTTTTGACAGTGAACTTGACCTTGTGCATTGCGTTTCGGGCATATGGCCAATAACAGCACAAACATATTTTTGTAGATTTGCAAGATATAAAAACTAAAAAGAAGGAAAAAAACTTCGAAACAAAATGATTTTGTATTCAATTGAGAGACAAATCGTGTTATTACATTGTATGATATGAGCATTGTTATCTTAAAAAGTTATCGGAATACGATTCGCCGGGCAGAACGTTCTCTTGCCTCTGTCGACATCGCATTTATGCATCTCTTAAGATCTAGTTCAGAAATCCTTTTTCCTTAAACTCATTTTATGTCACAAAGAACTTGTAAACTTGAAAAGCTTCGTTAAAAGCATTAAGATATAAACAAAATTTACTATTATGAAAAAAATAATGATTCAAAAGCCGTATTGAATATATCATTGTAAATAAATAAGAAACAATCACAAATTTCTCTGATAACAAACTTTAGGAAAAGACAACCTTCCTATCCAACAGTCAATGTGTATCCATTACCTGTCAAATCTCAGGTGTATGCATTTGCTGCAAAGTCTCAGGTATATTCATTACCTGTAAAATCATTGATGTGTCTTATGAAATTGTGACATAGCATCAGTGAAGATAAACCAAAAACATAATTATAGTTTACGTTTTATTCAAACTGGGTAGTGTTTGAAAAAATGCATGAAAAACAAATCTTACTTAAATACATTAACATTATGCAGAACTTTTGAAAAAGTTTTATTCTAGTAAATCAACTATAATAACTGCTTTGTTAGAATTTATCACACACTACCAAAAATGAAGACATTCCATCATTGAACGTCCTGGAGTCTTATTGATAATACATCTAGCCTACACGAACGGTCTGTTAGGAAAAAATCTTAATCTTTTTAACCCAAAATTTTTTGTCCAATTTTAAAAGATACTAAGTTTTACTCATTGTATTTGTTTAACTATAAACTACGATTATAGTACCTACTCCTCCTAGTCACCTTATCCCATCTTCAATGTAATGGAGGTTCGTGCTTGCTCAAAAGTAGTATTTTAACCATCACAATTTATTTCGATTATGATATACCCAATTGTGACAAGGTGCAACTGGTCAACAGGGGATGATTACTCCTCCTACGCACCTGATCCCAAATCTATCTTTTTAGAGGTCCGTGTTGCTCTGTTTTAATTTCGTATTTCGCTTTAGAGAGTTTGGGATGGTTGACAGTTTGTATTTGTCATTGTTCATGTATGTGTGTCGATTGTTACAGAGTCTTGTCCCTTGATGGTGTTTTTAAACATTATTGACAAGTACTCAAATGGTCTTTCCTGTTACCAGATTTTGGTAGCACTTGGTACATAACTTTAACGTCTGTACTCTGTCACCTTTTGTCTCGCACCCTTTTAGCTCATTGTGAATATGTTTTAAAAATGATTTTTATCAGTTTAAAACAAATTAATACTTACCCTAAGAAAAAATTGTTCGCATGGTTTTGCAAAAATGTTGATAACGCAATGTTTTTTGAAGAGTTAATTTTCGTTTTAATATTTTTGTTATCGTTAGCATCTAATTGCCGTCTGTTTAACTCAATGAAAATGTCAACAATAATACTTCATAGCTGTGAATCTTTTACGACTGTGAACTGGACTTTGTGCACTGCGTTTTGGGCAACAACAGCACACAAATAGTTTTGTAGATTTGCAAGATTAAAAACATTAAAGAAAGTGCTACTGCAAACAACAGTGTGTCAGATCATTGGTATGGACTTCAGTACATTTACTTGATCGTCTAAAAGACAACTTATAAAAGAGATATAGCAATGCAATCCATGATTTTCATAAACAGAAACAAAGCAACAAAATTTTCATATGAAAGAGCTAAATATTTACAATTTATCTTATTATCAGAGACATGCTTTTCTATTATCAGTTTATCATGTTCTCATTTTCCTTTAACAGTTGTTGCTGGGAATATATCCAACCCTTTCTTCTTTTAATGAAATACAAAACAGTATTGGTTGGATGATTCAATCATCAATTACGAAACAAAATTCTCATAAACGAAATAAAACTGACTGCACCATGAATATATGCTTTTCATTTAAATCAATAACTTATATTTTTTTTATCAGATCAGAAAAAAATAATTTTTTTCGAAAAATATTATTTAAAAAAAATAAAACTACCAATGAATACGTGGGTGATACGGATGTGGTAAAGTACACATAAGTAAAACACATTTGGGTAAAAAATACACTTTAGTCTATGAACAAATAGGTCCTTAAAATGCATGAAATGCTTTTTAAATTAAACTTCAGTACAGAAAATTTACCATCTCTAGTTCGTTCTTGCAAATACCAAACATTGACTAATTCTTAAACAAGCTGCTTCTAGGTTTTAGATTGTTCATTTTAAAAACACTTTGTCTATTTGTGTTATCCATGAGTGTAGAATCGCTGCTGCATTTCTAAAACACTCTAATTAAGGTCTTCCGCTTCCAACGGAAGACCTTATACAGATGATTCTGATGAAAATTCTTAATTATTGTAAATCTTCTAGACACATTTTTAAAATTGTAATATCTCGCCTAATTTTTCATTTAAATTTTCAGGGTGTATTTTAAATGATGATATGTTTTTCATGAGTTATTTTTGCGAGTTATTCCCCTTTTTAAATATTTTATGGGTTCTCCATTAGGAACAAAGGATAAAACATGGTCTGAAGCAAGTGATTTTAAGTTTTAAATCTAATCTTTTATATATATATATATATATATATATATATATATATATATATATATATATATATATATATATATATATATATATATATATATATATATATATATATATATATATATATACTTTGAACGTTGTACTTTTTTAATTTTTTTTTCCTTAGTAAACTACTTCAACAACTAAATCGAAATCGCTTTCCATGTCTTAATTCTAAGAAAAATTATAACAAAGAGCGCTTTTATCTTCTTTTTTATTTTATCCTTGAGACCAAACACACACCTGTTACGGTGTCTTAAACCATCGCGGTTAACTCGTGGCCTTGTGATCACCACGATGACAATAACGCGACGGTGTATCGCGGAAAGGGTTAAAACATTATCACGGTGTAGCGGGAAAATACGGAACCTGCGTTGGCCGAGTATATCTATGGTAAAGCACAAAAAAATCGAGTCCATAATTTAAGTAGTAAAGTTATACTTTATTTGCCAAAATGCTTTAAAATTATCCTGTTTTAGCCATTTGATCAGTGCACTTCTTCCTAACGTTATTTATATGCTGTTGAAATTGTTCGAAACATGCTATGACAGGTAGATAGGCCACCAGCTTAAAATATTTACACAGTTTCGCAATTACATGACACTCAAATTAAGTGTCCAAAACTGCATGGTTCGTTAATTAACATTCCGGATTTTTTTAACGACTTTTACACTGATAACTATAGGTGATGACCTAAAATGCGTGAAACCTCATAACCTTATAACCTATAAGAGGGATATAAAGATACTGTAAAAGGCTCGTGTATTCTATAGCCTTTTCATGTTTTAGAATGGCCTGCGTCTTCAAAGATTGGAATATCTGACACATTTTTGAAATATTTTCAATCATAGTTTTTTTCTGGTCTGTGTTGTTACGTATGGGACAGTTAAGTTACCTCTGGATATTTTTATGTAGTGATTTGGTTACAGTTAAAGCAGTATTGTATGGAATGACTATAGTCTCAGCACAAAAAATGTAATGTTTTGTAAGTGTCGATGTATCTTGTTTTCCTGAGGGTTGGGAGGTTGGCCTATGTCAGTGGTAAAGGTTGTATAATGGCGATGAAGACTGTGTTTAAAGGTGTTTTTTAACCTTTGAAATCACCACTTATGTCTTGTTGCGTTGAACATTTGTGAAAACTAGCATTAAACATATACATATCTTTGTTATACATATATTTTAACGATAATTTGATACCTTTAACTTGATTTGGATTTTAAAAACCTGTTAGATTCAAACACAGTATTGATGTAAATGTAATAAATTAAATGTTTTCTTTGATGTTTACAAGCTAAAAATCCAGCCAGCACTGAATCAAATTTTTCACAAAATGCTTCAGCGGACGGAGATTATTCTTTATGTGTTACGCTGCCGGAATATGTATGTATTCAATAACATGGTCCATTTATTTCAGATGGTATCATAGATATGTGGGAAAATTTTCTAGTGGTTCGATTCGGTTCCTATCTGTTCCTTGCATTTTTGACATTGCTGTGAATAAAAATCATGAAAGTACAAAACCACTTTTTATAATGAAGATTAATCAGATAAACATATATGAATCATTTGCATTCTATAATGATTACAAACAAGATAATTCAATTATCTCAGGAAATGAAAAAGTTATCAAAAGAATCATCCAAGCACACTAAATGTGAGCTGAATATCTAATCTTCTTTCGAGATATTTTTATGTTCATTATCTGATTTAAGATGTCTGTTTAGAAAAAATGGTTTAAATCTTAAAGATTAAAAAGTGATATAAAATATTGTCCTTGTTCAAAATTAAGGCAAATTGGCTTGAGAATGTTCCTATTATGGAAATAGATATATTTCTTCGAATTTCCAAATTTTTAAAATTTCTGATAATTAAAAACCCAATATTTCTTTTATCTTATTGCCGCTAATATTCAGAATATCGCAATAAAAACAAGTTTGCCGTTAACACTTTAATACATTTTAGATAAATTCTATTGTAAAGAATACTTTTCTAAGGTTTTCCTATTCCATCAGTTTTTTTTTTATTTCTGTTATACAGGTATTACAGAGATTCAGAACTTACAATTTTGTTTCATATTTGGCTCTTGTGGGTTTTATTATTAACATTGTCACTATTTTATAAATGATAAGTTGTTTATTAGTAATACCTTCGTTTAAATTAAAAAAATAAAGTGTTTTTATATAAAAACTTAGCATTAAAAAAATTGTTGTTTTCTTTTTTTGAACGTTAAATATGAACACAGATAAACAATTAAATTTTAAATTCAATAATTCATATGTGAAGAAAATCATGACACAAGCCTTGTGAACACATACCAAATTACTGTGAGCTCTGTATGCCGCTTGAGACATGACAACAAAAACCCTTTGTTTAACATTTTAACGATTAAAAATATAGAAATATGGTCCTAATTATTTCAGCTTAAATAGTTATCATCTCCTCTTAAAGTCGGTGCTTAAAATTACTCCTTTTTTTTGGTAAAATAAAATGAAATTTTTCAATGCCAGTTTTGACTTCTAGTGAATTTAACTTTAAAAATTATCCTTTTTCTTTCAAAATCCATTGATCCCCAGGAATGGCCCTTCTTTTATCACTAGATATCATGAATGTCTTTTAATTGCATAATGACTGATCGGTAAAATATTTTTTCGTTTTTCTTTTTAATGTACCACCAATTGACGCTTGTTGAATTATAGTGATTTGTAAAACACACTTGGAACTTCGTCCACCATCTTTTATGACAATTTTTTCTGGTAAGCTATCAATCAGATGAATTGTATGGTGTATTATAAATCAGTTCTTTCAACAGTATTTTGGATTAGTGCCACAGGAAATAAATAATATTTTTTGAATTTTTGAGAAATGTTTGGTTTTCGCTCAACGTTAGAAACTTTTTGGTGTGCCTACTTTAAAGAATAATTCAATCAATTTTACAGTGATAGCCAGTATTTCTATGATCAAAGAAGTTTTGTATTATGTATATTCATATTTAAGGGACATAGTTAAATTTAGATGTAATGTTTTGTGTATTTTTCAAAACAAAATGTAAGTTCTATCAGTTTCTGTATATAATTGCCGTCTGCAAATACATTTTCAGGATCACAGCGTGAATAAGTTTTGCAAACTAATTATGCTATCCTGTATAAATAAAGGACATACATTATAGATGGAGAAAATATTCTTCTAAATGCAACAATTGATGCATATTGAAAATATCATGTGCTAGATCTTTAAACAGATAGATATGACAGACAGCCCATAGTAAATGAGGTTTGAACCAGTTAATTAGTCAGACGACGCTAAGTAAGGTAAACGTTTACACGAGGGTTGATCCAAAAGTAATGTCACAGATGCGAAAAAATCGTGAAAAATCGATGTTAAATAACAAAAATTCGTGCTTTGAGATATCTACCTATTTCAATTTAAATTTGAAAACTTTATTGCATTGTGATAATTATTTTTGAAGATAATATATTTTGTAAAGCGTGAGGTAAGGATAGTCACCACACACTCTAGATCATTGGCCTTCTGGTAGAATTTCATAATTTAGTACTCTATACAAATTGGTTACAATGCTCTTAACATATTGTCTTTATCATTTTTTTTCCATAATGTAACCAAATACTCCTTTTGCAATCGATGATATAGTATATTGAATTATTTAATGTGCGATCACATTGTCGAGGTCTCTTCAAGAAGTCATGAACGAACATACAAGAACATATCCTTAACTTTCCTTCAGAGCGTATGTCTTTTTTCTATCTAATTTATCTATTAATATGACATATGCTCTAACCACATTAAGGGTTCCCTATTAACTTGCTTTCAATTTTAGGTTGATATGTCAATTCCAGCACATGTTTTCGTGATTTCTATCCATCGAAGCAAAAACTGCATCGTATCACTATTCGTATGCCCAGCCTTTTTATTCTTTGATCTAGAGACAAAAGGCATTGCATAGGTATCTGAAATGTACGATACCATTCAATTTTTTTGACAGATAGAAAAAAGTCTATGTTATATCTGTTTCAAAACATTTTGTTGCTTGGAGCTTTTTCAAATTTTGAAGCTTGTAATTTATTTAAAAAAACAAACCTTAAAAAAATCGTAAATTCATGACGCGGCTTATATATCATGTTATGAACACCAATATATTGAAAGGTGTTCAACGAAATTTCATCAAAATTTAAATTTGAGTTAGAATTTTGATACGGAAAGTTTTGATGTATCATTTTATACAATACATCACCAATAAGAAGTATGGTGCATAGTGTGACATTACTTTTAGACCAACCTTGTATATTTCATTAACCCAAAGTTTCCGTAATGGTAAAGTTCTGCTGTTTTTAATATTTTTTAAATCGTATTTCAAAGCTAATCGGCGACAAATATTTGTACCTTTAGACAAAGAGCACGTTTTAAATTTAATTCCAAACCATATTCGTATTTCAAAGTTAATCGGCGACAAATATTTGTACCTAAGTTTCCACCTTGAAATGTCAATAATTCAATAATGCAGATATTGTATATTTTAAATTGATGAGAGTAAATACAGTTAGATTCATATTCAAAGTACAGAAAATCGCCAAGAACTTCTTATAAAAATATCAAAAAGGAAAATCTTCAATTTTATCATTCTTTTGAAATAAGAATCTGTTAAGTTGGTTTTTAGTTGATAAAATATCGTTTTAAAAGTAATTAACATTTTTATGTCCAAATCTTGAGAAAAAAAACATTCTTTATGAAAAAAAGCTGCTGAATTTGCTTATACTTATTTAAGATTTAAAGCCCTAAAAAATACCAGACCTCTCAACAAGAGAAATTTAGAAGAAAGACAAAACATCTCGCTGTACCTCTAAGAATCCTTTGAGATGCGTTATGACTTAATGAACGACTGCAAACATTTGGAAGCTTGTTGAAATAATAACTTGTTCTACCTTCCATTAAAATAACATATATGTCATCGAATATCAAAACAGTTCATAAAATAACTTGTTTTCGTTGGACGGGAGCGTTAATCAGACCAACGCAATCAGCTTATGCAGTCAATCACAGGACTAAAAATCAATAATGAGGAGGCCTTCTTCACATCTTCCAATGAATTGTTTTAGAGTCATCGCTTATCTAATAACAAAACACGATATAAAGCTGCATTTACGACCCTCCAATTTAGATTGGGGTTGCAGCTCCAACCATCAAAATGTACCAGCCAAGAGGACTTGATGGCATGACCTGGTAAGCTTCATTACAATACCTGGGTTTGGATTTCTATTATAGTTATTTCATAATATGACTGCTTTCTTTTTGTTTTGAATTATCATTTTGAAATGATACTGGCGTTTGCAATATAAATATATATAGTTAAATAAAAAATATATCAGTGTCCGGTTTAATATTAAGACAATTTAAAAAATGAAAGACAGCACAGAGTAAAAGGTTAGCGCTTTCATTAAATCTACTGCGATCTATTTGAATGGCAACGAATTTCGGAAAGTTTGATCTGGGATTCGAATTTATATGTAACATTGCGCAGCTGATGGCCGTGGTAAACAATGACTTTGATATGATATTTTTATTAGAAATTTATTCATTTAAATTGATACAAGATCAAAAAATCACTGTATTATTTTTTTTTAATATCATTCTTTAGCTTTAGCATTAGATCATCTATAGGTGTTAATTTATAATGAATTTTAATGCATAATGGTATAATGAAAACCTTCTGTAATAAACAGCTCTAAACACTTAATTCTTAAAATGGAATGAGGTAATAAAACAAGTATTTAATGCCTTAGTAGTCCTTGGTGCAGGGAAGAACCCAGTAGGTAAAAAAGCCCGAGGCCAACGAGCCAGTGCAATTAAATCCATTGAGCTTTCTCTGCACCAAGGGAAAATATTCTAATAATGACCTTTTGACTGTTGAGGCATTATATGTTCGAATAATAGTTCACCAACAGTTTTAATACCATTTTAATTTTCTGAACAAAAAATCTACTTAAATTCGGCAAAAATGAAAATGTAACGTTATCCTACTTTCAGGTTGTTGTTCCTGCTTGTTGCATCATATGCATACGCCAATTCCAACATTAAAGTAGTTTTGAATTCAAACATCGAACTTTCATTAAACCCGGAAGGTATATCACAAAAACAAGGTTACGGTCCACAGCCATCAGAAAGACAAGGGTACGGCCAACGTACACCCAGAAAACAAGGGTACGGTCCGGTTGTCGAATTTAATCCACGACGATATAATGAAACAACCACACGACGGAACCCTTACTCATCGTACACTGAAGACACGGGAAATTATAACTCTCACATCAGGAGACGCTCAAGGTTGCCTGATCCTAACCAAGAAATGCTACTAAAAATTCCCGCAACCTCGAACTGTAGGTGTTATAATGATGATCCAGTTCAGGGCAGGATTCGCTACCAATCACACCGGGGTTGGTTGCAAAAGTTAGTATGCATGGCTTATTGAAGGCTATTAAAGTTAGTAGATGTGGCTTATTAAGGTAGAATATACTGCTTGACAGAAAAAAATACCCTGAAATACAAACACTACCCCAATTACTACTGGGAAAACCCAATGAATTCAATCATACTAAATCGTTTGGGATTTTTTTCATCCTTTAACATTAGAACTATGCCTCTAAATCCTACCAACGTCAGGATGAATATTGATCCGATAATAACTTTGGATAGAATAGATTAGCAAGTAAAATGTAAAGTTAGATACAATAGCCTTATAAAATGAGATGAACGAGATCCACCCCTTTTTTATCGTTATAGCTGATATATGATATTTAACTCAATGACTAATCGTTCTTTAGCAGCAGGAGGAGACGTCGTGGGGCGGAGGAGGAAGAAGAGGAAGATGAGGACGATGATGACGATGAAGATTGTGATTTTGCAAAAAGACTTACTTGCGATTACACCTCCAAATTCAGAACTATTGACGGGAGCTGTAATAACCTTGCTCATCCCTACTGGGGAATGGCGGAAACGCCGCTCATCCGGTTTCTCTGCTCGGTCTATGAGGATGGTAAGTTATTTTCAGTTATCTATTAGTTTTTTTTATTGTAGATGACAAAAATTAACGGTTTCTTTGTTTCTTGACAAGGTGTTTGATATCAATGCACTATCAGTGTATCATGGAATCGTTTACTCAAAAGAGCATTCTCTTCTCATCTGCTAGAAAAAGGTAAATGAAAATTATTTTAGTGTACAATGAATGGTTTATAAAGTGATCTCTTTTTTTTTAATTCCAGGCATGAGTGTTCCAAGAAGTAGAGGTAAGTTCGGGCCTCTCCCAGAGCCCAGGGAAATAAGGCTGAAGGTACACGACAGGAGTCGTCCGCGCCATGAACTGAAAAAGTTTACCCATTATTTGATGTTCTTTGGACAAATGTTGAGTCACGATCTTCAAGAAAACGTAAAATCTGAAAGTGAGTAGTCTTTCTTTTTCACTTTCAAATTTGATTTGATCCAAATCAATAAGAAAAAATTGTAAGGATACTATACCTATCTAATTCGGAGAACGTTTACTGTTAATCTTTTTCTATTTTGATGCTTTACCAGCACCCGACGGAGAAGATCTGGAATGCTGTGGTATCCACAGAAGTGACCCCAACTGTATCATGAGATTAAGAATTAGAGGCGATGACCCATTTTACGGCCCCTTTGGAGTACGCTGTTTGAATTTCGCCCGCTCAGAAGCATCCCCAGACTTAAATTGCAATTCAAGTCAGTATTTTTTTAGCATTTGCTTAGATTTTTAACGCTTCAGTAATAATCGAATGTAACACATGCCAGCTATTAAAAAAATATGCACAGATTAATTGCAATGAATTTTAAAAGTACTTCTGAAATTTGTTGTATGTGTATTAAACGTGCTTTAAGATTTGTTAATATTTCATATTCTAACAACAAAAAAGGCGTTACGGTTTTTTTGTGAAGGGAATAGATTTTATTATACTTTCATGTTAAATACTGAAATCTGATTGGTTTAGACGCAGTTGGTAATCCGTTCTATCACCCTCAGCGTTAGCAACACACTTGGCAACGGGTAACACAACGAATTGTTACATGCATGTAAATTTTGCGCGTACGGTTCGCCGTAGAATTCACTTCATTTCTATATAAAAGCAGTAAAATTTTCTTTAGAATTAAGACATTCAGTAAAATATAATAAAAAGTGTCTGGGAGGGTAACTGTTGAAATTGACACCCCGAGACCACCATTGTCAACCTCCGCTTCGCGTCGGTTGACAATGGTTGTCTCGGGGTGTCAATTTCAACAGTTACTCTCCCAAACAGGCAATATTTATATATTATTGCATAATAATGTGATGATACTTGATTACATCGAAGCTGAATCCGTTCATATTGACTTGGCTATTGTGTACAATATCTTGTGTTTATTTTTATTTTATTTTTATTTTTTTACATATTTTTCATTCTTATTTGTTTGGTTTTTTTTTTTTACATGTTTTTATGCTTTTTGTTTACATGTTTATTGTTTACATGTTTATTGTTTACATGTTTATTGTTTACATGTTTATTGTTTCATGTTTTATGTTTATTGTTTACATGTTTCTTATGCTTATTCTTTACATGGTTCGATTTGTATTGGTTACCTGCTTACAGAGGTACGTCAGACCATCACGGAATATACTATGTACATCGATGGCTCGTCGTTCTACGGATCAAACGAAGAAGATTACCCGGATTTAAGAACGTTTACCGGTGGTGAGAATTTCGCTTACCTTCTTCTCTCATTTTTGAATTGTAGATCAGCCTTCTGTTGTGAGGCATAAAAAAGTGGCGAGAGATCAAATCTGACTTTGATCCTTATATTTATATTGCTGCTTAATAAGAATATGGGATGGAAGAGAGAAGGAACAGGATAAGAATTTTTTAAAAACTATTCTGCTATTGAACGTTGTCACAATCAAAGCGCCATTGGCTTTAGAGAAAGCTTTGAAAATAAGAGCTGAAATAAATAAAAATAAATGGTGTTGGAGATGATAAATTTATTGATGAAAAATGGTTGTTAGTATAGCAGATAATTATTTTTTGCCAGCAATTTCAAAGACATTTTGGTAAAGCTAATTCCGCGTTATTTCAGGTTTACTGACCACGCAGGACCACCCTCATGGGGAGGGTGAGTTGATGCCCCCCACAGACGAACCGGAGGACGGATGTCGCGAAACAACCTTCAAATGTTTCCACTCTGGTACTTACTCTCCATAGCTAGACATTCTGCACATTGGTGTATATTTGCAGATATATATTCAGATTTCATTTTATAGCTGATATTTACCAATGTGATTTTAAATTTAAAGATATTTCATAAGATTTCCTGATTATGTTCCTTACAATTATCATGAAGACGGTGTCTCTTTAAGGGGATGGTCGAGTAAATCAACAGGCTCCACTTATTGCTCAGCACACGCTCTGGCTTCGTGAACACAACAGACTCGCCAGAAAGCTGGCCGAGCTGTATCCTGGTTGGGACGATGAAAGGCTCTTCCAGGAAGCCAGAAAAATAGTGGGCGCAATGTTTCAACATATCACATACACAGAATACCTGCCACTGATTCTCGGTGATGACATCATGGACCTGTTTCAACTCAGACCCCTCCCCAAAGGTTCCTTTTTTGAGGGGTACGACGCATGTGTTCACCCTGGAATCCGTCAAGGCTTCTTCGTTGCTGCTTTCCGGTTTGGACACAGCATGATCAACGATTTCGTCGGATTTCAACCGGCCTCGGGTGACTACCGCCGGGACCGTTTAAGGGATATCTTTAATATTCCGGACCATCTGTATCAAAGGGAAGGAATCGAGCAAACCATTCGTGGCCTCTACCTTGAGCGGTCCCAAAGTGTTGACAGGTAAATTTTAAAATGACAATTTTTTTCTTTCACCTTTTGGAACAGTGTTATTTGACATGCATATAATACTTCAGTTCTCTGAAATAAGTTTTACATGCCTGTTATTGGGTTAACATTTTCGTTTTTGAAAAAGAAATGTCAGATCCTATATTTTTTCTGAATAAGTTCTTTTTTAAATCACCTAGAAACTTGAGTGATAAGATGAGATCTTTTAGGTTAAAGTCAGTGGAAGTACTGAACCATTTGTTTGAGATTGGTCCCGGTACAGGGTCAGACCTGATCTCCATCAACATCAACAGGGGGCGGGACCACGCCATCCCTCCCTACATGAGCTACAGGAAGATGTGTAACTTGTACACCACCAACAAGTTCTCCGGCCTTGTGGACCACACCCAAGATGTCCGCGAACTCCTGGCAGAAACTTACGAGTGAGTTATTCCTTTTTTAGCCATTTTTTCTGTTGAAAATTTTTAAGTAAGTCATATCGAAAGCAAAATCTTGTCAGAAACATAAGGTTTTTTAAAATAAATGATTTTTTTAGACCAGTCACACTTAAAATTAATGATTTCTGTGACTATCTTGGAATAACAGTAGGTTAAGTTACTCTACCCAAACTTGAATGTAGGCGCATACGATGTATATTCGGCAGGAATCTTTGAGAATAGGAAAAGTGATGATTCCATCGATTATTTGTGCACATTTTTCAAGTAATGGTCGTTATTACGTTTCTTTGCGGTGAGATTATCTTATAAAAATGTTTGATGCATTTTGTTTTATCAAAATATTGGTTCGTATATAGCAACACAAGGCAATTGATATAAAACGCTTTTTACAGCTGTATTTAATTGACTTTGTTGTCTCTTAGTCTTCTCACCACGAATTTGAAACTTGTAAAGATTACAAATTGTAAATAGAATAAGCTGATATAGAAAAAAATCAAAGGAGTACCCAGAGACGGCAAATATACGCTTTTGTAATATATATCTTTATGAGAAAAATAAATTAAGTGCAGAAATATGACAATGTTCTTAGAATACTTTTTATATCACATTATTGGTAAGTCTCGAATGGCTCTCATTATTCGTCTTTTGTTTATAGGATTTTGTGGGTGTTTTCTCTTACTATTGTTTTTTTTTTTTATTTGAATCTACTATCAGGTTAAGTTGTAAAGGCATCTATAGTATATTTGTTTTTACAAAATTTACAAAAATTTTAAGTGATTATTTCCAAATAAATATTTGAAGGCTGTCACCTATTTGCTTGCTGACACGCATACATGTAAACAGTGATTTCATTGGAAAAGTATGGGTCTTGTATTTGTAAACAACAATTTAAAGAAAAAAAAAACAAACAGTAACAAACAGTACTAAATTTTGTTCGGGTCTTTAGCGTTTCAAGGTGATATTCATTAAAATCCCCATTGATTCTTGCAAACTAACTATCTTGAGCGTCCACTGTCTTTCAGGAAAATATCTGTAATAAGTCATTGAGTTATACAGACTTGAACATTTGCTGTTTACTTCTTTCAGTCATGTCAATGACATTGATTTGTTTACGGGCGCTGTCTCCGAGACGCCATTAGATGGCGCTTTAGTGGGACCAACGCTGGCCTGTATCATTGGACTGCAGTTCAAAGCGCTGAAGGTTGGAGACCGTTTCTACTACGAAAACAATGAACCTTTTGCGGGCTTTCGTCTGCCCCAAATTGACCAGATCAAGAAGACCACTCTGGCTCAAGTCATCTGTAGAAATATGAACATTGGGAAGATACAGAAGAACGTTTTCATTCACGGGTTAGTTCATTCAAGGGATGTTGAGATGTTGACAACATTTCGCAATGATTCGACATAATGAAATATTTGATAGGTCCCATTAATCAATTTTGTTAGTAATAAACTTTAAATACTGATTTTAAAAAGAAGAGAAAATGGTCCTAAAATTGCTACATTGGTAGCACAATTACAAAAACATTGTTGTAACCAGAAACTATATCAAACTTTTCATTTAGAACTGTAATTTTACAAAATACTGATGTTAAATAATCAAATAATAATTTATTGATCATCTGTGTTTGATCTTTAGTTTGCCTGAAGTGGATTGTGCAGACATTCAGGACGACATTGATCTGACACACTGGGCTGACCCTACACCGTAATGTGAATCCCAGGAACTACCTCCTCCTCAGTGCTCATTTATTTTCAGAACAGTTCAATTCAAAAAAACATTTTACATTTCCTGAGTTTCGCAATGTCCTAAATATCTTAATACTTCTTTTTATCAAGAAATTTTGTTCAACGTTGTAATAAAGATTTGAGTGTGTTTATTTAATGTGTTTATTATTTGTATTTGGTAATACAAATTTACCAGTAAAGCCTGTATAAAAATGATATAGGTCAAGGTTTATCTTTGAAGGTCGTTGAAAGTGTGAAATGGACAGCACATATTATTAAGTATTATTTTGTATGGCGTGAAATACATGTGAGGGTGTAAGAATAAGGTGAACAAGAAATTATCGAAGGTCCTCATATATGCCAAGCGTATTTTTGTTTTCTATGACTGTTAACAAAGTTTTAACAATTCTTTAGCAACTAAAATCTTTTTTTTTTTGTTTAATATATAAACCTATATGACATATCTTAATAATTTAAATTAATAATATCGACAAAGATTTACATCTTAAAGTAATAATTAGAGGTGTATAACCCATCTTGAATAAGTGTAAACGTTTCCATCTGACATCAATGGTTATGGTTCTTTTTAAGTAGGTTGATAGGTACGTAATCCTTACTTGTTAGAGTGATCGTTCAAGGTAAATCCATAAAAAAGATCAGCTCAGTACATTAGTATTATGTAAGTAATAAAACAAATAAAGGAGAGGCCTAGGGACCCCCGGTCCAAGTGTTTCGTATTTTAAAAAAAAGCCCAATTTATACATCTTTAACCAGCATTTTTTGCCACCTGAATGAAAAATGCACTGTACATTGACCAAACGTTAAAACCCATCAAAACTAGAAAAATACGAACAAGGGGTAGGTTGTGTCAAAATTGTGTATAAATATGCATGTTTATTATCACAATGTACACAGATTACCAGTTTAATGTGTCTGTCTAAGAATTTTAACTGTTCAATATTTACAATATGGAACAAGCCGTTGCCTTATATTTCACAGTACTCGCGCCCCGATGGTCAGAACATTTATAATTCAATAAAAAGTATATTTACTCACCCATAACATGTATGTAGCTTGCCTTTGTTAGGCATAGTAGCAGAAACAAATTTGCATATTCATTCTTTTTACCCCAAACTCCGAACTCTGATTAAATAACCTATGATTCTAGATCATGGGGTCATGGATTTCACAATTTATAGTCTACACACTTTTGTTGAGATTATTCTGGTATAGATTCAGACAAAAAGCAAAAATGTTCATCGACCTATATTATGTCTAAATCTGTAACATAACTAACGAAGCATTGGTATATAGAGGTCAATGCATATCCGAGAGCTGATTTATAAGTAAAGTCACAAATGCAATAAAACTTTTAAAAATAATCGGTGGAGAATGCAAAAGAAATCATGCTTAGAGGTTTTTATCTATTTCAATTCAGATTTGAAAATGTAACGTCAATATAATTATTATATCTGAATAAATATATTTTACAAATATAGCGGCGTCATTTCTGAATCATCGGCGTTCTCATAGAACTTGTAGTAAGGTGGTCCTTTATAAAAGATTGGCAACGATGTTGTATTCACATTTTTAATTTTTTTTTCATTTCATCAAGAAAGTTATTACTCTTTTGTGCTAAATCGAGTGGTTTATCAAATTATTTAATGTGCAGTTAATTTTGTTTACGGCTCTTCAAAATGTCGTGAACGTAGCTGTATGATATAGCTTATATCTTAAGGACCCATTTTTAATTTTCCTTCCGAGTGTATGTCTTTTGACAATCTAATTTATCTATTTACATGGCATATGCTTCCAAAAGATATTGGAACCACATAAAGAGTACACTGTTGACTTGCTCTCACTTTTAGGTTGGTATATCAATTTCATAACATTTTAAGTGATGTTTATCTAACGAAGCAATGATTGCATCGTATAACAATTCGCATTCCTGGTCTTATTATTACTATATCTAGAGCCAAACTGCACCGCGTAGTTATTGGAAATAAACGCATACGTTCCTTTTTTTATAAACATTAAACAAAGTCTGTTTTATCTGTTTGAAAATATAGTGTTGTGTTGAGCTTTGTTACATTTTGAAGCATTAAATTTATTCAAGAATAAAAACCTTAAAAAGATTTAACTTTATGACGCGGCGATGTCACGTATATATCTAACATTTAATTTGAATTTAATAAATTTTTGTTACAAAATTTTTTATCTTTCATTTTATACAATACATCGCTCATGGGGATCATTATATAGACATTAATACTTTTTTTTAAGTATTCAACGAAACTTAATCAAACATTGAATCTGGTGACAGAATTTTTATCTAACATTTTTAAACAAAACAGCGCCCTTGAGAAGTGTAGTGCATAGTGTGACATTACGTTTGGATTAATTATTAAAATTTCAAATTTTTTAATCCTTATACTTTGATGACTGATCAACTCTTAGATAGGTTTTGTCGTTTAAATCCTCCATTTTTTCTTATCTGCCCCACATTTATAATTCAAAGAGGTTCTTTTCTCTCTTTTTAGGTAACTTCCATTATATTTTTATATTTAACAAGGCTAAAAATCCAAATTGAATAAAATTGTTAAAAGAAATTTACATATTTACAGAGTTTAGTAGAGGACAATATTCTGTGGCGGAAGGTTTTCAAGAAGAAAATGATCAATTTTCAAAGCTCAATATTTTTATAGTACTGGTACTTTAGCTTCCTAATATTCAGTGAAGACCATACTTCCAGAGAGTTTCCAGAGAGAGCATTACGATATATTCAAGTTGTTCTGAAAAACATATATGAACAATATTTTGATATTTCTATCGATATATTTTCGAAAATTTAGCTTATGTTTAAAAAAAACCCAGAAACAAATAACTCCAATTTCTGCCTAAAATTAGCTTATTTCATGCCATGTTTCAATTTCTTTAATTTTTTTTAAAAATTTTACATGAGACATCAAACGTATGTCTATTTGTATGCAAAGTTTTAAAAAGATGGCATTACTAATATTTTTTTTTGCGTTAGAATTTGATTGCTCAAAAATTTCGTAAAAATCATCATATCTGCTGTTGTGCTTATTATGTACAGGCATTTGAAGCCAGCAGTAAAGCATGAGTTTTTAAACTTACAATACTTAGATATTACTTTTATAGTCACTAAATGTGTTCAACTTCATACTGTATTGAAATCATAATTACATAATAGTTCAAACTATAAATATTTGTTTTATTTCTATAACACAACCAATTTCCATGCCAAATTTTAGCAATAATTTCAGGAAAATTATAATATATGGTCAAGGCCCCATATTTCAAAAAAAAAAAAGAAAAAAGGATGTGACATGGGTAACAAAAAATAAATTATACATCCCCATCTTTATATCCAAGTGGTTTTCGAATGCTTAACATTCGTAGTATTACAGGTGCCAACCTTCTTAAATAAAATGTAAAAAAGTGTTAGTTTGATGATCTGATAAACAAATTATAAAAGAGATATAGCAATGCAATCCATAATTTTCTTAAACAAAAAGAAAACATTTCAAAGCTACAAAACTTCCACCTGAAGTAGCTAAATAGTTTCAATATATCTTATCATCAGTGGTTTTTTCCCTTCATTCATTTCTTACAAACAAAAATATAATAACAAGTCATTCATGATATTAATATATAATATTGCATATTTAGAAATATTTTTTTTACAATATCAGGAAAATAAGAAAAGAAAAACATTGCATGTACGCTGTAAATGTATATGTGTTTATCAGAAAAAAGGTAAAAATCCCTTCTTGTGTTGATAATTTTCATAGAGATTAGAAGTATCTAACAAATTTGACTCATAAGATTAGAGTGGATACTCTATATTATTATAAACAACCACATTATACACACATTTTACATATCCGTAAATACACAGAAACATAATTCTTACATATACACATGTGTTTTTATCTGGCCTATAAATATCAAAGGGTTTCACTACCATCTGTCAAAGTATGTGTCCTTGATATACAACGGAGGGACTATATATATATATATATATATATATATATATATATAAATATATAAAAATGTATATATATGTATATATATATATATATATATATATATATATATAATTTTATATATATAAAGCACAGAGAAATTCACCTTATTGGAGCTCCACCTCCGCCCCGGCCGGGGCTTGAACTCACGACCTCTGGAACCCATTATCCTAGCAGTGAGCGGCCACCGCGCTAACCACTGGGCCATCTAGGCAAGACAAAATTCTTGCTTTCGATGACGAAGGGAAACTAGCGCGCTGGTCGCTCACTACACGGTCGTTCAAGATACAGGTGGAATGCAGTTAAACGACAATTTGAGAGGACCGGGACGATACACATTGCATAGATACATACATATAATAAGCACAAACATTGCAATAACTCTCAAATTGACATATAACTGCCCAAAGTGAATGATAAATATATACATAAAGCACAGAGAAATTCACCTTATTGGAGCTCCACCTCCGCTCCGCCCCGGCCGGGGCTTGAACTCACGACCTCTGGAACCCATTCTCCTAGCAGTGAGCTGCCACCACAAGAAAATTTTGAATTTCTTTAATATATACAATATTTTGCTATAAATAGATTCATCAAAGCACAACAATTTACCTTTAAAAGTATAGTTCATATTTGCATGACCAAATTGGTTGCAATAAAAACGATTCGGTATCGACCTGTCATTATTTTAATTTAATTAATGTTTATTTAAATTAAATTGGGTAAAACTTGTTTATAGCATTCTGGAAAGTTTTTTAGCATACCATAATTTTCAGTCGATATTTCTGTTCTGTTCATTAAATAGTTTAATATAATATTCAGCGCCTAACACAGACTATTTAAACATTGCTTTAACAATATGATTTAATGTAAGTAGGCAGGTAATGTTGCCTATATAGCCTTTAATTTAGAATCTACATCGTTAATGTCTATACCCCCATCCATAATATCACCTATCATCGCGTTTCATTTAATTCTGTCTGTTTCATTTAATATATCAATCTGTTAATACCATTCACATTATTTCTATCTTGAAGTTCTAAAATATTGGCTACATGTATTAGTTTTGGTATGGCAAGAATATAACTACAGAAACTTTACCTAATAATGTTATATTTCTTTTTTTATGATTCTAACAATAATTCAATATCGTGCACGTGATAAATCTTCATCTAGACTTATTATAACTCTGAATTTTATTATGTCATACAAAAATACCTATGCATTTTACAGCTTGTGTAGCGACTTTAATACCCTTTAAATTGTCATACTTGTCTTTTAAATTCCTTAGGAAGATGCATTCGGTTTATCTTTGATCCTGCTATATTTATCAATGTTTTTAAAAGCGTGTTTCATAGTTTCTATATTTCCTATTATAACCGTCATTTCATTCGCTTGTTGCACGCTTTTTCTTCATGTTGTAATTTTTTTTTTTTATAATTCCATGTATTTGATTATTTTATTTAATTTTACTTGATAAAATTTCCACAACAAATAAAGATAATATAGAAGATATCGGGCATCCATTTCTTATTCCTGTATTATTGTGCATGTTTTTGAAATCTATCCTTTATTTTTAAAACGGAAAATGGGATTTTTATAAAGAATTTTTATCCATTTGATAAAATATGGTCCGAAATAAAAAAAAAAAATTCAGGTCTTAAAAAAAAAGTTCCATTCAACTCAGTCGAAAGCATTTTCAAAGTCTAGAAATAGTAGTATCATCAGTGACTTGTGTTTTAATTATTAGATTGAAAGAAATGTCCTTACGATGTTGATTGATTTTTTCTAATAATTCATGTCTAAAGTTGTAACCAGTATAAAAATTTAAAGGTCAATCAGAGTCTCACATTTTTCTTTAATCCTTTGATTCGTTTCGGCTCCATGACTAACCAAATCCTCAAACAGTTGTTGTTGTGAATGAAAAAATGACAATAACAACCTGTCAACCATCTGCAAAATCCATGAAACGAAATACCAATTCAAGGCAAAGCTACACGGACCTCTAAAAATATAGAGGTAGGATCAGGTGCCTAGCAGGAGTTAGCCTCCTCTGCTGACCTGTCACAACCTCATGTGTCGTATTCGGGGAAAAACCCGGAAAAGTCCATAAACAATTAGGTGATAATGGTCTAACAATTAGTATGAAAAACGTAAGTCAGCATGCGACCCAGTGGAAGATTGCATTTGCAGACAAGGTCGTTGTATCGACCATAGAACTTGATTCAATTATATTGACATGTTTTACTCATATTACTACGAAAAAAAATCCAAACAATTAAGGAAGTTGAATTTATTCAATATCTGTAAACCATTAAAAAAGTGCTGTAATATTATACGAATCATATACATCATATTACTCATGTTTTTTGCCTGTATTTTTAAACTTGAGATATAATAAAAACATGAATGCTACAACACCACTTGTGAGAGATTGTATTAATTCCCTTAGGTACTCAATGTTGACAATTTTGTTATGTGATATATATTGTTATATGATTAAATACGCAAGGGCATGCTCTTCGTATGAACAATTTCTAAGGCGAGGCAAGCTACTGACAAACGAGTTGATAAAACAGGACTAGCAAAAGTCTTGTTTGATGTCATTCTCTTCTAAGTTCTATGGTCGATACAACGACCTTGTTACAATATTCTACTGGGTTGCATGCTGACTGACGTTTTCCATACTGCCTCTAAGGTTTTCCAGAGGCCCGTGATTGCTCTGCTCTGGACTATTGATTGAACACCGAATTGTCCACGGATTTTTCTCCGTTTTTCCCGATCATGAAATTTTTTCCAAATTACGACATTTTCCCCGATAATGACATTTTTACCCATAGGACATTGGGCGCACGGCGGGCATGATTGGTAAGCAGAGTATGCTTACTCCCCCTTAGCATCTGATCTTACCTTTATCCTTTTGGGGGTCCGTGTTACTCTGCTTTGAATTTGTATTTCGTTTTATGGATATTTGAGATGGTACCCGGTTTATTTTCATTTTTTCATTCATAGAAAATTGATTCTGTGAGATGCCTCACTTGAGAGGCAACGTTGAAAACTATTGCAACCCCTTTCTTATATCTAGAACAGAAGCAGTCCACGGATGAAATAAATATTTATTTATGCAAACAATTATCAATGATGTTAGTAAAAAAGAATTATGCACACTTTCATGATAATTGCGAAAATCTCGTATTTGTTGATAAAGCGTACAGACCAGGTCATAAATTCTGATACATCATCCGTCCTACTAGCGTTATTCATTTTTGATGCATACTTAAACATACTTTGAATAGATTTTAAAGAAAATATATATAACGAATAATTGTTGCTTATAACAGACCTTCTCTTAAATATTTGTCATATGGTAAAATTTTAGTTCAAAAAGGTAATTCAAAATTTACAATGAATTCTTTGTTTGAATGACATAACTAATAATTTAACATATTGAACAAATTAATATCCCAACAACAAAATTGTTAAAAAAAAACCCATTATTGTTATAAACTTGCCAGTATATGTTATATCATATATCATTTAAAATCCCGATTAAACCTGCTGTTTTGGAAAAAGAATCAGTGCAAAATTATAAACTTTTGACCTCAGCCGAGGGTATTTGATGTGATAAGGATAAAAAACATTTTATTGCCATAATTGTAAGTGAATTAAGTATACAAATTGAAGTATGGTTGTTGATTGATTTGATCAATGAAACATAAAGAAGAATATTTTTTAATAAAGACTTTATCTTTCATTTTATCACATCAAGTCATTGGAAGGATCGAATATTTTTTTTTTCTTGTTAAGCTTCTATTGATGTATTTTTATAAAACGTTTTAATATTGTTTTTCAAATTATGAACGTCAACTTTAGATTGTTGTCTATAGTTTGAGCAACAGTTTTAACAAATACTAAGTAATAATGTGGATATGAACGGAAACCAAAAAAAAACAACCCCAAACATGATGTATCTAAGATTTTCACAGTATTTTTTTTTATCAATTCTGTGAATATATAAGCTTTATTCAGCTTATGATACTATTTTAAGTAAATTTGCAATTCAAAACGATGAAATATTTGGTGGATTTTTGTTAGGTTCTAAATCATCAATGTATAAACATAGACTATTTATTACCAAAAAAAAAAAAACCCAGTATAATGGAAATATAAAAAAATCTGTTTATTGAATTAAGTTAATTTTATTTGGTAAATAAGATCTTAGGTTACCCCCATACACAAATCACTTAAACCCAATAGCATCTTGGGATTTTAAATCGTCTATCCCAGCAACATTTTAAGTAAGGTAATTATTCTAGTCGTTCAAATTCTTGTAACTAACTGTCTCTGATTTCAATAAGTTGTCTACATAAATTCGAATTAAACAATATGTTGTAATAAGGCCTTCAACATTTACTCTTAGCGACATAGCTTATATGTATTATTTTAGTGCACCAATGCGGAATTCAACGTTAACAGGTTAAAGTGTTTCTGTCGCCAAATACACGACAAAAAAGTGTCATTGACACCTCATCTAGTTTTACCAAGAAAATTAACAAGAAATATTTTAATGGGGATTCAAAATTAGAAAAAGCTGACATCTGTTTGATATCTGGTATTTGAGGCCCTTTGCAAAATATTTTCAAGGTTTTCATCAATTTTGTCTCAAAAAGGATTGAATCTTGGATTCTTGAGATTTATATCATTATAGAAAATTAAGGAATATATGGCACTCCTTGTCATATGTCATGTTGGGTTTTTTCTTTAAACTGTCCGGATATTTTGCTATAAGGACTGTAAAATAATTTCTAATCCCAATGCTATCAACTAAATTTTCTGTTGTATACTAGACTCTGGCAGTTTACTTTATTGGTACCTTTTAAGTTCTTACCATTTTTTCTTTCTGTTCTTCACTTCAAATGCAACCCCTTCATTTTGTTGGTAAGAAACTTTGTGACTAATTCGGTTCTAGCATTAAACTCTATTGGATGTATGTTTTGTAGTACATACTGCTGCATCACTACATCAGGTTAAAACTCTATTATTAGATTTCGATGGAAAAGATTAGGTACACATTTCAAAACTGTATCCTGGTTCCAACTGCTTGGCTTGAGTTTTGTTGGTTTTGTTGATCCTTCAATTCAATTTCCACAACTTTCTTCTCTTGATAGTTTATGAATGTGTAAGTTGCCTGTCATTCTCATGGGTGAAACCTTTTCGTAAACTTGCTAGATACTGGTAGATTTTTTGTCAGCATGTCGATATATCTTAGCATATCTAGTTATCTCTTCCATTCCCCAAAAATGCTAAATATATACTAATTCCAAGGACAGGTGATCGTTTTAATAGTCATCAAAGTGGTAAGCAAACCTATGATATACATACAGTAAATGTGGTCAGACTGGTTGGCCATTTCCAAATGCGTCTAACATTCTTCTTATTCATTCTCTTAACAAATGGGTTTAATCTGTCAGTCAAAGCAAGGGATCCACAGCACAAATATGAGACGTTATCTTCATTATAACGTTTGATGTCAAATGGTACATAAATCACACAGTGGAATCATAAGATTTAAAATGAGGAAAATTTCACTTAATTTCTTTGTGTCAACAATTAGTACAATGTGTCACTATATATTTTACGTTGAGATGAAATAGTCACACCTGAAGTTATATCACCCGATGCAATGCTTTTGACATTACAATGCAGCAACTCGATGGGATTCTCGTTTTCGATAAAACTTACTTGTATAGCTGTATATTTTTAAAGGGACTTGAACACGATTTGAGCTTAAAATTTCAAACTTTATTTTCCACTTTTGATGTCTAGAATGGTTGATATGGGCATTGTTAATGCTTCCTCACAATAAGTCAAATATTGTATAAGAAGCAAGATACAGAGTTTGATATTCTTTGTTTTGTAAACAAAACTCTAGTCTTGTTATTGCTTCCATATGTGTTGCATTGTTATAGGTTTAAATTAAATGGTGCTTATTTTGTTGTTTATATTATTTATGAACACATTAAATCGGTTTATCTTGTTTGTTACGAGTCATTTTTGCAAAAAATGGGTATTTTTCTTACTTCATATTATTTGTAAACAAACATAAGACTCGAGCTTTGTTTACTTAACAATGAATTTTACCCTCTTATTTGCCTTGTAAGTTAACATTTAACATTAAAATTTTGGTCAATGATTCAAAATGCACAAGTAAACAATTTTACGCATAAAAAAATAAAATTTTGATCTCCAATCGTGTATTGGTCCCTTTAAAGGTTTTTTTTTAAATAAATAGTTAAAATCCTTCAGTAATACTAATACTAACAGTCCACCAAAAATTGACCACCAGTAGTCGAGTTATAATTGAGATACATTGCGCACAATGCTTTGTTATGTAAACAAAATTCGTGTTAGGTTTAAGTTTACAATTTGAATTTTCCAAGTTTAGATCTAAACTGCATGTGAAAAATGCTAATACCTCTTTTTTATCTTCAAAACTAATCAGTAGATAGAAAAAAATTAGCTGAAAAAGAACCTTTGCTGTATATTGAACCATATTGAGCCCTGTTTAGTTGTGAAAGAGTCAGCCCCGATACACTCTTGTTCAGATATCTATTGAACGGTTAACAATTTCTGAACACTTGTCGAACAAAGACATGTTTATCTTTACAAGACTTTTTATCCGAAGGGCTGGCCCTTTCAATTAAGGTGTAGGAGGACTCTATAGTCATTTTATTATAAATCTTTACTAAAGAAAAAATAATCAATTATAGCAGCTTTGTTATCTAACTGAGCAACCAGGCTAAACCAGGATAAAATCTAAAATCCGTTTTAAAATGGAACCATGAGGTTTAAAAATCGAGATTTAGGAATAGATTTTTCTTGATTTTTTTTTATTCACGTGGTCATTGTTCAGAATAGTAAAATTTTCAAACTTATTTAAATTCGTTACAAAAAAAATCTGATATTGATTGGACTTATTTGATATTATCAGGATTTCTTATGTGAACTCGTTCTTATAATCGTTGAATTTTTGTTAAAGAGACTTGGACACGATTACACATAAAATTTTCAAATTTTATTTTTCCATTTTCAATGTTTATACTGATAAATAAAGAAGTTTATAATGCTATGTCAAAATTTGAAAGTCAAATATCAAGTTATAAGCAAGATACAGAGTTCATAGTTCTTTGTTTTGTAAACAAAGCTCGAATATTGTCATTTTTTACATTTGTGTTGTATTGGTGTGAGTTTCAATCAAATGTACTTTTCTTTTGTTGATAATAGTATTTATGAAGATATTGAATAAGTTTAAATTGTTTTTACATGCCATTTTGTCTAAGATATGGTTATTCTCTACATTACATTTTTTGTAAACAGCTATAAGACTCGAGCTTTGTTTACATATCAAACAGTTCTTAACTCTGTATCTCGCTTGTAACTTGACTTTAACATTCAATTTTTTAGTCAATCATTTAAAATGCACCAGTAGACCATTTTATACATAAAAAATAAAAATAAAATTGTTGATCTCAAATCGTGTCCAAGTCCCTTTAATTCGTCCTGAGATTAATTCGTATTTGTAAAGTCAAACCAAGAATCATTCGGATTTTTTTCTTAATTTCGCTACTGATTTCAGAATCCTTCCAGCCGGAACTGCAAATTTTTACTTTTCATAACAACAAAAAGCCCTTTGTTTCTTTGCTCTAGTTCTATGATATTATTGTATCATTTTCATTATCCTTTTATATTAGCAAACAAGATAACTCACTATCTCAGGATAAGAGTAAGTCATCAAAAGATCCATCGGAGCACGACGGATGTTAACTTAATTGATTTATTCAATGGTTTTTTAAAGGTATTTTTATGGCCATTATCTGATTTAAGATAAATGTATAGGAAGTATGGTTGAACCCATTACGATTGAAAAAGTGATATGAAATATTTCCCAAAAATCAGACGGTTTGTTTTGAGCTTGTCCTTTTTAAATGAAAATTGATAAACACATTTTCTATATCACAAAATGTTATAATTTCCAAAAACTTTATTATTTACATTGATTGATGAATTGTATAGTAGGGTTGCTGAATATTTTTTTTTTACATTGAAGATTCTTTTAAAAAGAATGATCAAATCTGAACGTCTACCTATTCATTGTCATTTTTTAAGATCAGCATATTTTGTCCTAATTAGCACACCTCAAATATGATTATTTAGTATACCGGACCAAAGGCCAGCATATTTTTTTAAGACTCAGCACGCATTCAATATGATCAAATGCAATGCTGAATCAATTCATTTTTGTTTATCAATAATGGAGAGACTTTAACAGAAATATAAAGTTTGGATTTTCGCCATTTTTAGTTTCCATTGTGTCCTTTTAATAGGTCAGCTTATTTTTTTTTTTGATTGAGCATACTTTAAGTATGCTAGAAAAAAAAACCTGCAGGACCTTGTTATATTGATTTGCCGTTGAAAGAAATTTGACTTAATCTGATTGGACTAAAATATCTTAGATTATTCTGACCGATAGGAACCCTGGAGTAAGATTAAATCTAAGTGATCGATCAGAGGACGCTCAGTAAGGGTTAACGCTTATAATACACATATTCCTGCAGCTAATATATACATATTTGCGTTTTCATTAATTGTGATTATTTAAAGGTTATAGGAATCAGTAGCCATGGTTCTGATTTAAGAATTAAGAAAATATTCGTATTTCAAAACAAATCAGTGACAACTATTTGTACCTACGTGTATATTCAGACACACACCAAATTGAGGTCCCAGAGCGTGTTCATGCATTGTAAAATTCATGGAATCGCCGTAAGGTCACAAGAAAAATTCAGAAAAATGTTAAATTGTATTTAAAATTTTAACAAGTAAAAGATTTCATTGCATCCTGACATCCATTGAGTCTTTTCTGCGGATCTAAGACGTTATAACGTGCAGAGAGCTTTGACGTCCTATTCACGGCGTGATCAGCGCATGACTACATGCACAAGACGTCTTATTTTTATCAGTTTTTAAATTTTTGTACAATATTAGGGAAACAAATCAGATTGGACCAATATTAGGGAAACAAACACGATTTCCAATCAGACAAATTTTTTATTATTTTTTCCTTCATCTGGAGTTAAGTACTTCTTGCATATGCAGTGCAAAGTAAAGAACTGAAAATTGATGGCGTATTACTACGCCACCAAAAGTAGGACGCTAGTACGGGTTATTGCCCCACGCTACGCACATATAGGTAAACACTGTGCTTGATAATTATGCCAGTGCCAAGGTGGCTTTTTCACCTGCTTAAGATGGAGTTTTGTGAAATTCCATGTATACCAAATGATAGACCATTGCCTTTAGAGTACAAAGAATAAAGTGCAGTATTATGTATTTCTTGTCCCCAAAATTAAAATTCCATAGAGAGCTTTAAAAATAGGTCGAAATAGTTGAAATCGTATCAAAAATAAGTATGTAAAGGATTGGTCACTCCAGTGTCGTTATAATTATATATGACGTCATGATGATTGTCTAATTTTGACAAAATACTGTTTTAGCGCAAAAATGGGTGTTTGCAACAATTTTTGACTTAGAAACATCGAGCTCATGCTTGCTCACCTACAATTTTGAATTATGTTTTGTTTAATTTTTAGACCAACCATATATGTAAAAATCGTACTTGAGCAGACCTGTGCTCTATACTATCTAAGGCAAAATATGAAGGAAAATTGCAATATTTTCAATTATTTGCAAAATTGCGGGAATTTTCCAATTTTTGTGACGTCACAGATGAACAGCTATTGGTAATAGATGACCAATACCAAGATAAATGTAACAGACATCGTCTGAGTAATACTAATGTTTTATGAAGATTTGAGGAAAGTATTTCTAGTAGGAATTTGATTTAAATCGGCTGTTTTCTTAAAGTGTTATAAAATTTTACATTTTTATGGTAAATATCTCACCTAACTTGTGTGATACAATATTAACTAATGCAATTAGGTGGTTACAAACTCTTTCTGTTAGCTGTCTAAGACGGGTATTTAAAAATGCCACCTTGGCACTGGCATAATTATCAGGCGCAGTATTTATTGTTTTGGTTTCTTTGAATAAAATAAGGTTTCTTATAACAAAGTTTATTGAAATAATGACCTGTTCTACCTTTCATTTATATAACACGTATATAATTTAATATCAAAACAGTGCATAAGAATGACTTGTTTTCGTTGGATTTGAGCCCTAATCAGTCCAAAACAATCAGCTAATACAGTCAATCACGTGACCAAAAATCAATAAGAAGGAGGCCTCATTTACATCTCCAAATGAATTGTTTTAGGGTCATCAATTATCTGATACATGATTTAAAAACGTGGATTCACGACCCTCCATGTTAGATAGGGGTTGCAGGTCCAACCATCAACATGTACCAGTCAAGGGGACTAGGAGTCATGACGGGGTAAGCTTCATCACAGTACCTTAGTTTTTTTTTATCTATTATTATCCTATGGCACTGTTTTGTATATAAACTATATTAGAGTTTGAATTATCTAGCCAAATGATCCCAACGTTTGTAAACAATTTATTGATATTAATATCGTGTTTCCTTTTAATTTTAGAAAAAACGTCCTAATTATTTGAAATTTCTGAAAGCTTAACTGTAATTTTTTTCTGATTCCGTAGGAGTGAAGGTAATATTTGATATCATTTTAAAAAACCCACACATATTAAGAAGGTATCGCTAAAAAAAACAGAATTTGATATGCCTGCAAAAGTAGACACGAATACAATTCATAACTTTGTGTGCGGAAAAGACCAAACAGAACATTTGAATGGCAATAATGTGCTACATTGTATGCAATTAAAATAAATATTACCTAACGAAAAAGGATTTTGCTTTAAAAGAAACTTAATGTTTTCGTCTACTCTGTATGTGTATTTATTTTATCAATTAAAACCTGTGTATTTGACCATCGGTCAATATACTGCGATCTATTTGATTGGCAACATATTCCGATAAAAACACGAACTGTCATTTGAATATATGGGTAACATTGCTCTGACGCTAGTGGTAAACAAAAGTTTGATTTTTCTGTTAAAGTAACTTAATTTAATTGATACAAAGCCAAAAGAACCAAATATGTTTGTTTTACTATTATTTTTGAAATTGATCATTTAGATCACCAATAGGTATTAATTTATAATGAATTTAATGCACAATGATATGAAAACAAGTTGTGAACACTAAATATTAAAAATGGAATTAGAAAATAAACAAAAATATTGAACGCCAAAGCAGTCATTAGACCAGAGGATGTTTCTCATGGTGCGCATAACAGCTCAAGGGCGATACAACAAACTGAAATGTTCTGTGCACCATGCAGGGAAAAGATATTCTTGTCTATTGACTGCTCAGGCATTAAACATTTCTATAATACCACACCGATATTTTTAATATCTAGATTTTGAATTTTCTTAAATAAAAATTATTCAACAAAAATAAAAATGTGTTGTTTTCCTACTCTCAGGTTGTTTTTCCTGTTTGTTGCATCATCTGCATACTCCAATTTGAACATTGAATTGGTTTTGAATACAAACATCGAACATTCATTAAACCCGGAACGTTTTTCACAAAGACAAGGGTACGGCCCACATTCACCTAATAAGCATGGGTACAGTTCTGTCGTCTCGGGAAAACCAAGTCCTCACTTCAGGAGACGTTCAAGGTTGCCCGAGCCTGACCAAGAAGTTCTACTGAAAATTCCTGCAACCTTTAACTGTAGGTGTTATAATGACGATCCAGTTCAGGGCAGGATTCACTACCAATCACGACGAAGATGGTTGCAAAGGTTAGTAGAAATGGCTTATCAAAGATAGTGGATAAAGCTTCTTACGATAGCGTCACAACGTCGATATTTACTCCTGGTCAGAAAATTTACTTTAAAATACAAACACAGCACCAATACAAACACCGCACCAATAACTATTAGAAGACGCCAACTGAATTCAAGCATTTAATTCGTTATGGAATCCAATTATCCTTTAACTTTAGAACTGTGCCTTTAAAGCTTCCCAGCGTCTGGATATATATGGTCTGATATTAATTTTTTGATTTTAAAAATAGATTAACAAGTTAAATGTAAAATCAGATATAATCCCCATATCAAATAAGAAGTCGGATATACTTGCATTATAGGATGAGAAGTCAGATATAATCCCACTATAAAATGAGATGTACAAGATAATACCTATCTTATGATTATTGTTGAGATGTGAAAACTAACCTAATAACTAATCCTTCTATATCAGTAAAAACAGACGTCGTGAGGCTGAGGAGGTAGAGGAAGAAGAAGATGACGATGAAGATTGTGATTTTGCGAGGAGGCTTTCTTGCGATTACACCTCAAAATTCAGAACTATTAATGGGAGCTGTAATAACATTGCTCATCCTTACTGGGGAATGGCGGAAACGCCGCTCATCCGGTTCCTCTGCTCGGTCTATGAGGACGGTGAGCTACTTACATTATCTAAACTATGTTTATGGTTGAAAATTACAAAAATTATTGATTTTATTGTTTATCGATTATGTACAGTCAGTGTACCATGGAATCGTTTGTTTAAAAGAACAACCGCTATTCTTCATTGCAAGAAACAGTTCTCTGAAAATGATTAAAGTGCCTAAAGAATATACCTTTATATTCAAGGCATGGGTGCTCCGAGGAGTAGAGGTAAGTTTCGACCTCTCCCGGAGCCCAGGGAAATTAGGTTGAAGGTACACGACAAGAGTCGTCCGCGCCATGAACTGAAAAGGTTTACCCATTATTTGATGTTCTTTGGACAAATGTTGAGTCACGATCTTCAAGAAAACGTAAAATCTGAAAGTGAGTAGTCTTTCTTTTTCACTCTCAAATTTGATTTGATCCAAATCAATGAGAAATAAATTGTAAGGATGCTATACGTGTCTAATTCTGAGAACGTTTACTGTTAATATTTTTCTATTTTGATGTTTTACCAGCACCCGACGGAGAAGATCTGGACTGCTGTGGTATCCACAGAAATGACCCCAACTGTATCATGAGATTAAGAATAAGGGGCAATGACCCATTTTACGGCCCCTTTGGAGTACGCTGTTTGAATTTCTCTCGCTCTGAAGCATCTCCCGACTTAAATTGCAATTTCA
Organism: Magallana gigas; assembly: GCF_963853765.1. Classification (NCBI taxonomy): domain Eukaryota; kingdom Metazoa; phylum Mollusca; class Bivalvia; order Ostreida; family Ostreidae; genus Magallana; species Magallana gigas. The sequence continues at coordinate 993,441 of NC_088854.1, read as the reverse complement.
GTTAGTATTTATTAATTTAAAAATGGCTTTAGATTTTTACAACTTCGGTAATGTTCCAATGTAACATATGCTAGCTATTAAAAAAAAAGAAATTATATTCGTTACAATGAATCTTAAAAGTACTTCTGAAATTTGTTGTCTGTGTGTTTGACATGCTTTTAGATTTGTTAATGTTTTATATTCTAACAACCAATTTTTAAAAAAAAGTGTTACAGATATTTGAAGGGTAAGAATTTTATTATTGCATACACCATGATGATTTTTGAATATATTGAAGACTGACATCGTTCATATTTCAGGTTTATTGTTTACATGTTCAATGTTTAGACTTTATTGTTTACATATGTATTGTTTACAGTACACATGTGTTCATGCTTTTTGTTTACATGTTTACGTGTTTAAATGGTTACCTGCTTACAGAGGTTCGTCAGACCATCACAGAGTACACTATGTACATCGACGGCTCGTCGTTTTACGGATCAAACGAAGAAGATTACCCGGATTTAAGAACATTTATCGGTGGTGAGACTATCGCTTAGCATTAACTCTCCTACTGGAATTGTAGATCAACCTTTCTCTTGTCAGACGTAAACAAGTGACGAGAGACCAAATTTGTCTCTGAACCTTATATTTCTCTTTCTTTTTCATAAGAATACAGAGTGGAATAGAGAAGGAATAAGATTAGGAGTTTTATTTTAATACTAGTCTGCTGTTTAACGGTGTCAATATCAAAACGCCATCAGTTTTGGATAGAAGCTTAAAAAGTGAGAGAGCTGAAATAAATAATGATAATTAGTGCTGGAGATGATAATTGTAATGATATCAGAATAAAGACAGTCAAACACCAATGACAAATGGCTATGGTCAGCAAAAACTATTTTGTATTCCCTTGTTATTTTACAACAATTTTAAAGAATTTTAGTAAAGCTTATCCCGTGTTATTTCAGGTTTACTGACAACGCAAGACCACCCCCACGGCGAAGGTGAGTTGATGCCTCCCACAGACGAACCGGAGGACGGATGTCGCGAAACAACCTTCAAATGTTTCCACTCTGGTAATTATCCCTCAATTGCTAGACATTCTGCACATTGTTGCATATTTGCAGATATATATTCAGATTTCATCTTATTGCTTATATATACCAATGTGTTTTAAATTTAAAGACTTTTCATAAGATTTCCCTATATGTAAAATACTAATTATGTTCCTTACAATTATTGTGAAGACGGTGTCTTTTTTTAAGGCGATGGTCGAGTAAATCAACAGGCTCCACTTATTGCTCAGCACACGCTCTGGCTTCGTGAACACAACAGACTCGCCAGAAAGCTGGCGGAGCTGTATCCTAATTGGGACGATGAAAGGCTCTTCCAGGAAGCCAGAAAAATAGTGGGCGCCATGTTCCAACACATCACATACACAGAGTACCTGCCACTGATTCTCGGTGATGACATCATGGACCAGTTTCAACTCAGACCCCTCCCCAAAGGTTCCTTTTTCGAGGGATACGACGCATGCGTTAACCCTACAATCCGCCAGGGATTCTTCGCTGCTGCTTTCCGGTTTGGACACAGCATGATCAACGATTTCGTCGGATTTCAGCCGGCCTCGGGTGACTACCACCGGGACCGTTTAAGGGATATCTTCAATATTCCGGACCATCTGTATCAAAGGGAAGGAATCGAGCAAACCATTCGTGGCCTCTACCTTGAGCGGTCCCAAAGTGTTGACAGGTAAATTTTTCAATGACATTTTTTTTATTTCTTTTTGGAACATTGTTATTTGACATTCATATAATACTTCAGTTTCTTTTTAAATAAGTTTTTCATGTTTGTTAACGGTTTAACCTCCTCGTTTTTGATCGTCAAAAAAGAGATGTCAGGTCCTTTCTATTCTTTATAAGTTCTTTTCTGAATTACCTAGAAACTTGAGTGATAAGATGAGATCTTTTAGGTTAAAGTCAGAGGAAGTACTGAACCATTTGTTTGAGATTGGTCCCGGTACAGGGTCAGACCTGATCTCCATCAACATCAACAGGGGGCGGGATCATGCCATCCCTCCCTACATGAGCTACAGGAAGATGTGTAACCTGTACACCACCAAGAAATTCTCCGGCCTTGTGGACCACACCCAAGATGTCCGCGAACTCCTGGCGGAAACTTACGAGTGAGTCATTGGTTTTTTAGAATACGCCTGTAAGTAAATCATATCAAAAGAAAATTATTGTCAGTTACTTTTTCATTTTATGAATAAATTAATTTGATTGTTAGGCAAATCACACTTTAAACGTATGATTGTGAAGTCAGGTAGTGAGTACATTTCTGACATTTTCATGAATTACTATATGTATAGTGGTTCTATCCAATTTTAAAGAACATCTACATTAAATCTTAACAGGTTTATTTTGTTTACTTGTTTCAGTCATGTCAATGACATTGATTTGTTTACGGGCGCTGTCTCCGAGACGCCATTAGATGGCGCTTTAGTGGGACCAACGCTGGCCTGTATCATTGGACTGCAGTTCAAAGCGCTGAAGGTTGGAGACCGCTTTTACTACGAAAACAATGAACCTTACGCAGGCTTTCGTCTTTCCCAAATTGACCAGATCAAGAATACCACTCTTGCTCAAGTCATCTGTAGAAATATGAACATTGGGAAGATACAGAAGAACGTTTTCATTCACGGGTTAGTTCATTCAAGGGATGTTGAGATGTTGACAACATTTCGCAATGATTCGACATTATGAAATATTTGATATGAGCAAAGAATCAATTTTTTTGTAATAAAGTTTAAATGCTAATTTGAAGCAACAAGAAAATGTGGACCTAAAATTGTTACATGGGTGGCTCAATTGCAAAAACATTGTTGTAACCAAAAATCATACCAAACTTAGCTTTGTAATCCTTAAGAAAATTTACCTTGACAAATTACAGGTAAATTCAATAATTGTAAAATGATTCACAAATCATTTATTTCCAATTTTCAGTTTGCCTGAGGTGGACTGTGCAGACATTCAGGACGACATTGATCTGACACACTGGGCTGACCTTACACCTTAGTGTCACACCGGGGAACTTTTCTCCTCTCAGTGCTATATGTCTTTTACTTTCAGGCAGTTCAAATTTAGAATAACATTTATGTTTCGTAAATTGTTCAATGTCGTTCAATATCTTTATACTTCTTTTTTCAAGATGCCATAAACTTGAATTTGATTTATTAAATAGTTTATATCTTTTGTTGTTTTTTTTTTCCTTTACATTGTAATAAAGAATTGAGTGTGCTAATCGTAATAATATATTTACCAGTAAAACCTGTATCAACATAATATATGTATATGTTGATCTGGGTATAAAATGGATAGCACATAGTTCCACATTTTCCATAGTCATTTCATTTAAAGAAATAAAGGATTTACAAAGTCCATTTTAGTTTGAAATAATCAATGGACACAGAGGATTACGCAATATTGGTCTAAATCGACTTCTAGATAACCCATATACACTGACATTGACAGATTTATCAACTGTTAAAAATGTTTTAAAAACAAAGAACATTATTACTAATAAAATGTGATAAAAGTATAAACATTGAATATTTGCCAAAGGGGAGGCTTATTTTGGTATGATCACACCAACCTGATCTTCAGATTTCGAATCTTACCCTAATTAATAAGTTGACATGGATATTGATATACAAGTATAATCGTATCTAGAGCGGAGTCGGATGGGGGGGGGGGGGGGGGGGGGGCTTGGACCCACTTGACCACTCGGTTGCGTTTTAAAAAAACTGTAATGACAAAATCATTCCAGTTTCTTCAACGATCATCAATGCAAATACATTTTTGTTTACAAAATCGTATCTTTCTTATTATATAGCTTAATGAATAAAAGTTTGGTTTAAAACTTTGCCGACTTATAAACGGATAACATTAATAAATCGGATCGTAAGTCATAATACTTATTCAAAACGCAGTCCTGGAAACTGAAGCGACAAAAAGCAGACCATTTAAGAATGGGTAACTCTTACTTACATCATAATGTATACTGATTACAAGAATGAAATAAATCTTACTGACTTAAAATACAACACTACAAAAAATAAAAGTGAAAGGTACAGTTTCCGTCATATCATATCTTTCCATGCGTAAAAGATTTTTTTTAAAAATCACAAAATGACGCTTTCTGTTTCCAGAATACCCCACACTTAATAATCAATAAATAATTTCTGCAACTACGTTCATAGTGTTAATATTGACGTCATAAAAGGGCAAATAAAAGGGGTTTTTTAAACCAATTGTTCAGTAGTTTTTTTTTTAATCTTTAAACAATTTTCGTAGCCATTGCCCATAATAAAATTCTCATTATAACTTGATTAACATATCAAATTTTATATATTGATTTCGTTGGAGGCGACACATTTTCACCTATGAGAAACCAAGAGAAAACTTTTTTTCTTCTTTTTAATGAATTTAAAAAAAAATTGACATAATGTTGAAACCAATACTTTCTGTTGGGAACAAAATAAAAGTGCATAATCTTTTTTCTACAAATATGTCATCAAATAAGTATTATATGATTAGTATTTAAAAGATTTCCTCTCATAACTGCAACGATGTGTGCATACAAATTAAATAACACAAGAAAGCACGTTATAAAAATTTTGTGTGTGCACCCCGTTGCAGTTATGAGACCACATCCCTCAAGAAATAAATGATCAATCCTTATCTTTACGCTTTGTTACCTTTATTTCCTTTCCTTCCGCTATCATATTTATCAAAATATCGGGCTTTTTTAAGAGCATTGCGCAATAAACGGAAAAACCATTGGAACAGCCGAGAAAATGCTGACAACACGCTATATACGTAGCTTTATAGTCTAAATACACAATTGTGTTTTTCATTGTTATTTGATTGATAAACCTTTGGTATAATGATATATAAATAAAATGAATTCATTAAACCGTCAGCAAATAATAACATCAATGATATGTGCATTAGCGTAATTATGATATAAGTTCATGATCTGGATTGAGATCACGAGGAGAGTCGGTCATAGTTTTCGTGAAATACAAAAAAAAAAAAAGATTATATTCATACGCACCAGTTTTGGTGATTGTGTCCTCTGGGTTATGCGTAAATATCACTTATATATAGATCAATCAATACAATTCAACAACTTTTGAATTCAAGGGCGAACATTGAAAGAAACTGCACCATCTTGTACGATTATTTATTGCACTTCCGTTCATTAGGAATGCATCCAATATTGATTCTGGGAAACATAGTCTTTTGTTTTTTGCCTTTAAATGAAAATTAACTAAACTCTGCTGAAAATTTTATTTGCCAAATACAGCATATATTCACAGAATAACAAGAGAAATTATCGCATTTCACAAGTTGTTTCAAATTCACAAAACGGCAAAATTTGCTTAAAACAAGTCATGCTAATGAAACTCAAACGGGTTGGGTCTTTTGATTTGATAACTTTATAGTTAATTTTTCCTAATTTGATCACCTGATCCCTCCGCTTCTTTATGTGAAATTGGTTATAACTCAGCCTTATTTAAACGGGTCAAAATGAAGTTCGGGAATGGCCTCGGAACATTTTCTGACCGGCTTTCCGTTTTTACAAGTATGGGGGCAACATTTCAGGTTCCCTTCGCAATCTGAGTCAAGGCTACAGACGGAGTGACATTTCCCGCGCAGTCCTTCCTCTGGGGTTGGACATTCTCCGGCTCTTATTTCTTGTCCTTCAACCTCTAAGACAAAAAGTCATTTTATATTGATGATATTCAGAAGGTATTAGGTAATTGAGAAGGACAAAAATATATGAGTCTTATTCTTGTTATTTAACTTAATAATAAAATGTCAATAAAGTGTGGTTTTTTTTACATTTAGAACTGTTAATTAGTTATTGATTACACCATACCATTACAGAATAGATAGAGCAGGATTAAACACGTGAGGAGGCTCCGCATTTTGGTGTCTGAATGAAAAAAAAATCATAAACATGAAATGGAAAATGTGATTTTCAATTCTGTACATTGCAATATTCTCCGAGCTTCCAACTGATTTAGTATAATCAACACACCTGTTTAACATTAGTTTTTTATCCTTACAAATATGCATAGCTATAAAAAGCATTATTAAGAGTACTTTTTTAAATTCACTTAAAAACAAGAATTAAAGGGGAAAAAACCCAGATCAAACAGGAACTAGCTAACTAGAGACCGCATTATAAACACTCCATTCGAAATTGTCACTGTTGATTTCATTCAAAATTCCGATAACTTAGTTATTCTCATATCGAAGAGTTCTTTAAGAAAGTTTATTAACAAACATAATTATTTCAAATCCGACTTTTACTCTAATGGTTAAAATTCTGGGGCCATAAAACTTATTCAAACTGACTTTTGATATAGGTTTTCCTTATTAACTAAAGGAACATGTAGGATTAAAGGGAAACTTATATCGTCTAAGAATGATGGCCCCGGAGCAATAAGCGTCAATAATGTTTTCAATGTATTAATCTAGCATTTATTTCGACAAAATGGACCAAAACTGTACAACTGTAAAGAAGTTTTTCAAATGGAACATACTTTAAGACTATTTAGTCTTTTAGGTTAATGAAATACTATTAGACAATATTGTTCTTAAAATTGTGTTGTAATTAATTTTATCAATCATTTGCTTCACATATTTGTAGTATTTTGCAAACAATATTTTTTATTATCAATTTGGAAAGATGTGTATGATTTATGAAAATTTATATAAAAAGTTCTAAATTTGTAGTGAAATGCTATCAAATGAATAAGTTAAGTGAGACCATTTAAATTGATGTTTCGAAATGGGAGTGATTCAAATGAAATATATGAGAAACATATATATAAAGTAAAATATAAACTGTAACATACCTTAAATGTGATGTGTATGATACCTGAGTAACAATGGTCTCTCTTCTTTGAGGGATAACAATGCGCGCTTAGGACCTCAGATATATACCTAGCATGTCAGAAACATCTGGTATTGATTCTGGATACGTGTCTTATCGGAATATCTTGGAATTCATTTGAAGTTTGATAAAAAAAGATGAATTCAATCCTATCTGTCTGTGTTTATTCATAATTTTAGTAATCTTTTAATTGCATCAGACTGAATCAAATACTATTTCCTGTGCGTTTACTCTGCTTGAAAACATCAAGTAGTGTAAATCAAATCGTGATCAAATAAAAAACACGCTCACAGCTCCAAGGATTTCATGGCTAAGGAATTCGAAATTTATTGATACAGCCCAAGAGTAAATTTAACTTAAGTTATTGGGTGGATGTTGCCAACGCTGTCGCTGACTTCCTGACTTCAAAGGACTTATTGACAAACCATGCTGACATATTCTTGTAGTGTTGACAAACATGCTGACATATTCTTGTAGTGTTGACAAACCATGCTGACTACTTTTTATGCTGTTAAAAAGCATGCTGACTTCTCTTTATACTATTTACAATTTGTACTTACTTCTTTTTGTACTGATGGCTAATAGCCTGACTTCTTTTTTTACCTTACATAAACCATTTGCAAAAAAAGCTTGTGCCATATCTTTGGTTACATTGGTACAATATACCGAAAAAAATCTCTTTTTCAAGTTTATTTTTTACCTTATAAGTTTTGAGCAAAAATAAGCTGTTTCTAGCATATGTCTTATTAAATTATAGGTGTCAAACTTAACAATTCAAAACGTAAACAAAAACATCACCTGAGCTTTGTTTTCAAACATTTTTGATCTGCAGCTCACATATATTTCGACGATGGACAATCAAATATTTTTTTGATTATTATGAATGTTTTACTGAAGAATTGTAAACATTAAAAATGAAAAAAGTAGATTTTGACTAAAACTGTGATCATGCCCAATCATAAACTTTGCATCCTTTTAATCATAAGGTTTCTTTATTAATTTTAAAAAAATAATTGATAGTTTATCGTACCAAAGTTAATTTTGCATTTTTCGTTATAATAAATCAAATTGTGATATACATCCGTTTGACTCAAAAACAAGTTTTGTTAATTTTAACAAGCTGTCTTAAAAAGCATGTAAGATCATAAAAACAAACAAGATATGACATCAGAGTTCACTTATCTTTACCTTTTGTTTAACAATTAGAGTTTTCATCAGTCCCTGCATTCGTGGTGCCTAAAATGGTACAATAATACGTCATTTGACATGTACATTTTATCCAGTAAATATATTTATTTCTCGTTACCAATTTTTCCTTAACCAGCTTTTAATTTTACTTTGCATTTTTTTTTTGGTTCTCTTAATAATTCCAAAGCATACAATTGACGAAGGCCAAAACTGTTTTTCTTACATGTAAAGTTCTCCTCTTTTTATATTGTTGGTAACTGTATTTAAATGATGTCATCTTTTTGAAAAAGATTATATTGAATATACTATACCTACAATAAAATACACGTGTACTGTTTTTACTATTTATTTCCCTCGCTTTTAAGGGAAAGGGCTAAAATAGGATGTGCTTGCTGCTTATCCCATTCAATATACTATATTGAATAAGATATTGTTTAAATAAGTATACAGTATTACTGTTTTTCATCCTTAAAACAATAGCAAATGTTATTGATATCAAATTGATATTGATATCAAATGCTATCTATTCAATAGAAAAATAAAGTTGATGTTTTCTAAAAAAAATTGTCGACATATCTCTAACAATATTACGATGACAATGCCAGTATACCAATTATATGTTGACGTTACGTAATCTACAATTTTAGTATATACTTTCTACTTGCAAATGCAACCTCTTAATTTCCTTCTACAAAAAATAGAGGGGTGTTAAATACTTCTGTAACTTTTTTTTGTGTTTCATTGGATATTCCCTACAATTGGAATTGCTGTAACTTTCCCTTTATAACACTTATACACACATATTTCTATCAATAGATTAATTGTAAAACGAATAAAAATACTGCAAATAAAAATAGTCTGAAATAGTGGCTGACAGTGAAATTTGCCATTGTACTTTGAAAAGATAAATTTCATACATTTTAGTTGGATGACATGGCTGATTTATTTTTAAGCGGGATGCCAAACAAATGAATAGTTTGTAAAACTATAAAAAAAATTACGGCTCTGTTGATTTAGTTGAAATTGTGTATTTGCAAATCAATGTCAGCATCAGCTGTAGAAGAAAAATTTAGAATTTAACAGTAGTAGCAATCGACGCCAAAAATGCTCATCTGTAGCGCGGTCTAATTCAAACAGCAGTTTATCTATCAGATTATAGCAGAGCCTTAAAATCTCTTTTTATGTTCATTCTCTGCATATTTTGGCATATACTTAGAAAATATCAATACTAATATGAACATTAGATAGACAAATCAATTATACAATTTTTCCTAAATTATTCTATATGAATAAAAAGGTGAATAAATTATTGAACAGAAATCAACGCATTGAGAAAAGAAGGCGTTTATCAATGAAGTCATTTTTACAAATTTCTGATCATGAAAATAAGTTCATTAAAATGCTCTTAAAAGCCTTGTTTACTGCTTTATTTCTTTCAAATTAAGAGAAGTATCATACTGTTTTAATATTGATTGTTGAATGTTTACATAAAGCATTGTTACAATTAATGCACTCATGTCGATTATACAAAGTTTAAAAAAAAACCTTATGTCATATGATAGACATCCGGATGATTGCATGAAGAGTTTATAACTACCATGAAGTTTTGTTACTGATGTATTTCACCTGTAATGTGAGAAACTTACTTTTAAAAAAAATTCTACATTTTTGACCCTATGAAAAATTTTAAAAAATCTTCAATAAGAATATTTAGAATTTTCTATTGGAGTAAAAACATTTCCTGTAGAATTTAAAATCCGATAGGATTTGAACAAAACACTCATATGACTTCTTTATCCAACTGGGGAATCTTAATTTCCGGTCGTAAAACTTTCTCTCTGAGTTTCTGTAGAAAATACTTCCTAAATAATATGCGTTTTTAAAAATCCAATAGGGTGTCAAAATATCGTATTAGAAAACTTCGTCTTCTTTAGGAATATATAATATGCCATGGGATATTTATTTCTCAATTTAAATAGCTCACCTATCAGGTAACCAAAGGTGGTTATATACTCTCTAGACAATGGTCGTATATGTATGGAGTTTTACGAAACTGAGTCTAAATGCCACATAGGCAATGGAATAATTATCCGGCATAGTGATTTTTTTTTACATAAAAAGAAGTCTTATCATGATCATGCAGTAGACGAGTAAATGTTGTTTGTTTCAATGTTTAGCTTCTGTAAATAAGTAAAGCACTAGAAAAAGCACATGGCCACCTGAAGTAGGTTTAGAGAAAAATCTACTTATTTTTAAGAAAGACCCTTTTCTGCAACTTTATCATATCAAGAACATTACTTTAAATTGGTCATTTCCTCAGCGGGTACGTATACATATAAAGCTCAACTATTAAATTCTACTTTTTTTAAAGAATGTTTCTAAACAAATCTAGAAATCCATGTATTAATATTTAAGTAAAGTTGTATTATGTTTAAATGGTTACCATTAAAGGTTAGGTTCCATTGTTATCACCTGTCAAGAAGGGTGCATTCATTTATATCTCGTGCAAGTCGAGTTAATGCTCTTTTCTCATGTAACTTTCACAAAAGGCGTACTTGGCTATGTAGAAATATAGATGAATTTAACGTATCAAATCTGTCTGACACCTAGATGATATTTACGTACCTGAGTAATTAACACCCCATTAGTTAAAATACATTCCCCTAAACGCATATCAAAATTAATCAATAATAAAGTCACGAAGACGAATTGCATGTGGTATTGCTAATTGTCTTCAATAATAACAGTTTGGATTGAGCGAAAATATTGGAATCGCTCAAGTGATGAAAATACTAGATAGTAAACTTTATATAATAAATAGTTTTAAAAATTCAATGAGATTATGTTTTTTTGAAATGATTATTGAAAATTTTGTTATTAAATTTTACTTTGAATTTTCATAACTTTTATATAAAGATAAAAGTATGTTTTCCATTAGGTAAAAAAATTAACAAATTGAAGACAACTATTTTTAAAGATTAATGATTTGACGTTTTCAAATCAGTTCATTCGAACTGCTATTTTCCAGGATTATAAGGATGTTACTAGCAGATAAAACGAAATAAAACTTCTTGAAGTCAATGACTGTTTGGCGGAAAGGAATATTATGGTAAATTATGTTTTTTTCCTTTCGTGTTTTTGTGTTAACTGTCATTTGATATCAAGTCAGATAATTTTCAGTTTCTTTAAAGATATATTAATTCCTTACATCCCGTTTTAATTGGGTAAGGGTATCTCATTGACTGGACATTAAAGGTCTAAGGATTGTGAAAAACATAATTACATGTTTGTTTACAGCAAATTGAAATAAAGAATATCCCCAAATATAGTTGTTTGTTAAATCCTAAACCGTTTTTATCTGTTTTATAATTATATCCTATTACGAAAAGTGTTTGTTGTTACCTCTTAAATTTGATGAAAGAACGATACGTTTGACTCAAATATCCTGCAATATAATTATATAAAAATAATACTTGTAACATATGGTACTGATTTACAAATATTATATTAAGATCAATGGTCGATACAATGACCTTGTCAGCAAGTACAATATTTGAATAGGACACATGCTGACTGACGTTTTTCACACTTGTTATTCATACACCAGACTAACACCGGACTGACTATGGTTTCTTAGACCAAATCTAATCACGTCCTAGATTAAAGGCCAAGTAGTTTTAGCATTAGTTGAAGTTTTGGTCTATGTGAAACAATGGTTGGTAAATGAATTGCGTCTTATTCAAATATATCAAAGTTTCACTGTATTGAATTATTGCAGTACATGGATTATTGAAATTTCAAAGTAAGAGGTGGGGTAATTATCTAAATTGAAATTACAGAATCTCTGACTCATCTCATTGAATGCATAGTTTTCTATAAGTTTTCTTAAAAGTGTTACCCAGTACTTTATTCGTTTTTAGGTATTCTCAAACATATATGGGAAAAGAAAGGAATATTTCCTAAGATTGAATATATCTGTATGTGTATTTGTGTTTACATACGACGGACAATGGACGTCGCACGACGACGGACGTAAACCAATTGCAATATACATGTAGGTCACATGAGATGACTATTTTTATTTATATAAATGTAATATGTTGTTAAAGTTTGTGTGTTTATTATTCTCAGGCATTTTGACTTTGATGGTTTGCATAAAATGTCTAGAGAAGTAAGACAATTTTGCATAAAAATGATGTGGAGGTAAAAGTTTATTATGACGAGTGTCTGCTAAGACTTTGAAATTTAACGTTCTGAGCATCACGTAATACTAATGGAGAACCATCAGAGCTTCTATGTTGTTTTTATTTTTTTGTATCATCGGAAAATTCAAAATATCGTTCAAAATCAGTGATACTATGTTTTTCACCACAACAACATCTGTAGAATCATAATAAAAAAAGAGTGAATATCATTTTTCCTTGCTTTGTACTTACTAGATAACGTTGAATCCTGAGGATGCAAGCAATTGGGCACAATAGGGTCTAAGCCTTTTTGTATAATTCACAGAAAAAAAATTTTTGCTTAAAATACTCGTCTTTTAGTAAAACTTTTAACCATGAATCTGTATGGAAAAGGGATTTTGTTGAAAATCTTATGGTTTGTGATTTTTGTGATTTACGGGATAAAGGTGTTCGTGTCAGAGTTTTAAAAGTTGTTCATTGTAGATGATGGGTGTGAGGTGGACCTTGGGCACGTGCTTTTATTGGTCATAAGGTATCTTGGTGTGTTTGTGATGTTTTTGTTTAACCATTTCAGAATCTTGTTATGAATAAATTTCATCAATGTCATGATATGTTTTATTTTATATATTATAATATGGTAATACAATCATCGTTGTTGAACCGTAGTATGAATATATGTACTTGCTGAAACTGTAAATTGAAAGCAGTGCATAAGCTTAAGTTTTACTTAACAACACAAAAAATATCAAAATCATCAATTATCGGATATGAAATACTTTATTAAAAAGGTGTACATCGTCGAGATCCACACATCAATTACATAGGGTCTGTGTGCAGTTCAATTTCGCCCTGGATGCATTTCCTGGCAGTCTTGCCGTTGTTACAATTATGAAGGCAGCATTTTAGGTTTATACCACAGTCTGTGTCAAAGTTGCAGTCTGACTGACATTTTCCACTGACTGTCGGGGTCGAACTCGGACATACTCCCGAGTTTACTCCTCCTTGTCCATGAACATCTGAGTTAAAAAGCAAACTTTTCGATTCACGAAAAAATTCTTTTTGTCATCTCACTCTAATACTAAGTAAGTTGTTCTACGTAGTAGATAACAAACACCTGTCATCTGTTCGATTAATGGCTGGGTTCATTTTGTTACAGGCATTGCATTCAATGGTCTATCATATTCAATACAGATTGTTCTACATTTTCTCTTTAATATTATTTTATTTGATACTGTTTACCGGGTTATTTTCGCCTCGTGTTATAATTTGCTTTTCTTTGCACCCTCTTGAACTCGCCAAGAAATAGTTGTATTTAAGGAGAGAATAGTTGTATTAATATTAGAATTTGTCAAGTTTTAAATTCGACCGCTCATAACGAGGGCAAACGGGGCGTAAAAACAAGGGCAAATGTTTTCCTGTATACAGTATACTTGTTTAGTATTTTACACATATTGTTCTTGCGCTTCTTCTTCTTAAATGAACATACCTGATGATAGATTTTATCATAAGACCTACACACACTGTGTTTATTTCCATTTGTCTTTTTAAAGAAACATTCCATAACGTTTGTTTCAATAAATTGTATAACATTAGATTACAATAAAATATGTTAAAATGGATCTTTTTTAGTGGTTTATCATACCATGGAGGAGAATAAGCAGGGCGATGACCACGATGAATCTCTGCATCTCGAAACCTTGCGAGGAATAAAGGTAATGGGTAACAAAGGCAGTCTATCAGATAGAAAAGGTACATTGAATGTAAGTATATGAAGTTAAGAGTACATTGATGAAAACATAAGAGTATTTCTCCAACATTTTAATGGTATTTTAAATCAGTTAATAAATTGGTGTTTTTTTCCAGTAGATTTAGACAAGGGTTGAAACTATTATGACAAAAGATAAACACAATGAAATCTGCAATGTTTCTAATAGGGAGTGCGGAATTCTCAAACGATGTATTTTGCGCTTAATCATAATGACTAAAACTATGAATAATTTTTTTGGAATTCCATAAAATCTCAGAGTTTTTTTTTTATACTTAAATAAGTTGATTTTAACGTGAAATCAAAACTATCATGAAATCATACTTTTGCAGTTAAAATATCATAAGGGATGTTCAAACATTATGGGGCAGGTGTTTTTATCAATTTTACAGATGTTACATGTAAAAATTCACAAAAAAGGATTTTTTCTGAATACAGCAATACAGTAATGTTTAGATACTAAAAACATATACTTATCAAATATTAAAATGACGATAGGGATACTATAGGTATTTTTAAAGAATTTTTTAATGTTTTTTCGTGTTTTTGTAAAATATTTTTTAAAAAGACAGCTATCAACAAATTGAGAGAAATAATTTTGTCATATGATGGATATTTCCTTCGGACACATAAAAAAAATATAACACTTCTTAACATTCAAAAATGTTATTATTGCAATTTTTTTTAGTATTTCCCCAAAACATATTTTCTTACTCTGTTGACAAATCATCTGAAAAAGTTGCTTGATGTTATAAGAAAAAGTATTTTAATAAATGTGACATAAAAAATTGAATGAAAACCATTGCAAATAAACACAAAAAATATTTTAAATTTTATTTGGTATGAAAGTTCCTCATGTAAGGGTTATCGTTCCTAAGTCCCAAGGCCCAAACACCTTGGGGACTTTTCATTTCTGAGTTGAAGAAAATTTCTTAAATATAATGTTGGAATGATAAATACATACATATTTCATTATAGACTTTGCCCTGTATAAGTGAATATATTCGCTTTAATGCAAAACTAAGTCAAATAAATAAAGGGGAACATTGACTAGGCTAATAGGATTTATGTATCCCAACCTGAGAGAAATTCAAAGCAACCCTCTCATCCCCGTTAGGTGTCGATATTAATGTGCATTAAAGTATATTATAATTGAAATATTTTCACCTGTTTAGAATTTTCTTTCACGGTATTCAACCAAAAAATACGTTTTAGAAATTTTTGGAAAGTTTAAAAATTTATTGTTCTCAACGGGAATCGAACTCATGACCTTCTGGTTTGTAGTGAACCCACTAACCTACTGCGCTACGTTGTAACATATCGATGATGCTAAAGAAACTCTCTAAAATTTATACTTGATTTTATTGTTTATTTCGATAAATAATACCACACAACGTGAAGGTGTCACATACCACATTACTTGTAAGTAATGAATTTTCCAATTATCAAATTAAATCTATCCATTTCACAAATATTTCAAAATAACGGTTCCCATACAATTCACCTCAGTTTAAATCAGCCAGTACCGGAAATGCATGCTTCCAGATTTACTTTTTTGCGTACTGCGTCATCAAAAAGTGGTGTATAGAGCCACCTTAAGCATATATATTGAATGAAGCATGTGAATATCAAAATAATTGTTTGAAGATAACAAGAAGGTAATCTATAATACTTAACTTAAGTTTAGAAATGTGTGTGTGAATTTTTATTTCCAATTTAAACAATATTTTATTATAAATGAAAATGATTACATTAAAGTATTAGACAACACGCCTATATTCAAGTCTTCTTTACGAGAAACCAGGTAATGAAGGGTTTAATTAACTAATAAATTGGCAATAGATAAGTGATATAAACAGCATAAAAGCAGATATTACAAAAGGTTTTCGGTATAAGTAACTCATAATTTGAAACAAGAAGACAAAATGTCCCTTTAATGATTGATAATGTTTTAAAAAACGATAATAATAAAGCATCAAATATATAATATATGAAATATAAAATAAACGTTTGTTTCACATTTTTATGACGCCTGTGAAGTCGTAGAATCTGTGTTCATTGCTCTGTTATTACATGGAACGTCCTGAGTAATCACTCATACAAAAGTGTCACAATTTACTTATCTTACAGAGATTTTTAAAGGGTCGGTTGTGTAGATACCAGTTAAAAATATGTGTTTCTTTTATTAATTTGTTTATTTCAAAAGTTCGTGTAATGTTTGAACAGCCCTAGTATTTTTGCCAAACATTGGATCTTAACTAGTTACATTACATTTCATTACTTAATCATTTTCTTTTCTTTTAACGTGCTATCAACAAATTGCTATTTTAAGTAAAACTTACATACTGAAGAAATACGATTATTCCAGAAGACAGGGTTCTTAATGGATTTAAAAAACGCGACTAATTTTATTACCAGCTATATGATAGGAAAGTTTCTTTCTTCATTATAGATTTAATATTATTGTATATTTTTTTACAAACAGTTTCTTTAAATATCAGTTAACCTAAATTATGTTATTTGCTTTTAAATTACTTTATCTCTCTTTTAGAACAATGCCGCTGTCTTATCGGATTAAATGAAACAAAATCAACAAAAACTTAAGACTTTAAGGAGGTGGAAAAAAATAAAGAATAGGAATAAACGAGATGACATTGTACATGGTTTTCAGGAATACACTTCTTAAATTAAAGTAAATGTAAGTAAAACATTTATCGTTGTCTTACCTTGTACCGTGCGATGAATAATGTTGTTTATGCTTCAATTCAAAGTGAGATACCAATGAATCAAAATACTGTGCAATATATACCCACTATAGTGGTAACATGTTGTATTGATTCGGTATTTTACCAAATATTCGATCAAATAAGACAAATAGTATTTTTCTTATCTCGTTGTCTGTAGTTAAGGTCTTCCGTTTTCCAACGGAAGACCTTATTGTTTTCGTTCGGTTTCTTTTTCCCTATTATTATTTTTTTTCTTCTTACAAAATTTGTGCAGGCGATTTCTCGTAAATGGCTCATCCGATTTTCATGAAACTTTCAGATCTAATAGATATTTATCCGAACTTAATATACATTTTTTTATTTTGATGACGTCATTTCCGTTCTTGAGAAAATGACGTTTTAACGATTTTCAGAGGGTCGGCTTGTCCAGGGATCTCCTCCTAAACGGTAAAAGATATTGAGTTCAAACTTTCAGGGATTGAAGACAAGAGATTGTAGATGTGCTATTTGGCATTCATATTTGTCATGCTCAAAAGGCGTTAAAGCTCGCCTGGTCCCGAAAATTGAGACTAAAAAAACGTCGTAATTTTTCATGGCTTTCTTATTTTATCTCTTTTCTGAAAAATATTTTGTTAACACATGTAATGCAAAAAAAGTTTATATTTACAAGACCTTTCATTTGATATCAATAAAAAGGGGCTGGCCCTCCAATTTAGGGACCAAAGGGCTCTAAAGTCTTTCATCTGTAGCCCTTTACTGAGGGATATTTTGTGAACAGTTATAGAAGCAAATATGTTTATCTTACAGTTATGCATCCACGCAATGTAATGATTTTATCATGTGTTACGTAATTAGGGGTTTTTAGGGGCCAAAATTCCAGAATTCTGATCACCAATATCTCAAAAAGGAAACATATTTTGAAATGCAGTATAAAACAAAAGATGCTTAGAATGATGTATTAAATCATATGCAATTTTCCAAATTTTGTTAAACGGCCCCTATAAGGAGTTAAGGGATCGGCCCCTAAAATGTTCTTTCCCATATATCTAAAGAACGGTAACGAATTTCTAAACACTTGTTGAACAAAATGTCTTTATAATGAAATGATCTTTCATTTGATACTAAGAAAAAGGGACTGGTCCCTAATGTTAGGGACCTAGAGGGCTCTAAAGTCTAAGTTCCTATAGTTCTTTACCGAGGGATATTTCGTAATAGATTATAGAAGCAAATATGTTTATCTAACAGTTATGTAGCTTAACAGTATAGTGATTTTCTCATGTGCTACGTAATTAGGGATTTTTGGGGGTCAAAAGTCCAAAACTTTGCTCACCTATATCTCAAAAAGGAAAAATATTTTGAAATGCAGTATAAAAGAAAAGAAGCTCAAAATGATGTACTTAACAACATGCAACCTTAAAATTTTGGTTCAGCGGCCCCAATAAGGAGATAAGGTCCGGCCGCCCCTAAAATATTCTTTCTCAGATATCTCAAGAATAGTAACGAATTTCTAAACAATTGTTAAGCAAATTGTCTATGAAATCAAATGACCTTTCATCTGATACCAAGAAAAAGGGGCTGGCCCCTAAATGTAGGGACCTTGAGGGCTCTAAAGTCCTTTTCCTATAGCTCTTTACCAAGGAATATTTTGTAATAGATCAAAAAAGCAAATATGTTTATCTTACATTTTAGTAGTCTAATAATAGATTGATTTTGTAATGTGTTACGTAATTAGGTGTTTTTAGGGGTCAAAAGTCCAAAACTTTGATCATCTATATCTCAAAAAGGATGAATATTTTGAAATGCAGTGTAAAAGAAAAGATGCTCAAAATGATATACTTAACAACATGCAACCTTTAAAATTTGGTTCAGTGGCCCCAATTAGGAGATAAGGGACCGACCCCTTAAACCTTTTTCACAGATATCTCAAGAACGGTGACGAATTTCTAAACACTTGTTGAACAAAGCTCTTACACCTGAAAAAAAATAGTATCTGGCCCTTAAAATATAGACCCTCTTTTCCTGTTTAAAATCATGTTTAGCTGTTAAATAGCAAAATCAAGATCCAACATAAATCTCAATTTCTTAAATCAGACGGAAGACCTCCTCGTTGCTCGCAACGAGATCGTGTCTAGTTTTTTTTTCTCTTTTTATTACAAACAAGCATTTTTATCAGAAACAAAAAGCAAGGGGGCTTGAGAACTATGATTGAGAAATGTATGCATCCAAGACTTGTGATCACTCTTTATGATTTTTATTTCTAAAATGTTATATCATATACGCAGCCAACTTCATTCAGAATCCTTTTAAAATACAGATTATTGAAATTGGTCATTGCTAAATAAAATAAAAATTTAAAAAGAATTCATCAACAATCGAAAGTCACCATTTGATCATAACCTGGTGGCCGAGGGTCTTTGCCTAAAATGTTGTAGATATTGTTTGTGCATTTCTGTGCATTTCCAACACAATTACTTATTTTTATAATAAAATTGTACAAAATATTATGCAATGTTTTAAAAAAAGTACTTAAGAATGTATTTAATTATCGTATGGAAAAATCTAGGATATAGTCTTTTTATATGAATAGATAAATTAAATATTGTATTCACTATAGACTGATATCAAGGTTGTTCTTAATTGTGTTTATATCGTACTTGGAGCTTCATGTGAGGATGATTCCATGGCAACCCGCGTCACAAAGCGCTTCTCCTTATACAGTTAACAAATCATGCTGAGTTTTTCTTGATTATTATCATTGGACGAAACCACATTACAAGAACTACAGTTGATATTAAAAAATACAAAAAATAACACAGGAAAAATGGGCGTTACATCGTCAGATATTCTGGGCCTAATTCAATGATGGTCATTGTTTACATCAACAGCAGTTTTAACACCATCATCATGATAAAGGGTTCTAGAGCAATAACAAACAGACGGCTTCATTTTAATTTCAATATCAGGTTTCTACTATATATAATAAGGTTGTCCTAAATTAGCGTAGACAGAACACATAACTTAAAATGTGTTCACTACAATTTCGTCATACTTCTTTATTTTCTTCAGTGACCCTTTGGCAAACGATACTGAAAAATTCAAATCTGCACTTTACTATATTATTTATTTTTCTTGAAATAATGAATAATTATTACAACGAGTTTGCCAGGCGGTGCAATGTACGACGTCGCAAATTTCCAGCTTTTTCGTTGTGCTTAGACATCCACATCGTTTACAAAAACATTTACGTTTTATTTTTAAAAAATTCCGTCCGACTTTTAACGTCCATTTTTATCGGTTGAAGTTTCCTTTTTTACTTATTGTCATCATATTCGTCTGAATATTTTCAATTTTGTAAGCCGCTAAGGATTTGTTTCAAGGTCTTTACAAAAATGACAGTTACCGCTGCGCCCCCTTTAACGCTGACGTCATTATTTTATTATGACTTAACACTTGAACTTGTCACAAAACGCGTTATAAAATCTGTGAAAGTTTATTATAGCCAAGACATTTTCTGGATAAAAAATAGAAGTATTAACAAATTTAAATGTATTTTTATTTTCATTCGAAAAGTAATTTTCATTGCAATTTTCATTTCTCATATTGTTGATTTTAACTTTTCGTGTTTGACATTGTGTCTAATGTCAAATCTATTATATGCTTTCATTTAACTTATTTAATTTCAAAAAATTAAATTAA
Source organism: Magallana gigas (assembly GCF_963853765.1). Classification (NCBI taxonomy): domain Eukaryota; kingdom Metazoa; phylum Mollusca; class Bivalvia; order Ostreida; family Ostreidae; genus Magallana; species Magallana gigas. The sequence goes on along the minus strand of NC_088854.1, from coordinate 972,934 downwards.
ACAATTTTAGATTTTTTTTCTAAAACGTAATTTGAATGCAAATTATTTTAACTCTTTGTGGCATAAGTTTCATATTCCTGTGTCTTTCATTAACTTAACTGAATATCGTCACTTGTCTACGCTATTTTGGGACAACCCTTATATATATTTTTCTTATGTAAATGGGTGCCCAAGATCACAAGCTCGTATCAAAGTGCTGCATTTATTGAATAAATGATGCATTTACGTTAAGCATTAATTGCTTGTTTTTGGTTTTCGTCGGTCCTATGGCACACAACGCGGTGCAGACAAATTGAATACCCTGTGTAAGCGCGGTATAATAACATGTCTGCACCGCTTGGTGTGTCATAGGACCGACGACATCCAACAATAAGCATTCAATGCTTATACTTATATTTTCATACTGATGTCTATGTGTGTGAAATATTGTGTATAGCTGCTATAACGCTATTATTTGCGCTCTTAGTCAAGGATATGAAACAGACATGGAACAGTCATATTAACATGTTATCTAGTTAGCTTCCGCGAATTTAGTACCAGAGACTCGCGTTATTATCATAAAGTTTTAAGTCTAATTACATAAAATCAATGTCATATATGGTTTTAACTATTCTTAAACTATTAACTTAGCTAGCGATATATATGAAAAAAATCCCAATAAAATGCGTATTTCATGTAGTTATTTTGGTAGTATGAGTTCAAACACCTGTCACTTAACAGGATGTCAAAATAACTCAAATAAAGAAACCAACCATTAACTGCAACCTATTTATATTTACAGAAAAGAAATGGATTTCACAAATGTTACATATTGTTTAATTAGTGTTATATTGATTGTAATAGTATCCTTCAAACACTATCCTTTAAACATTTGTGAATCATTACACCAAAATAAACCAATAAATACCACCAAAAAATATTTGTATAAATCATTTCATAAAAAAGACCAAAAAGACATTAACAATATATGTAAATATACTCTTCACTTGAATTTTGTTTTGATGAAATAAAAACTTAAATGTCCGTCTGTTTCTACACGGAATAGTAATAAATAGAAATTTTCATTAACGTTTAAACTGTGTTGATCTTAAAAGTTTAGCAGAAGAGCTCTTTATAAAAAGATAGGAATATACCTGATTTTAAAACGTACAATATCATTTTTTCTAACTTCATAATAGTTTTTATATATAGTCTACTATACAACTAATATTGCAAAACCTGAGATTAACATGATGTTAATATGATCTGTTGACCACGGAGACTCCTCAGAGAATCACAGGTTCAATGCCGTAAGAAGCTTGTCTTCGCTTCTTAGTTACGCTTTCTAACTTTCGCTAATCGAGAATTAAAATACTGTATGCAGTTAAATTTCCTCTAGATTTTTCCTATAATGTAATGTAATTGAAACTGCACTGAAGTAAACATTTTGATTAGATTGTATTAAATGTTTGAGAATTTTTTGTTCAAGGACATGATAAAAAAACCCAAGATGAAGCAGTAGTATTAAGGGATTTTTCTTAGCTTTAAACTTCATAGTAGAACTGCATTTTTGCTAAATAAGATTTAGTTTTGCAGTGCACACAAACAGCTATATTAATGTTTACGATTAATTACAATGTGTTTTATATCATTTGTAAATCTTTCATTATACTAGTACTTTAAGGAAAGAAAGAGTAAAAATAGCTCTGTAATTTTTCTAAGCAAAAATTAAAACAAAGCTAACACATTTAACCTAATTCTAGACATGCCTGTTTTTATTTAGTCCGTAACTTTGACTCTTGAAATGTTTTTCTCATCAGATGAATAAAGTTCATATCAGTCAGTGCTTTAAAGACTTTCACTTTCCCTGCGAACAGTAAACACAAATGAAATCTAATTTTGTAATTGTTTCCAGCGTGAATATCTACATGTATTATTCTCATTCTGTTCTAATTAGCTTTTAAACACTTAACTAGTTTATTACCTACGAATAAGGGAAAATAAACTCTTTATTACGCATATGGTATACTTTTTAGAAACTTGTTCATAAATGTCATTTTGAGTAATGTGTACAATGCTCGTGTGGATGAAAATCTTAGTATTAGGCTACTATAAGTAAGTTAATATTGAAAGATAAAATACATGGCATAATAACTTAATTTTTTAATAAAAATTTGATATTAAACAAGTCTAAACGATTCTGTTAAAATAAAACAATTCGTTGAAATTACCTTTCCACCATATATGTGGAGTAGTTTTTGTGCAAACTATTTCTTTTCTAATTAAAACATCGCAAAGTTGTGTTGTGGTTGGTATTTGGTATATTTCACTTGATAAAAGCTTTATCGATTTTAATTGTCACAGATGTACAGTAAAATTAACTATTAACTTTATCAAACGAAGCTCAGCGAGAAAGGAATTAGTTTCAAGGTGGTGATAGGTTTCCTTTTTAATTGAAACCAGCACATCATTTCTCCTCTAGTCTACAAATTTTGTCAGTCTAAATAAATCTTTTTATAAGCAAACCCTGATAAACAGCTATGCCGCAAAGCAGCCATTGCCCCCATCAGCTTTTTTCTTTCCACCTTCTTCTCTCATAAATAAAAATATGTACACGTACGTTCTAAACATTATGTTCATGCTGTTGGTTGTGTATAATATAATCACATATTGGGAAATCTTTAAATTTAGAGCTGTCAATGTATTTGTCTTTTGTTTGTGTTTATATGCATATTATTTCACTCAATGTGTTATGTCCTTTCTCACCCCCACTAAAAACATAAAAATAAACTTTCACACCAAAAACAATTGTCAGTCTTTGTTTTAAGGTATTTCACGGGCAGATGTTAGACTTGATAGAAAGGGTTCATTTGTCTCTAGATATGTGTCCCTTCATGCGTTGGTTTAAGCTATTGAATTGATTTTTCGATATGAAGAGATGAAAAAGTCATTATTCTAGGAAATAATAAACATATGCATCACAAAATCAGTCTCTTTTCAAATAATAAATTTTGATTAAGATAAATCCATTTTTTTTCTTGCGTTGCTGAAAAAAACATCGCATATTTGAAAAAGAAATGTAACTAAAAACATACATTTGGTTTCATCTTCAAATATAACCAAAGAACTGAAGTACTGACGGGAGTTGATTTTATCGATTATTATTCATTTTAAAATCAACGATATGTTACTTTGCTTGGCAAGTAGTTTATAATCTGTCTTTGAATTACGCACATTTTTATAATATGAATTTTGAAGAAAAAAAACGTATGAATCGTGTTGTGTAATGATTAAAAATAGATTTGATTCCATCAAACTATGTACAAGTAATCGAAATATTCAAAAAATTGTATGGATCCAAGCAATAATGAACTCTAGTCTCGTTCAACTAGATGCTCAGCTGTTTCCGCTAATCTCCAACAAGCAAGAGGATATATGTGCACACCAGGTCACGTGATAGCTTGATGACGCGACCTCTTAATATAGAATGACTCTCTGCTTGTCGGAGATTTACGGAGACAGCCGATTGTTGAACGAGACTTTATTGAACTCTGGCGTATGAATGCATACGACTGCAAAAATATACAAATTGTTCGTACTATTTAACATCTGACTATTTTCAAGGTATTCATAAATAAGTTTCTTAAAAAAACCAATGCCTCAAGATACATTACATCGAATTTATTGATTATTTTTAAGAACTAAATCCTGTCAGCGGTGATGATGTGTGCTTAGGTCCAAACACTGTTTCACTTTCGGTTTGCCAGAGTAACTGCATAGGAGAGTTGATTAAAATCAACTCCCAAAAAATAATGCATCGTTTGTTTTGTAAACTTCAAAGGAGAAAAACTATTATTTTAAAAATCCGATTAACGTTGTTGTTGCTGAAAATCCTAACGTTATGTGTCTTAACACCGGAGTTATACTTTATTACAAGAGAAATCATCTTTTTATGTTCATGAATTTTACTTTTGAAGTTTTGTTTTGTAACCAAGTTTGTAGGTCATGATGAGTGGCATAATTTGAGTGCTCTTATTTGATCGTATGATAATTTGTTTCGTTGTTTCTTTTTATACAAGCACAATGTACAACACAACAACGCCGGGGTATTTGTTTTACAGTGTATTTGTTTCTGCAAGAGATTACACTGATTCTGAGTAAAATAAAGTCAATCTTCGATTTACTCGTTAAAGTTGCTTTATTTATGCAGGTTTTTCTTCATAAGTCAATTATCTAAGCATCGATTACTTCCCTTATATCATATGATGATAAAGTCTTCTTTCCTATTATCATGGAATTTTTTAATTATATTGTGTTGTGAATGTTTTTAATTACAATAAGTCTTATACAAAATGCCATTGTTTTCTACATACGCTATTTAGAATGTATTGACACTGTCAGATTTGCAATCATATTTCAAACATTTGTCCTTTTTCTCTTTGTTAAGTTCCATTTATTAATCTTTTATTATGTAATTAGGGTAATTGTATAATTGATATTACCTTGTGTGTTTGGGTATCTTTATTTTTGTTTAGGTATTTTGGTGGGGGGGGGGGGTGGAAGGGATATTGGTTGAGTTTTCTGTAATAATGATTTTGTCTTTTTAATAAAATTTTCTCTTAATAAACTAATCTGTTATAGTTAATTTGCCATCTGACAAACCTCATTTAAAGTTATCTTAACGAAAATGATCTTTTTTTGTCAAGATCATTCTACTGCAAGTATAGTAGTGGTTATTTTCCCCTTGTTCTCGCGAGTATATAGTTTCTTTAGTAGTTTTGATTGTAGTGATTTTATTTTCTTTGTTTTTACCAATGTAATATTTTTCTTTTGTCCTGAAGAAGGAACTGGTTGTCCCGAAAATCTGATAATATCTATTGTTTGTGTCATTAATCATGTTTAGTGCCTTATATATTCAGTTTACTAGTTCAGAATCTATATATTAGATCCGATTTGTTAAATAAGGAATCAGGAATCATTCTTTAAATATTATGAGGTGATAATTTCGGTCGGGGCGTGATCAAATCCAATAAAGCCCGAGGGGCTTTATGATAGAATTGATCACACCACGACCGAAATTATCATCTCATAATATTCAAAGAATTATTCCTTATTACTTATATTTATATAATTTTAAGCCATCGTACGATTATATATTTAAATATTAATAAGCAAACTCTGCTGGCGCCTCGATTTGGCGTCATTTGTATTATGGGTTATATAGTACAAAATCGATACGTAGTGTTATCACAGGCAAAGACACTGGAACATGTAAATATAGTAAATTCTACATCTATCATAAAGACGGTTGTAATAAACTCAAAAGTAACGGACAAAGTGTCACCCTTCATATATCCGAACCTGTGTATTAAGTGTCATAATCTGCTGTTATTGGAACAAAATATGATACTGAAAGGGCATTATTAACATATTTAGGATAGTTATATACAGGTATACTATGGTTTCATCAATATTCGTTGAATGCCAATTTTCGTGGATTTCGTTTATAATTTGATTCACGAAATTAAATGTCCATTGAAGTGCAATTTCTATTAACTTTGTGTATTGATAGGATCATTGCCCACAAATTTACGTATCCTTTAATCTGTGGTTTTCATTTTATCCATGAAAAAAAAATTAAACAGGACTAATATTTCCCTGTATATAGTAATCGTCATTGGTGACTCAAATTACACATCAGAAATCTTTGAAAATGCAACTGCGTAAATTGAAGTATGTTTATGAAATACATTCACAATACAAAATAAATTAATACTTTTCACGCTATATTTTGTTGATATTTTATTGTTTAAAAGTAAATTTGATCAATCTAAGATATCTTAATTTAGAACAAGTCTAAGATAGTTTCGGTTTACATCTTAAGATATGTCTTAGAGTGGTCATAAGTTAGGTTTTATGATTGAACTTAAGATACTTTCGTAAACATGGCCACAGGTTGTTATTTCTGGTAAATGATTTTGCCCCTAAACTTCTTGTTTTTGCTCTCCTTTGTAATATTTTCTTGTGTTTTTTAGTTTGATTTTTTCGGAATGGAGAGGGACTTTTTATTTTTAGTTTGGTAGGTACCTGTATGTAGGCTCTGTTGATTTTTTTTTCGATTTTTTTTTTCATTTTTATTTATTAATTTTTTTGGCATTCCTGAAATATTTGGGCTCGGGTTTCTCTCTTTTTCTATATTTAATCATCCCTTATTCCTTTGTAATCAAATTAAAAAAAATAAAACTATATTTAGATACGTCTTCCATCCATAAACCTAGGTATTTTATGCAAATGTGGTTAACAAAAGTCCACAAACCTATGTATTTTATGCAAATGTGGTTAACAAAAGAAAGTCCAATGTATTTATTGTTTTTTTCGGGGAAGGCTTCAAAGCTGATAGCACAATGACATTTCCTTGCAAACCTATATTTCTTTGCGAAGTTATCTTTCTTTTTTATACCTAAATCGGTCTTCCACTCTTTGTCGCTGTAGATGACAGATTGATGGGGCTAGTTCTATTGTTTTCAAATACTCTGTTGACAGCATATATTGTTGATTGTTGAATTCAGGAAACCTGACAAATTTTGAGCATGATATTTGTTTACAGATAAAAGCCAACCCACTAACCCGTTGGGCTTTGCTGTTGGATAAGATTAAAATTATGAAGTTACAACATGTCACTTGTTTTTTTTTCTCATTTTAATTCTGAAATGTGATTCTATTGTTCAAAGGTTGGTGGGTGTCGTTATATTAATTCATATGATTTTTTTTTTATTTTTCTAAGAAAAAAAATTGTTCTGGTTGCAAATATATGTTTAGATCAGTATCTACTATGTCATGTCTAAGAGAATCATTTGGGGTTTTTAAAAAAAAATATGAAAAAAGAAATATTCAAATAATGGAGAAAAAATATACAAAAGACTATAACTTTAAATAAAGAAATTAAATCGAAAAGGCAAAATGCGAAATAAATCGATAGATTTCAAAATGACAAAACGGATTTCATGCCTATCCAAATGAAATCAAACAGATCCCGGTGCAGATCATTAATAACAAATTAAACAAACATATACAGCTAATGCAGCGAGCCTCAGGATTATTTGCATTTGTTTTTTGATAAAAATGAATCCAAATTTATTACTTATATGTTTGTTTATTTTACTGGTTTTTTGACAGATCATTTTTCAAACCAAGAAACTTTTAATTAGTTTTTTCATGACATTTTATAAATAACGGGGTTTTCTGGATATATTTAATTATAATCATGTAACGAGGTTTGGTAAACGTCATTTTAGATTTATGATTGTATTGCATTAAAAAAATTGGTTTATTTTATTTTGCATAAATTCATTATTCTGTGTCAAATTATTCACATGTTTATTTACTTCAAATATATAAATTCATATCATTTGAATATGTTTACGTTTATACATTACGTGCATATTCTTATAGGGAAAGGTCGGGTACAAAACATTTCTAGGGAATTAGATACAATAAAGTTTTTTAAACACCCACCATATAACTTATCTCATAATCTCATCTTAAGCCGTAAAACTTGGTTTAGTTATCTGGTCACTTTTGGGGGGTGCTTCTTAGAACTCGTCAGAAAGATAACGTTTCCCATAGACCAGCCTACTCTTCGCTGATTGGTTCAGGTTTTTACGTCATGCTTCTAGACCTTTATCAAGGTAAGTTTTGTAAACATTTGATCAAAACAAATCAGACATTACCATCGTACGATACACGGCAATGTATTTTACGGGGCCTGATGTACGTCTGCAGGAAACTACAGAAAACATGTGTTGTAACAAAACATCGGTTGTGAAATCAGGAATATTAATTCTGCTTCAAAAAAGCGGGAAGAAACAGGCTCGCATTCCGGTGTCGGTCAAAGTGTACAGGAACAACTTCGAACATTACGCCGTGGTTCAGACAGGACACAAAATCTCCACAAAGAATATGTTTGTGAACTTAAAACACTCCACCGTACAGCGCGGTGACAAGGACAGTTGTGATATCATCCTGACCAGCAGACACATGGACGGGGTGTCGCTCGTGTTCCAGGCCCGACAGAGCAGTGACGTCACAGACTGGTTAGACTGTTTACAGTCCAGTGTGCCCCAGGGTCAGAGATCGCCCTCTCTGTCCCCCGTGATTCCGAGGGCGAAATTGATGCCGGTTTTACAGGAGTCAATAGAGGAGGAATAGAGTAGATAGCGGTGAGTGACCAGGACAGAGGGCCGAGGGACCGTACAGTGACCGAGGTCAGAGTCCCAGGCTAAATAACCCCAGGCTGATTGTTCCTTGGATTGTTCCTTAAGGCAAAGTGCAATAAACAGTTCATCCGTCAGTTTTTCATCTACTTTTGCATAATATATATTTATTGTACATAGTGTACGTAGTATACGTACGGATATCTGGCTGTGATATGTTGTTTTAATAAACAGATTTTGTTTTGTAAATCATTTGTTGTTTTCCATCAGATGGGAATAAGCAGCATCGCGACGGTGGATTTTTTATGATCAAGTCAGATGGCTGCGTCTCTTCCTTTTACTATCAGATATAAAATTTACGCTTAAATTATTGCCGAATTGTGATTATCTCATTTTAATAACTATGGAAACAGCGTTAAGCTGTTGATTGATAATTAGCAGGGACCTGTATGTCGTCATTATTTTATTCAACTTAAAATTGACATTTAAATTGTGCTGTCTTATTTGCTCTCAACATTAAGAACATTCGCAGGTTTTTACTTATTTGCATCATATTCAAATTATAATTAAACATATCTTGTACGAAATGCCTCGCGCATGCCCCTGGTATCTATCCAGGGAACAGCATTCACAGTTTCCTTCGTTATATGACTGAAGTGAGAAATATGAAAGAGGTTTTTTTCGTTCCTTCCCTGTATTGTATAAAATGTAAAAAAAGAAAAATGATCATGCAAAGTGTGTGGGTGCTAAAATATATCACTGTAAAGACTTCATATATTAAACCCTTATTGATTTAAAAGAAAAATAATCTGATGCCCTTTAGGTGAGGTGAAAGAACTAGCAAAAAAGGAGGGCGCTTGGCAGACATAGTCTTGATAACGCGATCATTCCATGAGGCTTGCCCGTTTTGTTATTGATACCTCAACATTTCTACAATTCAGTAACATTTAAAGCTTTTAATCAAAATTTTCGGAAACATATCATATCAGTATCAATTGTGAATAGAATAGACCAGTGCTGTGTATCATTTATACATGCAATATATGCATTGATTGCTTAAAAACAGAGGTGGGTGTTGTATTTTATGGACTAAATGATCCTCCATCTGTAAAAGAGGTTGTGGATATTATCAATGGTTTAAAAAGTAGAAAATCACGTGGAAAAGAGAATTTGGTTAACGAATACTAGTATTTTAAACACATGTGTGATGATTTAACTCAAAATAAACATCATTCATAAAGCTTGAATAATATCCTTATGAAGGAAAAGATTAAACATAAAAGTAGATTGCGACCAAACTTACAATAAAATAGTGCGAAACACAGAAAAACATTTCAAAATTATTTCTGAATACCGGAACATACATGTATAATAGCGTACTTCTTTGTAAAAGTGAATTTGAATCCTTTTTTTTTTCTTCGGAATAAAATATCATTTATTCCCTTCATTTACTTAAAAAAAATTTGAAACCAACATTCTATTTAATTGTGTTCATTTTAGCTTAATGCATATATCATTGAAGAATGCAAAAGCTGTGTTTCTTTCATGTAGTTAATACCCGAAATATTTATCATTGTGAAATTTTTAATGTCGGGACCATGAAAATAATGCTTACACAAAGATAATAAAGTTATAGAAAGTAAAACAAATTTACAACCTTCAGTTACTGTTCATATTTTTCCCTACCTTTTACCTTCAGATATGAAAACGGTCCATTAAACATTTGACATATTCCAATAACAGTTCAAATTAAAAAAAAAATAACGTCCCGGATAAAAGAGCCACGGTTACTCTGACAGTACGGGGACGGATCGAATCATTAATTTAAAATATGAATATTCACAGACGATTATACATATACATGAAATAAAAAAATGAAACTGAATTTAACTGCGGAAAAGATCGACATTCACGGGACACGATCTTTTCCTGGTGGCTGTAGCTTATATGTATCGGGGACCGAATCACACCACTTGTTCTGTATTCAAGTATATACATAAACATATCATAGAAGTGTGTTTACTCCCGAGGGAAAAAAAACCATGGAAATGTCCTGTTCAGGCTGTTGGAAGTTAAATCAAGGTGGTAATCCCTACCTTGATAAACCTATCAATATCACCGGGACATTCAAGTGTGTTAGTGGAAATAATCACTAATCGATCCTATACAGTTTGAGAGAAGGATGAGACAAAAGAACTTGTGGTTTCTGTCACTGATGTCTCTAACACAATAGACCTAAGTAATCTTCACAAAATGTGAATCCTTGCGCTTTGTTAACGGTTTTACTTACATCAACTAATTAATCGGTGTAATAGATCTGTGGTTAACCGAGCGCCACGCATCGAACAAGATTATCTCCACAGCCCATCAAGTGCCTAAGATTCGGTACAGAACTTAACAGACTGGGAAAGTGCTCTTTGTTATCGGGGGTTCCAGGAGCACCGAGTACAGCTGCATCGTTCTTATCAGTACTGACTGTTGTAAGTACTAAGGGGACTAAGGAACTGCCTAAGTGTTGTCTGACGTAGACGAGCTATCGACATGCTGTGAAAAATCATAACAAGGAAAATGTGTGTAACCCCCCCCCCCCTCCCGGTTACGGTATATGACTATATATCAAGGTATTCACAAGTACATGAATATACATTTCTTGTCAAGTGAAAACATAACCTAGATGATTGTGTGTATACCCCCCCCTTTCTTGTTACAAATCAGATATTGCAACTATACACAATACTTGGATAGATAAATCAAATTACCGGTACATTGAATTTAAAATACTTGATTTCCGATAATTTAGCCTTCTATCAAGCTATCCTCTCTTTCAATAATAAGAAAATGTTTTTCATGCTCTTTATTACCTTCAACCACGTTTTAAGGAAGATAAATTGTAAAGTTCATATTCAACAATAACATATTTGTTTTCCTCCAAGATGATAAACTTTTTTCATAACTGTAAAGAAGGCAGACATGTCTCCTCTGATCATTTACATAAACAATTCAAACATTGATGTTACCGACGTCAGCGCTGAGGTTCTTATTTACCTAGACCAGGTAACCAGTCCCGAAACACCTTTTAAAAATCTCAACAGGTCGCCGATTTAATTTTATGAATGAAAGAGACGTGGGGGCGTGGTGATTTAAATATGGGACAACCGGAAGTGACCGGGTCACCTTACCTGTGGTAGGGTCTAGGCATGAACTGGACGAACCAATCCTTCAACAGGTGTTCTACGTTCTGTGAATAAATGCCGTGTAATAAGCACTACGATATCGAACCTATGATAAACTGAAAACTTCTGTTTGTCACAGGTACATATATGTATGTCAGTGGGTTTTCAGACAGCACTTACATTTAATTAACAATTCATATATTGTTTTCCGCTTTCCCATCCGCTGGCATAGGTAATTATTTTGCCTACCTTAAAAACAAGGCGTCTGGTAAAAAAAACTACTGCATGACCTTCTTTATAGATGAGGTCAGGAGGGTAACAAAGCACACGGCTATACTCCATAGATTATAACGGAATTTAATCACGATGAAAGTTCAATTAATTGGAAGATCGTAAAACCAAGTGGGTTTTATTTTCAACTGATTCTGGTTTCCATGTGTAGAAAATCCAATGAAGTTTTGATTGTACTTTAGCCCTAACCCTGACTCTATCTTCGATCTTGAACCTTTAGCTAAATAATACGCTTAAAGCAGTTTGACTCCTTTTACTCTCCGTGTAAAATAGTAAGAATTATGTGAGACCCCAGAGAAGTGAAGTGCCGGAAACAACGCGATAAGTTACAAGAAAAGAGAACAATAATGATTGTTTGGAACTTGGCAGTAAAACCAAAAAGAAGAGGGGGCAGCGAAATGTGTTTATTTCTGTTATGATGTAAACAATTATATCGGTAACATCACAACAAATTTAAATAGAAAACGTGTCTATATTTAATACGATTGCGGCGATTACACAGTACCTTGCAGTTCGGCAATAATCTTTTTTTAAAAAAAGCCATACCCTCAGTAGGTCTAGAATTATTTTTGTTTATATGCGCTTTTGGTACCAGATTTTAGGAAAACTCGGAGGCTTGTTTGTTCTTTATAGCTCGAAAGCTTTTTGTTTTCCTTTATACTTGTTTGATATTATTGTACATGCAGTAAACATGTATTATTTTTATAACAAACAGTGAGTATTTTTTTTTCACAGAAGCAACAGTATGTTACCGTGAGGTTGGTGTTTGTCAGTTTGTGGTCAGTTACACGGTGTCGGTACAGCGTTTGTAGCTGACAAATGGACGCAATTGGTGTGAAGTGCGTCATATCGGGGAAATTACAATAACAATGTATTAATTTACAGCAAACGTAACCCCAGCAGCGATTCTATCATTTATCTAGGAGCACCTAGACCCAGCGTCTGTTGATGTCCAGTTGTTGTTCAGTCTCTCTCTCTCTCTCTCTCTCTCTCTCTCTCTCTCTCTCTCTCTCTCTCTCTGTGAGAACAATCTCTCTTATCTAGACTTCGTTGGGTACGTATGATTATGGTGGTTTCATTATAAAATTAATGGAAAGAGGGGGGGGGGGGGGTCTGATTTATCCATCACTGAACAAAATATATAAAGAACAACGACAATTACCAGATAGATACAGGTACTAGTAGTACGTTTATAATAAATTCAAGCGGTGATAGTTTACAAGACGACATACGCGATAGTTAATAAGAAGTAGCAACTCTAAACAGTCATTTCTTCAAATTTATTTGAGACACCATTAGGGTTGAGAACAGAACATTTCGTTAATTTTGCTTTATAAGTTAGCAATTAAAGTTTGGTAGCAATTGGGATTTATATACATATAATTATGATATTTATGCTCAACTCGAGCATCCTTTTACAGAGACATACGTCACTTTAAAGAAAATTGGTAAAGTTGATGGTTGAATAAATTAATGCAGGTACAGGTACAGGTGTATCTTCGTTACTCTACAATACGTGCGCAACATCAGACATACACAATTGAAAACCAGACACAAAATAAAGTGCTAACATGGTCTTCCGTGGGACAGCGAGGAGTCGATGTAAATATATAATTATATGCCGATGAGTCATAATGAATGCATCCGTCATAATTATACTGTAAATCATATTGTAGATCTCAATAAAATGTCTTCTCAGTCTGAGGATAAGGTGTCCGACCAATTCACCACCAGAACAACATCAAAAGGCTGGAGATGGTTTCTTCTTTGATAATATGGTTTGGAACAGTTTACGCTTTTTTATAAACCGCGAAGCGGTTTATAAAGCGTAAACTGCCCCAACCCACTTTATATCGTATAAAACAAATAAATATTGAATTCATTCCTTAAATAACAAAAATAATTTATTTAAGATTTACAGTTAATATATTAATTTTACAGAGCTCTTTTTCTTTAGGAGATTGATAAGTCTAAAACTGTCACGACCATTCACTCCTCCTAATTAAACTCTTTTTGTATGCTTGTTGATTCCATTAAACATCTATGTAATTTTATCGATATCCTGCTGTAGTAACGTTTTACACTCCAAATGATCTACATCATCAACATGCGCTACGAAACCCGACAAAAGATATTTTAAAGTGATTTGTATATTCTGAACTCGACTACATGTACAATTTTCACGAAACTTAACTTGAAAAGAAGTATTACGATTGAAACACTATAACTTTATAATATTTCTTTTAAAAAGTGTGTTGTAGTCAGACATGAGGACAGGTCGTCGTTAAAACCTGCCCCCGGGGAACTAATCAGTGATCATCTACCCCACGTCATCATGTCCTCAAGTTCCGTAGAACTCAAGTTAGTAATCACCTCTACGTGATGACTATCGCAGGAACGGTAACTCCAACTTCTTATAGATTTACCTCAATATTAAATTGTGGTTCTTTAAGAAGATAATTTCTTTACTTCAAACTTTTAAGCAAATTTAAAACTTTTGTATTCTTTTTATGGATTTAATAGGAAGCACATAAATAAAGTTTGTAAACTTGAATTAAGTAATTTTGAAATATTTTGCACTCTTTTGAAAGAACCGATATTTTAATGTTGAATTATTACAGTAAAGAGAAGATAACTCGAAGTAGCACAAGGTACATCGAACGTGTACTATATATTCATTTACCTCACAGTTACAGCTAGAATTACTGACCAAGGGCGTCTGTGCATACTGAATTAGACTGGTGGACATTTACACCTTTATATATACTTTCAAATTATTTGTACACAATATACAAAGACAGACAATATACAGATATCACTTACTGGTATACGTACAGATCTAGAAAAACGAGATTTTTAAAAATGAAACAACATTAAATAGCAAAATACGCTTATATGTATATGTATCAAGGTCATTTCTCAATTACTTCATAAGTCGATTTCTGATATCAATTTACTGTTTGTCGTAAAAATAAAGGAATATTGCAGAGTAAACTCTGTGCACATAATTGATTTATTAGCAACAGCCACCCCCAAGCTCGCTAAGACTGATGGAGGGTAAATGAGGAAAGACGGGGGATGGGAATGTTATGACGGTGAGGTTGGTCGATATCTGGTCAGATATCTGGTCAGTCATCTAGTGATATCGGGATCGGGGCCGTGAACTGACGCACTGTCTGACGCACCATGGGAATCCCCGACCAGTGAAGCACCGCCCTCATCTGATTGCTCCAGACGATCTCTGGTATCTCTGGGCGTAGTGTACTTCTCGCCATCCATTGTCAATCTCTCGTAACGTCTGAGATAACACCGAGAATTCACACCGCGGGGATAGGAGTTAAAAATGTCGAGGTATAAAAGACTGAGCTAGAGCCGAGACTGAACAAACACTTCACAGACTACCAACCCAACAACATGCATAAAGGCATCACCTAGATACATGTAATGTAGTGCATTCTACAGAGATACAGTATATAAATGAGGTTTATATTCACTAGTAATGGACCTATATACAGAGGATTTGTATATTATGAACCATATCGCTATTCTCTTTTTAATATGTCTACATATCACACTCATTGAAATAATAAAAATGTGCAATATTTACTACAAAAAATGAATATCAAATTATGATTTTTAAGGACGTAAAGAAATTGTACAAAATGAGTTTTGAAAGTAGAGAGAGTATCAATAGGTGGCCGGTGTCTGCAGTACAGTACAGTCAGCCAGACACGAGAGTCATCAATTCGTGCTCAGTTTAATGATAGGATATCCTAGTGCAATCTAAAGATAATGTGTACATTATTTTCTTCAATCAAAACCTTTGTAAAAACTATAGCTTTACGCGCCAGAGCAAACATCATTTTCCACACCTTTAAAATCCTTTCACTGAAATAAAATCGCAGTTTATGACGCAGCGATCAACGGTAGACAAGTATTTTAAACCAAGGAACAGCAATAATTCACGGCTTGTATTTATTTGTATAAATAGTTATATAAATCCGTGTGTCATATTTTGGCACCGGAGCGATCTAAGGAATGGGGTCGGCTGAAGTCTGCTTCCTAAGATTTGGTTAACCATCAATGCAGTCAAAGAGAAACTAGCGATCTCGGAGAAAACAGATGAAACACATGAGCGGGTCCAGGAAAACAGATGAGCGGGTCCGGGCGGATCCAGATCCCGAGTTTACATGCATATGTAACAAGAGTTATCATCAGCGTGACCGAATTCACTTCCCCGCCATATCACACACCGATAAATGTAGGTCGCCTGTACCTGACGCTCTGTATACAGTATACCGTGTGTGTACCGACATCTCACGGAGATAGTTCGTGGTAGATAAGCCAGATCTAAAAGTTTGTATTGTGTCGACTGCCCAAGTTCTTTGGGGAAAAAAGTACACTTCAAAAGTGTTTTCAAATATAATTCAAATTTTAAGTACATTTTAAAAGAAAGAAGTCGGCCATGATGCAGATTCATGTCTTGTTGAAAGAGTGTTGCTTACATGCACAACTCTTGTCATGTACATGTAGATGGTAGTAAGACGATACATGTATCCACAAATACAAATCCTAGACGAAACAATTTGTACATGTACCATGATAGACTGTAGATACCAGGTCAGGAATCCACAAGGGTTTTACGTGCATGGATATCAGCATGAGAATCCGATAGCCTCAAATCAAAGAATATACAAACTTTAACTTAAGTATTGTATTGTAGATATGAAGTATAAAAAATGTAACAGCCTCATACAAAAAAATATTGCAACGATGGACCATGCTGATAAATACCGGCCTATAGGTGCAGTAGGATAGCAAATGGGGACCGTACAAGGAGTCTCGGTGGTAGATCATCCATGGGGGTCATAGTTCGAAACCCCGTTAGGCCAATACCACTATTTCTCTTTCTACTGGCAGATTGGTAGATTTAGAGGAGGTCCGGAGTCTGGACCCCCTTTTGTGATAAAATTTTAAAATATTTATAGATGAACTATAGAAAAAGATTGTAAAATCAGCTTTTGTTGTTATTTATCATTCTTATATGTCAAGTCTAACTGGGGTGGCTCAATAAAGTGCCTTAAACACCTCAAAACCCAGGTGTCTCCGGTGGTTTGTTCCTTGGGCCCGCACCAGGACTTTGTCCTTAACTTACTGGGGGTCTCAAGGCGCCCCAGCCCCCCCCCCCCCCCCCCCGCCGGCCGCTTCAGGCGCCCCCCGTAAAACAAACACTGACGTGTACATACACTCATTCAATATTGTTCCATTTATTGCCGTTGACCAGATCTATGGAGCGGGTATTATTTGGTGACCTCTAGATATCTATCATATTTCCCTGTACCGTCATGATTCCAGCCACTGACTGGAAGCTGTACTATTTCGGGAGAAGTTGACACTGAACAGAAATGTCAGGAATTTGATAACAACGAGAAAATGTCCAAGTATAGTATATAAGGTGCTTGTTCACAAGTGGTTGTTACTCTGTCGCCGATCTTCAGCTAAACCGCTCTAAATTCAATACATTTTTCTCAGATGTAAACACTCGTGTCAGTGAGTACATGTACTTCACGGTACAATGTATAGTATGGGAAAACGGCGGGTCAGAGCGCGTGCGGGGATTAGTGAAAACAGTTGACAGCAATGACAGCTCCTTAGCAAACAACTAGATTAACGATACTCATCTACGGATTAACTCAAGCCATGGTCTTTAATTACGCACCCTAAGTGAGTGACAACATGTAAACATAACAATCACGCGTGGAGAAAACTATGTCTAATCTGAGTAGATTATCGGCGCGAGCTGTGTTCTGATTGGTCGAGAAAGTCTGTTCACACATGTGTCATAGGTCACCGTGAGTCAGAGGTCGTCTGCTTTAGCAGGCTATATAAGCTCCACGCGAACAAAATTCGTTAGTAATATACATCTGAGCAGGCGAACAAAAGAGAGGGAATATCACTAGAGCTCTTCATAATGAAAATGATATTAGGAATGAAGCAGGCGTGTGTATGTCAGGGTGTTCCCATTAAACGAAAGGACGATGGACTCGAAGTTAAATCAGGGAATTTATTTCTGATCCAGTCCCACCAGGGAAAGTGTGTGAGGATTCCAGTCCACGTGCGCGTCTATCAGAGCTGTTTTGAACATTACGCAATAGTGAACAGAGACGGTAAATTCGCCAATAAAGGCATCTTCGTGAATCTGAAAAACTCGACAGTGTTGAGATCGGAGACAAGTGACAGTGAGTTTCTGATGGTCCCTGACAACGTGGAGGGCACGAGTTACACGTTCCAGGCTCCTGGTCCAACAGAGGCGGCCGACTGGGCCGATGTCCTCCGACCTAGTGTCTCCCAGGGGTCACCCACCCACGGGCATCCCTCACCCTCGGTGTCCCCCGTGATCCCACGAATGCCATTGATGCCGACTTTGGCTGAGGAGGAAGAAAGCTGACCTCATGTGACCTATCAGACTCGGGATATCCGGGTCTTGTTTATGAAGCATGTGCAGACTTTCAGTAAACATGTTTACGAACTGCCGTGAAGCAATTAATTGTCCTCTTTCTTCTGGTCGCCTTTATACTGATACAGTGAGTCTGAGTGACAGAAATGGGGCCATCGCCATAGACGAGATGCACTATGGTCAGTGTAAACAAACAAAACGGTGCATGGCCCTGTGACCTTAGATGACCGTGTGAAGGTCAACGGACTAGGCCAGTCCTTGTGTGTTTGACCCCAGAGACAGGAAGCTGATGCTGTGATATTATTGTTGTATATTTTTATTTATTTGTGCAATACACGTTTGACGTGATATCTCCATTGTTAATAAAATATTTTTTTGATAAATCCGCTTTTATTATTTGTTGTTTTTGTCATATGGTCATTCATAGAGTTATTCAGGTTAATTATAGCCGCCTACGTTCATTAGTCGTACCCGCTATCGCCCGCAGTGTTTCCCGTTACGTCTTTTTTACCCAATTACAGGTAGCCGATGTACTCTTTAACAAAGAAACCCCTACGCATAGTGGGTATGAATAGAGCTATAGCTATTTATGGAACCTGATTTCGCATTCATTGATCTCCCTACAGTTATATTTTAATGAATGAATAAAATCGGGAGAATCTTTACATGATGTGATCACGGCAGTAGGAAAAGACAAGACCAGACTGCTGGCTGACTCACTGTGATTCAATGTCGCGGTGACTAAGGCGCTGTCCTTTAAAAACAAAATATTAACGGACATGCTAATTGATGTCAATTTCAAAATTCCCATAAGTCTATTGTCAACGAGTTGAAAAGGTGCGTTATAAGGAACTATTGTTTTTCCTTGATTATAATTTACAAATGTCTTTTGTCAGTGGGTGTTTGTTGATGACAGCCGGGTTTTACAAAGTTTGAGACAATAGGTGTTTTTAGGTCTAATTAACCACCATGCATGGCAGGTTAAACAACGGCGGTTTCTTGCACATAGCAAGGAGTGTAGTGTGATTGCGGGCATTGTGATCTATTATGTCCCTTTTGTATCATCCATGACCTATATTTGTTTTGAATTTTATTTTTCCAAATTAGGGCTCATAGGGCATGAAATGCAACAAAAATGATAAAATATAATCAGAATAAATACACATACTGTGGGACATTTTTGTGTAGTAATATAAAACTCTAGTTCTATCCCCCACCGTAAGACAACCTTATACCTAGCTTATCTTTCCAATTCAATCCCTAACAGAATCCCTCTTGTTTTACCCCTCTTTAAAAAATAATTTTAGTCAAAGAAACAAACTAAGAACTGTTAAAATGAGCACAAGAATTGTGTTGCCCGAGTTATGAACAGATCCATCATCATCATGCCAGTTACATTTTCTTCGTGGCAGACTCTGTCCCTGACCTAAGCATTAACAGCTGTTACAGAGAAATCTCTGTCTGCATGCCAACACAATCTACGCCGGAGCGGGGTCTACTTAGGGTTAACATTGGGGTGAGTACTTGGGGGGTGGGGCACAACTATGACCAACGGGTCTTAGGCAGTTGATCACCAGATAGGCATCAACCGGATATTCTCGATAAATACCCCCCCCCCAATGCGGTATTCTCGATAACCCCCCCCCCTTCCAAAAAATTTGCATGTTAGATAAAATTTGAAATGTGTATCCTCAACATTTTAAAAGCCGCGGAATTCGGTTACATTGTTTTGCTTGTCGTTCAAGAAGAGAGTAAACATGTCCTTGACAGCACCTAGTTAACAGGAAAAGTCGCCTTGTGGAGCGAGTTGTTGACATGTTGTGTAAAGTGTCCTTGCATCAAAGACCGTCCACCATTAAACATTCCACAGTCCGGGCCTCGCCCCGCCACATCCTGTTCAACGATCCCCTGACTTCATACAACGCATAAAACTATGTACACAGGAAGGTATTGGTACCGAATTAACCAGTATAACGGTACCTTAGTGCAGTGTTATTGAAAACTTTTCCTGTTCAATATATCGAATCGTGATACCAACATCAAAGCAATATTTATCTATCAAGGAGGGCTCTTCACTCACATAATTTATGCGTCATCATTTTTATACCGAGGCAACCTTAATTTCTGCACCATTAAGAGGGAAATAAAATGTACAATATTAACCACGCGAACCATAGATAAGTGATTTAACATTATCGATGACATAATACTGGGTGGGTTTTAATGGTGTCTGGGTCCGAGTATCTCATCCGATCGACCTTCACCTTATTCAAAGATACAAATTGATTTGTACCCCACAATTTTCAAGGGCAGATCGCTCCATACCACACAGAATAAATGTTCCGTTACCATGAAGAAAACTTCAATATTTTTCAATGAATTTGCTGGCAAAGTTAAACAATAAACTACAACAAACACCCACACAAACAAGTTTTAAGTAACCGTTGAGTTAATGTACCGGGTTTAGAGTGAGCTAGATAGACAGAGCTAGGTTAACCGTATGATAAACAAGCCCAACGATATGTTAGAGGATGCAGCAGTCACAGCATCAATGCATTCATTATACACACGTGTTTATAATTTTACCGCTATAAGATTATACGTTTTACATTATAAACAATAAAGGTACAGACATAATTTCAAAATATACGATATTCACAATGTGAATGGGATTGACTAGAAAACACAGTTAGTGTTATAGCAGTTTCCGTATTGAAGAAAAGAAATGCGTCATTTCAACGTAAACTTTTTACATCGACTAGTACATGGACTATATTATATACATTGTAGGTAAACAAAAAGATTACAATAACTGTGTTGCATTTATGTAATTACGATTATGTCCAATACCTAACGTCCAGAAACTAAAACCTTATGAAACCTTATCACTTTGACAGTTAATGATTAACGGTGGATAGTATAATGCCCCACAACAACTGGCTGATGTAGACCTTGGGTTAGACTGTTCCACTAAACTTGATCGTTTATTTCCCTTATCAACACTGACACTGCGACAGGGTATTGTCCTGTTTGTTGTATTGTATGGAACAGGCTATTGCCCCACACACACTGAATGTTTTACTCAACATTTTACTAAGTTTGCTGTTCTATTTATTAGTGTATAGACCCCCCCCCCCCCCTGAATGTTCTTTCCACCACCCCACGGCCCCGTTAAGTGTCACTGTTCCATGCTGTTCTCCGGTGTTCCTTCATTGTACTGACTCCCCTTATTGTTCCACACAGCAGTACACTGCTCCACTAACCTTGACCGTGGTTTGTACCAGTATGTTGTCCCAGTAACCTTTATCAGAGGTCTGTGTCGATATCTTTTCATATTTTATAATATAGGTTAACTAAACTAATTGCACTTTTTTCTGCCGATTATGTTATTCACTTTCTGAACAGAATCTGTCAGGGTCAGTTTTTCGAATAACCGTTTACTAGTATCTTATGCAAAACGCTCATCATTAGCATGCATTCTGCAAATGCACAAATACAATCATTAGTGTCATTATTTGCATATCTCTAAGCTGGTACCACCATTAAATCATCAACCCAAACCCTTACCCCGTCGTCCCTCGGTTCTGGGCGTGTAAGGTTGGTAGGCTGTGTAGACAGACTAATACAGCGTGTCCTGGCCTTAGGATAGCTGCAGAACTGTAACACTCCGGGAATAAATATTGATTTTTTTCCCCGGAGAGTTACAGTTCTGCAGATATCCTTAGGACACCTACATGTACAGACCGAGGCGATCAGCGGCCTCCAGGTCGATCCATCAACCTCATACATGGATGGTACAGACACGTGTGTTTATTATCTATCCCCTGTATCAGTCCAAACAACAAAGTGTCACGGACACATCTCATCAGATATCATGACCAGGACTGATGCTTTCTGTTATCTACTGCATTAAAAGTCATCCCTCATTTATTTTCTCTCTCTCAATTCCCGTCCGTCCTTTCTCTCTCTCTCTTTTTCTCTCTCTCTGATTTAATTGCTTTGAGAATTATTTTTTCATTAGACAGATATATTTGCAAAAATTGCACTAATTTCCTATCCATTTTTTCTGCTAATTTCTCTTTATAATAATACAAAAAACCTCCAATCTTGATTAACGTGTTAAAATAAATTTTGCTAGTTCTTGCACATTAATTTTCCACAACGGACAGAATTTTCTCTCTGAAAATTAATAAATCACCCAAAAATTTAAAATGCATGTAATGGTGAAACATTCCATGTCAGACCCATCCACTTCCTCTATTTGAAGTGACAAATGCAGGAACTTCTTTACACAGTTATACATTAAATTTCAAAGAGGGTTGAAATAGAACAACTTGTATTATTATTTATGCCTGTATGCTGTATGGAAGATTGATAAAGATACAATATATGATGCGTTCTCAAAAATTACCAAAGGTGCTGTCTGAATGTTCATAAATGACTAATTGAAAAAAAATGTAGACGCGATGATCCGACTGCAAAGGCAGTGAACTCCAATGTACCAGGAATTTCCTGGTTCACCAGGACTCACAAGTCTATTATCATCTAGGTAAACATAGAAACAATCCATCCTTGTTTACGCTCACAGATTTGTTTACCAATAATGTACTGTAGCTTACAACCATTGTTGAATATATGAATCTCACCAGTACTAGAAGCAGATTCAAATATACAGGTTTTTTTTAAAGAGAGATGCAAAGGCTAAAATGTATCACCAAATTGATTTTAATTTTGTTACAAAAATAAAGGAATCTATTCCTATATATCCCTTGCGTACAAAATAAATTAATCCGGACGAATTTAGTTACCATTTAAAGCCTGTTTATGGAAGAGTTTGGTTTTAGTGTCTCGCACGTTCTCGCTGACTCCGGAAAGATGGCAAAGAGTGTGACGTCATGACGCATCCGTCCGCCATGTTAAGATGATTGTGTATCAGTCACTATCAGATAAGAAATAGTGTCAGTACTAATGATGAGTACTAGTGATTAGGTTCATGACAGTGAGGTACAATGACATCTACTAATGAGTATTTGAGTGCTGAAGCACTAGCTACAAGAACCAGCTATGTGAAGATTCTCTATAAACCACCATCCCTCACTTATAATAAACTTGTTTGAAACTTGTCGGTTTGTCTGTCATCTCCAAATCCCGGTGTAGTCTTATGGCAGGGGTCTGTCTAAATCACCTATTTAAGTTCCCTCGCCTGCATGGCAATATGTCTGTCTGTCCGTCTGTCTGTCTGTCTGTGCGGTGGGTGTCCGGTCTACTGAGAACTGTCTGTTGTCTAACTGTTCGTCCAGTTTGTCACACTGTTGTTGGGCCCGTCTAACTGCCAGTCTATCTGTGTGTTAGGTGTCCTAGTCCGGTTATCTGATGTAAAAACTCTAAATCTAAGAAGGGCAAACAACAATGTGATATACGATCGTCATTAATAAAAAAAATCTAGACCGTCCAAGTTAGGAATAAATCTAGATATCACAGCATCACCGTCTAAGTATTATTTGGTTATTGACTGTACAGTGACTAGTTACTTAACAGCTGTCGTTATTTCCTGTTCAAATAATGCATAGTTTTTATCAATAGATAATTGATGCTGCGTGGTAGGACGTTGCTATTAATTTGAACATAATATATGGATCAATTAAAAGTTTTGGCCAACAAGCAATGTCTTAGTATCAAACCCTCTCCTAGACGTCTATACCATTATTTAATCTAATTACTAATAGTCATCTTGTTATAGCAGAGAACTACTGGAACCATATCAACATCCATATAGATTTCAATCAATCAATCTTGTCTTTGTAAGGAGATAGAAAACAACACTGAAGTGGAAACAGCCACTCAACCTCGTTAAGGATGTTGGAAAATCCACAGTACAGAACCTACAATGTAATCGTCAAAGGAAGACAACTCCAGCCTAACATTTCAAAAGGAAGTAAGAAGACTTTGTATGGTAGAACAGAAAGGACAAAGGAAACGGCGATAAACTACAAGACTACAAAGACCTGATAGAAAGACTATCATCGCATCCACAGTGTGTCAATTGATTTCCATATAATCTACTCATAGATTGGCTGTTTGGTTTCATTGAAATGAAGACTACTTTGCATACTAAACCCAAAAATGTCACTTGTAGCGCAGAGCAATCGCAATTAAATACTACAATTGAAGCAACTAGCAAACAACACGTGTTTGTTTAAACGCACAGCAAAGGTTGTAATTGTACTTTTTTGTGTTTTATATGAAATAGAACAATTGTTGTTGGAATCGAACAATCGATGAGTAAGATGGTAATCAATGTATAAAAAGTTACGTATATGTGAACAGTGACCGCCCGACTTACTGACACACTAACAGTAGAATGATACTATTCTTCACCTGTAATCGACCCCTAGAATTAGATTCTCTATTTTCACAAACTGTAATACATAATCTATTCGAACGAAACACCAAAGTACGTTGAGGGTCCTGTTCTCTTATATTTTTAGGGGGAAAAATTACAAAGAAATAAAAGTCCCCACCGTTTACAACAACTGTATCCATATTTTTAATCTAATTTCACACTAAGAAACACAAAATCATTATATACTAACCACTGAAATACTGCTTGCTTGTTTAATGATTTCATTTACTTATATACATTGTACATACAACAATTCTACAAAACAGAGGTGGTCACTTTCAAGCTCTTGCATTGATACAAACACAGGTACCTGAATTTTTATCAATCATTCGCTCAGTAAGCCAAATAAAAAAAAAATCTACCCCTCTATATATAAATACACAAGATGTGCAACGCCATTTTGACCCCTCATCGATTCAGGCTTCTGTTTGCCACATAAATCGGATATGCCTACCGGTTTGCGTGTAGCATTAAGTTCAAATATGATATTTCTCGCTATACATTTCCTCCTAAAGTTTAAATCTAACGCATTTAATAGTACGATTGGTCAACATTTTCAAGCAAATCATCTACAAGAGCAGCACTACTGACTATTGTGTCTCCTAGACCTCTTCCTGATTATAAATCGTCGTAAAGAAATGAAGATGGGTACCTGTGTTTCTCACAGAAAGCTCTAGAAATTTTTTTTGAATGCTAAGTAAATTTACAACTAATATTCGATAAGTTTTAATTTCCCTTGAGGGTGATCGAAACCACCGATCCTCCTCTAGATCCGCACATGCAATCAGTACCAGTAAGTTTGCCTAAGATATTCGACTGAGGTGGTTTTGTTTGTTTTAAGCACTAACGCCTCTCCGTAGATATATAGATATTGAGGAAGTTTCTACTTTCGGTTTGTTTGCATCGCAGAATGAGCGAAAAGGTAAGCCTCGTTAATGCATGCTTATTAGAAACATTTTTCTTGTATCTTTTACGTATTTCTTTATTCTTTTTATATATAAATATCTGTGCTAGGTCATATACAGGTAAGTTTCAGTTAGGATCGATTGATCATCACGGCAAGTTCAAGTTGACCCCAGGGGACCTCCCCCATTACTTTAATATTTACTTCTCGGTTAAGAAATTATCTGTTCTTCTGTAGTTATCATAATGCAACCTGTTAAAGAACAATTAAGCTTTGTAAACACGCAGGAAGCTCTGACCAAATCACAGAGCAATAAAGAAACGCACAGGCCTTAGAATTAAAACGAAAGTACAACACACTATTTAGTAATCAGGTATTAAAATTAACCATAATTGACTCATAGGAAAACATAATTTTTTTGTTTTTCATCTGTTATATTTACTTTTAACAGATCCTCTGGTAAATCTGTTTTTTAAATGACCCAAATTTACAATTGCCAATGTCTATTGTGCGCACGCATCTCAAAGTCGGGTATATACCAACTAAATGTTACATGTACATTTAAAAAACGCCCTCGGGTCACTGCGCGAGTCACACATTTCCTAGAAAGCTTGGTGGTATAGAGAAGTCCTTCAGTGATTTAAGTGGACAGAGACGATCGTGTAAAACACTTAATTAAACTATTTTGATATCGAGAGAGGGAAGCTAATCCTACAGGAATGAACAAAGGATCAATTCTATCTGAAACAAAAAACAAACGCAGCTAGGTCATTTAAAATAAATACATATTCAAATCACAGCATTGCAAATTAAATTTATTTAGGTTTTAAACCCGCCTCTTAGAGTTAGAAGCGCCATTCTTATATATGCAACCCAAAACCTGAGCAAAACATATATTATTTTTTCTAAAATCCTAGTATTAGTCTGAATATATTGGAAATTGTGTGTTTCTGTGATTGCACATTTTGCGTTTTAATTTGAAAAGGACCTTTTTTTTACGATGTTTATATTGCGATTTTATTTCATGCGATTGTTGAAATGATTACGATTAAATAAATGAATTTTAAAAAATGGTTTATATATAGCTTATCTTCGTACACTGTTTTTTTTATCTATTCATATACGGGTATGTTATTGTATGTTTATTTTTCAGACTCCAACAAATGCTGATAAGGGTACCGAAAAGGCTACCCAGGAAGGTGATGGATCTAGCACAGAAAACACCGACCAGACGGATACTTCACAGTCCACAGAAAGGAATAGTAATCTGGAAGAGGATCGACAAAATGATCAGCAACTGGCTAGGGACAACGGTGATCTAGAGCAGAAACTGAATTTTAAGGAACCACCAAAGGAAACAAAGGAAGCGGGTCCACCACAGGGGCCTGAAGAACCCCAACAAGATCATAAAATTGGTTCATCACCGAACCACGAGCCTGAATCAAAGGAGACACGGAATCCTTCTCCACCTCCAGCATTTGAATCTGGAGAGCCACCATCAGGGAACCAGGAGCCTGGATCACCAGGGACACAACAGCCAAGTCCATCACAAACACAGAGTCCTGCAGACAAAACACCAATAAAACAGAACACTGGGCAGGAACCAACAGAACAGAAAATTCTACAGGAGACACAGAACCCTGCTGATGCATCTTTAGAACAAAACTCTGGTTCTCAACCACCACAGGAGGAAAGTCCACATGAAAAACATGAGTCAGATCAACAGCCAACAGAACCAGGACTTAACAATTTGCCACATTCAGAGAAGACAGACTCAAAGGAAAATATTGAAATGAAAAAGAATGACCACACGGACTCAACTCCTCCTACCAAACTAGAAACGGCAAAAGTCGAAGCATCAACAACAGAATCAGAGGGAAAGATACCACCTGATGACACTGATCATACTGATACTAAAATCCAGTTTCAAGGCAGTGAGGATGAAGCTAAGGCTACATCAAACCAACAAGCAGAGCTAACCATAACCGATGAAACACCCATGGAACAAAATGTAATATACCAACGTGGTGAGACCAAGGAATCGGAAATGGATCTTGAACCGCAAAATGAAGAACGCGATGAAAGTAGAGGAGAGAAGAACGACAAACCAGCGGATCCTTCAGTGTCGACAGAAATGACAGGACAGGAAGGGGAGGATCAGACTCTGCAAACCGAACCAAATCAAGAGCAAGGGGTGGGTTACAAATGGTTTTAAATAACTCATACGTTACAGAATTCCGATAATGGTTTTGTTTTATACAATAAATAAATCTTGATTTTTACTCCAGGAAGTGGACGAACATGAAGTGTTCCAGGAACAGGTTGAACCAGATATTAATGTTGTGTTTATTGAGGTATTGTAACATATACAACAAATACACTTCCTTGTTTTTTAAAACCTTAATGTTAAAGCAGCAAATACATAAGTGTTCTCGTAAGTGTTGAATTTTTTGTTGCTTTGGAAATTTTGAATATTATAAATTTATATGTTAATATATGATTGAAAGTCTTATTTGGTAAGTAGAAAAACTTCTTAAGGTGTAATTAAGGTGTAATAAGACAAACTATATTATGTACTAATTAGATCAGTAACTTCATTATAATGATAATATTTGTTGACCAGACATCGGATGAGCCTGCTATTGAGGATCTGTTAAAGAATTGTCAAAAGTACGAAGATGAATTGCGGATGGGGGAAATCCTTAAGGGTGCTGTTGAGGAATATAAAACTCTTCTAAAGAAGGCGAAAGAAACGGGCTGTCAGGTAAATAGTGTTGCGGCAGCGCGCTTAAAACAAGTTATGTACCAGTATTTAGGTGATGTAGTTCAACAAAAATACCAAGTTATATGACTGTAAACGGGTGTTGGGTATTCAAGCACATCAACAAACTTCTTTTCTTCATATATGTCGGAGTGCTTGAGATCACCTCTCCAAAAGTTAGTTTTGTAAAGTTTCTTGTTGATTGTATACGATATTGTACAACAAAGGTCGGATTTCGTAAATGTATAATGTATAGCTATCAATATGCGATGAAGAGGCTTTTCCGATCATTTAATCATGATGCACGGAACATATTGTACCGAGAATAATTTATAAATCATTAGTTAGAAATAGCCGGGTAATTTAACCCCTAATAAAGATATTTATTATATGATTGATTAATTCCTAGCTCTCTGACTGGCTCATATCCAACTATCTCGAAAAAACCGAACATTATATTCACCTGTACGTGACCTAGAAGGTCAATATAACATTTGATTTTCTCTACATTGGACTAAAATAGATTGCCCAATGAAATATGATAATCGTATTTCTCAGTTTTTTCGGCTAAGGTTTCAAATTAAAATCTTCGCTTGATAACACTGAATTTGATATACCGGTAACTGTATCAATTCGTCGCTGAATCATAAGACAGCAATAATTGTATATTATATACCTCATATATCTTTATCTTTGAAATTATATTTTGTACATTTGCATCTTGTATTTATGTAGAAACAAAAGAGCACTCCTCCACCTAGCGAGCTTAATTCAGTGAATGCCAAAGAAAGGAAACAAGCACCATTGCTCTATACCGTTATAGCTTTTGTTTCCGAAAAGGTTCCGAACTACAAGAGATGGAGGGAAGCTGTGTCTGAATTCATCATTCTTACCACATTATCTCAATCAGAACCACCATCTTCACAGAAAAAAGTATTTAAAACGCTACTTGTTTAAAAGCGTCAATTTGTAGATAAAAATTATTCCATTTTATACTAAGTTGATATTTGTGCACCCTTCACGGTAAAATCCATTTCATTCATATTAATTTTATAAGAGATCGAATTCCCAGTCTGGATATCAAAATAAAAGCAAACCATCGGCGAAGTCGTACAACAACAACATTGAGAAGTTGTTAGATCAGGACTGGGGACCAAACCGTGCCCCGGGGCCCAGTGTGTATAACGACTACCGCCACCTGTTTACGTGTGAAAGTGTCCTAAGATCAACATTTCCAGAGGCTGTACGTTTTTATATAAAATGTTAACTTTTCAATTTCGTTTCTTGAAATCTTTAGTGAAATACTGAAAGGAAATAATGATATGTAATGGTTTTGATTTTACGCCATCAATATAACTTTTCAATCCGCGGATTATTATTTAAATAAAACAAAAGAATAATATCAGATATGGAGATCATTAACAACGGCAATAATTTAGATAGCAATATCATTCTATGTACGGAGAAAGAAACAGCATTTTTCATTGATCGAATTTTTTCTCAATTTGGTTTGATTTTTTTCTAGGATGTCTTTAGTCTAGTCGATTCTAAGATTCGGGGACCAGAGGATGTCCCACCGGAGTTACAACACAAGGCCCTATTTAATTTTCTGCTTTCCTTTAACCGGAAAAAATATGGGGTAGAACCTTCAGATGCATGGCGGGACTTTGGAAGACTTGTTTTAGCGGAAAAACAACTAGACCTAGCCAGAAAAGCCCAGGTAAACTAACACAATGTACCTTTTTGGTGAGTTTTTGTTTTTTCCTTCTCAAACTGACCCTATTCAAATACATTTACATGATGATAATCCCGATCTTACAATTGTAATTATCATCATATAAATGTATTTGAATCTATAATGAATAAATATTGTTTAAACTAAACTGACCCTAATGTAACATAGTAATGTAACATAATAGCAATAAATTGTTTGATAGGGACCGGATTTACATCAAAATGTCATAGTGAAAAGACTTGACTTCTACAAGATGCAGAACGAATTGAAGGAGAAAACGGAGGAAGTTGAAGAGCTGTCTACAAGGTTTAGTGAATTAGAGCTCTCTGAGTCTTGTGACCTGTCCAAATCAAAACCGCTTTTTAACACTTTAAATTTACATTATAAAACATATCAAAGCAAAATTTATTTATTGCAGCAATTGCCATTATTTTGCACGTAAATCTGATTTAATACAACAAATACTTTTAATAGACCATTAACTAGTCTATTTGAAGACAACATATATGTATAATAACGCAACATAAAATCACACAAAAAGCAATTTTCACTTATCTTTAGACTGAGTAAATTTGCCAGTCAACAGCTGACGGAGGGAAACCCCAACATTGCGGACCTGAGTGACACCCACCGTCCCACAAGACTGGGGGAGATGTACAGTCAGCTGTTTGATGACGAGTGGTCAGAGGCATTCGAGGCCTTCAAACCCAAAACTGAAGACGAGGACGATGACATCTTCCCTGATACACTGTATATCCTACAGGATCTGTTGACGGTATTATCAGGGGCATTTAAATGAAAAATCACTAATTAAACCATCAATACTGTGTTAATCTAATGTTCAAATCTTATTTATTTTCAGAATATCTTTGACTTTTGTAAAGACCAATCGAAAAGCCAGAAAATTTTCCTTGAAGATAGCTTTGCTCTCGCTATAGGATTAACAGAACCACAGGTACAGTTTACTATGTTTAAACAATCTGGGAAAAAATGATACATTTTTAATGAAAGACTTCAATATAAAAATAAATTTGATGTAAATATTAAAGAAAGGAGACGCGGCAACAAAGACTGATAATACATTGGATGGCAAAGACGCACCTAAACTGGACGAAAAAGAACAGACAGGGTCAGTGGGAGATGAGGGTAGTTCTCCAGGGAAAAGTACTGAAGAGGAACAGCTAAAGGAACAACAAAGAGAGACAGGTGGAGAGGGCGAGTCCTCAGAACAGCTATCAACGCCACCTGTCAAAGAAGACGAGGATGTCGGGAAGGAAACTTCGAACAAACTCGAAACAGATAAATCAGTAGAAGTAAACAAGGATAGTAATTCCAAAAATATGCAAGAGACGCCGAGTCATGCCACACAAACAGAAATTGAAGGAGAAAGCAGTAAAACTTTAGAAACAGACGAAGGGAATACAACATCACCCACAGACAAGACAAAAAGTGGAACGGACAAAAATGTCGAGGATGATAAACAGGATAAAAATCCAGAGGAATGTCCAAAGGCTGACGAAGGAAATGATGTAAACATAATTGATAAGTCAACAAATTTAGATGAAAACAAGGAAGAACAGAGTACTGGGGATAATGGAGACAGTAACGGAGATCAGGAAATAAAAAATAGTGGGCAGGGAGACCCGGATCAGCAGACAAATAAAGATATAGTTGGAGAGGTAACCGGGAACTCAATTCTTATACTGTGTTGTATACTCGCATGTTATCTAGTATGAGCGTTTAGTTTGAACTGTGTATTATTCAAGTCGATGATTGTTAATATTTCTTGAATTTGGAAATGAATACTTTTAATATTCATTTGAGTAGGAAACTTTGATTATAATTAAAGTATTGTTTTTAAAAACAAGGACCCATCTAATGAAACACCAATTGTGAAGAGCCAAGAAGTATCAGAAGAGGGAAAGACAGATACTGATACATCTGACAGTTCTCAGAAAGATCCAGCACAAGAACCAGAAAAAAAAGATAAACAGCCAGAGAACAAGGACTACAGGAAGAGCGCTATTTACCCAACAATTGACAGACACGCCCGAGACTTCCGAAAGGCTGCTGCATCAACATCAGCTAAAACCAAATCAAAGGTAAGGAACAAATAACTTAAATGATATAATAAATATGTTATTCGTAATAGAAATTTCTAATTCTGACAATGTACCGTATGATTTCAGTTGTTCATTGCGACTGAGCTCCCCGATCTGATAGCAGACGAGACTGTCCGAGCGGACGTCCGTGTGCTGACATACGTCAGGAAGTGTGTAGAGCTGTGTTGGTACATGTGTATGCAGGACCCACCAATGGTGATCATCTCACCCAGACAAGGACAGCTGGTGGACAAGGCCTTATTCTCCTTCCATGGACGCCGCGGGAAGATCGTGGAGGTGTGTGTGTGGCCGGCGCTTCTTCTCCATGACAACGGACCCCTGGTGTGTAAGGGATACGTTCTTCCGGAGGAGAGGAATCGCAATAGATAGAGACATAAAATGACCTCTGTTGTTTTGATTGCAATTATCAAATTGTTTCCTTAAAAAACATAATACAATTGTTAAAAAAATATATATAATTTGATGATATTTTGATCAATCTGATTTTTGTTGCAATACAATGAGATTACATTCTTGTTGTTATACTAGTACATGTTTATATAATATATGTTTATAAACTGATTTTTTGAACATTTGGTCTACAAAAAATACTGACTTTTTAAAATGCTTAGTTTTCTTGGAAAGTGTATCAAATCATTCAACAAACCAATTATTACAAGGGAAATGCTGTGATTAAAAGGCAACAAATCAAATTACTGTGGAAAAGCAAGTAAAAGGGGACTTGTTGAATATCGCATCGAAAACGATTAATTGTGTTGTTTAATGTGTTAACAATGGCTTTAGAATTCTATGGAAACGGAAGTACAATGTATTATACACTTATATCATCGATTCTGTGCCATAATAAATAATACAAAAGATAATTTTTTGTAGATTTATTTTGTGCCATTCATAAAAAAAAATAATTTTATTGGCCAAAAAAGAGAAAAAAATTGGAAAATATTCGTGATATTTTCGTGAGGTCCGAATATTTCTCGCTGCAGACCAATAGTTGCCATATAGTTGTAATTTAAAAAAAAACCCGGTGTGGATAGGTCTTGGTCGCGAAATTAGTAAACTCGAACCAGCTCTCATAAAGATCACGAAGTGAAGTTATGACTGGTTTACAGACGTTGGTTTACAGTCAAGAGATTTCAATCTAGGAAAAATTGTTGATATTGACAGAATAAGTTCTAAATGTTTTAGATTACCAAATCAAACCAGAGAGAATGGTTAAATTTTAAATGATGTGATTATTGATTGCTTAGATACATTGTAGTTTAACAACTGGACATTATTGTGTGGGTGCTCAAATCAATAAATAAAATTAGTTACATGATACGTTTTATTTCTGACCAATTCAAAATTGTCACTTATATTTAACTATAATAGTGCTAACTTAAAAACCTTGGCCTCCCCATACCTATTGTCTGCAATATTTAAAGGGCCATGGTCACGATTTTGTTCAAATTCTATTTTTCTGTTTTTATTATTTAAAATGCTTTAGTAATGCATTTCTAACGATCAAACGAAATTTGAATGTCAATCGTAGAGTTATAAGCAATACATAGCGCTCACAATTCTTTGCCATATAAACAAGGCTCGTGCCCTGTTTTTGTTTAGGTTCAATATACTAGAAAAGAAACATTTTTCAAGCTAATTTGTCTGTTCTTATTCATTTTAAGCATACATAAACAGTTCCTGACGTTTAGCAAATTTATTTTAGTTCTTCAACTGGAATTTTTACTTCAACATTCAAAATGTAAACAAAACCTTTGTTTACACAGCAAAGAATTGTAAGCTCTGTAACTCGTTTATAACTCAAATACACTTGTCATTTGAATGACACTCAAATATTGGTTGTCTATTAAATATGCCTTACTGAAGCATTGTAATTCAAAAAATCGGAAAAATAATTTTCGACCAAAATCGTGACCATGCCCCTTTAAGATACAGAAAAAGGTGACAACAAATATCGTATCTAAGCAGGACATCTATTTTTATTCAGTGAAAAATGAAATGTGGCGATAACGAACAGTTATTTCGAAATGCATAAATATTGAACCACTGTTGCGCACAATTATATATATATATATATATATATATATATATATATATATATATATATATATATATATATATATATATATATATATATTGTGCACTTATTGATCTTAAATTGAATTTCTACCTAATACAACTTCACGTCTGACATGTGAAAACAATTACAAACACTCAAACACATATATGTCCCTCCAACCCATTGTTGTGATGCCCCTAGTCTTATAGAACTTATATACGTAGTAGTTACCCCATATAATATTGTTGGTTATGTGCAGATACCCGATGGGCGTGGTCATAATGACACGAGGGAGCGTAGCTCCCGAGTGTCGTTATGACCACGCCCAGCGGGTATCTGCACATAATCAACAATATTATATGGGATAAGTTACTTGTACCATAGTTTACGATTATTCATAATATCTTATTATCATAGTAATATTTGGAGTGCATTTGCCTCTAAACAATACGGTGCCAATGCGTTGGTCTTTATATATGTACATTGTACTGCGTGAATTTCCAAAATGACTTTCTATCCCCGACAAAGATTAATTATTCTTCATTAAAAAAAAAATTATAGCCCTAATGAATATATCGACTTCTCATTGTTATATTTTTATTTCATAATCATTCATTTTCCGACTTATAGTATCGATATTTGCTTCAAAGAAGTAAACTTATTAACACAATTTCATATGTACGAACCGTAAATTGTGCAATGCTTTTGTTTAAACAATTAAAATTAAATCTAAATTGATGAAGGTAATTAGTTTTTAAAAATCGTATTTGATACTCTGTATCGATGTATGTTTTTGAAAGTGGCTGAAAAAAACATGTACATATATATTTTGATCAAAATCAATCAATAAGCAAAAAAAAATTATTTGAGAAATGCATGCGGCGAAACCGTGAATGGTTAATGTCGAATTCGATTGGCCACCGCTATTCACTCTGTCCACAAAACAAGTTTTCTATTCAAACGCTTTCCTATCACGTGATTGACTTTATATAAAACCTTTAAACGGGATACCCCTATTTCATTTAACACGCGTTTCTCTGCTTGTCCAAACACATGGAGAGGAATATTAAGATGGAGTCTTTCTGACAAAGCCATTGCCGATAATGTTTTGTCTCGAGCTAAAAATGAGATTTATTCGGCGAACTACATGTAAGTTAGTCGAGTCATATATCCGTGTTGAGTTTTGGCAATTTAGATCTGGAGGAAGCTCTTACTGTGGAATATTATGGACGCGCTAAAACAACTTGTTGATGTTGTTTTTTCTCGAGATAGTGGGCGGAGTTATAAAAAAAAGTGTTGGGTATGTACATATAACCCACACTTTTAACAATAGAAAACTCGCCAAGCTATGGTACAATTGATTATACCCTGGATATGCTGAGGAAACCTTTTCAGATATATAGCAGCATAAATTAAAAAACCATCTGTCCATTCGGAAATGGAAGCTATTTTCTTATCTTTTGATTTGTTTGTAATCTTAATTTGCCCATCTTCTAATACAAGAAGCTGTTGAGTTTCAGCTGCAGGATCTGAATGCAATAACTTTGCTAGGTCAATGTATTCATTATTCCAATTTTTTTTTGTGTTGACTATAAAACATTAGTACCAAGATCAGATGTAATGCTAACAAACGGATTAATACGCGTACCGTGTTGAGCCATCATAGGTGTTGTTACAGTAGACATACTGGTTCCTTGCGGTTGACTGTGTTGAGGTTCTAACACAGGCATAGTTGACATCTGTGCAGGCGGTGAGCTAGACAATCCCCAGACATTTGGGATACTGGTTGGAACTGGGGGAATGTTGAGGACACATGACGTCGTAGCTTGGTCTGTGGCCAGTGCGGGTCCACATGCTTGGTCTGTGGCCGGCGTGGATCTTGCAGGTCTCAGATAAGGGGACTTTGTTTTAGATCGCCAAAACGATCCCGCTCTCAACATTCCAGTGCTCATTCTCTTGCAAATAAACAAGAAATCTGTCAAGACTTTACATACAAATTAAAATCTCGATTTGTAAATCTATAACTGAAAATTTAATCTGCGTGCACGTCCACAATTTTTTTTACTTTTTCTCCAAAATTAGCCAATTAAATGAAAATGCAATGAAGAAATATAAATTGATGTGTACTTTTTTTCAATTTCGACGCTTAAATTTAATCGGATTGGTACTTTACCTCAATGATGGAATTTGATTTTTTCCGCTGCTCAATTTTCGTGTTCACTCGGCCGAGGATTGAAATGAAAAGGCCAAGAGCGCATGCTCAGGAATAAATAAAGTATCAGTCATGATGTATAGAAAAAAAAATTCCGGAAAAATTGCATATTTTGTTAGATTTAAATTACCTAATTTATTCTCAATAACTGTATTTATCTGTAAGGGATAAATTTGATTATATAAGTTGTGAAACTATAGAAGGGATGTAAAAAATTCTGTATGCGAAATAAGAACAAACAATGCTTAAGGCGTGTGGGAATGAGTTTATAATGAGGTTTCCTTTTATTTTAAAACATATTTGAAAGATTCTTTTTTTGATAAAAGGGGTGTTTAATTAAGTCATATAGATTTAGTATGTTACATTATTATCTTTCAACCAGCACCAAACAACACATTATTTCAACAATGAAACATTTCTAATCAACGTAAAAGTGAATCTTAAAGATTTTTTTCAAGACGGATTCAACACAATATGACCCCTTCTTGTAGTATCAACGACCCTGGCAGTGCAAACAAAACTAGGTCTGAAGCGATAATTTAAATGACTCTTATGGTTCAGACATGCTTAAAGTTAGATAACTCACCATATCTACAAGGTAAAAAGGATACTGTCTATGGTAAAGTATTTATTTTACATGAAGCATATATTAACAAGGTAGATCTAAATTAACAGAACTGGTTTACAAAAATTGTACGTATATTTTATTTCAATAAAAATCAGTATGTTTCACTGTTGTTTCCAGACTGACAACTCATATGCAGGGGAATAACATAGGTTCTACTTTCGGTTTGTCCGATGAGAGACAATAGAAAAGAATCTATTTAATGGACCAGGTTTCGACGCTTTATCGTCTACCAATAATATGGGACTCTGATAGTGACACAGAGGACTCTTCAGTAGGCAAACAGACAGAGGTTACAACGTCAGATCATGAGCAAACGGTGGGTGGCACTTGTATTTATACGTAAATGTATTAATATTTTACATACAAATGTGTCTTTAAACAGGCCCTCTCTATATATCTTAGATACGTAGCATCGTGTTTGAAAATGGAGAGGTTAAGGCAGACATAAGTCTAAAAAAAAAAAGCAACAACAAAAAACAAACTAGATGCTGTCATTAGACAGTAATACCCGCACCATGTGTTTGCCCCTAAATAACACTGTTTTGTACCAGTTTAATTAAAAATGAAGGCTACATGCAAATTCCGGTAATACATTTAAAAATTATAATTTTCATAACTGAAGGATGAGATCCCTGCCCATATGATAATACACATCGTGACATGAGCAGCTCTTTATGTGCAATTTGGGGTAAAACTGTTTGCAGTGAATTTTCAGTTAATCATTAATCTTAACATTTTATGTCATAGGAAGTATAATGGTCTATATAATTATTACAAACAAAATTAAAAATAAATTATGCCCCCTCCCCGTGGCGGTTGCCGGTTTTAGATTTGCTTCTGTGTGCCTACATGAACATCATCGTGTGCACAGATTTAGAGAAGGGGTGGGAGTGAGGGGTCCAGACCCCCCCCCCTCCCCATGAAAATTCGTAAATTACCAAAAATACACCTTGGACCCCAATGCTCTTACAGACATGTAAACGCTCTAACCCATTGCGCTTCAATGTTAGGTAACATTATTTGGGGGGTAAATATTTAATCAATATTCAACATACTTTATTGTTTATCTCAATAGGAAGTATACATGTACATCACAATATGCAGGTGTCCTGCACCACCTTAAAGCTGTTATTTACCTAATAAAATAGTGCAAGTGGATTTGAAGAATAGGTCATAAAAATACATGCATGTTACAAATGAATGATCTTTGTCTGAAGTTACGTACACAACACAGGTTTGCATGTCTCATTAGCGGGTACTAGTTTTACCCAGCTCTTCGATTAGATGGGTTCACGTGTATACATACATGGGTGTTGCTAAAACGCGGAACGGAAAACGGAATGGAAGGAAAACGGAAAATCTTATCTAATGTTATTTACCTCATAGATTTGTTAAGTATGCTAAAACGATATACTTTATGTACCTTTTTAATTTTTTTTGAAAGATTAGCAATATTAGATTATTTATTCAAGAATATTTATTTCCTCAAAATTAACAGTACATGCATTGACCACTATATTCTGTCCCAAAATATCCTCCATTCACTTTTTGCTGTATATTTATATATACCTCAGGGTTCAAACGATTCTCTTTTAGAAGCATTAAACATTGTCATTATTCTTTCTTTAAAACGTCCTCTCTAGCTTATCAGCTGGTATAAATACACGGCTAAAAATAAAGAAGTCTACGGGGTTTTGCATTTTAACAGACCCGGATGATAGTGTTGAAAAATTGTGCAAGGTCTTCTGAGTGACTTCCAAATGGAGAAAAGATGTCAACATTTTCCATTATAAATCGTCCAAATGTGCTGCATGAATATTTTGGGATCGACAGACTATAGTCCCAATATATAATCGGAAAATCAAACCAGGCAACGTCTAGAGCTCTCTATTCGGATCATATGTATATAGCTGCTGGAATAATTTATTGTTTAAAACAACTGCATGCTTTGTAATGCAAACGTAAACAAAATTGCATTGCTAAAAATACTAGTTTCACAAATTACTAGTTTCACAAATTACCGGGTATTTTAATGTTTACTGTATTTTGATTTTTTAATGTCGTCAGTCCTACAGTTTTTTTCTTCCATCTCAATGATACTGTATCGTCTGTATGATAAAAGATCGTCTAGAACACCGAAAATTCAATTTTGATGTAAGTATATACATGTACATCATATTTGAAAATAATATAAAAATACTCAAAACACGCATAAAACGCTTTCACTAACTGCGTACGTTACGCTAATATGCCAGCAATACCATATAAGAGAAATAAGTAAAAAGTTATAGCTAATTTTCTCGTTTAATCATGTTAATGTTTCACAATTCGTATACATTTGATTTTTCCGTTTCGTACTCAACTAAAGCCGAATGAATACAATGCTATAATTAATAGACATTCATATGAATATTAATAAGATAGCAACATGTTGATAATCATTCATTAGATATAAATAAAAGATACAAAGTAAATCGTTTCTGGCCAGTCTATACCCTTTTTAAGCGATAAAAGTGATGATATTTTCCATTCCGTTCCGTTTTCCGTTCCGCGTTTTAGCAACACCCATACATACATGTCTGTGTTTTCCGTATGCAGAAAAGGATTACGGTAGTTAAGATCAGCTAAAGGAATTCATTATTGTGTTTTAATTGGATTATCATTATGATGTTGACCAATTTAGGTAAGCATAATACATGTAGTAGCAGTAGCACAATATAACTAGATGCTGTCATTAGACAGTAATACCCGCACCATGTGTTTGCCCCTAAATAACACTGTTTTGTACCAGTTTAATTAAAAATGAAGGCTATATGCAAGCTCCGGCAATACAATTAAAATTTATAATTTTCATAACTGAAGGATGAGATCCCTTCCCATATGATAATACACATCGTGACATGAGCAGCACTTTATGTGCAATTTGGGGTAGAACTGTTTGCGTGAATTTTCAGTTAATCAATAATCTTAACATTTTATGTCATAGAAAGTATAATGGTCTACAGAATTATTTCAAACAAAATTAAAAATTAAATTTTGCCCCCTCCCCGTGGCGGTTGCCGGTTTTAGATGTGCTTCTGTGTGCATACATGAACATCATCGTGTGCACAGATTTAGAGAAGGGGTGGGAGTGAGGGGTCCAGACCTCCCTCCCCATGAAAATTCATTTATATCAATTGTAAAATTACCAAAAATACACCTTGGACCCCAATGCTCTTACAGACATGTAAACGCTCAAACCCATTGCGCTTCAATGTTAGGTAACATTATTTGGGGTGTTAATATTTAATCAATATTTAATATACTTTATTGTTAATCTCAATAGAAAGTATACATGTACATCACAATATGTAGGTGTCCTGCACCACCGTAAAGCTGTTATTTACCTAATAAAATAGTGCAAGTGGATTTGAAGAATAGGTC
Organism: Magallana gigas; assembly: GCF_963853765.1. NCBI lineage: Eukaryota > Metazoa > Mollusca > Bivalvia > Ostreida > Ostreidae > Magallana > Magallana gigas. Next base: position 932,573 of record NC_088854.1, on the reverse strand, counting down.
ATAAAAATACATGCATGTTACAAATGAATGATCTTTGTCTGAAGTTACGTACCGGTACACAACACAGGTCTGCATGTCTCATTAGCGGGTACTAGTTTTACCCAGCTCTTCGATTAGATGGGTTCACGTGTATATATACATGGATGTTGCTAAAACGCGGAACGGAAAACGGAACGGAAGGGAAAACGGAAAATCTTATCTAATGTTATTTACCTCATAGATTTGTTAATCATGCTAAAACGATATACTTTATGTACCTTTTTAATTTTTTTTGAAAGATTAGCAATATTAGATTATTTATTCAAGAATATTTATTTCCTCAAAATTAACAGTACATGCATTGACCACTATATTCTGTCCCAAAATATCCTCGATTCACTTTTTGCTGTATATTTATATATACCTCAGGGTTCAAGCAATTCTCTTTTAGAAGCATTAAACATTCTCATTATTCTTTCTTTAAAACGTCCTCTCTAGCTTATCAGCTGGTATAAATACACGGCTAAAAATAAAGAAGTCTACGGGGTTTTGCATTTCAACAGCCCCGGATGATAGTGTTGAAAAATTGTGCAAAGTCTTCTGAGTGACTTCCAAATGGAGAAAAGATGTCAACATTTTCCATTATAAATCGTCCAAACGTGCTGCATGAATACATGTGTATTTTGGGATCGACAGACTATAGTCCCAATATATAATCGGAAAATCAAACCAGGCGACGTCTAGAGCTCTCTATTCGGATCATATGTATATAGCTGCTGGAATAAACAACTGCTTAGTAATGCAAACGTAAACAAAATTGCATTGCTAACTAAAATACTAGTTTCACAAATTACTAGTTTCACAAATTACCGGGTATTTTAATGTTTACTGTATTTTAAATTTTAATGTCGTCAGTCCTACGGTTTTTTTCTTCCATCCAATGATACTGTATCGTCTGTATGATAAAAGATCGTCTAGAACACCGAAAATTCAATTTTGATGTAAGTATATACATGTACATCATATTTGAAATATAAAAATACTCAAAACACGCATAAAACGCTTTCACTAACTGCGTACGTTACGCTGATATGCCAGCAATTCCATATAAGAAAAATAAGTAAAAAGTTATAGCTAATTTGCTCGTTTAATCATGTTAATGTTTCACAATTCGTATACATTTGATTTTTCTGTTTCCGTACTCAACTAAAGCCGAATGAATACAATGCTATAATTGATAGACATTCATATGAATATGAATAAGATAACAACATGTTGATAATCATTCATTAGATATAAATAAAAGATACAAAGTAAATCGTTTCTGGCCAGTCTATACCCTTTTAAGCGATAAACGTGATGATATTTTCCATTCCATTCCGCTTTCCGTTCCGTTTTCCGTTCCGCGTTTTAGCAACACCCATACATACATGTCTTTGTTTTCCGTATGCAGAAACGGATTAGTTAAGATCAGCTAAAGGAATTCATTATTGTGTTTTAATTGGATTATCATTATGATGTTGACCAATTTAGGTAAGCATAATACATGTAGTAGCAGTAGCACAATATAATGAGATGCCAGCATACATATATAAGTTCTACTTTCACTTTCTAAATGTGATCTCCCTTTGACAGCATACTGTATCATCATCTTTAAATATTTAAATAAGCTTATCATCGTTACCTATCCTATCGCATTTGTAAAGTTTCTGTCATTTTAGTTGCAAAAGTTATTTTTTTCATTTGTCAGACTGCATGCACTATTGAGTTGACCCCATATTGACCCTGTATAAACAATTTCTTATTAAATTTGTGTATTACATGTAAGTAGGTGTAGACACTTATCATTTTTATATGAGTTATAATAGGAAGGAAGGAGTATTTCTTTCTTAATGTATTATAATGCATCAAATATAATGTAGGTCATGACCTTATGGGACTGTTCTGACCCCACGAAACAGGAAAATACAAAATATCTTTTAATGTCATTATGATGCATCAAATGGTGTAAAGTACATTAATGACCCCCAGGTGTTGTCTTTAACCCCCTCCCCCCCCCCCCTCACCTTTATGAAATAGGAAATGATATGATACACTGTATATTTTGTTAACTTCTGAGATCTTAGATCCTCATCCCTAAACCATATAATTTATTTTTGCTCTTTGTGTCATTGCGCGTAAAATTGTATGTAGATTATGCCCCCTTGGAGACACCCTGACATTTTAGAACTAGAAATAATAATGTATTTTATCTTATTCATATGTTATACAGTAGTGTTTGATCCATGTGGGTAAATCCTAGCCTAATGATGTCACTGCTTTGATTAGGAGACTTTACAATTGCCCCAAATAGGCGAATACACATGGAAGTGATGCATATAACATTTTGTTTATAAATCTTGAAAATTGAATTAAGCAATTTCCAAAATGTTAATGTGAATCACGAGAGAAAAAGCAATCAAGAAATGATTTAAAATTTGCTACTGTACACATGTAAGAATGTATTAAGAAGACTGAATCTTTATAACCAGGTTAGATTGGGGGGGGGGGGGGTGAATGTGGAGTATTAACATTTATAATTTGAATCATTTATTATTATTAATTTTAACTTGTCAATGAATACTACTTATTGATCCCAAGGAAGAAATATGACCTCTGATCATATCTCAATAGATCATTTGTCAATTATGCAAAGTGTAATATAATCTTTTTTAAGAATAACATTTTTTACCAGTTTATAAAAGTTTTTAGACACCCAAATTATATTTTGATTTTAATAGATCATTCGACAAGGGAGGGGGGGGGGGAACAGTTTATATTTGAGTTTGTTTGGGAGTGGGGGTTCCAAGTCATATATTTGACAATTTTTTAATGTAATTTAAAATAAGACTAAGCCATACAACAGTCATGAACATGAATAGTATAGAACAAAACACAAACTAATACATGTACATGTATATATACATAGGAAGTATTACAAAACAGATGATTGATCTATATCTGGGTTCTTAAATTGAATCATATATCATGTACATATTATATTATTGTTTCTTTGTTCAAGGCATTTAAGATGGTATGTAGGTCATGATCCCAAGTGCTCTTCCTGAAATTATTAAATATCATAAAAACCATTGAGATCCCCACCTTAATCCAAAGATATAATTATTCCTCCTTAGGTCATGCAGGCGCATCAGATCATTATGGCATGTAAGTCATGACCCTAAGGGGTCATCCTGACCCCCTTAGAATCAGAAATTGTCAATTATCTTTAAATTATTGATGTTTGATGATCCTATCTCTATTTAATCTTTATTATTAAGTCTCCCGAATGAAATTTGGAGACTTATTGTTTTTGTACGGTTTTTAATACATGTATTATTATTCTTCATCTTCTTTTTCTTCTTTCCTGCTCTGAACTTGTTTCTCAGAGATGGCTGAACAGAATTGTACAAAACTCTAGGATATGATAGGCCTGCATATCTAGTTGTGCACCCTGGTTTGATTTTTCTCATTTTGGGTTAGACAACCACTTTTCGGGGGAGGGGGAGAGGGGGGGTCAAAAGGGTGTGGGGTCTAACATTGAACCTTGTAGGAAGAATCGTAGACTCTATTGTAAATGGTAACTTGAAAACGGACAAAGATAATAATATAGGGTTTTCATAATCATATATTGGCTGTTACCGGCAATATATAGGGTTTATTAGATCTGACCCCTGGGGTCATCCCCACCCCCCAGGAATTTGAAATTACCATATATCTCAGAAACTGTTATAATCATGACCCCTAAACCATATATATTCATGTTTCTGATGTCAAGGGGCATCAAATGTTATGTAGGTCATGGGCCCTGTGAGTGGTCCTGACCCCCTCAAACAGCAAGTCCCTTAATATCTTCAAAACAGTTGAGATTCCCACCCTTAAACCATATATACTCTTGTTCCTTGTGTCAAGGGGCATCAAAAGGTATGTAGGTCATGGGCCCCGGGGGTGGTCATGACCCCCCCTTGAACAGGAAGTGCACGAATATCTCGAAAACGGTTGAGATCCCCACCCCTTAACCATATATATTCTTGTTCCTTAAAGGGCATCAAAAGGTATGTACCGGTAGGTAATGGGCCTCAGGGTTAAATTTAATTTTTCAAAACCGTAATGCACATCTATGGAACAGTTCCTTTCATATCCCAAGATATGATGTGTCTATCCATTAAATCATAAAAGGAGTTCTAGGATCTATGTTTTTTTTTAAGTGATAAACGTCAATTTTCTGCTACATTTTGACTCCCTGGATGAAATTTAAATTTTGAAAACCTTACTGCACATCTATAGAACAGTCCCTATCATATCCCAAGATATGATTGTCTATCCATTAAATCATAAGAGGAGCTCTTGGATCAATGTTTGTTTTTTTAGTGATAAACGTCAATTTTCTGCTACTATTTGACTCCCTGGATGAAATTTAAATTTTTAAAACCTTATTACACATCTATAGGACAGCCCCAATTATATCCCAAGAGATGACGTAGCTAATCCAAAAGTTGTAAGAGGAGTCCTGGGAACCATATTTTTTTTGCCAAAAAACGTCATTTTTTGTTGCCCACTGATCCCCTTTATAAAAAAAAAAATTCTGGAACCTGATCACGCCTCAATATGACACCCCCAATCATATTCTAGAAGATCATTTGGCTACTGCCAAAAAAAAATGACGTTTTTGAAACCAGTTTTTTTTGTAAAAAAAAACCGTCATTTTTTAGCCATTAAATGACCCCCAGGACAAAATTGAAAATTCCGAAACCTTATTGCGCATCTATAGAATACCCTAAAACATATTCCAAAAGATGATTTGTCTACTGTTGAAAATGTAGGAGGAGTTCGAGGAAGAAGGTTTTTTGTGAAAAAACGTCATTTTTTTACCAATTATTTAACCCCCAGGACTAACAGAGAATTTTTGAAACCTTTTTACAAAACAACATGATACCCAAAATCAAACTCCAAGAGTTCAGTTTGCTGGTTTATAAGATGTAAGAGCAGTTTGAGAAAGTAAAACGTGACAGACGGACGGACGGACGGACGGACGGACGGACGGACGGACGGACGGACAGACGGACGGACGGACGGACGGACGGAACAGGGTAACAACAATATAACCGAACTTTCTTTAGAAAGTGCGGGTATAACAAACAAAAACAAGAAAAATAGAGAAAGACCAATTTTCAAATCCTTAGGTTGAGAAGGTGTCAAATACCAACTTATTTCAATTTGAATACTAATTTCCCTACAACCAAAACAAAGTGGGAGGGCTCTTTCATCACGTATATTTTTTAAAAAAATTCTTCAAGAAAAAAGACCAATCCCCATAGCCCCACTGATGCTATGGCAGTTCCTACGTAAAGGTAATTTTGGCCTACTTTATGTCCAAAAGGGCGGAGGTAATGATTATATAATGACAACAATGATTAATAGATTTTTGAAAATAATCTTGAAATATTTGGCATGATGAGAAAAAAAGATAAGTAAACCAGGAACTGAAAAAAATGTGTTCACGTTGAGTTTATTGAGTTACTGTGGAATCATTAAAATTCGTGGGGGCCAATTTTCATGGATTGTGACTTTTTTGTTCATTCGCGGGGATGTGGATGCGTCGGTCACTGTTTCAGTAACAAAGATAACTGTTTCTAAAATTGTTTACGTTGAGGTTTTAAACTGTGGGGGAGGGCTACCCACGAATACCACGAACATTGAGCCACCACGAATTTTAATGATTCAACAGTACTCCCAAAACAGGATATTATTGAACCTTTCTATGTTTAGCTCACCTGAGCTGAAAGCTTAACTTGAGCTTTCTTAAAATCACTTTTCGTTTGGTGTCCGTCTGTCCGTTCGTTCGTCTGTACAAACAATTTTCTTCCCCAGAACCATTGAGCAAAGTTTAACCAATTTTAACCAAACTTGGCACAAAGTAAAATTGGGTAGAAGGAGTTCAAGTTAATTCAAATGAAGGGACACGCTCTCTTTCTCGGCCAGATAAGTTGTAATGTGTGTGGAAGCATCCTCAAGCAAGATACATTCAATTTCGTTCAAATCATAATCTCCGGAATTAGGTTAGGGCCAAAATAAGGGTTGCTCATATCATATGGATAATTTTCTTTAGAATTCTTCTTCTTAAATAAACTTGCCTTGAAATGTTGTAAGTTTCGTTAGCATTTTCAAGTAGTGTAGAGTAAAGTTTGTGAAATTCACGATCTTTGGGGGTATGTTTGAGCCACTTTTGGGGTTAGTTTTGAAAAGGCAAAATATCAATTATTATCAAGACCTGAAAGTTATAATCCATATACTTATGTGCAATTATCTTAATTTATTATTGATTCTCAATCGGCTAAACAGTGTCACCTTGACAATTCTTGGACCCCACAAAGGGTTCATAGTTTGATGGATTTGAGGGTTGTATACATGTATATTGATGTGCAATTGTTTGAGATCTTCTTGAGAACTGCAATGCTCAATAGATTTTATGACTGTAAACATCATCCTGACACAAAAGAGGCTTAATGTTTTACATAAGAATAACTGGAGAAAAAATTGAAAATCTTTAAATAGAGGCTCCTTTCTACCACATAATCCAGATATAAAAGCTGATTTTATCATTAATTTTGTTGCCCAGGTAAATGATGTGGCCCATGGGCCTCTAAATGTTTAAGCAGAATACACAGTAAAATCTTAAATTTCGACAATGATTTTGTTTTATACAATAAATAAATCTTGATTTTTACTCCAGGAAGAGGACGAACATGACGTGTTCCAGGAACAGGTTGAACCACAGATTAATGTTGTGTTTATTGAGGTATTGTAACATATACAACAAATACACTTGTGTTTATTGAGGTATTGTAACATATACAACAAATACACTTCCTTGTTTTTTTTTAAACCTAAATGTTTATACATAATACAGAAAATACATAAGTGTTCTCGTAAGTGTTTGTTGCTTTGGAAATTTTGAATATTATAAATTCATATGTTAATATATGATTGAAAGTCTTATTTGGTAAATAGAAAAAAACTTCTTAAGAAGTACTTTTTTCAACACAAAATTATCAGACAAGCTATATTATGTACTAATTAGATCAGTAACTTCAATAAAATAATAATATCTGTTGACCAGACATCGGCTGAGCCTGCTATTGAGGATCTGCTGAAGAATTGTCAAAAGTACAAAGATGAATTGCGGATGGGAGAAATCGTTAAGGGTGCTGTTAAGGAATATGAAACCCTTCTAAAGAAGGCGAAAGAAACGGGGTGTCAGGTAAATAGTGTTGCGGCAGCGCGCTTAAAACAAGTTATGTACTAGTATTTAGGTGATTTAGTTCAACAAACATACCAAGTTATATTACTGTAAACGGGTGTTGGGTAATCAAGGACATCAACAAACTTCTTTTCTTCATATATGTCGGAGTTCTTGAGATCACCTCTCCAAAAGCTAGTTTTGCAAAGTTTCTTGTTGATTGTATACAATATTGTACAACAAAGGTCGTATTTCGTAATTATGTATAATGTATAGCTATCAATATGCGATGAAGAGGATTTTCTGATCATTTAATCATGATGCACGGAACATATTGTACCGAGAATAATTTATAAATCATTAGTTAGAAATAGCCAGGTAATTTAACCCCTAAAAAAGGTATTTATTATATAATTGATTAATTCCTAGCTCTCTGACTGGCTCATATCCAACTATCTCGATAAAACAGAACATTATATTCACCTGCACGTGACTTAGGAGGTCAATATAACATTTGATTTTCTCTACATTGGACTAAAATAGATCGTCCAATGAAATATGATAATCGTATTTCACAGTGTTTTTCGGCTTAGGTTTAAAACTTAAATCTTCGCTTGATAACACTGAATTTGATATATCTGTATCAATTCGTCGCTGAATCATAAAACAGCAATAGTTGTATATTATGTACCTCAGATATCTTTATCTTTGAAATTATATTTTGTACATTTGAATCTTGTATTTATGTAGAAACAAAAGGGCATTCCTCCACCTAGCGAGCTTAATTCAGTGAATGACGTAGAAAAGAACCAAGCACCATTGCTCTATGCCGTTATAACTTTTGTTTCCAAAAAGGTTCCGAGCTACAAGAGATGGAGAGAAGCTGTGTCTGAATTCATCATACTTACCACATTATCTCAATCAGAACCAAAGTCTTCACAGAAAAAAGTATTTAAAACGCTGATTTAAAAGCGTCAATTTGTAGATAAAAATTGTTCCATTATATACTAAGTTGATATTTGTGCACCCTTCACGGTAAAATCCATTTCATTCATATTAATTTTATCAGAGATCGAATTCTCAGTCTAGATATCAAAATAAAAGCAAACCACCGGCGAAGTCCTACAACAACAGCATTGAGAAATTGTTAGATCAGGACTGGGGACCAGACCGTGCCCCTGGGCCCAGTGTGTATAACGACTACCGCCACCTGTTTACGTGTGAAAGTGTCCTAAGATCAACATTTCCAGAGGCTGTACGTTTTTATATAAAATGTTCACTTTTTAATTTTGTTTTCTTGAAATATTTAATAAAATATCTAAAAGAAATATTGATATTTAAATGATTTGATTTTACGCACATCCGCGGATTATTGTTAAGATAAAAGAATAATATCGGATATGAAGAACATTAACTATGGCAAAAATTAAGATAGCAGAGATCATTTTATATTAGGAAGAACAAGAAGCATTTTTCAACGATTGACGTATTTCTCAATTTGGTTTGATTTTTTCTAGGATATCTTTAGTCTAGTCAATTCTACGATTCGGGGACCAGAGGATGTCCCACCGGAGTTACGACACAAGGCCTTATTTCATTTTCTGCTTTCCTTTAACCGGAAAAAGTATGGAGTAGAACCTTTAGATGCATGGCTGGACTTTGGAAGACTTGTTTTAGCGGAAAAACAACTAGACCTAGCTAGAAAAGCCCAGGTAAACTAACACAATGTACTTCTGGTGAGTTTTAGTTTTTTCCTTCTTAAACTGACCCTAGTGTAACATAGCAATAAATTGTTTGACAGGGACCGGATTTACATCAAAATGTCATAGTGAAAAGACTCGACTTCTACAAGATGCAGAACGAGTTGAAGGAGAAAACGGAGGAAGTTGAAGAACTGTCTACAAGGTTTAGTGAATTAGAGCCCTTTGAGTCGTGTGACCTGACCAAATCAAAAAACTGCTTTTTAACACTTAAAATTTACATTATAAAACATATTAAAGCAAAATTTATTTATTGCAATTGTCATTATTTTGCAGTCTATTTGAAGACAATATACCCGTATATGTATAATAACGCAACATAAAATCAAACGAAACGCAATATCCACTTATTTTCAGACTGGGTAAATTTGCAAGTCGACAGCTGACTGAGGGGAACCCCAACATTGCGGACCTGAGTGACACCCACCGCCCCACAAGACTGGGGGAGATGTACAGTCAGCTGTTTGATGACGAGTGGTCGGAGGCATTCGAGACCTTCAAACCCAAAACTGAAGATGAGGACGACGACATCTTCCCTGACACACTGTATATCCTCCAGGATATGTTGACAGTATTATCAATATCATTCTTTAACGTATAAAACAAATGATTTTAGAACCACAGGTGCTTGAGAACAAGACCGACCAACTCACCCAATCCCAACCCCCTCCATTCCCTAACCTCCAATTAAGTATCTTGACCACCGGGACTATAATCCGTTTTTCATTTAATTATTCTTTTATGACATATTTATAAACTAATTTATACATTCATTGCACAAATTTACTTAAAACAAACATTTTTTTTTTAAAATCAGTCCCTCTCTATATATATTATACAAGAAGATTGCTAACTTCGTCTGCCAGCCTGAAGGCACTGCTGATGAATATTTGTTGAAATATACTATCAAACTACAACTACCGGTAAAAATGATGACCACATGTTGTAGTCCGATAATTTCGTCACTAAATACATGCATGCAATGTTCATATGAATACATTTATTGGGTAAACTGGGACAGTTGTTGCAACTTTTGAACCTATTTATCTTCATACCTTGACCAGTCTTCAAAACAAGCATTATGCTATGGCGTATAGAAAGTTATTTAACAAAACAAGTTATAATTTTGAGGACAAGAGCAAAAGCCTGATTTAATTTCTTTGATCATTTTCAGAATATCTTTGAATTTTGTAAAGACCACTCAAACTGTCAGAAAATTTACCTTGATGAAAGTTTCGCAAATGCAATAGCATTAAAAACACTAAAGGTACGACCAATATTTATTTTCTTTTTAATCAAGATTATCCTGATATATGCGTTTAACTTTGAAGTATGTTTAATCAAAAGTAATAGAAAATAATATGCCTGGTTCTTCTTATACATTACGTCAAATATTTACTAATTTTGCATAAATTCAGGTAAACTTTAACAGGGCACCTAATGAGAAGAGTAAGGGATCAGAAGACAAAACGAATGATACGACCAACAATTCTAACAAAAAACATGAAATGGCAGAAGACAGTACTTCAGACAGCAATGCTTATGAAAAGACAATTGCTACCTTAAAGCGAGATTTTAAAAGAGCAGCTTCATTTGCATCAGTTAAAAACATTACAGAGGTCAGAAGAAAGCATTTCTTAGACCTCATTTAAAATTGTTGCATTGTTTGCATACATCAATAAATCCATTCTTAATGTTTTGTATTTTAGAAATGTTTCATCATAAGAATAAATTCTTCAGTAAAACATTGAAAGGAAAGAAGATTTTAGGAGAATAATAAATACATAATAAAATGAACTAGTACTGCTATAAATATTTCAGTTGTTCATTGCGACTGAGCTCCCTGCCCTGATAGCAGACGAGACTGTCCGAGCGGACGTCCGTGTGTTGACGTATGTGAGGAAGTGTGTAGAGCTTTGTTGGTACATGTGTATGCAGGACCCACCAATGGTGATCATCTCACCCAAACAAGGACAACTGGTGGACAAGGCCTTATTCTCCTTCCATGGACGCCGCGGGAAGATCGTGGAGGTGTGTGTGTGGCCGGCGCTTCTTCTCCATGACAACGGACCCCTGGTGTGTAAGGGATACGTTCTTCCGGAGGAGAGGAATCGCAATAGATAGAGACATAAAATGACGTTTGTTATTATCAAATGGATTCTTTAAAACATTTGTTAAACTTAACTTAAGAGAAAAAAAACAAGAGGGGATAAGAAACGCAGTGAATAACATTTGATTTTTGATAGCTTAAAAATATTAAGATTATATCTCATTAAAAGAGAAATACATGTAGTTAGCCTTTTTGTAATTTCCCCGCTGCATTAGTTCAAAGAACCCACTGGTAATTTTTTTCTCTAACACAATTTATAGTTACTAAACGGAAAAAAAGCTTCGCTCAATCATAAGTAAACTTAATGTTAACACAAAGTTCTATAGACGATAATTTATATGCTGTTTGTTTTCTTTTATTCCTGCAGGATTTAATGGAATTGTGAATAATCTTGAATATTTTGCGTGACAAAATCTATTCTAAACTATATGTAGTTAATGAGTACTTCAGGTTTGCTTTGTTTCGATCGAATAGTTTAGGTCCATAAAGTACGTTGTCGTTTTGTAATTACGAGATTATCATCTTGCTAAGTTATGATGAATAATGATGATATGTGGAATTCGGTAGTTATGCATGGGAATTCAAACCTGATTACTCTATACGTTTTGCCATTGGTTTTTGTTGGTATTGAATTTTTTTTTATTTTTATAAACATTGTTGTGCGAGATATGTTTTCGACAAATGATATGACCAGACTGACTCTCGCACATGAATTTACGTTTATAATAGTTTTATTTAATAAATACCATAGCAATTATTCTGGAACATCCAATTTCCATATTCATTCAACCATATCCAAAGTCGTAAAACTGGGATATAACAAATGACAATATAAAAAGAACAAATAAAACATATCCTTTTTGTCTATTGTTATAATACATTTAATGATAATATTATTACAATGAAATGTTTACAGCATTTAAAAAAATTCAAGTCTTGTTTTAAAACGCGAATGTATTTATGATTGCACATGTAAAAATACATCAAAAAAAGAGTTTATGTTATCTTTAAGGTAGGAAGGCATCATATAAAGTGTTTCTGATTTGTTTCAAGATCTACAAACCATTTTAGATTCATAAATCTTGTATGTAATAACACAATGACAGTTAGAAACAGTATCTGTGCTTTTGCATTCCGTTCAAATTAAACCCAAAATTAAATACTTTCCAAACATTTTCTCAATTAAAAAAATTTGTTGACATCGATCTTTATATTTCCATTGCACATGATCAAAATTACTGTATGATATACATAACTCTAATTTTCAGGGCTTAATTGTTTTAACAATTGGATAAACATTCGACGTTTTGTTCAAATCTTCAGATTAGATGGTGTTATATAACCTTTGTTTTATTGGTAGGCTGTGTTTGGACAACTTACTTAGATTTTTTACTCTACAATAACATATGTTCAAAATAAATTATGCCATCCTTGTCGAGACTTTAGGGATATTTGTGATGGTTGACAGTTTGTTATTGCCGTTTTTCATGATGAAAAGGAGTTCCCCCGCCCCACCCCTACCCCGACATTACCCCGACTTAAAAAGATTTTTTTTTAAATACATCATTGATTACGTGGTTACTAAAAAATGTGTCGATCAGTTAACAATGTGTTAAATATCATAGCAGATCTATGTTTTCAGTTGGCTCATGCTGTGCAAGATAATTGTTATTTCAAAAAAAAAAGAAAAATATACTGGGGAGAAAAATTCTCATGTTTTAAATACTTATACAATTAATCGGTACACAGACGATTCTTTGAGCATAGATACCGCAAGGATTTTTTTGTTATATACACCATACACTAGTGTCGATGATCCATGTATAAGCAGAACTGGCATAAAGTCCGACAACTCTTTCATGTGCATGTAACGAAACCAAAACAAGGATGTTGAAAGCAGATACGAACAAGCAGTGAATTTAGAAGGATTTCTACCACTTATCAACTAAACAAATGAAAGAAGCATTGTAACAGTTTTTAAACGGTAAATAATTTACATAAATCTCATCTGCTAGTCTTTTCTCGCTTTGTGGTTTACTTTGTCAGTGATTGCTCACAATTTTAATGTTCTACTTTCGGTTTGTTTGGTACAAAGACAACCAAACTTGACCAGTATAGATGGCGCAGTCTGAAAAACAACACCCTTTAAGGATTTTTGGGGAAAATGATAGTGACACAGAGGACCCTCCTATGGATCCACAGTCTCCGACACAGTCAACACGAGCTGATCAGGAGGGTAGTATAGACGACACTGCTTCTACGGAGCAACACGTTGAGACAACTTGTACATCACAAACACATGAACCAAAAGTAGATAAATATAAGGACTCGCCATTGCACACAAAGGAGAAAATAAGTGAGAGGCGGGATAAGGAAAAGTTTGCAGTCGAACAGACCAGTGCAGAGCGAGGGGTAAGCTACTATATCATATATATATCGAAATAATTAAATGATGAAATCATGATGATTTTAACAATTAATGATACAATTCATGTTTTTTTTATTTCAGCAAGAAGAAATGGAACAAATAAATCAGCGCTCAGGAAATACACTTAAAAATGACAAAAAACAAGTTGTGTTTATCGAGGTACACTATTTCATTATTTAACAATTACAAAAAAATATGCGGGCCAACTACAATTACGATACAAATACATGTATCTTATATTGATTTTAATTAATTTATACATATCATTTTTCTTTGATCAGAATGCCGATCAGCCTGCAATTGAGGATCTGTTAAGGAATTGTAGCATGTGTAAAGATGAACTTCTGATAGGGGGAAACCTAGAAGACGCTTTGGGGGAATATGAACATCTTCTTAAAAAAAGAGAAACAGGCTGTCCGGTAAATAGAGCTCTATTAAACAACTCGTTTTTTTTTTTTTGCTGTTGCGTTAAAGGTTTATATAAGAATGTTACACTATTATAAGCACTGAACTGCATTCTAAGCATCATTTTATCGTTAGTTTATTATGCGTTTGACCGAAATAAGAACAGGAAGAGCTCAGATCTATATTAAGTACCTTTTTAAGTTTTTTTTTGGCGTCAACAATTTCTAATATGTCGTTAAAAAGAGATAAACAATGAATTGAAATTCTTCAGTAAATTAGATTTATTTTGATTAGAAACAAAGAAAACAAAGGAAAATGTCTTCTGGTGACTTTGAATCCGTGAACGATAGCAACAAAAAGCAGGCTCCGGCGCTGTACGCCGTGATGTCTGCTGTTTCCGACAGGGTTCCCGGCTACAGCAGATGGAGAGACGCTCTATCTGAATTTCTCACACTCACCACAAGCTCTCAGTCCGACCCAGAGAAGAAGGTATATATAAACTAGCCCACGTTTCCACTGAACAGGGTACACTGTCTACTTAAAACAGAGGTTATATTCTGTGTTTATATTCTCAGAGACAGCAGCCTTTTACTAGTTCTCAAAGCAAACGGCCTAGGAAGTCGTATGGAAACATCATCGAGTGGTTGTTGGACCAGGATAATTGGGGGTCAGATCGAGCCCCGAGGCCAGAGGTGGTCAAGGAGTGTCGACATCTGTTTACGTGTCAGAGTAAACTGAAATCAGCATTCCCAGAGGGGGCCGTATGTCAAAATAGTTGTATACAATTCTTTATAACATGTAATCAAATATGATTTGATAAAAAATATTAAATATTAACTTAATTCCTAGTGAAATATCTTGACAATAATATTAATTTGTTTTTTAATGACGTAGAAGTAGACCATTTTGATTGATTACTTTAGATGATGGATTTCATAATGAAATAAAAGAAATCGATGCTATATATAGATCTTTTATGTCTATTAAACTAATAATTTACAACAAAATATCGAATTAAAAAAAACTATGGAAATCATGATATATATGTATATGATATGATGAAAATTGTGAAAAAATAAATGAATCTTTCTGCACCAGTAAAAATGTCCTTGTCATCTCCATATTTTAACCAAGTAAGGAATTGAAAAGAATGCATTTAGATGGTTTTTTTTTAATCCGAAAGAAATTCATTTCATCCTTTGCCTTTTTTAAAGATCTAATCTTCAATTAAAATGTTGGTTTTTTTTAAAGTAGGATTCATTTGGGTTTATTTTGTTTCGGGTAGGACATATTCGCTCTGGTTGACTCTACGTTCAAGGACGCAAACGATGTCCCACATAAACTGAGGCACTCGGCTCTGTTTCATTTTCTGCTTACTGTTGATGAGCGGAAATATGGAATAGAATTATCAGAGATTTGGAGAGACTTTGGGAGACTTGTTTTGGCAGAAAAACTGCTAGATCTAGCCCAAAAGGCCAAGGTAGATAAAATGAGAAACAATTTGTGTTTTAAGAAGTATTTTGCAATCGAATGTATACAAGTTTATGAAAGGATCTCATTTTAATAATTGAATTTCTATTAATTCACGAATTCGCATTCTATGAAAGGGACCCGATCTGAAACAAAATATCATAATGAAAAGACTTGAATTCTACAAGATGCAAAATCAGTTGAAGGAGAAAGAGGAGGAAATTGAAGAACTGTCTATGAGGTTACTTAAAGTTTAAATTTTGAATATACTATTTGTACCAAATACCGTAATAATATAAGACTAACGATAAATTATAGTTTCGAAAAATACAATATGCTTTTGTATGTTGGAAAAAAGAATAAAAATATTGACGTTACAAAAATGAAAAGGTCATGAAGATATTTTTTTTTATGAAAGTCTGTTCATATTCAATCAGATATGTACATTAAAAATAAGAGACAAATCCAAAAGGTAAAGTGTATGATTCAGAAGACATGCATTAAATTCATGTACATATAAATCTAATAACCACCTTATACTGTATACTACATAGACTGAGTAAATTTGCCAGTCAACAGCTGACGGAGGGAAACCCCAACATCGCGGACCTGAGTGACACCCACCGCCCCACAAGACTGGGGGAGATGTACAGTCAGCTGTTTGATGACGAGTGGTCAGAGGCATTCGAGGCCTTCAAACCCAGAACAGAAGATGATGGTGACGATGCCCTTCCCGACACGCTTTATACGCTGCAGAACATATTGACGGTAGTACCAGTTTTACGTCTACGTGTATAGGCGTTGTCCTCAGCTAAACCAATGATTTGGCGCCAATTCAGCAACCGCTTTCTTCTTCTTTTAGAATATCTTCGAATTTTGTAAAGACCAATTTAAGAGACAGAAGATTTACCTTGAAGATAGTTTCGCCGTCACTTTAGGGTTTGAAAAACCAAAGGTATGTTTTCCGTTTTTAAAGTTTTTAAAAGTTTTTTTCTGTCAAAAGAGCTTATATTTAAGATTGCGTCATTAAATACGTATGAATGTTTGTTGTAAAGAGAGACGATGCGGCTTCAGAGAAGGATAGTAAAGTTAACAGCGAATTAATACCTTCTCTGGAAAAGAAAGAACAAACGGAGTCCTTTGGAGACAGCAGCACTACGGAGAAGAGGAATAAAGAGGAAGACGAGGAAGAACATAACAGAGAGACCGATGGAGGAAATGGGTCCTCAGAACAACTTTTAACGCCACCTTTTGCGAAGGAAAATCCAAACAAACTGGAAGCAGATAATGAGGAAGAGCAGAAATATGATCAGATAATGACTACTCAAGAACATGGGGACGAAAATGGCCAACAAATTCTACCACTGGATAAAGATCTGAGCACTGACAACGAAATCAATGCTAAGAAAAACAATCAGGAGCCATCTAACCAAAACCCAAAACAAGAAACTTTAGAAGATGGAAATCGATCCGAGAGGAAACAAGAAGAGAAAGTAGAACCTGGTGATGTGAAGCCAGAGGACAGAGTGTACAGAAACAGTGTGGAGTACCCAAATCTTGTCAGGCACGCCAAAAACTTCAGTAAAGCAGTGGCCTCCACGACAGCCAAAAGCAAATCAAAGGTAAGTAAAGATGTTGTCAATGGTATAATAAAAATAGAGTAATAGGATATCATAGGTATTTATAATATATGTGGATACTATTCTTGAACAACATACCTTTTCAGCTGTTCATAGACACTGAGCTCCCCGCCCTGATACCAGACGAGATCATCCGAGCAGACGTCCGCGTGGTGACGTACGTGAGGAAGTGTGTAGAGCTGTGTTGGTACATGTGTATGCAGGACCCACCAATGGTGATCATCTCACCCAGACAAGGACAGCTGGTGGACAAGGCCTTATTCTCCTTCCATGGACGCCGCGGGAAGATCGTGGAGGTGTGTGTGTGGCCGGCGCTTCTTCTCCATGACAACGGACCCCTGGTGTGTAAGGGATACGTACTTCCGGAGGAGAGGAATCGCAATAGATAAACTGGATGACTTCTCTACCCATATTACATTGTACTTGTTTACCCCATCTATAACATGACTTGTATACTCATTACAAGATCAATAAAAAAAAAGTTATTTTTATGATACATGAAGCCATGAGATTATGTACTTCGTTTCTGATCGAACAGATGTAACTAAAGGTTAAAACTAGCAAGGGACAGTTTCAGATAAAGTACCCGGTCAATATTTTTGTAAAATTGAGAGTGTTGCTACAATTCATGAAATGATTTTCAATGACTAGCATTAGTTAGAGGGGCGTCTCTTGTTAAAATTGATATGCAAAATGTAGGCCCCATATGTTGGGTACATGAGAATCAGAAGTAAAATACGAAACCTTCGGCTCTGACTGTCGACTTTACATAGTGAAAGTGCAAGTTACAGACGTGTGGGAATTAGCTTGGGGAGGTCTAAAAAGCTGAACAATTATGAAAAATTGGCAAAATATGAAGGGTCAACATCTCATAAAAACCAGTATGTAGAAAATTTCACAGGTTTTGACTAGTAATTTTTTTTCAAGAATTGGTGACTGGCCTTATAAAGAGCGAATTAAAGTTATTTGTGCTGAATGGGAACTGAGATAATTCTAGTTACAGAGTTCCGAAGACACGCATCCCCTGGCTACAATGAATTGTATAAAAAAAAACTATACCCGTGCCACCTTCAAAGATAAATGCAACAAGTTGTACTTTGTACTGTTCTAGCCAGTATTATAAGCAATTATTTATAAAGGTGTTTTCAAGTAGCTTCAATAAATACATCTCGGGGGTAATGACATTTAATGTCTAGATTAACAGATAATCACCATTACTAGATATATATAATCATTTCCTTTTTCCTCAACAAATCCTTACTTTAAGAGATCTGTTTTTAATTCAATACACATGTGCCTTTCTGTCAGTATATTCATAGTCATTCGTAGCGATTTTAAATCTTGCATCCTAAAAGCTTCGCTTTAATCTGAGATTTTGATGTTGTCTTTCTTAGTATTTTATTTTATTAAAGTAAAACTGCGTTTTCTCAGTAAGTAAAATAAATGTGATTCTGATATACATTTTTACAAGAATGTAATACAGTAAGTATTGAGTAATATTACGATTTGTATGAATTAGTTTAATCTGAAAAACCGAGAAATATTCGGTTAAAAATATTGCTCTCATATGCAAGATACCATTTGTGGTACAATGTCACACAATATACCAATCCATTCCGTACATACCGTAAAAACAAATGTTGTTCATGACAATTTTAAAGTTGATTTATTGGTCAAATTCTATATACATGTTCATAAATATATAACTTATCTCCCTACTGGAGGTCTATATTCTGATTAACTTAAACCAATTTATGACCAGTTTGTTTTTTCGAACACAACACAACTTGCTATTTCGGTGGATATTTTCTCGAGCTTCTATAATCAATTTATTTGTTGACTTCTGTGTCAGATGTAGCATCAAGATCAGACTTCATGTGGTTTTTTTTTTTTACTTGAAACAACATTTCTAGGTATCAAGCATCAGGTGTATTGTCTGACCATCATACCAAAATGTTGCTTTCATATGCAACGCAACATTTCGCCCAAGATCTATTCAATAAATGGGGGTTTTTTTCTTTGACTTTTGAAATAACACCCTCAAACCGATACAACATAACAACAGGCACCATTACATAACGACGGGATATAAAATAGCCAAAAACTTAATTGCCAACTCATCAAAATTAATGCGCGAATGGTTCGCCATAATGTATTTTTAATTTATCTTTATTTATTTATAAATTTTTGAATGTAGTTTTCCGACGCGGAAGTTATAGATCTAAGGTTATAAAATATACGACACAGCTGTGATAATGTCAGCTTATTTTTAGAAGCATTTTATATATCGGTCAACGTTATCCTTAATAGCATTCAAATTTTACATTGTCTTTACTTTATATGCAGTCGTCACACGATAGAACAAAAATAAATGTGATGCAACTATGCATAATTAAACAATTTTGTTAAATATTCAATAAGCAGAAAGTCAAATCATTTAACACTATTAGTTAAATCAATTTGTAGAAGTCAAAACAAATGGGAAATTTGTAGGTTATTTTTTTAAATTCCAAATCAGATACACATACACAAGTAGTATTTATATTTGAGCTACACGGTATACATATACATTACAAAATCTGTTCAGATTTTGTAATGTACATGTAAATGTATATGTACTGTCAATGTGCACGTGGTCAACTTTTGAGTTGTGTATATTACTATATGTATTTATACATCAGTGCATTTGAAAAGATAGTGAAATTTATCCCCAATGCAATTTTATTGCAGGCACATAATTTACAAATTCTGTTTTCTCTGTTTTAAACCATCTTCCTATCTCATTAGGTGCATGTAATTTATATAATATTACCCATTCTAAATTTACAATATAGAAGAATACCACTTCGTACATCTAACTGATATTGATTTGTAGAGCTTCTACAAAAAGAAATATGTAAAAATATTACTGGCAAACACCATTTACTTATAAATTTATACAGACATTATCTGTTCATAATGTTACTGAACTATGTAATTTTTAATTATACAGGAAAATAACTATGTCTTGCAATTAATAAGTGTGAGAAAAATATTCTCAATAAATTGATTAGAAATATTCTCCATATCCTCCCTATGTTTGAATTAATACATATATATTTACTCTATCTTTAGTTAGTATTATACTGTTTCGGCATTGAGCCTTCATACTGTAATGCCATTATATATATTGTCATACAGTAAATGCTATAAAATGCATGTCTCATGCGAGATGTCCAAAACAAAGCATTTTGTGTGCATATTATTCCGTTTTCGCTATACCCCTGACTACGGCATATCAACTTAATTTTTCACCTGCAGCTAACCTAATATTAGTGACCCTTGTTGGTCTCCATACACTTTCGTTTTAAATCATCATGGCAGATAAACCAGCACCGATGGTAAGTATCTTTTACTGTAAATATCAAGTATATTTCCGTTTAATTGTTCTTGATAATGTTATACTTTAAGCTTATTCTTTTCACTTATGATTGAGAACTCATTTTATTTATTTATGATTAACTTTCAACAGTACTTTCTCTATTGCCCATTTGAATAATTAACTTCCTTGCCTTCAATCGGAATACATTGTGTACAATAATAACTTAATTTTAGTTTGGAGACATAGATTAATTTATATAGCGGGTCACTTAAACTAGAAAAAAAACCATTAACCTGTGTTATATTCGTGATTTTTCTCAAGAAGGAGTATATAATGGAAGTTCTGAAGCGGTATGAGAATGATAAAAATTATATCCAAGCATTTCAAGAATATAAAGACCTAATGGCAGCAAAGGCCCAACTCTCATCCAATGGCCATGGGATCCCAAGCTTCGGGCCAGTTGTCCCATTCAAAGAGGAAAATGTAACAGAAGAACAAAGAACTTACAAACCAAATCTAGCCCAGATACTACTGGACGCTTGTATGCACCTTGAAAAGAATAGCACCTTGGCATGGAGGGAATACATTGATTGCATAGAGAAACACAAAATTGCAGTATGTGTGTCATATTTTTTTCAGACAACACATCATCTCCCCTCTCTCTCTCTCTCTCTCTCTCTCTCTCTCTCTCTCTCTCTCTCTCTCTCTCACACACACACACATACACACACACACACACACACACACACACACACACACACACACACACACACACACATTACAGCATGGACTATTATCCCATCATTAGTTATTTTCCGTACTCTTTCTTTGGATCTGAATATTTTGGTAAATAATCTGTATGAAATAACTACACCTTGCCCAAAAACGTACAATCAACATTTTTTATAAGAATGAGCGTTTATTTAATTCAACAACCTGGATTGTTCAATTTTAAATACATTTTAATATTATAAATTTAAAATGTTCGCTCTTCCAAATAGATTTGTTTGCTTTATTGAAAAAATCTTTAGATATCATAATCAAAACCGTGTGCAAAAACTATGGACTTCTTTTAAAAAACAGGTAATATGAAAATTAATATAGCGCTAAATATACCTGTAATTCTAAAATTACCAGTTGTCTAAAACAAAGTCAATAAGACATGGCACAGACATGACAAAAAACATACTTTTACACCTAAAACAGCCTAAATAAACAATATCGATGGGCATACAAGCATAAATAACATTATAAAATACTTTTAAATTACATTTGCAAATCCTGTAATCATAAAAATCATATTAATATCTAAAAATAAGAGAATGAATAAGTGCTATGGAGTAAACACGTCTAAGTGAATTGTTCATAAAACAAAAATGACAAATATTTTAAAAGCTATTTTATAAAAATTGCCTTTAATGTCCTTTAAATATGTTTAAAGAGTGTGCCTGTTTCATTTTATTACGAAGAGCGTTCAACAAGTGCGCTGCTACCCCGCTTAGCTGGCGTTTTCTGTATGTCTTTGTCTGGATTTTTGAAGTCATTATGCGTGAAGTTGACTAAAAAGATAGTTAGGATGGTGGAGCGTTGATAGCCTGGCCCGAGGTTATAAAACTTTCTTGAGTACGATCTCGTACTCCAAATCGTACTCCGTGCTCCAAATCATACTCGTACTCAAGGTATCGAGGTCATAAAACTTTTTCATACTCGTACTCCGGCTGAGTACAAAACGGCGATTTTCTGAGTAAGCTTTGAAGCTTTCTGAAAGTCGTACTCAAAACATTTAATCTAAATAAAATGCAGTGCAAACATATACTATTGTTCATATTGTAACGTTCTGTATTATATGCTGTAATTTAATCATATATACATGTATATGAATTAAAATGGAAAGTTTCTACCATTTTATTAATGAGATATCTACATGTAGATATAATGGAGGTAAATTTAAGAGTAAGGGCGAACTGCAACCAAGATTATCAAAATAACTTTTAGATAGTTTGCTTCATTAATTAATGTACATATTCATGTAAATCTACATACAAAATACTATCGTTGAATAGCTGGACTTTTTAAGAATTCTGTTTTTAGTCAAATACGACCCATACACCCCATCATTTAAAACAAAGTAATCAATGTAAATGTATCGTTACTAATCAATTTCAATCAGATGTACTTGCTGGGTCCCTTTTTTGATTATAGTGAATATGTAGGTTAGTTCTAAACATTACAAAGGATGGGGGATGCATAAAAGTCTAACTTTCTATTGCTTACTTAGTAATCAATTATCATTTATGTTCATGCCACAAAACTTGGAAAGGGAAACATTTTATAGAATAAGCTGTAAATCAGTGGCGGAGTAAAGGAGGTTGCACCCCCCCCCCCCACAGTCCTCAAAAAAATTGTCCAAATAAAGTTAAATCATACTCCTTCTGGCAAAGAAAATGTACAACTTGCGAGTCTTAATTATCTTTTTTTTAACTTGGGGGATTTCTCTACATTAGACTGATTTCAATGGTTCCATATGAAGAAAACGCTTGTGTTCAATGGTGTAACTAAAAAAGCCAGAAAAAAAACATTTTGGTTACGCTGTCCTTGTGTTCAAATATGACCAGTCACCCATATACCCACCTTTAAGTAATTGGTTATATTAACTAGTGTTTTAACGACTCTTCCATTGTTATTATAATATAAGCTGGTATATATAGTTATCTTTTATTAAAACTTTATTAATTTACATTGTCCCATTGAATTTGATTTTTTAAACTGATTAATTTACAGTCATTCGAAAGAAAAAAAAAATAAAAGGATATGTTTCTTGGATTTATAAAAGACAGAGGGATTTTATGACTACAAACCTTTAAAAATTGTAAATAATTTTATTACTTTAGGTATACTGGTAATCACGAGAAGAAATATATCAAACGTCTATTTGAATATCAAAGAAATTTTACCATGGAATATCACCTACCTTACGATCTTTATTATTTATTACAAATTAAAACATCGAGAGCATAGACATGTCTAAGTATACGTAAGGTGAAATGCATTGTTTGGTTTAACATTTGATTATAAACGCTCGAATATAAGGATGGTGGGTCCCGGTGACCCCATAGTCTTAAGTATTATATTAGTATATTTCTACAAATGAATATTTAAAAATAAAATTTGGTGTTATGGCATCAAATTTTATTCTTAAATACACAGTTATGGAAAAACATTTAGTATGATCGACGTATATATTATGCTTGAGAATTCGGGTAATTTACAGTTAATTAAAAGCTTGTTTATGTAAAAAAAAAAATATATAACACTTTAATTAATCATAACCCGCATGATAGAAACTAGAAATTATGAGAGAGAGAGAGAGAGAGAGAGAGAGAGAGAGAGAGAGAGAGAGAGATGAAGGGGATTATTGTTATTCTATGCAATCGATTGAAAATACATGTAATACTTGTGATAAAATAGCTTCTTCGCATTTTCCTGTGAGAGATTTTTTTCTATATAGCTTAGCTGTGGGAATATTCATCTCTTAAATTGATTTATTTCATCAGCAAGTAACTATTTAGATAAAGTAACCAAATATTTATGTCAAATGCATCAAAATTAACACATGTATTTCGAATTTTAAAGATGAATAGGAAAAGGCTTGCTCAAAAATATCAAATGACGTTACTTAAGATTAAAAATGACACAGTACGTGTATGTATAAATTCTAAACACACATTTTCAAGCCTTGATTAAGTGAGAAAAACTTGAACCATCGATAAAACCCCACAAAAAGGGTTACAGCAACTTAAGTACACAGTTTTCTTGAACACATTGTTTCGGTTTAACGTGGTCCTCATATTGGAAATTTCAACAATATTTTAATTAGTGAATTTTCTTAAACTCTCGTGCACATTCCCAAAAATATTGAAATGAGAAACTTTACGTGTGTCCTTGGCTTTTGGCATATGTTCATTGATGCAATTTCAACCCCAACCCCCACCCCACCCCTTCAAGATATTAGATGGGGGTTTTTTCACAAGAATTAAGGCAAATATAGTATGTTGCAATTTAATTAGAATACCCATATAATTTCCTTAGTGTATACTTTCTGAGTGTGAAAATAAACGGATCTTCTGAGTATTTTTGTGATTTTCCCAAGTATATGTTTCTATGTTTTAATTAAACTCTTCCCTGTATTTCCTTATACAGGAACTGCTCACTAAATATCTTAAGAGATATCCACTTGGGGCAGTGACTTTCCAGTTTTGTATTGGCGTCGTTTCTGACCTTTTCCTGGCATGTAAAATATCAAAATCGTTAAAAAGCCAGGAAAACTTAAGATATATCGAACTAAAATCTATGTTGAAATACTCTCTTCATATCCGTGCAAATTCTTACTTCTTTCTTTTATATTCATATCGTTCCTTACAACATAATTATACTTAATCATCATATGCATAAATCACTATCTGCGTCTCATGAGAGAGAGAGAGAGAGAGAGAGAGAGAGAGATTTGACATAAATACATTTTGTTGATAATTTTACCAATTACACTGGATTTATCGTCCTTGTTGCTCAAAAATTTTTAAGTTATAGATGCAGACGCATCTCCATGCTTGCAGATGAAGAAGGTAATGTGTACATGTACATGTAAATAATGTGTTACATTTTGGTGATAAATAATTAATCTGAATACTTGTACAGTTTGCCTACATGCCAGGACTACTTACATGAATTATTGTTCTCTGTCTTTCTCCAGAGACGTAAAATTTCATCGATTGGCTTTTGGAGCTTACTCCAAATAGTACTCAGCTGAGAACGTACTCCAAAACTTTTATAACCTCGGTTTTTAGAGTCGTACTCAGTGGAGCACATACTCGGAGTACGAGCTGGAGAATGAGTATGGAAAAAGTTTTATAACCTCGGGGCCTGGTGTCAGTATTTTGAATTGCGGACGATTAAATTACACAAATATGGAGATCTGCCAGGATAAGGGTGATATGTTCCCGTCCGATATTCTCGTAACAAGACGAGCTGCAGTGTTTTTGGACTGGTTGTATTCTTTCAAAATTACTAGTATGCTTTGCAACTCCATATAGGAGACAGTTCTCGTAGTCCAGTCTGGCAGTGAAAACAACGTTAACCGTGGTTTTGTATGTTTCTTTTGTAAGGAAACATCGTTTACGGCCAGTGTTGCACATCTGAAAATGACACGACTTGACGACCGAGGATACCTGTTTGTCCATAGTAAGGGGTTAGTCGAAAATTAAAATAACACCTAGGTTCCTCAAACAAGGCACACATTCACTGACATAATTACCAACATTAAGCTGAAATTATAGTAGATGCTTCTGATTCTGTTTTCTGGCGAAGATTATTAATTTATTAATTTGTGTTTATCTCAATTTAGTTTAAGTAGATTCGATGTTATTAAAGAGCCAATGTCGTTAAACACTTAATGCACGTCTTGTCGAAAGAAATAGTCGGTCCAATTTTTTAGTAGTCTGATTTTGAAAAGAATACACCAACACCAAAAGGAAGCATACGAGAGTCTGACTTGATAGATCCAATGGTGACACACTTCCGCCTGTGTAGGAATGGTTCAATCCACTGTCACGAAAACCATATGATACAGTCGGGCGTTGGGACAGTATGCCGTGGTCAATGACATCAAAATCGGATAAATCCAATTGACCAATCTGCTGAAGATTGTTGGTCCAGTGCTGTAACAATATCATTGTGGACCTTCATAAGGGCTGTTTTTATAGAGTGTCTGGTGTGGATCTCACAGAGAATTTGCATCAAGGTGACCATCAATTCTAGGAGCCAGAACTTTTTTCAGCATTTTTTAGATGAAAATCAATTTTGATACGGGTCGAACGTTTTTCAACACTTCCTTCCTTGTCAAGCCCAAGTGGTCGAACAAAGCCCTCCTTTATGGTGTTGCGATGGGGCCACTTCGATCCAAACTAACGGTATTTTTTTTTTTAGATATTTAAGGCCGAAAGCAAGAAGTGACGAAATTATTGATTTATGGTGTTCCGATGGGGCCACTTCGACCTTCGCACTTTTGCCTTTAGGTCGAGTTGCGAGAGTGCGAAGTTGCGAAGGCGAAAGTGCAAAGTTGCGAAGGCGAAGGAGCGAAAGTGCGAAGATGCAACGGCGAAGCGCGAAGATGCGAAGGCGAAAGTGAGAAGTAGCAAAGGCGAGGAAGTGATACTACTATCGTAGTGAGTAGCGCCGGCGAGCAACGCGAGCTCTAAGAACCAGTGTGCGCGGGAAAAAGAACGAGCTAAACCTACAGTTCATCAAACAAATTTTTTGTCTACGTCCCATAATGCTCTCTAATGTTTTCACCCGTGGTGCTATGCCAAGATTGGCCGACTTTTAACTCGTAATTTACGGTGTCTTAAAGTTTGAAGACATGTTTTGAGTACCGCATATGCTTTGGCGAGACTCAAACGATTTGTTACGTGCTTCCATTCCTTCGTATTGAGTCGAGAAACGTAAACAAAGACGAACAAAGTCATGGATGACGTCACAGTGCTCTCGTGCTATATTTCCCGCGATAAATTTAGAGGTTGATCAAACATCTGTAATGAGTGTACTAGCTATTTCAGTATAGACTGCGATACCTGCCTCATTGACATATGATTTGTTTTAAAAAAATTTATACAATTCAAAACTTGTAAATACAGTAAATTGAAGATTACTTGCGTTTTATCATAAGACAGGATCAGATAGTGCGCGAAATCAAAAGTGGAGGCAAAAATACAGTTGATTATTAGATGGAAAGAAGGAGTACGGAAAATAACATACAAATGTTTTCTAGTGATTGTGTAAATCAGTATTAGTAATAGTGCTGGATTGGACTGATTAGAATGACTGTAAATATTATATAATCTTTGAAATTGTTGCTGTTGTTTAGTTGATTAGTGCTTGTTTAATGTTATGCTTTGTTTTGTTTTGTTTTTTGTTTTTTTGTTTTTTGCGTTCATTCTAATTCATTCATTTCTATTCATTCTAAAACAGTAACTTTAAAATGTAAACAAAAACATGACGTCAGCTGTGTTTTTACATAACAGAATATTGTAAGCTCTGTATCTCGCTTAAAAAATGACGTCTGACACTTAAATTTTGGTTGAATATTAGAAATGTCTTTTATATGCAAATAAACTCTTGCAAAACATCCGAAAGCCAAAAATATGATAAAAGTTGTTGACTTTTCATAGTTGTCATTCTTTTTCTATAGCGGCCTCGTTTTTCAACCCAAAAGAAGGACTACATGAGAGAAGTTCTGAAGCGTTTTGAGAATGATAAGAATTACGCACAAGCATTTCAAGAATATAAAGACCTAACGGCAGCAAAGGACCAACTCTCATCCAATGTCCATGGGATCCCAAGCTTAGGGCCAGTTGTCCCATTCAAAGAGGAAAATGTAACAGAAGAACAAAGAACTTACAAACCAAATCTAGCTCAGATACTACTGGACGCTTGTATGCACCTTGAAAAGAATAGCACCTTGGCATGGAGGGAATACATTGATTGCATAGAGAAACACAAAATTGCAGTATGTGTGTCTTATATTATTTTTCAGACAACACATCATCTCCCCCTCTCTCTCTCTCACTCTCTCTTTCTCACACACACACACACACACACACACACACACACACACACACACACACACACACACACACACACACACACACACACACACACACACACACACACACACACACACATTACAGCATGGACTATTATCCCATCATTAGTTATTTTCCGTACTCTTTCTTTGGATCTAAATACTTTGGTCAATAATATATTATTATAGTATTATAACTAACTGGAGATATTCACTATATCTTAAATCAGGAACTGCAAAAACGTGGCAACTGGCTAATGTCGTTACCACCACTACACCCAAACCGGTCACTTTAAATACTAGCTCTAAAAATAGCACACTTACCCGACACTCGTCACTCACATACGGTAACCCGTTCATAACAAAAAGAAAGAGGAACACAAATATAAACACCATTATATACAAAACTGAATCAACTTTATTACAATGAACAAGATAGCTGTATTATCTGTTAACTGACTCGACAGTCTTGGTACAATTAATTTGAACTTGGGAGAAATAGGGATTTTATTTAAAATATTAAAATGTTGTATATTGTTGAATTTCAATTATTTAACCTAACTAAAAGCTTTATTATCGAACTACATGTATCTTGCACAAGTATACAATTTCAATCTTCCTGTTCACAGGTAAATGATGAATAGACCCCTTCACGGTAACTGCAGTACTGCTCTTTTGTGGGGCAAAATGTCTACATACGGTAGTTTGGTGAAATATGATGTATCTCGAATACTTTGATATCTCGTAGTTTTTAAGCAGTCCCATCTAGTTCTGGATAGCAAAGTTTGACTGTATCTACTTACTAAAACTTCAGCTTTTTAAATTTACGCTGCAAGAAAGCAGTACTACAGTTATCGTGAAGGGGTCTATAAAGAGGTTTAGTAACAGCTGATGTGTGCAACTGAAAAGTGTTAGATCTACGATGGATTCCTCTAAGAAAATATGTGCATTTCATCATCAAAAACTGTTATAATGACAAATTATAAAACTGCTTTTTGTTTATTTTTAAATGGCAGCCTACACCCTCTGCAGGCAATCCAAAAATGTCCATTAAAACATCCACTGGCAATATCAAGTACTATATGAGAGAAGTTCTTAGGGAATATGAGAATGACAAAAATTATGAACAAGCATTTGAAGAATGTAAAGACCTGCTGGCAGCAAAGGGCCAACTCGCAACCAGTGTCTATGGGATTTCAAACCCAGGACCAGTTGTCCCATTCAAAGAGGAAAAAGTTACAGAAGAACAAAGAACTTACAAACCAAATCTAGCTCAGATACTACTGGACGCTTGTATGAACCGTGCAAAGAATAGCACCTTGGCATGGAGGGAATACATTGATTGCATAGAGATACACAAAATTGCAGTATGTGTGTCTTATATTATTTTTCAGACAACACATCATCTCATCTCATCTCTCTCTCTCTCTCTCTCTCTCTCTCTCTCTCTCTCTCTCTCTCATATTACAGCATGGACAATTATGTCATCATTAGTCATTTCCGTACTTTTTCTCTGGATCTAAATACTTTGGTCAATAATCTGTATGAAATAACAACGCCTTGCCTAAAAACGTACAATCAACATTTTTTATAAGAATTAGCGTTTATTTGATTCAACAACCTGGATTGTTCAATTTAAAATACATTTTAATATCATAAATTTAAAATGTTTAACTATTCGCTCTTTCAAATAGATATGTTTGCATTTAAAAAAAAAAAATCTTTAGATAATTAAAACCGTGTGCAAAAAATATGGACTTTTTAAAAAAAAAAAACACGTAATATAAAAATGTATATAGCGCTGAATATACATGTAATTCTAAAATTACCAGTAGTCTAAAACGATGTACGCTAAGATATGGCACTGACATCACAAAATGCATAATCCATGTAAATCCAACATCTGACATCTGTATAACGACTTGTTTCTGCCTTTCCATACTTTTTCTCCGGTTCGATGCCATGTTGGTTTGCAGACGATAATTGTTTAATACGGGAAATAACTCAAAAACTAACAACGCGAAAGCAGAAAACAGTCGGAGATTCGTCGGACGATTTTTCTAATTCTGGTAACGTAGAATCTACCTTACAGAAACAAACGATGTTACGGTGGCCATTTTGCAGACTCAATTATGGCACTCAACGATAAAACAATTCGTTAACAAGTTGCTGTCCTTTAAAAAAGGACTACAATACGTGGACAATTTGCATGTGTTTCCAACGAAAACGTGAAAGCCTTAAGATTATCAGAGATTCCACCCATTCTAGCCCCCTGCTTGTAACCACCAAATTTGTACGTTGTATTACGTATATGTATAGCCCTGACATTTTATCTCAGAATTTAAAGGGTTCATACTTCTAAGATAATTATGATATATCTATTAATGAAGTTTGCATGTAAAGTATCAGGCATTCGGCGAATTCTGTTAACCAACTTTTATTCGCTTGCGAAAAATTTCCACGAGGTTCGCGAGGGCCTCGTTGTCGCGAATATTTCTCGCAGCGAACTATTCGTTGTCGTATGGTTGTTAAAGTAAGACTGGTATGGAGAAGGCTTGGCCGCAAACCTAAGTCGTAGCGAACCAATTTATCAGAAGTAAATCGCGAAATAAAGTCGTCGTGAATAATAGCGAGAGAAACGAGCTCTAAGAACCAGTGTGCGCGGGAAAAAGAACGAGCTAAACCTACAGTTCATCAAACAAATTTTTTAACTTGTAATTTACGGTGTCTTAAAGTTTGAAGACACGTTTGAGTACCGCATATGCTTTGGCGGGACTCAAAAGATTTGTTACATGCTTCCATACCTTCGTATTGAGTCGAAATACGTAAACAAAGACGATCAAAGTCATGGATGACGTCACAGTGCTCTCGCGCTATATTTCCCGCGATAAATTTAGAGGTTGATCAAACATCTGTAATGAGTGTACTAGCTATTTCAGCATAGACTGCGATACCTGTCTCATTGACACATGATTTGTTTTTAATTTTTTTTAATATAGAGATGATATAAATATACAATGTATCTTCGCAAGAACCATACTTTACTCCATTTCTTTTAGCTAATTGTGCATGCATGTACAGTAGGCAGGTAAGTACATGTATATGAGTAGGAAGGAAATAAACAATAGGACATTTTGAAATAAATAAAAAGGAATAGAGAAAAAATACACAGTTAAAAAATGTATGTAGATATTGCATATAGTCAAACCATTGAATTTAAAGGTGGGAAATTACACACCTACAAACAGGACCAGGCACTCTCTTTCTCTCTCTCTCTCTCTCTCTCTCTCTCTCTCTCTCTCTCTCTCTCTCTCTCTCTCTCTCTCTCTCTCTCTCTCTCTCTCGGGAGAGGGGTAGGGGGTTGCGCTGTATGTATAATAACCATTCAAATAAGTACCTTTGGCATACTTATTGTAGAGCAATACTCTCTCAAAAATTCTTTGACGTTCGTTGATACCTGACGATAACACTAGGTTGACAATGATGAAAAGTATGTGTAATTCTTGCTGCGCTCGCGAGAACGGTAGCACCGTAAAACATATTAGCAGGTTTACCGTATTTGCGCACACATTACGATTTGCACTAATTTGTTAACTATGCGGTGACAGCTTTGTGTAAATTAATTTCATATTTTGATGCATTTTTCTTGAGATTTAGACTTTTAAACAGTGACATAATTATTTAATCATACTTCAATGCTTAAAAAATTTTAATCGGGAAGTACTCTAGCCTCGCCTACCATAAAAGTAAAGTTAAGTTACATGTGTATTCGGAAAACAACAAAATATTGCAAATATGCTGTTTGATGCATATTTTAGTTTCGGTATAACATTAACTTATTTCATAATACTGACATTTCATATCACATGCCGATCATTTCTTTGAAAGGAATACTTTGTTTCTGTACTGTTTACCGACATCTTTACAATTACAGCGCCTTTAAACTTATGTGTGCATATGGCATGTAATCCTGATCCCGATTCAGATAAACGTGTGCTTGCCTGGTTCTCTGAGCTACCCATTACGCACAGGAACCAGGCTAGCTCATAGCTTCCCCATAGCATCCGGTTAAACCTCGCTTATATATTTTCTGCGTGGACCTCAGGGTCCACGCAATAATATTTTGGAAAGATGGTGATACAACCATAATACATTACAGAATTCAGCAGATAGAAGCAGAGAATTCATTGCTGCACAGGCCCCTGTAGATCCAATAATTGATCAGCTGCCTACAGAATTCAGTCCAGAGATTCATGCTGAAGCAGCAAACACAACGGAGGCATATGAGTATCCAACAAAAAAGAACAAAGAACAGGTAAGCTGCATTAGTCATAGTTTTGGGGTTTTTTTGATTTTTTTTTGGTTTTGGGGGGGGTTTTCGGACAATAAATGATTCGATCAACTAAACACTCTATAAATATACTTTAATTTATTTCTCCGTAGAAACAAACTCTGACACTGTTTGAGTTATTAGATAAAGAAGACAACAAAGACTCGGATGAGTTTGAGGAGGCTCAACAGGATCTTGTCCACATGTTTACCTGTCAGGCCGTACTCAGGAGCTCATTCCCTCATGCTGTGAGTTCAAGTCCAGTTGTGTGTGTGTGTGTGTGTATATATATATATATATATATATATATATATATATATATATATATATATATATATATATATATATATATATATATGATT
Organism: Magallana gigas; assembly: GCF_963853765.1. NCBI lineage: Eukaryota > Metazoa > Mollusca > Bivalvia > Ostreida > Ostreidae > Magallana > Magallana gigas. The sequence continues at coordinate 899,813 of NC_088854.1, read as the reverse complement.
TTTATCCAACGAGTTGTGTATTTTCAATCCCCTATCTTTGGCGAGGAGATAGAAAACAACGAGTTGAATAAAACCATATACCATCATAAATATTGAGTGATTCTTTTAAGTACATGTTTTACAGCGTCATTTTTTAAACCTCAATCATTTCTGTAAACATTCTAATTGTCAGTCCACAACACATTTACTACAAGACGTCAACAACTTAAGGAATGAAAAACATTGGAAGATTAACAAACGTGCATTTTATTTTTTAAATTTTCTAGCATATTTTCATCAATGTATGAAAAAATGAAACAGCATGAAAATTTCATTTTTGAAATGGTTGACAGTTTGTTATTGTCATTTTTGGGAGTTGATTTTAATCAACTTTCCTATGCAGTTACTCAGGCAAACCGAAAGTGAAACAGTGTTTGGACCTAAGCACAAATCAACACCGCTGACAACATTTAGTTCTAATCAATAAATTCTATGTAATGAGTTCTTAAGCATTGTTCTTCAAGGAAACTCATTTATAGATACCTTGTAAATAGTCAGATTTTAAATGGTACGAACAATTTAATAGATATTTTTTGAAGTCGTACATTTTATGTATTCCTACCCCAGAGATCCATATAGTCTCGTTCAACCAGACGCTCGACTGTCTTCGTAAATCTCCGGCAAGCATAGATTCTCTGTTGCTTGTCGGAGATTAACGGATACAGCTGAGAGTCTGGTTGAACGAATGCTTGAATCCATACAATTTCTCATAGCTATTTCGATTACTAATACGTAGTTTGATGGAATAATATTTTGAATATTACACATCATGATTGATATTGGGTTTTCACGAAATTCCTGTAGGATTCAGATTATAAAAATGTGCGTAATTCAAATACTTATAGGAATTTTATTGCCACACTAAATAACATATCGTTGATTTTAAAATAAATAACAATCAATAAAATCAACTCCCGTCAGTACTTCAGTACTTTGATTCATTTATTACTCTTCACTTTTATATTGAGCTAACCATGTGATCACAAATAAAAATATGAATTCCAATGCTGATAAAAAAAATTTCATGTAGTGAACAATTCTTAAATTTAAAATCCGATAGATCTGTGTTAAATAGATTTAGGCAATTTAGACATACAAAACATTCGGCACTGTAGAACTGTAAAACTATATTATTATTATGAATTCTTTTTATAAGTAAAATGCGTAATTTTCTGAGTACCCAACATCTAAACGTTGTAAAATAATAAATGCCTATAAATATTGTACAATAACTATTACTGACAAAAATCTTTATAAAGTAAAATATGAATGTATTTACTACTTTTTAAATAAGTGAAAATGAAAATAAAATACAAGACGTTGATGAAACAACAGCTATGTTAAGAACGTCCATATAGAAATATCTATATTTGACACAACCTGTTTTCCTTTTAAAGATCTAAATATTCTATTTCGATTATTTGTTTCACACAGAAATTTCATTTTTATATTAATTAGATATATTGCTATCACATGGACAATCCTTAGTCGCCTAGCCTATAAAATGCATTTTGGTGAGAGAACAATTAAGGTAGATTTGGTATGATCTACCTACTGATGATAGATTTAGTATTCACTGTGCGGTTTGCATTTTCGTTAGTCCAGCTGTGTACGACAACTGATTGATGTCTTGCGCGAGTGCATAGGCATTGTTTAGACAAATTAAAATTAAGGCAAACAAGCTGTGTGCATTCTGCGGCCGTTGGCCTCGGGCAATAGAACACACTGAGCTGTTTCCTACACCAAGGGGGAAAGATTCTGGTCTATTGACTGCTAAGGCATTAAATAATTGTTTTATTACCTATCAAATTTAATGTTTAGTATTTTGTGTCCACAATTCTAAATTACACAAAGTTTTCATACCACTATGAATTCAGGTCATTGTTTATCAATACCAAGATGACCTAAATGATAAATTTTAAGAACAATAGGGAAAAAACATAATAAAGTTATCTTTAATCTTGTAGTAATTAAACTTTTTTTCTTTCCAAATACGTTACCGGTCAAATAGATCGCAGTCTATTGACCGGCGGTCCTATTGACATGCAGCTCAATAGATCACTTTCAAACCTGTATACACATACAAAATAGACGAAAATTTTTAATCTGTACTAAAAAAAATTCCTTTTGATTAGGTAATAAATATCAATATTAACATCATGGTTCGTTTCTATGAATTTCTAAATAACTGTTTGAAAATAGAATATATTACAACAAAAGTTAAAAATTTTGACTTCAGTGATGTAAACGAAAACATCTAATTGGAAACCTTTCCAAATTTCTGGAAAAACGCTATCTTAGTATGAGTGTAATCTAATGTATTAAAAAAATATGTTGCTGACTTCGTTTTTGTGGAAATTGATAAAATACTAATGTCCGGTTACTTTTTCATTGTAAACTAAAGAACCCGCAAAATAGAACAAAAATGCTGAAATCAGTTATTACGGCATATCAATCTTGACGTCATATCTGAAAAAAGGGAAGTCAGTGCTACTGCAAACACACCCCTGCGAAAGTGTTTAGAATGTTTTCTTTATTGTTGCTTAGTATGTAATAAATACAGAGGTGCTCGAATAAAGGTTCACGAGACTTCCCTGAGATTTGTTCAGTTTCTGTGAAATTTCGAGTGGAAGTATATAAGTGTTCGGATAATATTCTCAAAATATATATGTAAGTTCTGGTCGTTTTTCATATCATATCTTACTTTGATTTATGTTAAAACATGAAAATCTATGAAGACATGTGTTTCATTTCATCATCTAGCGGTCATTTAAACTGAACAATAATATTCAGAACAGAGTTAACGTTCGTGTTCAGCCATTCTACATGTGGTTAAATATATAAACATTCGGTTGCTTAATAAAATCATAGCCATGTTTGATGCTTTTGGTGTACAATACCATGCTTTTTAGAGAAGATTGGACGTCTGTTTTGTATAAAAACTTAGATATCGGGTCATTTTCAAGGAACATTCTGCATAAAATAGTATATTCTGTTTCACTATTGATGCTATTATTATATGTCTGACCCGGATCGAAAATTAATCCTTAGAGGATTATTTGTAGTAACAGCAGTAAAAAACTATATTTTCTAAAGTCAAATTTATTTCTAGAACTCATTTTATCCACCAATCAATGAAGATAAAGCTCAAAATCAATTAATGTCTAGGTTTTTAGATTTCAGTACAAGTACCTAGATTAGAGGAAATATACTATAAACACGAGGCACGATTTTTACTGCGAAACACAAAGGGTCAAATAAAACCACGTGGTCTAAATTTAAATGACAATAACATTTGCAGGGGTGAAACAGCCTAATCAGAAACAATGTCATTAATATATAGAGAAAAAGTAAAGGCCCTAATATAGATCCTTGAGGTACAACAGATTTTATAAAACCACATTCTTACGTTTCTGTCAAACGCGAGCTAAGGCCATTGCAAGTTTTTTCTTTGTTTAGCGTCCACCCAAAACTCAAAAACCTGTCTTTCTATCAGGAAAAAACCACAAACCTTAGGGGAAAACCACAACTTTAAAGGTTCAACAAAATAAAATTTGTTATATATTTGAAGTAGTTTCCTCATTTTGTGACAAAAATACAAAAATAACAAATACCTATTATATAATTTCCATTTTGAATGTTTTTATATCTGATTTCTGATCCGGATTTAAAACTGCGATCCTGGGCCCGACATATGAAAAAGCGATCTAATTTAATGAACAACAATTGTGGGTTATTTCAATTTTTACATCTCAAAACCAATCCGTCCGCGGACGCTTAACATAGAAAAAAACTTGGAATGGCCAAATGCTATTTCAATATAATACAAGAAAGCATATATTGACGCAAGCGTCGAATGGGCCGCAGAAAATAATTATTGTATGAATCATCATTGATTGTTTACATAAAACACACCAAAGAGAAGAAAATAACGAGTTGGTTTACTAATTTTTATGGTAAATTTTAATATATTTTCAGCAACACGTTTTGAAGTTTAACATTTTACTATTATTATTAAGAATCGAGTTCGTTAGCATTTCTAACGGTAATTGTATGACCATTGCCATAGTATGAAGTATAGGAGAACACATTGATTTGTATGTATTCTAATACAACTGATATTTCATGAATCAAATATATCATTTATATAAAATTTCATTTTATTCAGGTCTTTAGTATTTCAGGTCTTTAAGTATGTCCCGTTTACCGATCCCGATACATTGTTTTGAAAAGAATGAAAAACTCTGAAATTTTCCGAATATATTATAGTCTCGATAAAAACGCACCTAACACGACAGTGTACGACCTACTATACATTTACAAGTAAAACAAAATATGTGTAATATTTTTTAAAGGACTAAAACATATTTCTACATGCAAATTTACTTTTAATTCATTAAAAAATAAGCATTATATTAATTCTATAAAAAAAAACTATCCCGCAGAAACGCAATTACAATATCTAAATGTATATCAAATAACGTACCGCCTTCTGGCGGCTCATAATTACCGATAAAACAAGTAAAGTTTACATTTTTATTGTAATTGATATATGCTAATGGTCTCTGACCCTGGCTTTTTTACTTCCGATCTTCAAAAATCTAGTGTTAAGCAGAACAGGTGCTTATGAGTGTTCGCCAAAAGTTATGTTACTGGTATTAGTAAATTTTGTGAGCGCTCGGGAGCCATTGGTCTTTTAAACACTTTTAACAGTTAATACCGAGCGCAGCGAGAGGCGGGCGAAGCCCGCCTCGCGAAGCGAGGATTAATGGTAACACGTATATATAAGAAAATCAGTGAAAAATGAAAGTTGAATCAGGGGTACTAAGGCCCCAAAAATTTTCTTCCAGCCATGGGCGCCGCCATATTGGCCGCCATTTTGTTTTTGAAAAGTTAGTTCGATCATTGATTGACTGGTACTTATCGATGTTTATTGCCCCTAAACTCGATTTAATAAGTTCCAATGGTTCAATAGAAGGTAATTTGAATTAAAAGAAATTAAAAAAGAAAACAAATAAGTTTTAATAGTGCTTCAATCAAGAAACACGACTTGTTCTATGTATGTCTTATCAAATTATCAGATGGAAAATGAAAACATTAACGCCAAGGAACTGATCTTTAAGATTCTGAATAAAGTATTCAATTTTATTACATTGGCATTCATATGAATTAAATTGATGAACAATGAAAGAAGAATTAAAAACAAATTCCGAATCACGTAAGTCTCTTCGGCTATTTCCGAAGACGTTTTACGTCTGAAATATGACGTCATAATGTAGACTGAGCACGCGGCATTTAGTTTAACTCTGACGAATGATTTGAGAGGGCAATCATGCTGGCGGATCCTACTGTGTGCGTTTTAAATAGATTTTATTATACAAAAATCAAACTGCACTGTGTTAAATCTGCGCTCGGTCCAACGGTCACACCGTTTACATATTATTTTTAAAATTGATGCGGGGTAGATGTTTTACAATTCTACAGAATCTATTACAACATGTGATAGTCAACATTGATAAGGCGGAGGATGTACCGGAGAATGTGAGAGACAGACGGCTGTACAGATACCTGAAAAACCTCAAACCAGAGACGTTTGACGGTCACTACAGCGATATCTGGAGGGAATATGGAACACTGCTAATGGCTGAAAATCTTCTTGACCTTGCAAAGATTGCTAAAGTAAGCATTACAGCTGTTTATAAATCTGAGCTTTTCTGATCACCTATTTTCTGTCATTTGTCTGTCGGTTTGTCTGTCCACCACAACTTTTGACAATTACGGCTACTCTAGATCCACTCGCCAAGTTTAAACTAAACTTGACATAAGGCTCGCCTAGTCAAAGGAATTCCATATTTGTAAAATCGAAAGGTCAGGATTCCACTTATGGGGAGAATTTATTATCTAATGCTGAAAAATACTTTTTACTATTACTGTTTTTCGTCTAGAACCATACTAGGTATATCAGACACGACAACTTTTTATATGAGGTTTTTTTTTATATAAACATGCAGTAAATTCTGTTCAGATCGTAGCTGCAAACATGTATATAAATTTATATCGATAAAGTATATATATAAAGATATTTGGAATAAAAAAGCTTTTTTTGTAAAAATTGTTTAATGAAAGTGTTTCTATCTTAACTTCTATCTTAAGGTCGATAGAAATATTGCTAACCTAGAGGGTTGTTCAAATAAATATTGATATAAATAACGATATAATACAAAATTTTGATAAGGTAAAAAAGGCTAAGACGGTTAATTTTTTATATGTGTATGGTCATTTACAAACAAGAGGACGATGGGCCACATCGCTCACCTGAGCAACAATAGGCACGATAAATTCAGCTTAATGGAGTCATAATACAAAATAGCTGTACATTGTAGTAGAAAACATGTTGATCCTGTAAACATAAAAAAAAAACCACTCCCCCTTGAATATCTTGTGTTTATAATCATGTCCCTTTTCTAATAGGATGGTTTGTAGTCATATCACATGTTGAGCATCGCAGTTCTCAACAAGATCCTAAACAATTGTTTATATATGGGATATAAACCTAATCTAAAATCAAACTCTGAACCAATTGTGAGACCCAAGAATCGTCCAGATGCGAGATTCTAAACAATTTTAAAGAATCAGCAATATGTCAAAATGCTTACATATAATAAATCCATATGTGATAACATTTCAGTTTCTGTGAAAAATTAAAATGTTTTCCTTTGTACAATTGGATCCCCAAAGTGGCCCCACCCGACTCCTCAAGATTTTGATTTTAACGGATTTGAATCTACGCTATCAAAAGTTGCTTTCACTAAAGTTACAGCTTTTCTAAGCAAATGGGTTTTAGAAGATTTTCAAAGATTTTTCTCTATATATTCCTATTTAAAAATTGGACTCCACATTGTGGCCCCACCCTACCCCCGAGGGTCATGATTTTCACAATTCTGAATGTACACTACCCGAGAACTCTTCAACATAAGTTTCAGCTTTCCTGGCTGATTGGTTTTTTGAGAAGAAGATTTTAAAAGATTTACTCTATATATTCCTATGTAAAAATTTGCCACCCCCCCCCCATTGTGGCCCCACCCTTGATTTTAATAACTCTGAATCTACACTACCTGCGGATGCTTCCATATAAGTTTCAGCTTTCTTGGCTGATTGGTTTCTGAGAAGAAAACTTTTAATGATTTTAATGAATAATGAATAATGAATAACTCTAAATATTCCTATGTAAAAGTTAAACTCACATTGTGGCCCTCACCCTAGCCCTGGGGGTCATGATTTTCACAATTCTGAATTTACACATCCTGAGGATGCTTCCACAGAAGTTATAGCTTTCCTGGCTGATTGGTTTCTGATAAGAAGATATCTAAAAAAGTTATTCTTTATAATACTAGGTAAAATTTTGACCCCCCCCCCCCCATAGTGGTCCCACCCTACCCCTGGGGTCGTGATTTTCACATCTTTAAATCCTGAGGATGCGTCCACATAAGTTTCAGATTTCCTGGCCAAATGGTTTTTGAGCAGAAGATGTTTGAAAATTTCACGAACAATTTTCAATTATTTCTAATTAACTCCCGTTGTAAAAAGACGTGGTCCTGAATTTTCACAAACTTTGAATTCCCTTTGCCTAGGGTTGCTTTGTGTCAGGTTTGGTTGAAATTGGCCCAGTGGTTCTGGAGAAGATGTGTAAAATGTGTAAAGTTTACAGACCGACAAAATGTGATAAGAAAAGCTCACTTGAGCTTTCAGCACAGGTGAGCTAAAAACTTGGTTTTCCTGACAATATGTCTCTGAAGGGCTGAACTACCTTTTTGCGCAATTATTTGATGATAAGACGAATACGTACAAGAAATTGTTGGTTTTTTAAATCCATATTGAAGAAAAATGATTACAGCTGATTTTACAAGCAGACGTAGCATGTTTACCTGAATATCAAACACATTTGTTAAACATTACTACTTCAATATATATATATATATATATATATATATATATATATATATATATATATATATATATATATATATATATATATATATATAATTTCGGTTTACAGGGTCCAGACCAAAATTTATATGTTGTTGTGCGGAAGACACAATTTTACGAGATGCAGTCGGAGCTTCAGTTAAAAACCCAGGAAGTGGAGGAACTCTCTACAAGGCAAGTCATTACATATCAAAATGATATGTTAAGTTTACTTATTCAAACTTTTTTAACAGTTGACTGGAATGTATATTTTTATTAATTTAAACGCAATATTTCTAAAGATTGAGTCGCTTGAAGTCAAAGGACCATTAAGACTGGAGAGATGTAAAGTCAGCTGTGCTATGACGAGTGGTTAGAGGCATTCAAACCCGAAACTGACGATAATTAAATAATTAATTTATTGGAACAAAAGCATTCGTAAACATTTTAAAATACAAAAGAGATTTTTTTCACAAACACACAAACTACAAAATACAAAGTGAATCTTTACAGCGGATTAAAATTACCACGCAGAAGCTCCTTTATTTACAATAAACCTTATAAATATCGCATAAAGAGGATTAAATTTTGCTGTTTTGTTATAATTCCTTTGTAAGCCATTCTACTACCAATTAAGTGCTGATATCATAAATAACAGTTATAATAAATGATTTGTCAATGTTTCAATTGTCTTGTTTCATTTTTGGGAGTTGATTTTAATCAACTCTCCTATGCACTTACTTGGGCAAAGCGAAAGTGAAACAGTGTTTGGACCTAAGCACAAATTAATACTGCTGATAACACTTAGTTCTTGAAAATAATCGATAAATTCGATGCTATGTATTCTGTAGCATTGTTTTTCAAGAAAACTTTTTTATTAATACCATGAAAATAGTAAGATTTTAAATTGTACAAACATTTTACTGTCAATAGATATTTTTTAAAGTCGTATGTATTCCTACGCTAGAGTTCAATGTAGTCTCGTTCAACCAGACGCTTGGCTGTCTCCGTTAATATCCGACAAAACAGAGTCTGTCTTGCTTGTCGGAGATAAACGGAGACAGCCGAGCGTTTAGTTGAACAAGACAAGAGTTCAATCTTGCCTGGATCCATACCATTTCTCAGAAATATTTCGATTACTGAAACTACTTGCCATGCAAAATCAGATATCGTTGATTTTGAATAAATGATAATCGATAAAATCAACTCCCGTGAGTACTACAGTACTTTTATTAAACTTATTGTTGAAAGAGTTTTCTGTAGATTTGTAATGCCCCGATCAATACAACTAGAAAGCGTTAAAGAAAACATCTAGATATGATGAGGATTCACATATATGACTCCTAACAACTTTAGATTGATATATTAAGCCAATATGGACTACTTTTTGGGAGTTGATTTTAATCAACTCTCCTACACAGTTACCCTGGCAAACCGAAAGTGAAACAGTGTTTGGACCTAAGCACAAATCACCACCGCTGACAAGACTTGGTTCTTGACAATAATAGAAAAATTCGAAGTGATGTATGCTGAAGCATTGTTTTTTAAGGAAACTTATCTATAAACACTTTGAATATAGTCAGATTTTATATAATACGGACAAGTTAGATATTTTTGTAGTCTCATGTATTCCTACGCCAGAGTTTAATATAGTCTCGTTCAACCAAACGCTCGGCCGTCTCCGTAAATCTCCGACAAGCAAAAAGGCTCTCTTGCTTGTCGGAGGTTAACGGAGACAGCCGAACGTCTGGTTGAACGAGACGAGAGTTCGATTACAATAGTGCTTGGATCCATACCATTTTTAGAATTGTTTAATACACAGTTTATAATCCATCTTTAAATATTACACAACATGATTCAGATGGGGTTTTTGTCTATATAGCTATTTAACTATATAGCTTGAGTTAGCTGTTAGCTGTTCTTTTATCTCTGATTAAAGCATATAACATCTCTATAATAGTTCTGAAATAGTTGTATACTTCGAAGCTTTCATAGAATAATACAAACCGGTAGGGGACTTGTATTGCTTATGCAATACTGAATGCTTGTTCTATTAATAACATTAACACAATTTCCTTTTAAAAATCATGAATGTAGGTTTGTTTTACTTCATACCCGTAAAAGATCATTACGATGATTAAATTCTCACATATGCCGTATACACAATGACGTTAATGTTGGGTATTTATTTCCTTATATCTCATTCAATTTTGAACATGATAATTCAAAATTTATGATACATATCAGTATCAACAAGAAAAACACATTGATTTGCTTTAATTAGAGGCTTTTGAACACTATCATTATCCACTTTACATTCAACTGATCTCTTTTCCGTAATAACAGCTGCATCCTTTGTATAAGGGGACGTACCTGATGCCGGGATGGCAAGGAGACGTAAAACTCTAACTGACCCAACCCCATTTTTTTTCTTTTCTATAAACCTTCCTCTTGCTTTTTTGACAGAACATGTCACCAGTGCACACGTTCTTTGCAAAGAACAAACTGCATTTAATTTGCAGTACTTCTCCCACAATTGTTTTATTTCCTATGTGAGTTCTGGAAAGGCAAACGCAAAAGTTTTTGCTCGGCATGATTTTTGTATTACGTGGCACTTGACATGCCTCAAATAACACAGAGTGAATGTTTCTTGTCCTCAAACAAAGCGTGCTTACACTAATGTATAGTTACGATTGATTGCTTTCAGTTCAGTACATACTTTTTCATAAATGTCTTTACTTTTTAGAGCAAACGTGCAAAAAAGGAAGAAAATCGGAGTAAAATACAATATGCACAATCCTGTATTTATAAAAATTAAAAAGTGTTTATACAAACCGATAATTTTTAAAAAAGAAAGATAATGTCAGCATGTGCAATCGAACCAGGACACAAAAAACCTTTGGGTATATACTCTGTTGAAGATTACGCCAAGCGGTGGGTAAAATCTGAAAAAGAAGAATTGAATACATTGTCAGAGTGGGTTAAAAGTTTCAGATGTATAATTATCGTATTAAACGACTGAGAGGTCACATGAAAACCATCTATCCTTCTGTTTTCAATAAAGCAGAAGTGAGAAAAGAACTAGACAGATTGCATGATCAGTATGTACTGGTCCCTGCTGATAAGGCAAGTAACAACATTGTCTTTGTTTGTAAGGCACATAATATTAATTGCATTGTCAAAGAACTAGGTTTTGATTCTACACATGGTTATCCTCCTTACACCCACTACTTACACCCATAGCAGCCTTTCCAAGCAAAATGCTTCAAAATCATAAATCTGTAATGGATATCTTTAATATTCCCAATACACAAAATGAATTTTATTTACCTTATTTGTACTGGATTCAAAAGCTTCAAAAAGACCTTACAAACAGGGATATATAGCAGGTTCCAGTTAATGTTCTACCAAACCTCTCTCTTTACTCCTTACTTAATTTCTTACAGTAGTAAAGGAGAAACTTCAAGAGTACTGCACAACAATATACTCTAGAAGTGGTGTGAATCAGATGTGGATATTAAAAACTCTAAAGAATTATAAGCAATTTTGAGGTCACAAAATCTTACCAAAACCAATTGCATCAAAACGTACGATTTTTCAACGCTTTATACAACCATTCCCCATGACAAATTAAAATCTAAAATCTTTGATATCATCAACAGTTGTTTCTTCAATAAAAATGGAAGTCGTAAAAATGCTTACCTTGTCATTGGAAATCTAAAAAAATATTTTGTTAAAAACCATTCTGATTGCACACACAAGTACTCTGAAGTTGACATAAAAAAAGATGCTTTTGTTTCTGATAGACAACATCTATGTAGTTTTTGGAACTCAAGTCTTCCAACAATCTGTTGGAATTCCCATGGAAACCCCATTGTTAGCAGACCTATTTTTGTATTCTTATGAAACAGAATTTATTCAAAAACTAATCACTCGCTGTGGCCTTCAACTCAACATTCAGGTATATCAACGACGTATTATCAATTAACATTTGTTATTTCCATTCTTACGTCGACATAAAAGGTGCCACATAGTCTGCGTCATCTGTTTCATATTTGGATATTTTACTAAAAATAGACATTGATGGTAACCTAACAACAAAACTTTATGATAAACGCGATGAGATCAATTTTTCTTTTGTCAACATTCCTTAGCTATGTAGCAATATACCTTCATCACCTGAATATGTTGTTTTTGTCTCTCAGTTAATTCGATACGCAAGGGCATGCTCTTTTTATGAACAGTTTCTAAGGCGAAGCAAGCTACTGACAAACAAGTTGATAAAACAGGACTATAAACAGTCTTTTTGAAGTCATCTTTTCGGTGGGTGTGACCGGTCAGCAGAAGATGCTCACTCCTCCTGGGAACCTGATCCGACCCCTGTCTTTTTGGAGGTCTTTTTTTCATAGACAAGTTACCCTTTTAATAATGAAGACTTTTTATTACAGATGTTCTAAGTTTAATCATAACCTCCTTAATAAAATCATTAATTTATGATATTATTTATAAAATTTTACATTAATAATTATATAATTGATATAACTATCAATTAACTTTATAAATAAAACTTCGGCTTTTTACCGAAAGGTTCTACTTTCGGTTTGTTCGCAAAAAAGTTAGAACGGAGACGATACAATGGACCAATTTTGGGCCACTTCAACGCTTACCAATTATTTTTTGTGAATCTGACAGTGACACGGAGGACTCTCCAGTGGATAAGTCTTCTAAAGAGTCAAGAACAACAGATCAGGAACAAGTAAGTGACACATCGTCTACACATCAACAAACAGTGACATTTTTTTTTCATTCAGACTGGCTTACACAACACCTAGAAATTGTTTTTCGCATTCCTAATACAGCAATCAAACCAAAGCCAATTTGTTCCGTGTAATATTCTTTTAGTAAACATCAGAAAAATACAACAAAACTAAAGCTTTCATAAATACGCATTATTTCCCTTTTGTCTTTGACGACCGTCATATTAGTTTTCGATTTCTATCGCTACGCTCACCGCTACACACACCCTATATAAGGGCGTGCAACTATCCATGCTTCCCCTTATTTCGGTATTTCATTCACCCGGACACGTTTTGAGTCCATTGAATTGTATAAAGAACAATTATATTTTTTTAGTAAGATGCGTAAATATGAATTAATTGAGCGCATTGAGGTACAATTTTCTTTTCAACATCTATAGGATGTTTTAAATAAAATAAAAAACCTATCATAATATATATATGTATTTTTAAAATACAATAACTAGTAAGTAGTTGAGGAAGAAAATGTACCTATATGCTCTCATAGATTTTGATCGCTTTATAAAGTGGGGGAAAGGGCAGAACGAAAATATTGGGAAATGGAAGTTAACAGTGTACCCCTACCAAATGTTTAGTTTTTTATATCTTGCGTAGGATTTTTTTATTCTCGGTAAAAATGATATTCCATAAAGGTACAATATTAAAGATTACGTGTATGCAAAAATAAGTTTAAAATTCGAATACTTTACAATATTTTTTTTTGTTATTTTACCGAGGGGCCATAAGGTATAATATCTTTTGAACACCTATTGTTGCTCAGATGAGCGAGTTGGCCCCATGGGCCTCTTGTTCATTACATAATACATGTCTGATACTGCACTTTAAGATCTGTGAAAGACTTGTATGAAATTCCTTTATGAGTGTTTGCTGATTTTTCAGTCATGATCTTGAATTAATGCGAATTAACCATTTTCTGCCACACTATTTCTTATAAAGTCTTGTGCAAATACATGATATATTAAGTCTTGTACAAATACGTGATGTATTAAGTCTTGTACAAATACATGAATTATTAAGTCTTGTACATATACATGAAGTATTAAATCTTGTACAAATACAGGATGTATAAAGTCTTGTACAAATACATGAAATTATAAGTCTTGTCCAATTCCATGCAGTATTAAGTCTTGTCCAAATACATTATGTATTAAGTCTTGTACAAATACATGATGTATTAAGCCTTGTATAAATATATGATATATTAAGTCTTGTACAAATACAGGATGTATTAAGTCTTGTACAAATACATGATATATTAAGTCTTGTACAAATACACGATGTATTAAGTCTTGTACAAATACACGATGTATTAAGTCTTGTACAAATACATGATGTATTAAATCTTTAAATGTTTTTTTTGTTATGTTTTTTGGAAGCAAAGTAACCATTTACCACTGATATTGAAAAATGTATGTAAATATATTTGTGTACATGTGTGAGTGAGTATGCATGTGTATAAAATTTATAAAAACTGAATTTATTAATGTCAACATTAGTATAAGTATGTATGGAACAAAAACAAATCATTAAAAAAAAAAGTCTTGTACAAATACATGATGTATCAAGTCTTGCCCTGATCCATGCAGTATTTGTGTTGATACTGCACTTTAGATCTGTGAAAGACTTGTATGAAATTCCTTATGAGTGTTTGCTGATTTTTCAGTCATGATCTGGAATAAATGCGAATTAGCCATTTTTTGCCACACTATTTCTTATCAGTCATTTTGTTGTAAATAGATAGTACAGCTGATAAGTTGCAGTTGAAAACCAATATCTTAAAAGATTAACATTTAATTAAATATAAATGAAAAAATATTATCATACGATACGTCAGTTATTATAAATGATAAAAAAAAATATGGTTGGATTCTTAGAGTACAAACTTTTATTTATTTAATTTTACACACATCAAATTTACGAAAATATGCTGCAGTGATACCAGGCACATTGATACAATGACGCAATGCTCAAACAAGTCAGAATATCACTAAAATTGAACTAATAAGCCATATCTAGCAATTTATAAGGCAGTAGATAACATAGAAGTAGAAAATGACCTTTTTAGCATACTGATGGCAGTTACCCCTATCTAACAAATAAAGAATCATTCTTTGAGTATAATGATGTGCTGAAACCAACTCGGGCATTTTAGTTGTGTAGACGTTCAGGTTTATTCATACTATTCAACTAAACCATATATTCTAGAAAATTGGTCTTAACATTTTAATTCTACTAAATGACGTTAGTAATTTTTCCTCTGTAAAAAATTATGTTATCTTATTATAAAAATATAGAGTCTGATATAATAGTCTGCCCTCCATTATTATACTTTTTCCTATCTTCATTGTATATATTGTATATTTATGCTTATTTACTATTTATCTACTACTTATCTATTCATTTATAAAATGTACCTCTGACTTTTGAACTGTATATAATGGTTGACCTCATGTAACATTTCATGGTTTGAGCGAATAAACTGAATTGAATTGAATTGTAACACAATTTATAGTTACTAAACGGGGAAAAAAAGAAGCTTCGTTCACCCATAAGTAAACTTAGTATTAACACAAAGTTCTATAGAGAATAATTTATATGCTGTTTGTTTCCTTTCATTCATGCAGGATTTAATGTAATTAGGAATAATCTTGAATATTTTGCGTGACAAAATCTATTCTATACTATCTGTAATTAGTGAGTACTTTAGGTTTGCTTTGTTTCGATCGAATAGTTTAGGTCCATAAAGTACCTTGTCGTTTTGTAATTACGAGATAATGTTACATTATCATCTTGCATTTGTGAAGATGAATAATGATATGTGGAATTCGGTAGTTATGCATGGGAAATCAAACTCAAACTGATTACTCTATACTTGCGTTTTTGCAATTGGTTTTTGTTGGTATTGGAGTTTTGATTATTTTTATAAACATTGTAATGCAAGATCTGTTTCAGCACTTGAATTTGCATTAATGATAGTTTTATTTAATAAATACTATAGCAATTATTCAGGAATATCCAGTTACATATCCATTTAACCATATCCAAAGTCGTAAAACTGGGATATAACCAAAGACAATATAAAAAGAAAAAACAAAACATATCAATTTTACCATTATTATAATACATTTAATGATGATATTAAAAAAATTCAAGTCTTGTTTTAAAACTTAAATGTAATTACAATTGTACATGTAAGAATACATCAAAAAATATTTTTTGTTGTCTTTAAGGTACGAAGGCATCATATAAAGTGTTTCTAATTTGTTTCAAGATCTACAAACCATTTTAGATTTATAAATCTTGTATGTAAAGACACAATGGCAGTTAGAAACAGTATCTGTGTTTTTTGTATCCCGTTCAAAATTAAACCTCACGATTACATACTTTCTAAAAATTTGCTCAATTAAAATGTTTTACATCGATCTTTATTTTCATTGCATGTGATCAAAATTACTGTATGTTCTATAACATTCTAATTGTTTTAACAATAGTATAAACAATCGACGTAATGTTCATATCTTCAGGTTATATGTGGGTTAACTTTGATTTATTGGTTGCAGTGTTAGGACAACTTACTTAGTTTCTATACTCTACAATAAAATATGTTCAAAATTATGCTATCCTTGTCGATATTCATAAAACCTTACCTTCTGCGATACTATATTAAAGAGATTCTTTGACGCATTGACTGCACGCGTGAACCATCGCTGTGTACGGTAGGAAAAAGTATTCACAGTGTGTCAAATTCACGGAGTTGCCCATGAAAAACTTTTCAACATGCACATAAACATTAATTATATTCTTGACAAAGAGCACACAGCGGGTGCGACCACAGGTGCTTGTGGACAGGATCGACCCCCCCCCCCACCCCTAAGATTATAGACCCCCGGGACGTTAATATTATTTTTTTTTATTAAATTATCCTTTTATGACATATATCTAATCTAATTTATACATTCATTGCCCAAAATTACCTAAATCAAATATTTTTTAAAAATCAGACCCTCTACATATATAATACAAGAAGGTTGCTAACTTCGTCTGCCAACCGAGAGGCACTGCCGATGAATATTTGTTGAAATGTACTATCAAACTACATCTACCAGTAAAAACGGTGACCTCATGTCGTAGCCCGATAATTCCCTTCACTGAATATATGCATGCCATGCCCGTGTAAATACATTTATTATGTAAATAGGACAATTTTCACAGACAAGTTGAAAGTTTTGAACAGATCCATTTTGAACCAACGGAATGTATGCTTTTGAAAATAAATTATTTAAGGTAAAAAACACATAAACTCAAAATAAAATATTTTATAGTTGAATTTTTATTTTTGGGAGTTGATTTTTAATCAACTCTCCTATGCAGTCACTCGGACAAACCGAAAGTGAAACAGTGTTTGGACCTCAGCACAAATCATTGCTCCTGACAAGACTTGAAAATAATTGATGAATTCGATGTGATGTATGCTAAAGCATTGTTTTTCAAGGAAACTTATTTACAAATACATGTACCTTAAAAATAGTCAGATTTTAAATGGTACGAACAATTTAAATATTTTTTGTAGTCGTATGTATTCCTACGCCAGAGTTCAATATAGTCTCGTTCAACTCGACGCTCGGCTGTCTCCGAAAACCCTTGTCGGAGATTTACGGTGTCAGCCGAGCGTTTGGTTTAACGAGACTAGAGTTCAATATAAAATAATTGCTTGGATCCATACAATTTTCGAGAAATATTTCTACCACTGATACATAGTTTGATTGAATTAATTTTATCTTTAAATATTATTTAACATGATTCATATGGAGGTTTCTCGACATTCTAGTCGCAAAGTTCAAAAATTCATATTATAAAAATATGCGTAATTCAAATTAGAAACTACGTATACATGTACTTGTCATGCAAAATAACATATCATTGATTTTAAAATAAGTAAACATCGACAAAATCAACTCCCGTCAGTTCTTCAGTACTTTGATTAAATCCATGTTGTCTTTATTGGAGGTCAAGTATATTGTAATGAAATATTGCTTGATAACATATCCATTATTCATTTTCATCAACACATTTTAGAATATCCTGCTGAAAAAGACAGTTGTCATTGGTATAATGGCTGCAAGACAACACTAGTGAATTGAAACTGTTGTTACCACAAATGGCACACTCCAGGATTACACGCTTTCCAAAAACACAACTACGGCATGCGTCTATAAAGGGATTCTTTGGAAGTCTATGTTCTGAAATGGGGAATTTCTCTTGAAGATTCCATTATATTAAAACAAAAACTTAAAAGTTAAAACTTCAAATCTTCAGTACTAGAGACCTGTGATTTGACAGTACAACATGGAGCAATTGTAAAGGACACATAATTTGTACATTATTTATTATCAATCTATAGTTATCCCTAAATTACTTGGCTTTTGCATTGTATTGTAATTCTCAACATTTGCATATATGTTTGATCTTTGTAAAATATGTTTGGTGTACAGTACAGTAAGTAAATACATTCTTTCAAAGTTTTAAACATTTGCCAACAAAATGTATGAACTGCAATCTGAGGATCATTTAGAGGTCTGCAATTCTCCACAGACATATAAAATCACTTTGAAATCATCCTCTTACTGTGAAACTTGAGAATATTTTAAGATAACTTCAAAATCTCTTGATTGATTACCGTTTTTACTACACATTGTCCAGATAAAAATGACACACGGATTACTTAATTGTGTAAAATACTGTAATCAAGTGATGTTCAAATATAACTTCTGTATTTTGGTGAAACATTATTGTAAAGAATAAAATACTGCAGTTTCAGACGTTCAGTTTATCAAATTCTAATATTATAATATTCTTTCATCATGTTGATGTCAAAATGACTATTTTTAATAAATCGGCATAATAAATGAAAATGTATTCCTATAATGTCAGCTTGTATATAAGTATCAACTGTTATATGAATGTACTTCACAAAATAAATGTTTTGATGTTTAATTGCTTTTCTCATCTAATCTTTATTTAACGAGGCCGAGTACAGAACGAGTACGCACGTTTTCGCGCAGCGTTTCATTGTGACGTCATCTTTTTGCTTGGTTGACGCCATGGCGTGATAGTTTCAACTGCAGATATTCAGCGAAAATTGTTGAAAATATCTCGTTTGATGCGTAAAAATAATGTTATATTGTGGAATAAACATAAATGTCTCGAAGTATAAGCTATATTTGGGCTCGGGTCGAAAACGTGAAGAGGGTTCAGCAAGCCAAGCCTTCTGTTACGTTTTCTTTACCCGCCTAAATATAGCTAAATTCATATATTTCAGACAGTAACCATGTATTTTATATCAATGACCCTTAATATGTGATGTTATATATTTTTTTTATTACTTAAATATGTCTGAATGTTTTAATAATACTATTAAGATCACCTTTTCCGCTTTTGTCAAATAAAAAATAGCCATTATCTGACGAATCTGGGAAATTGGGCATACAATAATCAACTTTGATAAGACCCCTGGAACAAACCAGGAGGTAAAAGGTTTTTTTTATTTGACCATTAGATGCCTTTTAGCAATAACTTTAATATGTAGAACAGAAAAAGAAATCCCTAGGGCAGAAGTTTTGAAAAAATGTAAAAAAAAAAAAAAAAAAAAAAAAAAAAAAAAATTTGCAAAATTGATACATTTCAAGCAAAATCCCATAGGGTCCTATGTTAAAGATTAACACACTTTGAGATGACCCCCTAAACAAGCGGTGTGGTAAATGTCTTATTTTTTAATCTTAAAATAATAATTATATCAGTAGAAATTCATGTAAAAAGTTTCATCCAAAAATCTAGGGCAGAACAAATTAGACCCGGCCTCGTTAAGGCATGATCCAGACTAATCCGGTGCAGTAGCTGAGTATTTCCACATTTACTACATGTATATACCTTAACTGACATATTATAATAGTGTTTTCTGTTATCAAACTAATTCTTAAAAAGAAAATAGTTATAACACTATGACATTGACAACTTGCAATCATGCTTCCGCCTATTAGTACTTTCAGTACTTTGATTTTTATTACATATGCCATATAACACCAGTGTCTATGATCCATGAGTTGAGCATAAGTCCGACAACTCTTTCAAGTGTAATGAAACAAAAACAAGGATGTTGAAAGCAGATACGAACAAGCAGTGTATTTAGAATGATTTATGTCGCTTAACAAATGAAAAGGCATTGTAAGAGCTCTAAAACGGTAAATAATTTACATAAATCTCATCTGTTAGTCTTTTCTCGCTTTTTATTTTACTTTGTCAGTGATTGCTCACAATTTTCAGGTTCTACTTTCGGTTTGTTCGATACAACGACAACAAAAAATGGACCAATCTGAAGAAAAACACCCTATAAGAACTATTGGGGAGAATGACAGTGACATGGAAGATCCTTCTGTAGAACTACAGTCTCCGACACAATCAAAACAAGCTGATCAGGATGGCGTTACAGACCACACAGCTGATGTTGAGACTCCCTGTAAATCAGAAACACATGAACCAAACGTTGAAAAACATAAAGACTCGTTAGTGCAGACAGAGGAGAATGTAAGTAAAAGACAGGATATGAATAAGTTTGTAACAAGACAGACCAGTGCAAAGCGACGCAGGGGAAGGTTGTACGTACGTTATTCTATACGCTATACGCTATTACATCAAATAAAAAATTTATGATACGGTCCATGATTTTTATTTTAGCAGGAAGAAATGAAACAAATAAACCAGCGATCAGAAAATACTAACAGAAAAGAAATAAATCAAGTTGTGTTTATCGATTTACATTATTTCAATATTTAACAAATTACATGATTGTTTAATTTTTAAATAAAAATGATCATTTATAATTACAATCCAATGCAATTATCGTCTATTGATTTTAAATAATTCATACATATCTATCTGTTTCCTTGATCAGAACGCCGATTACCCAGCCATTGAGGATCTGTTAAGGACTTGTAGCTTGTATAAAGATGAACTTCTGATTGGGGGAAACCTAGAAAACGCTTTGGGGGAATATGAACATCTTCTTAAAGTTGCAAGAGAAACAGGCTGTCCGGTAAATAGAGCTCTATTAAACAACTCGTTATTTATTTTTTTCTGTTGCGTTAAAGGTTTATATAAGAATGTAACACTATTATAAGCACTTAACTGCATTCTTAGCATCATTGTATCGTTAGTTTATTGTGTGTTTGACCGAAATAAGACCAGGAAGAGTTGTGATCTATATTAAGTACCTTTTTATGGGATTTAAAATTGGGGTTTTTTTGGCGTCAACAATTTCTAATACCGGTATGTCGTAAAAAAGGAGATAAAAAAATGCATTGAAATTCTTGATTAAATTAGATTTATTTTGATTAGAAACAAAGAAAACTGTCTTCTGGTGACCTTGATTCCGTGAACGATAGCAACAAAAAGCAGGCCCCGGTGCTGTACGCCGTGATGTCAGCTGTATCTGACAAGGTTCCCGGCTACAGCAGATGGAGGGACGCTGTATCTGAATTTCTCACACTCACCACAACCTCTCAGTCCGACCCAGAGAAGAAGGTATAAATAAACTAGCCCACGTTTCCACTGAACAGGGTACACTGTCTACTTAAAACAGAGGTTATATTCTGTGTTTATATTCTCAGAGACAGCAGCCTTTTACTAGTTCTCAAAGCAAACGGCCTAGGAAGTCGAACGGAAACATCATCGAGTGGTTGTTGGACCAGGATAATTGGGGGTCAGACCGAGCCCCGAGGCCAGAGGTGGTCAAGGAGTGCCGCCATCTGTTTACGTGTCAGAGTAAACTGAAATCAGCATTTCCAGAGGGGGCCGTATGTCAAAATAGTTGTATACAATTCTTTATAACGTGTTATCAAACATGATTTAATAAAATATATTAACTTAATTTCTGGTAAAATATCTTGACAATAAAAAATAATTTGTTTTTTAATAATGACGTGGAAGTTGACCATTTCTATTGATTACTATAGATGATCTACTTCATATTAAAATAACAGAAATCGATGCTATATAGATCTTTTATGTTTATAAAACTAATAATTCACAACAAAATATCGAATTTAAAAAAGAAACAAAACCTATTGAAATCATGATTTATATGATATGATGAAAGTTGTGGAAAAAATGAATTTTTCTGCATCAGTAAAAATGTCCTTGTCATCACCATATTTAGATCAAGTCGATCTTTTTTTTTTATTATATGCTGTGATGATTACCGGAATCTTTTTAATGTGCATTTCTTGTTTCAAATATGGAATTGAAAAAAGAATATATTTAGATATTTTTTAGAAAAATACGAAAGAAATTTATTTCATCCTTTGCCTTTTTCTAAGATCTAATCTTCAATTAAAATGTGGGTTTTTTTAAAAGTAGGATTCATTTGGGTTTATTTTATTTTGGGTAGGACATATTCGCTCTGGTTGACTCTACGTTCAAGGACGCAAACGATGTCCCACATAAATTGAGGCACTCGGCTCTGTTTCATTTTCTGCTTACTGTTGATGAGCGGAAATATGGAATAGAATTATCAGAGATTTGGAGAGACTTTGGGAGACTTGTTTTGGCAGAAAAACTGCTAGATCTAGCCCAAAAGGCCGAGGTAGATAAAAAGAGAAACAATTTGTGTTTTAAGAAGTATTTTGCAATAGAATGTATGCGAGTTTATGAAAGGATCTGATTTTAATAATTGATTTTCTATTAATTCATGAATTCGCATTCTATGATAGGGACCTGATCTGAAACAAAATATCATAGTAAAAAGACTTGAATTCTACAAGATGCAAAATCAGTTAAAGGAGAAAGAGGAGGAAGTTGAAGAACTGTCTATGAGGTTACTTAAAGTTTAAATTTTGAATTTACTATTTGTACCAAATACCGTTACAATATAAGACTAAAGATAAATTATAATTTCGAAAAATACAATAGGCTTTTGTATGTTGGAAAAAAGAATAAAAATATTGACGTAACAAAAATGAAAAGGTCATGAAGATATTTTTTATTAGAATGTCTGTTCATATTCAATCAGATATGTACACTAAACAGAAAAGACAAACCCAAAAAGTAAAGTGTATGATTCAGAAGACTTGCATTAAATTCATGTACATATAAATCTAATTACCACCTTATACTGTATACTTACATAGACTGAGTAAATTTGCCAGTCAACAGCTGACGGAGGGAAACCCCAACATCGCGGACCTGAGTGACACCCACCGCCCCACAAGACTGGGGGAGATGTACAGTCAGCTGTTTGATGACGAGTGGTCAGAGGCATTCGAGGCCTTCAAACCCAAAACAGAAGATGATGGTGACGATGCCCTTCCCGACACGCTTTATACGCTGCAGAACATATTGACGGTAGTACCAGTTTTACGTTTACGTGTATAGGCGTTGTCCTCGGCTAAACCAATGATTTGGCGCCAATTCAGCAACCGCTTTCTTCTTCTTTTAGAATATCTTCGAATTTTGTAAAGACCAATTTAAGAGACAGAAGATTTACCTTGAAGATAGTTTCGCCGTCACTTTAGGGTTTGAAAAACCAAAGGTATATTTTCCGTTTTTAAAGTTTTTAAAAGTTTTTTCTGTCAAAAGAGCTTATATTTAAGATTGCGTCATTAAATACGTTTGAATGTTTGTTGTGAAGAGAGACGATGCGGCTTCAGAGAAGGCAATCATTCAGAGAAGTAAAGTTAACAGCGAAGAAATACCTTCTCTGGAAAAGAAAGAACAAACGGTGTCCTTTGGAGACAGCAGCACTACGGAGAAGAGGAATAAAGAGGAAGACGAGGAAGAACATAACAGAGAGACCGATGGAGGGAATGGGTCCTCAGAACAACTTTTAACGCCACCTATTGCGAAGGAAAATCCAAACAAACTGGAAGCAGATAATGAGGAAGAGCAGAAATATGATCAGATAATGACTACTCAAGAACATGGGGACGAAAACGGCCAACAAATTCTACCACTGGATAAAGATCTGAGCACTGACAACGAAATCAATGCTAAGAAAAACAATCAGGAGCCATCTTACCAAAAACCAAAACAAGAAACTTTAGAAGATGGAAATCGATCCGAGAGGAAACAAGAAGAGAAAGTAGAACCTGGTGATGTGAAGCCAGAGGACAGAGTGTACAGAAACAGTGTGGAGTACCCAAATCTTGTCAGACACGCCAAGAACTTCAGTAAAGCAGTGGCCTCCACGACAGCCAAAAGCAAATCAAAGGTAAGTAAAGATGTTGTCAATGGTATGATAAAAATAGAGTAATAGGATATCATAGGTATTTATAATATATGTGGATACTATCCTTGAACAACATATCTTTTTAGCTGTTCATAGACACTGAGCTCCCCGCCCTGATAGAAGACGAGATCATCCGAGCAGACGTCCGCGTGGTGACGTACGTCAGGAAGTGTGTAGAGCTTTGTTGGTACATGTGTATGCAGGACCCACCAATGGTGATCATCTCACCCAAACAAGGACAACTGGTGGACAAGGCCTTATTCTCCTTCCATGGACGCCGCGGGAAGATCGTGGAGGTGTGTGTGTGGCCGGCGCTTCTTCTCCATGACAACGGACCCCTGGTGTGTAAGGGATACGTACTTCCGGAGGAGAGAAATCGCAATAGATAAACATACAGGATTTACCCTTATTACTGTTTAAACCATTAATTAGCAGACTTGTATACTCATTACGATATCAATAAAAAAATTTTACTTTAGAATACATGAAAGCTTTGAAATTATGGCTTAGGACTCTGATTGAACAGATGTAACTAAAGTTTAAGATATATGCAACATGATGTACTGTGTAGTTTTCTAGCCAATATTATAAGCAATTTTGTTTACATGTGTTTTCAAGTAAACTCAAAAAATACATCTGGAGTATAATGATTTTCAATGTCTAGATTAACAAGTACTCAGCATTAGTTTACTAAATATAACTATTTCCTTTTTCCTCAACAAGCTCTTACATTTTTCAGCCTTTGTGTTGATCAGTTTCCTCTTTCAGGGGTTCTGTCGATATATCTATCCTGTCTTGTCCT
This sequence comes from Magallana gigas, assembly GCF_963853765.1. Classification (NCBI taxonomy): domain Eukaryota; kingdom Metazoa; phylum Mollusca; class Bivalvia; order Ostreida; family Ostreidae; genus Magallana; species Magallana gigas. The sequence goes on along the minus strand of NC_088854.1, from coordinate 874,912 downwards.
TGAACGTTACAATTTAAAACGTTGTTGTCTGTGTGTTATCTATTCCTTTTCTCGCGATGCCTGTCAGTTTGATGCTGTCTTACGGAGCTCTTCCATACTTTTAAGACTCCTTTCCATCTCTCCATTTAATTTGCCTGTAACCTTCGTATTGTTTTGATGGGAACATTTTTATATTGTCGCTAAGATTCTTAGCATAGCTGGGGGTTTTTTTCTGTCTCTGTTGCGAGCAACTTTGGACATGCAGTATCACACTCTAAGATGAAATATTGTCGACTTCAGATAAAATTTCATTCATTCATCAAAGACTTGTTAAGGTAACTCCATACTCGTAAAACTCTCTGATGAAAGTTGAAAAAAAAGATCTGATTTCAATTTAATAGACTTAAATTTCATCAATTACTAGTATAAGAAAAAATATACATGTCATCACACTTTTTGAAATGTCAGATAAACATATGAACTAAAGCATAATTTAGCATCAGAAACCGTACTTTTATTGTAAAAAGTAAAATATTTGGAGGCAGAAACTTGTTTATCTTTTTAGCTCACCTGAGCTGAAAGCTCAAGTGAGCTATTCTGATCACATTTTGTCCGTCGTCTGTCTGTCCGTCCGTCTGTCCGTCCGTCCGTCCGTCTGTCCGTCTGTAAACTTTTTACATTTTGAACTTCTTCTCTAAAACTGCTTATCCAATTTCAACAAAATTTGGCACAAAGCATCCTTATGGGAGGGCGACTATAAATTGCAAAAATAAAAGTCCGATCTGTATTCAAAGCGGAGAAAACCTTGAAACTGTAGAAAAAGGGGGGTGCATTTTTAAAAATCTTCTTCTCAAGAACTACCGAGGCAAATTCAACGTAGTTTAGCATAAATTATCCTTATGGGAAGGAAAATATAAATTGCAAAAATTAAGGGATAATTCTGTTTCAAATCTGAGTTATTACGAAAATAATAATAAAGGTAAGGCGTGTTTCAATCAGTTTAATAGCTTCGGGCTCGGCATCCGGTAAAATGGGTAGGCAAGACTTGGCCTGGGCAAAACCAAAGATTGGCAGTTATTAATCTGCCAGTTTCATTAAAATTTTAGGATATTTGATGGACTAGTATATTTGTATTCGCTGTAAATATTGCTACAAAATAATGCGTATTTGGAATTGACGATTGCCGATCTGCCCCGGCTTTTATTTTGCCACGGCCCGGGTTTGCATATCCATTTTACCAAGACTCGTATTCCATACTTCTAAAACGAGGTTCTTTGTTTAAAGCAGCCATGACATTATACGAAAAAGGGTCGATCTGACTATGATGAATTTGCTTGTTGTGCAACAGCTCGCGTATGAAGGGAAATTTTGAAACATGAAAAATATATTGGTGCCGATTTTGTGAAGTAAATTGAGGCTAAATATCTCAATGCGTTGACAGTTTTCACACATGACGTTGGTGTTAGCTTGTTCTGATTTTCGTTTCGGTTTCATTATTTATGCTTTGTAACCTGGAAGCTATCGTCTGCATTTCGTGATTTTTACGTATCAAATCAAACAGAGACTTCGGTAAATCAAACAGTTGCGTTAACTGTTTACCTGCGCAAATTAAGCAAAATCTGATGTAGGTGTATTGAAATACAATTCATTATATCGGTAATTCGGCATTATCTTTTGCGTAATGGTAGATTAATGCAATAGGTTTTGTTGAGATGCTCGGCATTTTCTTGAGTTTATTCAGTTTAAATAGAGTTTGATATCCCTGACGGAAATATGTAGGTATATACATGTATATATATGATTCATTTCGACAAAATAAATTGTGTTCTTTATTTGTTATACATGTAGTGCATGTTTCTTGTGTTTAATTATTTACAATTTCTATTTACTAACCATATTTGAGTGTTAAGCTTCGAATTATAAGCAAGATACAGAGATTTGCTCACAATTCTATGTTTGTACACAGATCTTAAAAGCTAAAGATTAAAAAAGTAAAAAATTTGTCAATATTCATTACGAAAATTTTCAAAGTCTGTTCTTCCAGAAACCAACCTATTGAATTGTAAACTTAACCCTTTTAGCTCACCTGAGGGTGGGGCCACAATGGGGGGTCGAAGTTTAACAAATGAATATATAGAGTAAATCTTTAAAAATCTTCTTCTCAGAAACTAATCGGCCAGAAAAGCTGAAACTTGTCTGGAAGCATCCTCAGGTAGGGTAGATTCAAAGTTGTGAAAATCATGACCCCCAGGGGTAGGGTGGGGCCACAATGGAGGATCGAAGTTTAACATAAGTTTAACAAACTAATCCGCCGGCAAAGCTGAAACTTGTGTGGAAGCATCCGCAGGTAGTGTAGATTCAAAGTTGTGAAAATAATAACCCCTGGGGGTAGGTTGGGGCCACAATGGGGGGTCGAAGTTTAACATATGATTATATAGAGTAAATCTTTAAAAATATTCTTCTCAGAAACTAATTAGCCAGGAAAGCTGAAACTTGTGTGGAAGCATCCTCAGGTAGTGTAGATTCAAATTTGTGAAAATCATGACCCCTGGGGGGTAGGTTTGGGCCACAGTGGGAGGTCGATGTTTTACATAGGAATAAACAGAGTAAATCTTTAAAAATCTTCTTCTCAGAAACTAATCAGCCAGGAAATCTGAAACTTGTGTGAAAGCATCCTCAGGTAGTGTAGATTCAAAGTTGTGAAAATAATGATCCCCAGGGGTATGGTGGGCCACATTGGGGAGGGGGGGGAGGTCAAAGTTTAACAAAGGAATATATAGGGTAAATCTTTAAAAATCTTCTCAGAAACTAATCAGCCAGATGATTCTTTATAATTGTTAAGACTTTGGCCCCAGGACAATTCTTTGGCCTCACGAGAAGGTTCAGAGTATGATGTACGTTTATATCCCATATATAAACTATTGTTAGGGATCTTTTTGAGAACTGCGATACTCAACATATGATATGACTATAAAATCATCCTGTTAGAAAAGGGACTAATGATTATAAACATAAGAATATCCAGGGGAAAAATGGATTTTATTTATATAGGATCTACATGTATTATTGTACATTGTCCAGATAGTTTGTATTATGACTCCATCGAGCTGATTTTATCATACCTATTGTTCCTCAGGTGAGCGATGTGGCCCATGGGCCTCTTGTTTAATCTTATTGTCAACTGTCTCGGAAAAGTAAAACTACAAACACATTTTAAAATTAATTGTTGGGATAAGAAAAATTATAGCATATAGACATACAACTAAGATGAAAGTCGGAGAAAGAGTTATTTCCCCTTAGCATAGATAAAATGTATAAAAAATTGGAAATTTAGGATAAAATCAAGCTGCAAAAATATCTTGAACCTAACAGTAATTCTAGTTACTTCCAAGATATATAAAACTTTTAAAGAATTCAAAGTTTTACAATAAAGTATGACATCACAGAACACTGGATCTACTTTAATATTCCATGACACTCAAAATTTGTTAACTTCTACGAGACATTGAAACAATTGTAAATTGCAATTTTGAATTTTGTAAGTATGGCAAAATAAATATGTGGTGTAATGAACAAATATTGACGTAAGTCCTATAAGGCGGCTTTATTATTCTGGGGCCAGGTCCCTTGCGTGACTACTCTGACCCTCTAGACCAACGTGTAGCTTGGGCATTGGCAACACCAATCAATAGATATAACATTGCAACGGTTACCATCAATTGACTATTGGAGATAAAATAGAAACAAAATGTTGATTGCCGACTCAGTAAAATTAATACTCGAATGGTTCACCATAATATATTCTTCGATTATTTTCTTATTTTCTATTTTTTATGGAGTTTGGCAATGCGGAAGTAATTAATCTAAAGTTAAAACATACGATACTGGTGTGATGATATCAGATTATTTTAATCATTGTATACGTTATACTCGCATGCCATACAATGTTTATATGAAAAAAATATACATCGGGGACACCATTTTACATTGTGAGTGGGGGCAGTCAAAAATAGATCTTGGCGATCTCCTGCACGCGTACTTGTAATGAAACCAGCTATTAATAATCTCTCTCTCTCTCTCTCTCTCTCTCTCTCTCTCTCACTCACTCACACACACACACACACACACACACACACATACTTGCATTATGCCGAAACTCACTACATCAGACTTTACACCTGAAATTCGCTACACTATGTTCTAGTTGTGCTATTTAATATATAATAATATTTCTAAGTAATATAAGACATCTTTTTACTATTCTGCTATTTGAAATAAGCAAAATCTCTTTGTAAAAGTTTATGATTTTATACCTGATAGTCACTACATGAGGTCACATGACTCATTGTGAATACACACCAGAAACTCACTACAGTGTGTATTTCTTCCTAATTTACCCGAAAGTCAATACATCTAGCTAGTCATGTGATCGACTGAAGATTCAAAGGAAATTTACCACATAAACCATTTATTACTGAACACAGAGAGAGAGAATGAGAGAGAGAGAGAGAGAGAGAGAGAGAGAGAGAGAGAGAGATCGATCTAATAATTTCAGCAAGCTGCAAGACGAATTATTCTAATACATGAATAAACTCCATCCTCTAGATCAACTCCTTAACATTTGCCTCAGGCTAATCTAATCAATTCATCATGGTATACTCAAGACGCATATATTGTCAAATTTGTGGAAAACAATATATACTAAGAGAATTCTGGATAAATAAGATTGAACTGCATTTCACACTTTTCTCCACGTATGCACGTTTTCTATTTAAACTACATTATATTTAGCACTAAACCCTACTTCGATACAAAGAATCTTATGTAAATTACATTATATATAATTCAATTGTGTAAATTCATTCCACATTTTATGTTATAAGTATTGTAATTTGAAACATATACGAGTAATATTTCTTGTCAATGGACATGCACAGTCTAGTACCATTGCAACTTGTATGCTTTTATTAACTGTTTTGCCTATAAAAGACTTTATACATTTACTGTATGACTTAAATAATTAGGATTTCTTGCTGATTTTTACGCACCTTATCAAGACTGAATTTATAAGAAAATCTAATTGAATTGAAAAGTCTTCATGTGTGTTTCATTTCTTTAAAAACATATACTGTTTAAATTAAATAAATTCCTATTTGCCACTTGCTTTGTAAAATCTAGACCTGTGGACTTTGAACACTTCTTCAAACAAAACATAAATCAACTACAGAATCTTAATTATAATTCATTTTATTTAAGGATCAAACAACTTTTAAGCTAAAATTTAAAAGTACATAATTTCATAGTAATTCATGATATATGAAATTTTGTTTATGAATTCAATTAATGACATTAGCATGCATGATGCATGCCCTTCTTTACATTTCTGATCATATTTTATCAATTAAAATATCAAATAATGTCTACCCATTTCTGCCATTTCAAAATGTTTCATGGAATAGGAAGAAGAATAACAGACAAAAAAAAAATGTACATTTGTATAAGCCAATAAGCATTTGTCACAAATGCATGCACCCTGTATTAAATTTAGATACTGGCATAATGCTATTAACAAATTGATAATCCAGCACAAACAGTATGCATTCGAACTTCGTTACGGTAACATAATTATAACACATAGAAATTTAACGTTGTGACCACGTGGAATTTCATTTTCTGCAACTTCTCAGACGAGAGGTAATAATGTTTTTGACAGCAAACTTCACATTGCGCCAAGTGAAGCCTGATAATGCCTTTTCCTTCCTAATGGCGTTTAAACAGTCAAGCTGACCAGGAGTTTTCCCTAGTTTGATAAAGTTATTAAACTGTCGCTCCAAGGATGCCTTTTCTACAGCAGTCCATGTGTGACGTTGAACACTGGCTGTAAAAAAAAAAAGATTTTATTATTTTAAAATTGCTGTATTTATATCATATTTTTGTCATTAAGGTTATTTGTTCTTCAGCCCAAATGTACACTCTTCATTCAAAAATTGGTATCCTTCCTTCGAATGTTATAATTGTATGAAATATAGTAAAAGGATATTCATTTATTCATTGTATCCAAGAATTTAAAAAAGTAGTGGAATTTTTTTTAGGTTGGATATAAAAAAAGATATAAAACTGAATATCTAAGTAAAGGTATTGTACATGTACTGTGTGTTGAAGGCTCAAACCCACATTCTAAGCTACATAAAAATTAAACTATTTATGAACCTGAACATTGAAAATATTGCTATCTAAATATTCAATGCCTATCATTGACCTACCATTTTAATAGGTCCTGGACTAATTCCTTAAGACACTACAAATGGGTTTACTTTAAAATAGTTTTATAAAAATATCTGTTAATTCGGAATCAATAGAAAAAGTATTTGTGTAATTTATCCTCTAAATGATATTAGATTTTCTACATACCTCGTTTTCTCCCTCCTGACGTCCTTGATGAGCTGGGTTCCATCAGCGGTTTTCCATCTGCAAAGCCTGTAACATTGAACAGACATACAATGTAATATTAGCATTCCTTTAAATTCCTTTACCATGAAATTTCTCTCCAACATCCACTTTTTAAACCAAATTATAAATGGTAAGATTTAAGAGATTGGTAGTTTCTTAGGTTTATAAAGAACTGAAAATTCTGCTAGTTTTTAGGAGTTTCACTGTAACAAAAAGGTAATCGCCTGATCACTTAAGTTGAATAATACTTGACCTAAATTGTAATATATATATGCAATTAAGTTACTGTCACTAATGGCAACTGACAGGTGGTGTCCGTAAAAAGTTTTAAATCTATATAATCAAAGATAATACCTTGTCCTTGAGCCTCAGGTTTTGCATGGGGTGGGCATGATGATCTCTCTGTGCTTAGCTTTCTACTTTTACATGGAACTGCAATACAATATACAATGTTAATTACATCTCGATAAAAATTCACCTCAAGTAGCACAAAAGGTATGAAATTACACAGTATACACTATTAACTATTAACTAGAAAATGTAATTTACTATGCTCTAAAATGACCATAACTTTTAACCTTACAGGACATCTATGTAACCTGAACCAACAAGCAATTACTGTGCATGTACATTGTGTAATGTGTTGAATTACTCAAAGTTCTTTGACCAAAAAAAAAACCCTCAGGTTATGAAACTTACAGTGTACAGTGTTTTATTCTAGATACTTTATAAAAAAATTGGGAATAAAATACAAGTATGAGGTCAAAATGTCCAGTGTACGGGATTGCACAGTTGGCAGGTTGAACAGTGCACACACTACTTATATTTGAAACATTTGTTGCAATACCTTCTACTTTAATAGGCCACCTAACTCTGGAATATTAAAAAAGATCTGGATCTAATCAACTGAATGAAAAGTACCTTCCATAGGGGATGCTGTGTTGGAATCATCATCAACTTCTATTTCACTCTCTGATTCACTATCAATAGTTTCTAAATTAAAGAAAAGACACATCAATAAACAGCCTTAAAAATTCTTGGGGAATAGACAGAAAACAAAAACATGATTTATAAACACACCTTTGTCAGCGAAATCAATTTCATCAAAGTCTTTTCCTTTGAATTTTTCAATGGTCCCATTATTGATTCCATGTAAAATTTTAGAGACTTTGGCAACTTGTAGTGTACTCTCGGGTAACCGGTAGAACTCCCTATGCACCCTAATATCATGGCCCTGGAATGTGGCAAGAATATCTTGCGAAGTTTCACTAAGGTTCAAGATCTGAGCTAGTGTCGCAAGTTGTTTTCGGAGTTTTGTTGAAGTAATTGCACTAGGGTTCTGAAGCTGAGCTAAGTTACAAAACTTTCGAATACAGTCTGTGCCTCTATATGGTTTGGATATCCCTGGCCTTGAAAACAGATATGGTTGCGTGACACCAGCTTCTTCTCTAGCTTCCAGAAGAATGTCAATAGACTTCTTCATTTCTTCTGTAAAAAGTACTGGCACTTTTCTCCCCCTCTTTCCCTTAATCTCTACTCGTAAATGGGATTTACATAACGTTTTCTCAAACTCATTGAGGGTACTCAAAATAACAGGATCTGTTTCTCCACTACCCTTCAACGCATCATTATAGGCTGACACAGTCATTCTCTCTGCTTCTCCACTACGTCGCCGATTAAATAGAATGACTTGTGCCAAACACACCTGAGCAAGTTCAGGATACAAGTCTGATTTCCCTACTTCTATTTCTGCGCGCAGCTCATATGCTTGTTGATGCAAAAAATTGCTTAACTTTTTAACATCCTCAACCAGTGGAATAATAAGGTGCTTGTTATATTTCTTCTCATTTAAAGTTGAATGTGCATGGGATGAAACACTTTCTGTCCATTCATTTTCATATAAGGTGAGAAAAGCATCAGCAGTATTAACCTTCTCTTCGTTGCTTTCCTTTAACCCCTCTGATTTCATGTAGTTTGCACACTTCACTAAACTTTGACCAAGTTTTATTGCAAGAGATGGAGCAGTATAGCTTCTCTTTGTATCTAAAAAACCACATACTGACTTAATTGATTCTATCAAGATATCCCAGTTGCTTGTTTTCAACAAATCATCCACACAATTGATAGATCTCTTCTTGCAAAACAACAACAATCTCCCAAGTTCTCTAATTTTCTGGGATATGTATAAGTATTTATGCTCCTCGTGACCATGCTTTTGAAACATTCTAACCCCCAAATCTATAATACGTCTGTCTGTCATGACAACTGATTTCACCTTATCATCTCTCATTACATTCAGCACTTTTAGTTCAAACTGCACATTATTGCATGATGTAGGAAGTAACAATCGACCAAGTTTCACATGGTTCTGTGTATGTGATTTAAGTTCCTTGGATTTTCCTCCACAAGAAGCAGTATGTTTCCAAAGTTCTGTTCGTTTGTAAAATCCTTTACAATAATAACATGGTACATAATCTTTGACATCAGCTTTAGATTTGTCGTCTTTCCTGTATTTGGGAATAATTATTCCTTTTCCTTTCTCAATAACAGAGTAATTGTGATGGAAATTTCCCTTGTTGACTATTTCCTCCCATAGGCGTCTTCGTTCCTTGCTTTTTTTGGGCAAAATAAGAATTTTGGCAACCTCAGCTTCTTCATGGTGCTTTAGTGACAGATGTCTAGCCATATTTGGCATAACCTTTTCACAGAAAAGACAAGCATGCCTTTTGTTACTGTAATGCCCCTTTGCTGATTTATCTGATTTCATAAAAGTTATTGCCTTCTCTGTCCCCTGTAACATTGGAAACACTTGACTGACTGAGGAATGTTCATCTTTCTCTTCTTCACTGTCACTGACATGTGTAGTTTTAGGGGTCTCATAAGAATCATCTACAAACACAAAATAAAACATGCATAGCCTTGATATGAACATTATATACAAAATGCAATATATTTTTGGTTTTTTTATGTTTCTTTAAGTTTAGCATTTTTTAATTAAAAAAGACAGAAATTATGAAAGTGTTTGTGTTCTAAATTGTACGAAAGTAAATAATAATTTGTGTTAGGAAATACAGCATGAAATTATGGTCATAGAATATACCTGATTCAACTAATAGATCACCATCTCCCTCACTCTCATTTTCAGATGGATAATAATCATCATCTCTGTCATCATCATAATCACTGATCTCAGCTATTTCATCACAATCATCATCAGACGGGTGTTCTAAAATTTCTGAAATTATTTCTGAAACTTTTATGTCCATTTTTTATTGCCACAAACTAAATTTTTTTAATTTAATATTACATATAAATTTAAACCTATGGAAAAAAATATTCCTAACAAATCATGTTTGAAATATTTTAGCCAGTGAAAATAATCAGCCTATCTTCTATTTGGACTCTCCTGTGCCAATTGTTTTCCTTATATAACTAGATAAATTTAATCTCGACTTTCTAAACTCTAAATCTCTCAAACCTCTTGATCCCCCAAAGTCTTAATGCAGTCTCACTTTACATTATAACCTACCTCTTAACTTATTGACATTGTGATTTACTCTATCTCAAAGTTACTATTGCATGAATGCTTTATTGCAAAGTAATGACTGATAATTGATGTACCTGCTTTTTAAATGTGCGTGATAAATGTGTATTGAAAGAAAACTCACTACGTGTGTGAAGATAATGTATATTGGCAAGGAAACTCACTACATGTGTGTGGTAGTTAATAAGGAATAAGGAATCATTCTTTCATTATTATGAGGTGATAATTTTGGTCGGGGCATGATCAAATCCAATGAAGCTCGAGAGGCTTTATGATAGATTTGACAATTTTCAGCAATTGTACGATTAAATATTTAAATATAAATAGGCAAATCCTGCTTGCGCCCAAGTTATACGTTATTTGAATTTAATGGACTGTATAGTACAAATCAATTGTGTTATGTTATCACTTGACCTAAATTGAAATATATGCAATTAAGTTACTGTCACTAATTGCAACTAGCAAGAGGTGTCCCTTAAAAGAATGAAAATTCATATAATCAAAGATAATACCTTGTCCTTGAGCCTCAGGTTTTGCATGGGGTGGGCATGATGATCTCTCTGTGCTTAGCTTTCTACTTTTACATGGAACTGCAATACAATATACAATGTTAATTACATCTCGATAATAATTCACATCAAGCAGCACAAACGGTAATTAACTGATCACCTTTAGTTAGTTGAATAATATATGTATAATTAAAATTCTATAATAATAAACTGTAATATATGCAATTAAGTTACTGTCACTAATGGCAACTGGCAGGTGGTGTCCTTAAAAAGTTTTAAATCTATATAATCAAAGATAATACCTTGTCCTTGAGCCTCGGGTTTTGCATGGGGTGGGCATGATGATCTCTCTGTGCTTAGCTTTCTACTATTACATGGAACTGCAATACAATATACAATGTTAATTACATCTCGATAAAAATTCACCTCAAGTAGCACAAAAGGTATGAAATTACACAGTACACACTACAGTAAAACACGGTTAAAGCGAACATGCTCATAATGAATTGATGCTTACTGCGAAGTGATTTTTATTCCTTGAGACTTTATTACATATTGTAAACTTGACAGATATAACGAATTATGCTTATAACGAAGTAATTTCTCACGTCCCTGCACTTCGTTATAAGCGTGTTTTACTGTATTTACTATTAACTAGAAAATGTAATTGACTATGCTCTAAAACGACCATAACTTTTAATAACAAGCAATTACTGTGCATGTACATTGTGTAATGTGTTGAATTACTCAAAGTTCTTTGACCAAAAAAAAAACCCTCAGGTTATGAAACTTACAGTGTACAGTGTTTTATTCTAGATACATTATAAAAAAATTGGGAATAAAATACAAGTATGAGGTCAAAATGTCCAGTGTACGGGATTGCACAGTTGGCAGGTTGAACAGTGCACACACTATTATATTTGAAACATTTGTTGCAATACCTTCTACTTTAATAGGCCACCTAACTCTGGAATATTAAAAAAGATCTGTATCTAATCAACTGAATGAAAAGTACCTTCCATAGGGGATGCTGTGTTGGAATCATCATCAGCTTCTTTTTCACTCTCTGTTTCAGTATCAATAGTTTCTATATTGAAGAAAAGACAGATCAATAAACAGCCTTGAAAATTCTTGGGGAATAGACAGTAAATAAAAACATGATTTATAAACAAACCTTTGTCCGCATAATCAATTTCATTAAAGTCTGCTTTTTAAATGTGCGTGATAAATGTATACTGAAAACAAAACTCACTACGTGTGTGAAGATAATGTATATTGGCAAGGAAACTCACTACATGTGTGTGGTAGTTATTAAGGAATAAGGAATCATTCTTTCAGTATTATGAGGTGATAATTTTGGTCGGGGCATGATCAAATCCAATGAAGGTCGAAGGGCTTTATGATGGATTTGACAATTTCCAGCAATTGTACGATTAAATATTTAAATATAAATAAGCAAACCCTGCTTAATATATGATGATAAGCCACCTAACTCTGAAATATTAAAAAAAATCTGTATCTAATCAACTGAATGAAAAGTACCTTCCACAGGGGATGCAGTGTTGGAATCATCATCAACTTCTTTTTCACTCTCTGTGTCAGTATCAATAGTTTCTATATTGAAGAAAATATAAATAAGCAAACCCTGCTTGCGCCCAAATTATACGCTATTTGAATTTAATGGACTGTATTGTACAAAATTAACTGTGTTATCATGTTATCACAAGCAAAGACACTGAAAAATATAAATGAATATGGACAAGGAAACTCTCTACATGTGTGTGGAAATGTATATTGGCAAGGAAACTCACTACATGTGTGTGGAAATGTATATTGGCAAGGAAACTCACTACATGTGTGTGGTAATTTAACTGAATATGGACAAGGAAACTCACTACATGTGTGTGGTAATTTAAATGAATATGGACAATGAAACTCACTACATGTGTAGTAAATGTACACTGGCGAAGAAATTCACTCATATGTGTGAGAATTGCATGCAAAATGGAAAGGAAATTCACCACATGTGCAGGAAATGTGTACCAGTATTTGTTATGACATATGTTACACATAAATATTAAATACATTTTAATACATGTACATGTATCAAATCAAAATGAACACTAGAAACATTAAGTAAAAGTAACCTTCATCGTTCTCCTCACTGTCATAGTTGACATCAAATGGGTTATCATCAAATGGATTATCATCAGGTGAATCTTAAAGAGAAAAATAGTTGTAACAATTGAAAGAAATAAGTCAAAATCAATACAGTACAAGATTTCAATATTTTGAAGCTGAGTATGGAATCTCAGGAGTGCAAGACACGTTACATGCAAAAGGAAGTTCAAAGCAGGGGTTAGAATGCTAAAAAAAAGTTTTTGTCTTACAAGGAAAATATAAATTTTCATCTGTTTTACAGTATACATAAAATACAGTCATTTTGATTGATTTTTGGTAAATATTGGAAAACAAATGAATTAAAACTTACATACCGTTAATAAACTTGTTTAAAAGATTTTTCCCCAACAGAAAATTGTGAATTTCATCGAAATCAAAAATTTATAATTTCTTATGATTTGCACATTACGGTAACTGTATTAAAAAAAACTTTCCGGATTTTTGTTAATCACATTTAACTTTTATTTTAGATGTCAACCTTACTGTGGCTCACAAACTTTGTAAAAACATCGCATTTGGTCACCGTTTAAAAACAAACAAGAAGTAGGTGAACCCTGGCACATTCTGTATGCATGTTTTATTAGTTCCCTACCGGTTTCACCGGAGGGGACTATAGCTTTCCTCTGCATCCGTCAGTCTGTCTGTCCGTCCGTCCGTTTGTCTGTCCCACTTAAGTTTTCCACGCTTTTTTTCTTTATGCGTTTGAGGAATGACATGAAATTTGCTGAACAGCTTCAAAATGTCAAACTACAGATCAAGTTTACATTTTTGTAGTGTCTGGTTGACATATTTTTGAGAAAATTATAATTTTTTATATTCCAATTTTTTAATGTTCGGGTTCGGTATCGGGTTCGGTGTGTATTTAATAAACAAGGAAATTATGTAGTAAGTAATAATATCGTGCATTACTTGGACAATTCCTTTTATTGTTTCTAACAAACAAATAAGTTCTATAAAATAGTTTCAAGCATTGTGTTATTAATTTAATCTACAGGGTTTTTTGTATATTACAATCGGGTTCGTTATCGGGTTGGTCTGTTGATTCGGGTACAGAAGACGGTAAGAATGATATTTTGCACTAACAGTGCATTGTTTTCACAAATTTCTACAAACCGGTAGGGGACGTGTATTGCTTATGCAATACTCTCAGAATGCTTGTTGTATAGGGCTTATATGCATGAGGAGGCCGCCGAATGGTTTACAGAGAGGAAACATGATATAATTTATCAAAGTTTGTAATATACAATGTAATGATGAATTAGAAAGATTTTTAACTTTTTGAAAAAGTGCAACATAGTAAAAGGTAATATTATTTGAATAATAAAGCTTAAAAAGTTTAATATGAACATTGCAACATACAATTTGTAAATTTTAAACAAATGATTATTTGAAAAGGCCACAGCTTTTCTATCTTAGATTATGGATTCATAAACCCAAATTTCAGTTTAAAAAAAGAGGTTTTTTTTGTAGACCATTATTAAATCATTTTCCAAAGTTTGCATAATTCCATTTAGCAGTCTTTGAGAAATGCAATGCATTCAGAGTTTAGAACATAACCCAGTTATTCAGCCAATCAAATGTCTCAAATTATCGGTAAGAATGCAGTCTTCGTGATGAAGAATTAATCTTTTTCTTGAACACTAAAGAGTTTATGTAACCCCCCCCCCCCCTTCCACATATACAAATCAAAGAAAAGCTGCCCGAGACATATACTATTTTAAATCACAATTTAATTTTTTTTTCATTTTAAATTGCACAATTATTTGTCATCTTCAAGAGTAATAAATGAAGTATTATATTTATAAGTCTCAAAAATGAAGTCAATATGATTATGTTTAAGCTCTGCAGTAAACAAGCATTGACCACTATGAAATGTATAACAGTTTTTGGTGACATTAATATGAAAATATTTGTCATTGCCTATATATACCTGCATTTTTGTCAGTAAAAAAGGTTTATTCAATTAAAGTTTTCTGACAATCCCTTACAGTTTTTTGAAATCCATAATTCAAAATATTAAAAAGTGTGCTGAAATCATATTTTAATATAAAATCGATTCATACTATAGATTCCTTATTTTAAGCTAGTCCTTATTTCAGCCATTTAACCGTTTTGCATCAAATCACAAGAATATAAAATTGCGAACGCCAAATTTTTTTCATAGTTTCTAGAATTTAATTAGGAATCTATAGTATTACTTGTACATGTAGATAACTTTTGGTTGAATAATAGTAACAAGTTTGAATTTTTTAAAATATTAAAACTAATGTAAACAATTCATGAATGAAATGTTATATAATGATATGTTAATGGTATCTATTACTGTGCAGTTCTGAACTACGTGTACTCTCATGCAGTGAACTCTGAAAATATTACACAGGTTACAAATTAATTGATTCACTGATTATACTAATTCTTGTTGTAAAAACAATATGAAATGTTAAATTATATATATATATATATATTTGAAATGCATTTGACATTTTAATCACATTAACACATCAACAATTATTAAAATTGTCACATACTTGTCGCCAAGGTAGGTTGGCTTCCCCATAATCATATCTTAACTCTTCTCCAGCTTTAATATCTCTATTTGCAAAGAGGCAGAGCCTTGGATAATTCTCGATAACCAAAAGGCGCATAACACAGTTATTCAACGGACTTCCAACTTCCTCGTCATTTATATACTTCCCCTTTCTTTCAGTGTTAGTTGCATCAATGCTAAAAACAAAAAAAGCAATTTCATAGATTTTTGCAGGGTGGGTATTTAATGAAAATGAATTTACACATATATGTGTGAAAGTCGGACTGGTTTGATCATCGGTGGCTATATATAGCTCAGTTGGTAGAGTACATATCTAGTGATTCTGGATGCCAGCTGGTTCAAATCTCTGTCTGGTCCGTCATTATATTTCCAATCCCGTTACATATGCATTAATTGTGTTATTTTAGTCATCAAGCAAAGATGTCAAAATGATTTATTCACTGAATTATAGTGTAATCATGGTAATAGAAAATACCTAATCATTGTATAAAACTTTTTATCTCATGCTCACTTTACTTTCCTTTATAAAGTGCAAATAGTTATATAGGATATATCATTTTCATCTCCATATTTAGTTGAAATGTACGTAACAATGGTTTTTCGCCAATTCTCAGAACTCATAACCTGCCCCAAACACTGCAAATTCTAAAAGCAAATTGCCAGGGTGGTGAGAATATTCAAACACAATATTTTTATTAAATTCTAATTAATTTTCTGTCATCAAAATCTGACATAAATTGTACAATTCCCAGCATCCAGTAAACTGTATATGGATATCAATTTCACATTCTCATAAGAACCAGAAAAAGTTGTATTACAAAAAAATAAAACAGTTCTCTCTCTCTCTCTCTCTCTCTCTCTCTCATAACAATCACAATAAATATATTATATTTGCTTACCACTTCAGACCATTCCACTTAAAGTAAAACATATAACTATGTTTTAGTTTGCGCTTCTTTTCTCTTTCTTCTGCTTCCTTGGGCACAATTCTCTCTCCAACATATTCTACCAAAAAGCTTCCTTTTGGAAAATTTTGAGTTGCAAAAACCCCATATCCTTAAAACAAGAAAAAAATATTGGTGAACATTTTGCATTACATGATTGTACAGTGTGTTCACAAATCATGTACAAACCTAATTTATTTATAAAAGCCTTTTATTATGGAATTATTTGTATAATTGTGATTTATAATCAAATGCAAGGGCTAAAATTGTTCCAGAAACTAATGACATTTTTCATTTAAGGATCTGCATAATTAAGGGAAACAAATGTGTGAAACTGAGTAGATTGGTACATAAAATCAAAGAAATGATACTATTTTCTATTACACTAGACTCTGATCCGTGCATGCACGGTTTGACATATCGCATATGATATCGGACATTCACGAAATAGATACATCGACACACCATATTTACATAACCAAGCTTTATAAGCCTACAATAATGCTATTAATTTCACTACACTCTGCTTACCGGTAGTTAGAATAATCTAACTGTGTCTCGGGACAGGCCTTCACCACAGTTGAAATGCCTCTCATATACCCGTAATGTAGCAAAATTGCATAATCGCTCCGAAACAGTTTTGGAGAAAATTAATGAAGCTGCATTGCGATTAATAACAGTCAAATTATTCATAACAAACTATTTTGAGGTTGTAAATACCTTTCATCTAAAAAATTTCATTAATTCATATAACGGGTAATGAAGAATTCAACACTTTTTTACCAATGTTTTTTACTCACTTCGAATTAACACACCATGTTGACATTCAAACTCTCAGGATATAGCAAATTTTTAATGAAAATTTAAACATATTTGTATTATCGTTTCTGAGTTTATCCATGCAAGTGTGATATTGTGGAAACATAAACTAAAGAGCCTCCCGTGATTAAGCGTGAATGGAATGCACATGCGCAAGATGGTAAAATAAAAAAAATCCAGATGACTTCCGGATTTTTATAAGGAATTTTTGTTGATTATTAATAAGCGAAGCTTGATTGAGAAAAAATAAAAACAAACTGGTAATCTTCAAATATCAATGATGTTTAAAAATAGAGAACAAAAGACAGTCTATTATTTTAATGCATAGTAGTATTAGATGCAACTCACCAATTCTTCTGTTGATAAATTCAACTTTTAATGCATCACTGTCCAGTCCAGAACGACACATAAATTCTGCCTCTCTTTTAGGGCTTATTCGTTGTTTCTAGCACATAAATAAATATTTACTCATTAGAAAAAAGTTTTATTTCAAAATATGCAAAATTTGTCATTTAAACTATCACATTGATTTTAAAATCAAATTACCTTAAGGCCTTCCATTTTGGTTTGCAAACTCCTTTTTAACTATTTCAAGATCAAAATAAAAACTTTATTAATATTACTTATATAATGCACACGGTCATGATCAGTTGTCTGAATGGACAAGTAGTAAAAAAAGTTAATGTAGAGCCCTGACACCGTGCATAAATATAAAAGATATACTACATACATAAATTAGAATGCTAACTTTACACAAACAGTCCCTTAAACATTCTACGTGAGCACACGCTGAACGGAATCTGGTGAACGCTAATGAACAGTGAGCGATGAGCAAACGCAGAGTGCACATCATCATGGAGCGCTGAACGATGAACGATATGTGAACGCAAGATGAACAATTTATTCGGAGTGCCTCGATGGTTATCCTTACATTGCATTTTGTTGGAAATCAGAAAAAACAAGCTAACAAACTACACGTACAGTGGTGCTATCTTGAAAGTTGACAAAACAATCCTATCCTATCGACTATCCTGCAAATAATATCTATCCTGTATTATCTTTAAAGTTATACCATATCATTTATGTTTAGGAATAACAGTTAAATAAAACCAAATTTAAGACCATAATTTTAATTTTATCAACAGATAATTGAGTAATGTAATGATAAAAATGTCTAATTAATACATAAAACCATTGTTAATCTATAAATTAACACGCATTTATGCTTACTATCTTAAGTTGATCTGTTCAGTTTATTGTCAAACATGAATATGTTTGTGATTTGACATCAAAGGAGTTATTATATGAATCGTGAAAAGTACACAAATACAATGTACGTTTCTTATATTTATATATGTGTGTGTCAAATCGTTAGTTGATTGAATTCTTCTGTTTTTAGACGACTGGACTGACTGTCTTAAAATGAATCATTAAATATTATTTGTTTAGCAATTTATCGCTGTATTGTGTAACATAATATTTTCACAGTAACTGCATACTTGCACCATTTTCGGATCAACAAAAATAATGCCCGTTTAGGAGAAAAAACAACAACAACAAAAAACTGAACTGCTCAAGAATGTGTACTTTAAATTCCACGCATTAAATTCTTATTAAAATGATGCTTTATGTTTAATATTAGTTTCCTTCCACCTTAACGCAAGGGTTCTTTTCTCATTTTGCTGAGAACGATTCTTTCATTTTTGGAGTTCCGAATGAAAATGAATGAAAACGGACTGAATTCGAACAATAAGTGAACGCTGAACGAACGATAATTATAGAAAACTTCAATATGTCACACTCAGCAAAAACAAGAATAAACATGTAAATATCTGAGAATTTGAGATATCACCGGTAAAATGTTTATTTAAAGAATGAGAGATATGCATACCCAAATAACTTTAACATATCAATGGTAATCGATACACATGTACTGTTGTTTGAAATATACCTTAAACGTTCAACTGTATGTGCAATGTTAAAAATTTCACTTACTGCAATTTTCCCCCTTGAATAAGCTGCCATCTTTTTAGTTGACTGCTTTATAACTTACATAAGCTAGCTAGAAAAAAGAAGAAGAAGTCAAGACAGTTATACATGAAATTGCCAATACAAATTAAAATGTGAGTTAATATATGAGATGCCGTACTTCATTAATGTGAGTTATGAGATATTATACTAAATGTATATAAGGTGGATAATTATTAACTTTTCACCTTAATTATTATTATCATTATCACCTCATGATGACTATTGATTTATCACATGAAATTGAATTCAGTGAAAATCACTATAGATGTACATGATGTGTGTGGAAATGTATATATATGGACAAGGAAACTCACAACATATGTATGGTAAATTAAATGAATATGGACAAGGAGACTCACTACATGTGTGTGGAAATGTATATTTGCAATGAAACTCACTACATGTGTGTGGAAATGTATATTTGCAATGAAACTCACTACATGTGTGTGGTAATTTAAATGAATATGGACAAGGAGACTCACTACATGTGTGTAGGGTTGTACAGGTAACTCTCGATAGCTGGAAGTCCATGGGACCGAGGAAAAACTTTGAAGTTTCAAGGGTTCGAGTTTTCAAGAGTTCAGAATTTTCCGGGTTGACCAATTGGTTTTAAAATTAGTCTTACCTGATGTTATGATTAAGCCATTTATTTAGTGCAAATCTTATGCTCAGGCTTAAACGTTTTCTTTTCAGTAAAATATACAGAACTGGATGTTTTTAAAACTAAATTCAAACAACTATTGAATAAATTCATAATATAATTATTTATTTTATGCATCATATTAAGACCAGATTGCTCAGTACTACTGGACTGCGAGATGATCGAAATGTCATAAATGTGATAACTGAGTATCACTCATTGTTCCCACTGTACGGGTCCTTCACCAGCTGTTAGAACTTGTTCAGCAATAATCATTACAATGACAATGATGCTAATAAGCATACTTTTAACAGTTTTATAATTCTAAAATTTGACCATGGCTCAATATTATCGATTCATCTCAATTAACTTCTCATTTTCATTGCGTCTCCAAATATTGTAAAACGGTTGAGATAATCATAGATTAGGTATTGGTATAGTCAGTCATCAAACAATTATCACCTTGCAGGACAAGTGCCGCCAAACAAACAACTCGTGACACAAGTCCCGCGTCTAACGCCTGGAGCCAATTAAATGACCAAGTAGATGTTAATTAGGTATAGCGCTTGGAGATACACAGTGACTTCAAGGCATTGAGAGTAAGAAACTATAGATTATGAACGGGACTGCAGTTTGACTTGGAGAGATCAAGGGTTTCCGAGAGATCAAGAGTTTGAGAAAATAAAAGTAAATTTGCTTAGTTATATAGGGAAAAAAATCGGGACCCTAGAGTCACTTCCAGCGATCAAGAACTTTGATGCGATCAAAGTTCGAGCCATTGAGAGCTACCTGTATATTGGCAATGAAACTCACTACATGTGTGTGGTAATCTAAATGAATATGGACAAGGAAACTCACTACATGTGTGTAGGAATGTACATTAATTGGCAATGAAACTCACTACATCTGTGAGGTGAATTTATACTGGTGTAATTGGGAAACTTGCTATATGTGTCTAGGAAATATATATTATATTGGCAAGAAAATTGACACTACATGTGCATATGAAATACATAAAATTGTTGGCAATGCAACCAACCAGATGTGCATGGTAAATGTTGGTTGCAAGAAAACTAATTACACAAGGTGGGTTGATTCACATGTATAAAATAATGTATATGTTATTGAAACTTACTGCACAAGATTGGTAAAGAGGCAACACACAGACCATGAATATCAGGCATTATTACATGATTGTCCACTAATACGCCAAATGTATGTCAATTTTTTGTGTTTCCCTATATATTTCATTGAAAACAAGACTTCTTTAAAAAGGTTTTCAAGTGTGATTATTGGTCAGATTTGGAAGAAGTTGATATTGATTACCAGCATAGTAGATTCAATTTCCACTTGTTGTCATACAACAAATTAGTTTTTGACAACTCATTTGTAAAATTTGAATATTTCAAACACAACACTGAGGTAGTTTTTAAGAGCTCTACTATATATTCTTTGCAATGTGTGAGCCGAAAAATCTTACTTTGAACTGTTTGTATTAAATTTCAGTAACAGAAGGTTGGAAAAATATTCAAATAAGATGCAAAAAGAGCTAGAAAAATTCTTTATGTATCAATCCAAGTCTTTTCAATGTATATGGTCAAAGGGTTTCATTTTAACAATTCTTAAAAAAAAAAAAGTTCAATGAAATATATGGTGAAAAGAAAAAATAAATTGACATAGTTTTGGCACCTGAGTGTACTAATAGAATCATTCATTATTACGAGTGTGGGATAGTGAAATTCCACCGAGGGGACAAGATTCACAGTCTAGGACGAGGCTTTGCCGAGTCCTAGACCGTGAATCTTGGCCCCGAGGTGGAATTTCACTATCTCACACAAGTATATAATGAATGATTATTTTTCTCGCATTATTTTACATTAAAAAACCACGTCTGACAACTTTCTGTCATGACGTTCAAAAGATTACTTTCGGTTTATCCCTCCGCGTGCTTCAAATAGTGCAAGTCAAAATAAGAACATCCGACAGTTTTATTAATAAAAATATAATAAATTGTAATTAACTAAGCAAAACAATTTCTTAGTGATCAATCTCAATTAATGATTTTGCATTTCCCTACAGCAGACAACGTTTGTTTCCGTTTTAAAGCGGCGTAGTAATACACAGTGTAAGACAGAAAAATCTCACACTGCTGTCTCACACTGGACAAACTGATCTCACACCAGTGATAATGCGAGAAATATATGTCCCTGATTAACTGAACTCAAATATAACTTAAGCTGGTCGATTGGGGAAGGGGGGGGGTATAAAAAAACCCATTAGAAAACCTCTTTATGTTTAACCATATGTAATTTACATCAGCTCTAGTTTTTAAAAAAAAAAAGCAAGTTTTTGGGGGCAATCCCAAAATACAGGTATATTTTTCTCTAGGAATATTTAGGGAATTTTCATTTTCCGCACTTTGAAGCAGATTTAAAAAAAATACTACAATAGAGATTTTCTTTGATATCATTTTGTACCTTACATGTAAAAAATACTAAATTCTACCATCTTGTTTAAGTGAGGGTCATCTCAAAATATGAACATGTTGATAAATTTTGCTATATATACATGTATTTGGAGTACATGTATTACAAATGTAGATTAATTGCTATGATGGATTCATTCAAAATGAAGCAAAATAACCCTGGAGATATCATCATTTAGTGTATACAATTTCAAAGGGTTACGATTTTTACTTTCCCCCCCCCCCCCTATATATACTCCTACAAAGCTTCATTTTACCATAACATCATATAAAGCAAGATCAATGGCAATGCTCACCTACCAAACCACAGAAAAATTGTTGAAAAAAAAAAATTCTCCTTAAAAATCTATATTTATGTGTATTTTGTTTATCATGTTTTTATTGTGTTCAATTTAATAAATGATATCTAAATAAAAATTCTAAAAGGTTGAAATACACTGTATTTTACTCGATCAGAATGCACAAAAACATGAACAATGCAAACTAAAGTCAGCCTCGACCTTAAACCAGATGAGAATTGCGCGGATTAAACAACTCATTTTAAGGTTTAATTAATTAACATTTTAGACAGAAAATTAGGAAGTAAAATTGCTCATATTCATAAATTGTCAGTCCAACCAAATTGAAATTTGACCACACAATTAGACAACTCATACATGTACATCATGCACACACTATTGAGAGAGTTCTCAATACATGTAGGTATTTGTTTTATCTCTGTAATATAAATAAAAAAGGCTCTTGTAATTTTTAAAACAACAATTTGGGTCAATACTAATATATCAAATCTCCTCTTGTTTGATCTTAGATTCAGATAACCACAGACATAGTCAAAATAATGTACATGTAGCTAGCTGGGTGTTCAAGAAATAGACAACTAGACATGAACAATTCATGAATTACATGTATTAACATGATGACTTCAATCTAATGTTTCAACATGTGCCCTATTTGCAAAACATCCTTGTTTATTCACCTGCCATTTTTTTTATATGCATTGTTCCATCCAGATAAACCACCCCCTCCCCATCTAGAATTTGAATTTTTCCTTTAAATGTACCACCCTCAAGTCATGAGAAGAGCTGCTACAATCCCGTCCCCCTGAAAAAGTTTTCTTTGTTTGTGTCAGAGAGGAATTTAGTGTTTTTTTGTTACCAATATTCTGGGTTGGATTTTTGCTGACTGCCCCAAATAGACATTTCTGTATCTTGCCATAAAGTGATGTGAAACTCAGAAAGGGGCTTATTTTTAAGGCAATTTGATTCATCATCTGATAGTCTATAGGAAGATAGATTAAAGACTGGATGGTGCACCTTATTCCTTAACCACAAAAACTGTTTTTTATATCTATTTTTACTCTTTTTCTTCACTTGACTTTAACTTTTTAGCATCCGAATTATTATTAAGCTAGTTAGAAACTTCAACTTAAAAGTAAATGTCCCCTACCTCTTTTGTAATTTATAGTAAATCTTTAATTTTATTCAAACAGTCGTTTGACCAGTTCCGAATAGTTCATATGTTAAATAGCAAATAGTTATGGAAATAAAAGTTGGAGAAAAAATTATTACCTTTGATATACTGTAATACACTTATAATGCTTGTTTAAGTTTTGCAGTAGTTTCATTTTTTGCGGTCATAAACATGTACGTATTCAATACAGTCTTACATTAGTCAACCAATATTAAACTTCTGCTTTGCCAGGTCATTGCAACATTATTACCGGTATGTGCATAAAATAGTCTGTTGACGCCTTATATTTTCACATGTAACAAGATTTCTCTTATCAAAAGTTAGTTTGGTATAACTCTTACATACCAGTACATGTATAATCATGCAGGATATAAATTTTAAAACATGCAGGAAGATGCAAAATCTTATTGAGCCACCATTTTACAAATTCCAAAAACTCATTTTGTTTTTGTCTGTTTCAGGATTATATGAAGGAATAGATTAAAACCATTACTTCTGGAATTCCCTAAATGTTCTTACTAAGTCTTAAATATATCATATTCAACCACAGTAATGATAAATGGAGGCGCGGCAACTGTATTCCGACAGGATATTAGAATTTAGAAACTACACGTAGTCTAAAGTATTGTATAGTGGTCTTGTTTGTTAAATCCATGCAAATTAAATTAACTGTATAGGTTATTATAAAGAATTGCCAATAGCTGGTTGGTATGCATCAAACCTCTTATTCAATAGGTTCAATTGATGGTGTTTAAATAGGGCTGAAACTTTTTTATCTGCATTCGATTTCCATGGAAACAGCTATGCTATTCAGAACTTATCAATTTATTCGTAACTGGTAAAACGGCTTCCCATATAAGTGTTTAGGACAAAACTCTAAATACAGCAATATTGCATTACTATCAGAAATAATATAGCGTACATTAGCAAAAAAAAAAGATTTCAAAACAACACCCAGGAACATTTAAAGCACCGCCAAATCTATACCCCATTCAGTACTGGTCAATCTATAGAAAGAATAACCTTACAGTGACCAGGCTACGCTCAGGTCACAGTAACAATTCGTTCCATATACTTAATGCAATGTAGCAGCTGCGAAGCTTCGCAACGACTTTAAGTCTATTAAAAACAATCTGCAGGGGTAAAACACAGCATTTTATATTTTTGAAAATGCATATGTAATTAAGTCCACGAAATATTCATTATCAATATAATGGGTCATACCAAGGCAATTTGTTAATATATCTGTTTGAATTTGCCTGCCATTTTGCACTCAAAATTTCTCGGATTTTATCATTAACAAATTGGCGACCAGTGATTTCATTGCCAAAACCGTTAATGTGGTGAAATGGGATTATAAATGAGCAACATCGTAGGTATTTGAGACCAATCAAATGAAAATATAGGCAAGATACAACAGAGATATTTCTTTTTTCATTTGCTACTAAGAATCACAGTAAAGGGGACAAATTCTATCGTTTAACCGGGTTAGTTGGACATCTGTCATTTAAAGGATAGACCATTCTATCTTGTCAATCGACTGTAATAATTATTGTTTACCATTGCATTGCATCGATTTCATTGATCAAAATCATACTAATATGTTCCCAACATTTCTCATTCATTTAGCAAAATAATTTTATGAAAATAATGCAAGAAAAAAAGACATGTTATTTAAAATATCAAAACTTTTTTTAAAAAGTGTTATAACCAGGCTATGTAGATAAATTAGGAGATTGTGCTGGACTTGATCACGTTACATTGTACAGCTGTTCAACACATGCACATGCTGACGAAACGCAGAGAGGTTCTACACTTGTTCACACATTCAACTTCTCCTACAAGACTGTCACTAATTATTCAAACGACTTACAGTTCTTACGTAGTTTCTTTTCCTTTTTGGGGGGGCTGTAGTAATTCGTATAAAGCATGCAGCATCGAGGGGTTTGGTTTGCGAACCATTTTTTTTACCGGATATGTCGTAACACTGTCAGGTCAAGTCGTACACAGACCAATTCGTATACAGGTCAACTCGTATACAAGAAAATAGTTTAAGAATTGTTCTCATATGTATTACAGGCACTGAAATCAATAAACTTGAATTAAAAAAAAATAGAGGTAAACTTCATTGAATTTGAAAATGAAGCAGAGTAAAATTGTTTAAATAATTACCTTGTTAAAGAATATTTTTTACTTTTGGAAAGTGTTTATAAGATTCAGTATTTATTTAGCTCTCTTGTAGGTTTTTTGTTTTTGTTTTGTTTGTATTGATGTCATTAATCATAAGGATGAATAGGGTAAAAAAAAAATTGATCCCGAAAGATGGGGGGGGGGGGGTGTTATTGTTTTTATAATGATTTATTAAATTTTAAAATGAAAAAAAATGAGTTTCCTCATGGGGATCAAACTTCATATATACCTACATATAGGATCTTTCCTTAAACTTATGAGAAATATTTCTTTGTATCAATGTAATGAAAGATAAATAAGGGTGCAAATGATAATAATAATAAAAAAAAGATTTAGAGAGTTTTCTAAGTGATTTACTGCATGTATTAAATCTTAAACGTTAAATTAAAAATTATTGGTTTCCTTATGGTGGTGTAATTTATTAATAAAAGGGTTTTCCTCAAACTAATGCTGATTATTTGCCTGTAATAATGTCATTAGGGAGGAACTAGGGTGTACATTCTGATCCTGAAAGATGCATTTGGTTTCCTAAATGTTTAACTATACCTGTCAGATCTTTCAACGATAAAAAGAAAATAATGTGTTTCCTCATATGGGTCATAGTTCATAATAATAGGATTTTCACCTTAACTAATGCTTATCCTTTTTTGTATTAATGAAATGAAGGGAAAATAAAGGTGTAAATTTTCATTTGAAGAAAAAAAAGATAAAAAGGGGTTTTCAATTTAATACTGATTTTTAACATTAAAATGAAAAACACGGCTTTTCCTTTGGGGTGCATTTTGTAAATGAGCTTTTCCCTTAAACTAATACTGATTATTACTTTGTATTAAAGTCATTAAGGATAAATTAGGGTTTAACATTACTGATTTTTTAACGTTAAAATGAAAAGTTTGGGTTTCCCCATGGGTTTTTATGTAAATAATAATAGGATTTTTCCTAATAATTATTCTAATAATCATTTCTTTGTTTTAGTGCAAGGAAGAGTTAATTATGGTGCAAAAATTAAGCACATGGAATTAAAGGGTTTTTATAAGTGATTTACTATACTGATTTTTTTTTGGCATTAAATTGAAACTTACAGTTTTCTTACGAGGGTGTAATTTAATGAAAGGATTAATATGTGATTAATATATATCAACAAATTGCTAATTTTTATTGATTGATTGAAGAGAACTTTACTAAGAAGTTCCACAATTAAAGCCGTTGAACAGAAAATATTAATTTTCTTTATTTTGGATAAAATCAAATACAGACTGTGTTGGGTGTAAATTTGAAAATAGTTAAGAAACATGTTGTTTATTTCTTCATGATTAATTGTTTGTTGTAAATTCCCAAAGAGAATATAATTTAAAGAGTCCCCAGTTAAGGCCTCTGAAAAATTGTTGACCCCCTTGAGGAAATCCATATTTTTCTCCTCTTAATAAAAAAATCTATAATGTAGAGAGTCTAAATTTGAAAAGTTCCAAGTTAATGTTAATTTTTTCTTCATTATTCTTTAATTACCCGAAATAATAACAACAAATTTTTACAATTAAAACCCCTAAAATGTTTAGGAGAACATGCAAGAGGCACATAATTCTCGATTATGCTACATGCAACTTGTTGAAGACTAGAGGAAATTCTAACTTTTTGAGAGTTTATCAAAAATTTCAATGGTATACTAAAATTGTAATGAAATAAATTATTACTTAAAACACAAATTAAAAAAGCACACACTACATCTTTTTGACTACTACCGAAATTAAACCTAGTTAAATGTAAAAGAAAATCATCTTAACCATCCCCAACATTATGAGGTGACACACAAAAAGACATGACAATTTTCCTCAATTTTGCTGCAGAATAACGAAAAATCAGATGTGGTCATTTAAACAAATGATCTGAAACTATATATTCGAAAGAAAATTGGTCTAAAAATCAACAAATGATTAATTTTTCATGAAAGAAATAAGTGATCGTACCTTCTTTTGCGTTTCCATTATTTTCATAGGAAGTTGAATTTGCGCATGCGCAAATATGGCAAGGAGGCAAAGTGTGTAACGTCCCGATTAAGACTCGATATCGTGTGTAACAAAATTCATGTGTAAACCGGAAACTCACACTTTTTATAATTTTGTATTTTCTGGGTAAATCATGGTCGGAAAACCCGATTTACGGGGTTCTGCAAACTTACTACACGGATTTGTGTCGTAGGTTTTGAAAATGTAGTAAGTTGCACGTGTGTAAACTAGTACATGTCGTAGGTGTCGGCATAATACAAACGCACACACACACACACACACACACACACACACATTTGATCAATATTTGAAGAAAAAAAAAACACGATTTTTTAAACAATAAAATATATTTTTTTCGGATAATTTTTACGTGGTATATGAAGGTAGTGGACAATGCAGAAAACAAAACCATTGCCATTGTGTTATGATTTTTTCTCTGTAATATTCTTTATACATTCATACCCCTATGAACCAGCAAAGAAAGCAATGTTCAGTTAATTACAAAATTTTACCTTTGGATCTTTCTTGAAATATTTATAATTATGTAAATGAGTAGAAATACTTTCCAAAACAGTTTTAATAACGTCATTGGCCGCCGCCTCACCTACTCATCTCGATATATCATATTATTTAACACAGAAATCGTGTTCAGTAAGTCCTTAAAATATTTAGAGTAGTTGCCCTTTGTAATTATTTTTAAATTAGAGTAGTTGCCCTTTGAATATTGACGTCACAGTGTTATGTCTGGAGCAGAGCAAAATGACAGCGTCGAAATTTGCTCAAATCTCTGCAGAGGTTTAAAATTGAATATAGCAACAAAACATTGTAAGTAATATGGGTGAAGCGAAGATTTTTTTTAAGTGTATTTGAAAGGTGGTATTGATAATTTTTAAGAGTTTAAATGAGTTTAACTGGACGAGATCTGTAAGGCATCTTGTACATGGCTTTGCGTAGATCACCGCTATTTGTGAATGAATATGTCGCTTGATAGTCCTCGGGAAAACAATATTACTTATTAGGTTAGTTACTGACTCACTACACTTCGCCTCGCCATCTATGAGATTGATCAACCCAATATATTTCCGTAGTGAGTCAGTAACTAACCTAATAAGTAATAATAGGCCACTTCGGCATGTGATTGTCAACTTGATTTTTTCCTCCCGCAGCTAACGTAATTAGTGACCCTAGTCGGTCTCCATACAAATTGGAATTCTACTTTCGTTTTGAATCATCATGGCAGATAAACAAGCACTGGTGGTAAGTATCTTTTTAGTTATTTACTGTAAATATTTAGTTCATTTTTGCAAATTTAGTATAGTCATATTTTAGAAGTGAAATTGTTTTTCGTATGAAGTATATTTTCTGACAATTTAATATCTGAGTTTAACGTTAAACTTTCCAAAGTACATCTCTTTTGAACTTCCTTGACCACCATCAAAATGCAATGTAACATTACATTCATTAATTTTAAACAGAGTACCAATAATTTTTTAGACCAAAAGTATTTCTCTGATTTTTATTTTATTTAAAATCGCTAATTCCTTAATATCTCTGCTTTGATTAAAACTAGTTTGTGAAATAATGATAGAATAACAAATTAATTATATAAAGCACCGGCCACCGTACACGTCTGATTATTTTATTTATTGCTGAAAATTGTAAAATAATAATTCAAAAATAGCACCAAAAACGATGTGTATCTAAGTAAGGGGAGGTAACCTACACTACAGTTGTGTATTTAGAATAATAGCGCACTTTATTTAATATCAATCAGCATTTAAATTATGGAGGATATAGAGAAAGATGGAACAAGACTTAATCTTAGAAAACCAGAGATTAGACTGTAAAAATAAAAGTACTGAAGTACGGAAGGAAGTTGATTTTATAGATTATTATTTTTTTTAAATCAACTTATCTTGCATGGCAATTAGTTTCTAGTCTGTATTTGAATTACACACTTTTTTATAGTATGGATTTTTAGACTTTTCTGACAAGAATTTCGAGAATCCCCATATGAATCATGTTGTGTAATATTTAAAGATGAATTCTAAACTATGTATTAATAATCGAAACAATTCTAAAAATTGTATGGATCTAAGCACAATTGATTCGAACTCTCGTCTTGTTCAACCAGACGTTCAGCTGTCTCCGTTAATCTCCGACAAGCAAGATAGCCTCTCTGCTTGTCGGAGATATTTGGAGACAGCCGAGCGTTTGGTTAAAAGAGACTATATTAAACTCTGGCATAGGAATACTTGAGAGTACAAAAATATCAAACTTGTTTGTATTATATAAAATCATACTATTTTCAAAGTGTTTATAGATAAGTTTCCTTGAAAAACAATGCTTCATGATCAGCATACATTACGGGTACATCGAATTTTTCTATTATTTTCAAGAACTAAGTCTTGTCAGCGGTGGCGATTTGTGTTTAGGTCCAAACACTGTTTCACTTTCGGTTTGCCAGAGTAACTGCATAGGAGAGTTGATTAAAATCAACTCCCAATTAAGTGGTTAAAGTAATGGACGCGCTTATGAACGTTCTCACTATAGCAGTATGGATTTTTATGAATGGAATCTGACAGGGAACTTACGAAATTCCAGTGAACAAAATTGACTTATTACGAAGTTGCATAGGATGGAAGTTTCTCTCGATAATTTTGAATTCTAGCAGATATTGGTGCTTCATCTAAAACGACAGACTCCCTTCTATATTGTACTGTATTTCAATCGACGATGGTTTGTCAACGAAGTCCAACAACTCTTTCAGTTCTTAACACATGAATGAATAAGTTTTGTATAACCGAAATAAATCCATACTGTATCTCCTTCATGATTTTAGATATACGATTTTAACAACATCACACTGTTGTTTTAATCTAGGCCCTGGTATCAGCCCTCGGATGATATCAGCCTGCGCCCTTTGGGCTTGGGCCAATACAAACAGCTCGGGCTGATACCAGGGCCGAGATCATTGTATAATTGGCTAATAGAAATCACCAACATTTGTCCAGCTATTTGCTGCCCCTTCTTAATTAGTGGACATTTCAATAGATTTTTTTATTATTTTGATTGATGAACAAGATAGCTGTGTCATATGTTACATATAAGTCTGCTGACTCCACAGTCTTGGTACAATTAATTTGGACTTGGGAGAGATAGGGATTTTACTTAAATATGTTGTATTTGTATTGTTGAGTTTCAATTTTTTAACCTCAGGCTAACTAAAAACTTTATTATCCAACTGTCTTGCACAAGTAGACAATTTCAATCTCCCTATTCACAGGTTAATGCTGAATAGACCCCTTCACGGTAACTGCAGTACTGCAGGGCAAAATGACATAGTTAGGTGAAATATGACGTAACATTTATTGTTTCGTTTACATCATTTAATTATCTACTTACTAAAACTTTGGCAAAGTATATCAATTTGTCCTGCAAGAGAACAGTACTGCAGTTATCATGGAGGGGTCTATAAAGAGGTTTAGTTACAGCTGACGTGTACAACTGAAAAGTGTTAGATCTACGATGGAATTCCTACAAGAAAATATGTGCATTTCATCATCAAAAAACTGTTATAATGACAAATTATAAATCTGTTCTTTGTTTATTTTTTTTTTAAATTGCAGCCTACACCCTCTGCGGGCAATCCAAACATATCCAGTAAAACATCCACTGGCAATACCAAGTACTATATGAAAGAAGTTCTTAGGGAATATGAGAATGACAAAAATTATGAGCAAGCATTTGAAGAATGTAAAGACCTGCTGGCAGCAAAGGGCAAACTCGCAACCAGTGTCTATGGGATTTCAAACCCAGGACCAGTTGTCTCATTCAAAGAGGAAAACATTACAGAAGAACACAGAACTTACAAGCCAAATCTAGCTCAGATATTAATGGATGCTTGTAAAAAGAGAATAAAAAACAGCACTTTGGCATGGAGAGAGTACATTGATTGTATAAAGAAGCACGAATACGCGGTTAGACTCTCTCTCTCTCTCTTTCTCTCTCTCTCTCTCTCTCTCTCTCTCTCTCTCTCTCTCTCTCAGAATATTATTTACTTTTTGTTCCTTAAACATTGTTCATATATTTCAAACAGCAAGAAGTTTTATTAAGTCAAAGTACTTTGGATGGACAGGGAGGAGGGGAGAAAACTCCTGATATAACCCAAGATATCAAGGTCAGTTTTCAAATATACACCATAATGTGTACATATTCTGTCTCAGACTTACTTGAAAAGTGCTAGACATCTTATTTATTCTTATGCCAAAGTGTTTGAAATGATTATTTTCCTTTGTTTTTCTTCCAAAACCCAACATTCTTTATAAAAATATAATTCTTTTTTTTCTTTGTTAATACTTAAAAGTTGATTAATTTTGTTGTAGGGGTCAGACTATGTGGATTCACAAAATGACAATTTACAGGTATTGTATGACCAGATATTATGAGGTTTTAAGAAGTTATTATAATCAACTAAACTTTGACCCTTGCGTGCACGGGCTGGCATATAACATATGATATCGGACATTTACGAAATAAATACATCGACACGCTGTATTGTTGACATTTACATAACCAAGCTTTAAGCCTACAATAATGCTATTAATTTCATTCAATCTGCTTAGTTAGAAAAATCTAACTGAAAAATCTCGGGACGGGCCTTCACCACAGTTAAAACGCCTCCGATATGTACACCTGTATTAATGTAGCAAAAAATTGCAGAATCGCTCCGGAACGATTTTGGAGAAAATTAATGAAGCTGCATTGTAAATAACAGTCAAATTATTCACAAAAAACCAATGTGAGGCTGTAAATATCTTTCATCTAACAATTTAATTAGAATTCAACATTTTTGACCAACTTTTTTCCTCGCTTTGAATTTACACACCATGTTGACATTCGGAACTCTCAGGATTTTTTAAAATATATATGACAAATTTTCAATGAAAATTTACACATATTTGTAATATCATTTCTGAGTTTATCCATACGAATGTCATATTTTGGAAACATAAACTAAAGAGCCTCCCGTGATTCAGCGTGAATGTAATGCGCATGCGCAAGATTGTAAAATCCCAAAATTCAGATGATTTCCGGATTTTTTAAAGGAATTTTCTTTTATTATTAATTAGCGAAGCTTGATTGAGGAAAAATAAAAACGAATCGGTAATCTTCAAGTACCAATAATGTTTAAAATATATATAACAAAAGACAGTACTCATCCGATTTCTCAGTATTAAAGCTTAAAAAATCGAGTCTATTGTTTTAATATAGTAGTATTAGTTGTTTCTTTTATTGCATACCTATTTACTGACTATGAGGATGATAGCAAGTTTATTGGTCCCCGGGACACAACTATTTCAAGAGGCGAAGCTGAGGGAAATATTTGATATCAAGGGGGGCAATAAATTGCTATCGTCCGAAGAGTTAGTAAAAAGGTATTTTATTATACTGAGAAAACTTTCTTGATGGTAAACAAATTAGAGTTATTCAGCTTTGAATTTAACTTTGTGAAGTGGATTACACCAGAAGTGTTCCGAGATTAAAACGACTGAAATCGAATGCTCCCAGTGAATAGATTTAATGACTTTTTACCATGGGCAGATAGCATGGAAACTATCTCACGGTTAGATAGAATAGCAAGTTTATTTGTAATTTTACATAGAAAATATACACAGAGGTATATAATAAAATGTCATATAAGACATAATAGTCTTATACAGATACAGATCATTTATTTCTAGTTCAGAACAGACAAGTACATGACATATTATAATTACAAGAGAAAGACATGCCAAAAAATAGTGTAAAATTATTAAAGTATAACAATTATAGCAAATGACAATAAACAATATTTCACTAAAAAGGAGTACTATAGCATGTTATAACTGATAAATTTGCCAACAAGGTTAAGAATTTCCTTGTCTTCAATATTGAGTAACCAAAAAAGTTTCTGATCACTATCTAAAGTTGAAAATTTTGGAAATTTGCTTTTAATTAACTGAAATATTTCTTTTCTTTGGTGATCATACTTTTCACATGTAATCAAAAATGAGTTTCATCATCTATACTGTTAGAATGACATCTATTACATCATCAATCTTCTCTAGGGATGTTGGTAAATCTTCGAACTTCAATGTTGCAACCTGTGACAGGAAATTCTTAATTTACATAGAGATTTCCTGTAATCAAAATGTAAAGATGTAAATCAGCAGTATAAAGATTTTTAAATTCAAAGAGATAATGATATAGTCATAACACAACATTACAGAATACAGTAGATGGCAGCCAACAAACCTGTCCCGAGCAAGCCCCCATAGATCCCGCAAATACAGTGAAGGCAGATGAACAACCCCCAAAAGAGAATGAAGAACAGGTAAGCTACATCGTTGTTTTTGTTGATATTTTTAAAATGTTTCAACTAGACACTCTATAATAAAATACTTTAATTCATTTCTCTGTAGAAACAAACTCTGACACTGCTTGAGTTGTTGGATAAGGATGAACACAAAGACGTGGATGAGTTTGAGGAGGCTCATCAGGATTTTGTCCACATGTTTACCTGTCAGGCTGTACTCAGGAGCTCATTCCCGCACGCTGTGAGTTAGAATCAGCTACGTCTCTCATACTTTGAGTTCTTTTAGAACTCAGTAACAGTAACCTTAATGTGATACAAACACCCAGTGTGTATTCAGTCATAAACCACATTTACAAATGCTCTAGTCAATTCACTTGACAAGGGTACTGAATCCGTCAAAGTGACAATAATACTCTGCTGTCAAGGCAAGTAATGTTTAAACTGATGCGTATTGGATGTTTTACAAATTTACAGAATGTATTACAACATGTGACAGTCAACATTGATAAAGCAGAGGATGTACCAGAGGATGTGAGAGAGAGGGCGCTGTATAGATACCTGACAAACCTCAAACCGGAGACATTTGACGGTCACTACAACGACATCTGGAGGGAATATGGAACACTACTAATGGCAGAAAATCTCTTAGAGCTTGCAAGGAAGGCAAATGTAAGCATCAGAACATTGTACACTAAAACTCGTTTAGTATGATTGCCATTAGGGCGAATTCTCAGATACAGCAAAGTTTTTTTGAGTTCCTGGTAAAATTCTTAACAAATCTTTGTAAAATTTTACGGTCACAACGAATTAGGATATAACGAGTTTACGGATATAGCGAACTGATTTTGAGAGGTGAATAATAACAAAATTTAACACCTTTTTTGCGAATTTCTTCACAGTTTAAAAAGTTTGCACTACAATTTAACATAAATAGTTTGAATGAATTTATTTTCATATAATTTTTTCAATTCACAATCCGATTTTTTAAAGGTATCAAAGTATTGTATTTTTATTTTAAGCTTCAATTAGCAAAAATTATAGTCTGGTGAAAGAAAACATATATGTAGTGAATTCACTGTAGACATTATTACAAATTTGTTATACGGATATAACGAATTACAGATATAACGAACTGATTCCAATGGTCCATAGGACTTCGCTATAACCAAGTTTTACTGTATAAATTTGATTTGACAAATTGGAAAAAAATTAACTGACAACTTGTGATTTGGACACCTTTTTTAGTCTAAAAACATGACTTATTGTTGGCTGATGCTATCTTTATATTATATGTTGGGTAAACTGTAGCGAGAGCTAAAGTGTTTTGATTCATTTCCTTGCTTTGACTTTCAATGAACTCTGTAAAAAGTAAACTATCCATCCCTAGTCCCCAGTAGGTATCAAAATCAGCGCAAATTTAAAGCCAATGCTTTAAAAATTTAATGATAACAGGTAATATATGTGATCTTTTAATTCATAACATCTCAATATGAGGGTCAAATAAACTTGTCGTTATTTACATTCCTAACCAGACCCTTCTATAACCAAAATTCTGTAAATCAAGAGAGAACATTATACCGGTATGTGTCTTGATACACCTTGATTACTTCATTTACAGGGTCCAGACCAAAATTTATATGTTGTTGTGCGGAAGACACAATTTTACGAGATGCAGTCGGAGCTTCAGTTGAAAACCCAGGAAGTAGAGGAACTCTCTACAAGGCAAGTCATTTAAAAAGAGAGTGGTTTAGTTTTAAAATTTACTGAGATTAGATCTCATGTCATTTTACATGCATCAACCCTCTCTGTGTGAAAAAAAAGTTGGCCTGGCTCTGTGGCCATAAAACCTGGAAAAATTCACCTTGGTCTCTCTCCTCCTTTTTAAAAAGGAAGATACATAGGAAAAGTGAAATTCATATCAATAGTGAGCCTGTCTATGTTTTAGACCATTGGACTTGGATTAGAAATTTGAACACAATTTATTTTTAAGGTTGAGTAAATTTGCGAGCCAACAACTGATGGACATTGAATTCATAAAAATCATATCACGACCTTATATACTGTATCTTTTATACTTACCCAGACTGAGTAAATTTGCGAGTCAACAGCTGACGGAGGGAAACCCAAACATCGCAGACCTGAGTGACACCCACCGCCCCACAAGACTGGGGGAGATGTACAGTCAGCTGTTTGATGACGAGTGGTCAGAGGCATTTGAGGCCTTTAAAGATTCAACCATAGCTAAAGAGGGTGACGATGATGACGAATTGTACCCAAATATTCTGTCCATACTACAAACCCTTGTCACGGCAAGTATATAATACATGTATGAAAAAGTCAGATGTTTGCAGAATACAACTATTCTAGAGTTTTCTCAAAAATTATTTTCATTTTTGTTAAATTCTAAGGTATTCTGAATACTTCTTGTTAAACATCAATTGGTGGATCTCATTGATTTCATCCTTGACATCAAATTTTCAGCAAAGCACAATATTTGAAAATTTCAAAGACCGTGTTTCTCATTTTTTACATATCCTCAAAATTGTGAATTTTATTAAATCTACAAAAATTGATGTATATAAATACATGAAGTACTAACGAAACCACAGTAGTACTTACAAATAGTCTTTTAAATAATAATAAAGTTGCATGCATTTTCTTTGATACAAACAAAAACGAAAAGTCATATTGCATGAATTATTTAATAAAGATGAATTCAGTGATTCAGAATGACCAAATATTAGATCTGTGCTATGTGTCTGTAGGAAGCCTTCAGCTTCTGTAGAGAAAAGTCCTGTGAACAACTACAGGACCTGGAGAACAAGATCAAAGAGGCCCTGAAACAAAACACAGCGGACACACCACAGGTAGGGACTTATACTTCTGGTTAAATGAGATAACTTTCAATGTCTTTTCTTAATTGTTGCTAATTTTCCTCTAAAATATTGAAAATGAAAGGTATTGTCCCTGTTTGACAGCTCAAATGACGATGTTGTTGTAACAATTGCTTGAATCTAATCAGGTTTAGAGACTTAAATTTATTCTTAAGTAGTCATTTCAAGTAAAATTCCTTGCAGACCAAAACATCTGACTCGGAAGAGAAAATGGAGGTCGACCAAAGTCCCCCCGAAGCTGGAGATAATAAAGTGGAGAAGCCTTCCCAGGGTGCACTAGACCAGACAGTGGAGAGACATTCCAAAGAACTCAGAAAGGCGGCATCAGCGGAGACTGTCAAATATCAGGCTCAGGTAGATATAATGATATATAAACAGTGAAATATCAGGGTATTTTTTAGTGTTAATAAAGCCATAAACTACATGTACATGGGTGTATTCTGTCAATGTTTCTATTACAACTTGAAGATATTGTTTGTTAGAAAAATATCTTAAAAATTCATTACTGAAGTAATGAATATTCATATATTTTTTTTTCCAAGAAAAAATGATTCTATCTTTAAAGATATTCATCAAAGAAAGACTTCCTAAAGTGTTACAAGACGATAAGGTCCGACAGGATCAGAGGGTCATTAGTTACGTCCAAAAGTGTGTGGAGCTTTGCTGGTTCATGAATGTGCAGGATCCGCCGATGGAACTGGTGGCTCCTAAAGAGGGCGAAGACGTGGACAAAAACCTATTCTCCCATCATGGAAGGAAAGGCAAAAAGGTGCAGACATGTGTATGGGCGGCGCTTCTGCTCCACAAGGAGGGGCCTGTGGTGTGCAAGGGCTATATCCTCCCAAAACCTAAGTAACTATACCGCCAAACCTAATACTATATGAATACAACTTAATCTAAGTAGCTACACTGCAGCATTTATTCTTTGAAACAGGTTTTTGTTTTGTATATTAGTTTTCCTATTTGAGTCATCAATGAGGTGATGTCATTCCTCAATATATCATGATTGAGAACAGTAACAATTTCATTTATTAGCCAGATATACACTGTATATGAGTTGGTTTTTTCTACAAGTATTTAATATATTGTATTTAGTGTGTTTGACATGTTTTACCGGTATATATATTTGTTAATTCTGTAGTGTTGAAGCGTCTGCTTTAGATCATCCTTTGTTATAGGAAATATAAATCATGATTGTTATAACTTTTCATGAGTACAAGGTACAAACTGTTGACAAGTGAGTGATCCATTTTGTTTGTAATTACAAAATAAAGACAATCCTTGAAGTTTTAGTATTATCATGATTATGTCAATATGTGAACATAACTCCACAAACAGTAGGTTTGTCACATGATCAAATTAAAGGTGTTTTTTAGAAAATAAATTTTGAAGACCAATAACGTGAAGGTAATTTATTTTGTCTGTCAATAACATTCAGAAAATGTCTGCATATATATACCTCATTTTATTATCAACAGAGCTCAAGTATACAAAAATAAGGACTTTGCACCATTTGTAAGGCAAGCCAGCATTCAAATAGGACTTGGTTTTCTTTACAATATCATATAGCTAATTAATGACAGATGTATGAGTCAAACAGAACTACATCAGGGGAAAAAAAAGAAATTTATTTAATATTGGGACTCATTTGAGGTAATGGTAGTTTTTACAACAATAATAGATGATGAAACAGCTCGTTGTTATGACAACCAATGCAATTAGACCGTAACACGTGACTAAATGATAGAACGTGTACCGAAACACTGTCATGTGACACCAGTTGCTAGGTTCGTGCAATGGCTGTTCAAAGTTCGGTTTCCATATTTTATAAAACCAGAGGTTTCCCATGATGAACCACACGGACAGAAACACACTCAGAATGAACTCTGTGAACTTTGTTGTTCTGCGCACCACTGCGTCATCAGTCTCTCCGTCGTCATCGTCATCCACGCATGCGTCGTTGCTATGTTTCTTTTGGTTCCACAACATCAGGAATACCTTGATGAGACCAAAGCTCCCTCCCACCAGCAGGTATATAGGGACCCTGGGCTCCAGGGGGCAGTCGCTGCGGTAAGTGGACCCTAACAGGAGAGAGGACCAAATTAGATTTATTGTGCATACAGAGAATCGGGTCTCGTAAACTGTGATTCAAAAGCATGTTTAAATTAAAATTTTGTTAGCGAATGAACTTGAAAAAATTGTCAAGTGTATTACGAATAACCATAAATAGACAGTGTACATTCTAATTCCAAATATGTTTGCACACATAATGACATTCTTGCTATAAACTTTACAATTATCTGATGCATTGATGATTCATCATAGGCAACGGGACGGGGGGGGGGGGGGGTGCTTGTCAAGATTTTTGTTAAGTCTAGCCCCCATCTTTCAAATCTTTCAATATGCTTCAAATACGGTCGGGATTGATAAAATCTATTATTTATTGCATTTGATCACCCCAATCGTATTTGGTCACCTACTAATGCTAAAATTATTTCATATCCCTTAAATTTTTTATATAGCTCTTGCCCACAAAATGAATGTTAATGCAACCGGTCCAACAATTTCGAGGGTGACAGGTCTGTCGGTCCATTATCAAAACTATCAATTCGTGCGATCTCGGTGGAATGGAAATTGTCGAACGACCGTGCGACATGAACTATTATTATACTTTCATGTTAGATACTGAAATCTGATTGGTTTAGACGCAGTTGATAATCCGTTCTATTACCCTCAGCGCTAGCAACGCACTCAGCAACGGGTAACACAACGAATTGTTACATGCTCAGAAATTATGCGCGTACGGTTCGCCGTAGAATTCACGTCATTTCTATATAAAAGCAATATAAAAATTCTCTAAAATTAAGACATTCAGTATAATAGAATAAATAGTGCCTGTTTGGGAGGATAACAGTTGAAAATGACACCCCGAAAAAACCATTATCAACCTCCGCTTCGCGTCGGTTGACAATGGTTTCCTCGGGGTGTCAATTTCAACTGTTACCCTCCCAAACAGGCACTATTTATATACTGGTTACTACTAGAAAATATAAATTTATCCATAGTTAACAGTTGTTAGGTTTGGTTGCAACATATGGTTTGTTGGACCTTCAGGCATATATATTGCTTGACACTGGTTTCCGAAGGGTGTCAATTTCAACTGTTGCTCTCCCAAACAGGCATTATTTATTTTATTGTACAAACTGTCTTAATTTTAAAGAAAACTTTACTGCTTTTATATTTGTTGACATGAATTTACAACGAACCGTGCGCACGTAACAATTCGTTGTGTTACCTGTGCCAAGTGTGTTGCTAACGCTGAGGGTAATAGAACGGATTACCAACTGCGTCTAAACCAATCAGATTTCAGTACTTAACATAAAAGTATATCAAACACTTTTATATGGTTATGTATACGATGTTTAACTCACCCACTGCTAACATTGACACTGGCATAGCCAACAGCAGTAGCAGGATCCCGGTGCTCAGAACTTGAAAATAGATAAAAAGAAATTTATATAACTTATAAAGATATTTCTGTATGATATCATCTTACGTCATCACGGGTTGATATCTGATATCAATATACATTTCAGATGCCGATATTTGTGACAATGCTGTATGGTTATTGTGTCAAAATATTAGATATCAATCAGAGAGATTTACATCTAATATTGGTTTGCGTGTAATGGTATATATATATGCCTGTCAAAGAGGTTTATATGTATTTCTGATACTGGTATCAAATATTGCACATATTGTCAGTCTCAGAGGTTTAGATCTGATGTCAATATATCTTTCCCAGATATTAACATGATATCATGCAGATGAGGTCACAAAGCCTTACCTAATCACAAACGAACTCATATAAAACCTGTAAGGTGTTTAGATCTTACTTCGTTGCAAGTAATTGAGAAGTGGGTTTTGTTTTGGGTTTGTTTGTTGTTTTTTTTTTTGGGGGGGGGGGGTGTTGTTTTTTGTACATTTTTTCAAAATCCGAATTTTAAGTCTGGAATACACATAAAAGGACTACATTTGTATACTATCAAAGCGTAGGTTCTACGTTATCATTACGGATATTTATGTCTGCTTAGTATCAAGATATGTGAGTTGTGTGTATCTTATACATTTATTAGGGTTTACATTTGCACGATATCAAATCTCATGTTTTATATGTTTAAAATATATAACGGATATTCACATCTGTATGATAGTAACACTTGAGTTATAGTTCAATGGTTGGAATCTGAGTGTGTCGGTATTAATACACCACAGTAGCTCTGATGTCACCGACTAGCTCTGTGTCTTACTGCTGCCATAGAGGACTCGGTAAGTCCGAGAGATGAAGTCGTAGAGTCCCTCACAATCCGAGGAGTTCTCCTGGATCTGGGAAAACAGACTCCCATAAGAGGAGGGCGTGTCTGTGGGGAGGGGCGTTGTCAGTCTGCTGGAACTTTTGTACAGAGACCTCTCCTCGTCCAAAGCCTGTAAAATAGTGGCATCTTGTAAAACAAAACAATCTACTGTACAGAGAATCTCTCGTCGTCCAAAGCCTGTAAAACAGTGGCATCTTGTAAAACAAAACAATCTACTGTACAGAGACCTCTCATCGTCCAATAAGCCTGTAAAACAGTGGCATCTTGTAAAACAAAACAGTCTACTGTACGGAGAATCTCTCCTCGTCCAAAGCCTGTAAAACAGTATCATCTTGTAAAACAAAACAGTCTACTGTACAGAGAATCTCTCCTCGTCCAAAGCCTGTAAAACAGTGGCATCTTGTAATATACAAAACAATCTACTGTACATAGACCTCTCCTCGTCCAAAGCCTGTAAAACAGTGGTATCTTGTAAAACAAAACAATTTACTGTACAGAGACCTCTCAATCTAATTAAAATTAGACGTTCTGAATCCGCTACCGCTTTTCAAACGTTTGAGAAGCGGTAGCGGATTCAGAACGTCTAATTTTAATTAGATTGAGAGACCTCTCCTCGTCCAATAAGCATGTAAAACAGTGGCATCTTGTAAAACTAAACAATGTACTGTACGGAGAATCTCTCCTCGTCCAAAGCCTGCAAAACAGTGTCATCTTGTAAAACTAAACAAGCTACTGTACATAGACCTCTCCTCGTCCAAAGCCTGTTAAACAGTGTCATCTTGTAAAACTAAACAAGCTACTGTACATAGACCTCTCCTCGTCCAAAGCCTGTTAAACAGTGGCATCTTGTAAAACAAAACAATCTACTGTACGGAGAATCTCTCCTCGTCCAAAGCCTGCAAAACAGTGGCATCTTGTAAAACAAAACAATGTACTATGTAGAGACACCCATCCTTCTTAAAAGACTGAATGAAATAAAATGATGTAAAACAAAACTGTCGACTCTTTAGAGACCCCTCATCGCTTAAAGCCTGCCCAAAGCCTATATTCTATCAAGGTTTGTTTGTTTTGTTTTTTAGGGATGCGTGTATTTTTCTTTGGTTCTTTGTTTTCTTGAAATACAGAGTCACGTGATATTGTCATCGTACTTTTGGGATTATGGGCGCTCTCCGTCTTAACCAATGTTATAAAAAATGTCATCCTTGTACTTTATAAAATATTAATTTTATAGTATATGATAGGCAGGAAGATTTTTTTACCCATCGATTTATAGATGGAGGGCGTATTAATTGGAGGTGTTTTCCGAACTCTGCCGGAAGGCCCGAGGAGTTCTTCTTACAGACTACAGTACCTTACAAAAGATCTTCAGACTAAAGGCACGTAGCAAAAGATAGGAGGGGGTTTTAGGACCGACTTTTTCTTAATCAAAGTTATAATAACTAGCCCTGCACTTTTTTCCCCGGACTAAATGTACAGATCCGGAGTTTTTGTGATATTTAACACCAGGACATTGACATTTGTTGTGAATTTATTCCAAGGTTAATTTTCCGTTTCCCGTGTGTAGTAGATATTTACAGACTATTAGAAGTATAAAAAAAAACACGTCTGATCCCTGTTAACCCCTTGCCGTAAATTAATAGAAATCAGATATGTTTTCCCGTCTTCTTTGTTGTAACATGTTTCATTATTATTCCTGTGATATATTTTTAATCAAGGCGGTTACCCTCTGCGACTCCTCTTCAGTCCAAACTCCAACTAGTTTACCTAGCTTCAAGAAAAGACTTATTGATATCTACAAAATGAAATGTGTCACCATGAAAAATAACAGTACATCTGACAGTGTACTTTCTGGGAGGGGATTTGACCCTGTTTTCTCTATACAGTGGATATACTAATATACTAGTATACACCGAAGTATTGACATTAAAAATTGAAATGCCATTTTTTTTCAATTGAAAGAATTGAAGTTTTGTCTTTCGTTTGCTAATTGATCTGAAATAATCATCAAACAAACATCTCATTTCGAGAATCTGAAATGAAAAAATAAAAGTCTCATCGCTCTAGAGAAAGTAATGTTAATTGATTGCTAATGGTTTGCTGACATAAGAGTCTAAGAAAGTGTAATTATCTGTCATGCCGTGTGTGTTACATTAAGAACTTAAAATCAGAGATTTCTAAAATAAACTATAATTTCTGTCGCTCCTTAAAGAGAGCACCATTCAGCTATAAGCTCTTCACTACTACATATGTATTAGGACACAGAGAGAAGTTAGTTCTAAGGCTGTGTTGGGATGCTCTTACGGTTGTATTATAACGGCTGTATAAATACCCAGTGGATTTAATTTGTAAACATGATTTGTCCACAGTTCTGTAAAGAAAACGTTGGGCTTCAGTTAAACTGTCCTGCCTCTCGGTCTTCAAATAAATCTATTTTAGAGCACGTGTGTATGTTATGCTCACATGTACACATCTTGCCTGACAAATATCACTATTTGTCTTATTTTTATTTTTGTACATATCGTTCTCATTTTTTAATCTTTTGTTGTCTTGTCTTTGATCTTAATCTGTTGTTGTCTTACCTTGATAAGAATATAAATTCCTCATCATTGTAAGATTGTTCATACCTTTGTCTTTAATCCACTTTGTCGTCTTCGATCTGTCTACACATTTTATATTCTTATCTTGGATCTGTCTACACATTTTATATTTTTGTCTTGGATCTGTCTACACATTTTCTTTTTTTTTTGGTCTTGGATCTGTCTATACATTTTATGGTCTTGTTTTGTTTTATCTATATACACATTTTGTACCCTTGTCTTGGATCTGTCTAAATATTTCATATATTTTTTCTTGGATATGTCTGGATATTCTATAGTCTTTTCTTTGGTTTGTCTACACATGTTATAGTATTGTCTTAAATATGTCTACACATCTTAAAGACTTGCCTTGGATTTGTCTACACATTATATATTCTTGTCTTGGGTCTGTCTATCCATTTTATATTCGTTTTGGATCTGTCTACACATTTTATAGTCATTTTGGATCTGTCTACCCGTTATATAGTTTTGTCTTGGATCTCTCTACCCGTTATATAGTTTTGTCTTTTGTCTGTCTACACATTATATATATTATTGTCTTTGATCTGTCTGTCCATTTTATAGTCGTTTTGGATCTGTCTACACACATCTTATTGTCTTGTCTTTTGTCTGTCTACACATTATATATATTCTTGTCTTGGATTTGTCTACACACATCTTATTGTCTTGTCTTTTGCCTATCTACACATTATATATATTCTTGTCTTGGATTTGTCTTTACTTATACTTCTTAATGTTTTGTTTCAAGAATTTGATAGATTTATCATGGTTTTGCATATCTTTTTTTTTACCCTAATTATCTCAGGTTTTTTCTTTCCGA
Organism: Magallana gigas; assembly: GCF_963853765.1. Taxonomy (NCBI): domain Eukaryota; kingdom Metazoa; phylum Mollusca; class Bivalvia; order Ostreida; family Ostreidae; genus Magallana; species Magallana gigas. Next base: position 830,074 of record NC_088854.1, on the reverse strand, counting down.
TTTGTAGAGTTTTCCAGCAGTATTTTCTTCGTGGAACCTTCGTTCAAGGTTCCCCACTGTACTCTCTTAGAACTGCAGAACTTTTTCGCTTTCTCGTTTAGAAACCGTCTTAATTTTCTGAAATTATTTTGCCCATCTTGTTTCTGTTACTCATCTTTATTATTTCACTGAATCCTAAACGTCAGTATTACCAGTGATTAATCGTTTAATGTATATCTCACTTTAGAAGTAATGACAAATAGTCTTATAAGTTATAACTTACTTCGATGATCATAACACCAATCCTACCAATCAAATTGTCAAGAGATAAAGATACACGGAGCTAAGTATATGTCGGGCTATTTACCGTTGTTCAACGACAAACACTGAGATTACAAAACTCTGATATAACGAACACGAATATAGCGAATTTAAGGCTATAACGAATTGTTTGTTCATGTTCCGGCAAATCCGTTTATAAAACCTATAGAAAATTACCGTATATAACGAACACGGTTTTAACGAATTTACGGCTATAACGAGGTAATTTTAAGACCCCCGCTGGCAAAATTTAACGTAATTTAATCATGTATATAACGCATTTTTTCAATTACAAATTTCATTGAAGATGCATAAAATTTAAAGCTAAGTATGTAAAATACTCATTCAAATATTATTCAGAATTTTCTCTTTGAAAATTGAAGTGCAAATGTTACATTGACTTTTTGTAAACGGGGGAAATATTGATTTCATATCTTACGATAGTTTGGAGTAGTGTCAGCTGATTATAACGAAGTCTCTATAAAATTTCTTACGAATTCGCTAATAGGTACAACGAATTGTTATAAAAAAAAAAATTCTATGGTCCCTTGAAATTTGCTGTAAACGAGTTTTGTTGTATAAAATGCACAATCGAGGCTATGTAGTACAATACTTCTTGTATTGTGAGTATATATATACCTCAGTATATAAGTACATGTATATACAGCCTTTTGGCCTAATACAGCATTTTCATGACTAAATTTTTATCACTTGTACCAATTAATATGGATTCTATATAATCACTTTTTAATCGTTACTTAAAGAATATTTCATTCGTCTAAATTCGGCCCATTCCGTTATTTAGGGATATGATAGGCTTTGTTTGAAGCCACGTAAACAAACATTACGAGGATCCGTTGCTTTGATACTAAACACAAAGACATTTTTGAGGTGTATATACAACAAATAATGTTTTGTACGACATGAATGTCAGGGAAAAACCCAAAAGATTTGGTGGGTACTAATTTAATTAATTAAACGCAAAATGAACAATTATGATTGTCATTAATCAAGTAATTATAATATAAAGAGTAAAATGGGGTTTTTTTTAATAAGTATCGGGTTGAATCAGTTAAAGGACTGAAATGCTACTCACCAGATTTTTGGCAGCATTTCTTGCACGCTGGTGCTCAATAAAACGGTGGGTACTCAAAGACTCGACAATGGCGGGAACCGAAAGACGATGGGGTGCACGTGGGGGCTGAGCTGGCGTCACTGGGTACAGGGGGGCCGACGTCCTCCGGGCCCGCCCCCGGTGCTTCCTTATAATGGTCGCCCTTCTCATTGTCTTGTCGTCTGTTTGGGCTTTGATATCAAACAGTTAAGCAATGGGTACCTTTCATCTTAGGTTCATCGCACAGCGTTGAGTATTGTGAGCGTTGTTTGACGAGGAAGCCAGTGTTTCTCTCACCGCTGCTAGTCAGGTGACTCAGGTATCACAGGTAAAAAGCTTCTGTTCAGTGGAAGCCAACAAAAAGAATATGTTTCATTATCTTTTCAAGAAAATAAATTGTAGATTGCTATACCTAACAGATCAATACACCTATATAAGGCCACAAATTAGTGCTTGTCGATCTGTCGTACACATCCAGATATTGCATGACAGTCTATACTGATGGAAGCAGGCCCGGTAAATCTTCCAGAGCCTATTATGTCAGTTGTAGTATTTTTCTTCCTGTTCTTGCGTGTGAAGGCGTCGATTAGAGGCACGTGTAAAGATTTTGAACAAGATGAACACAGTGCGACCTAGAGACCACACGCGTCATCAAATACTTAACGCCATCTATACCACGTCACCATATCACCTGTCATTATATCAGGTAGATGTATAGAACTTGTAGTATCTTTGAAATCAAAGACAGACATTCGAATATGACGACATTTATGATAGAGATGACGAAGTGTCCGTCAAGGATCAGTCTTCATTGAGTGTTGGTGTGAAGCGAGGTAGACAAGATAGTATAAGGCCAGGCAGGACGCAGGGGGGGGGGGGGGGGGGGGGGAGGGGGGGGGGCGAAGACTGTAGAAACGGAAGCAGATATGAAGAATTCAGATTATTGTAGCTTTTTCAAGAATCCATCTCGAACACCGCGAAAAAGACTCAAGCACAACTACATGAAATGTATAAATGACATTCTTAAATATGTAAATTGTTCATATAATGATAATCAATATATGAACAATTTATATATTTAAAATAGCATTGATATATTTAGACAATCAGACTGTGAATGTACAATATATATATATATATATATATATATATATATATATATATATATATATATATATATATATATATATATATATATATATATATATATTTCTCTCTCTCTCTCTCTATCTATCTTTATTACATACTTAGTAATAAATACAGGTTTTTGGCATATGTGATACTGATGACATCACAAAATCTGTATCGGCCTCCGGGGCTGATATAGGTTATCAGCCCTCCAGGGCTGATACGGATCCGTATCACACCCCTTTCGGAACTCCTCTGCCTTTTTTCGCTTCGGCATTTTTGCATGTTTACAGACGAAAAATAAAATATTTTCAGTTACAGTCGACATTTTTTAGTGCAGTTGAAAACTTCAAATGCTAGCAAATGTTTTAAAGCAGTCAACTTTTAAAATCTGATGAAATTCCGTTCTGTAGCTTCATGTTAAAACAAGAAGAACTCATATTTTTATTAAATACATGTACACGTGCAGACTTTTTTCAAATAATATGAATAATCAATTCAAAAAAAATTTGATGGTTTTTTTTTTTAAATTTATTACTAAGTATGTAATAAATATAATAATAGATACCCTTTTCCATATCACAGCTTGTATCAGCCCTCGACCAATATCATCCCTCGGGCCTTCGGCCCTCGGGCTGATATTGGAATCTCGGGCTGATACAAGCTGTGATATGGAAAAGGGTATGTATTATTCTCTCTATATTTACGTCTACTGATCATTTTCTCCCTGATTTATTAGGTAATGTATAAATATGTCAATACAACAATTGACAATGGAAAACTTGATTCCAATCTTTCAGTCAATGACTCGTCTAAAGGATTGCATTGATTACTATTTCGTGATGTATCAATATTGTATTCTATAGATCCGCAACAATCATTTCCGTGCACTTTCCAATCCTACTGAAAGATTAAAAAAAAAATAATTTTTAAATAGTCAAGAAGTTGAATCTCGTGTTCATTGATATAGCTGCTGACCGATATACCAGGGGGAGGTCGTGAGTCGGGTTTATGGTTACATCACATCTCTTACAGTACGCTAGGGCTAAACAAACTGAATGTTTTTCACTACATACATGTACTATAACTTGTTGTATTCATTGTGGTCTGTCATTTGTTGTGAAATACAGTCAATTGTAATCAACAGACTACGTGTACATGAAATAAGAGAAAAATAACCGAAATATTTATTTGAATATGTTAACTCCACTAAGTAAGCAAAAGCGATTTTGTCACCGGTACTTCGATGTCATTTCCTGGGTAGATAATCTCAATACGTTTTTTCGTAAAGTGAAACAAACCCCCAACTAGTTTGTAGATGGCATTTGCTGAAATACCTAATCTATACCATGGTAATTGTTAGAGTATTAACCCAACTTTCGTAAGGTTACGTAAATAAAGTGCACGAGTATACTGTTTATTTATTACTTGATGTTGCTCGATGAAATGATGAAGCCTACCTCCTCTATACAGTGCAGTAAGGGAATGCGACTTTGAGAGTATTTAATAAATTAATTTAAATAAAAATATCAAATGTACAAAAAGACTTTTATTATAAAAATCCTCTGAAATATCACATATTGCACAACGAAATTATTTCAAGTAGTAAACAAAAACAGAAATAAAATTCACAAATCAGAGAAATATGAGAGCACTATGGATATGTAACAGACACTGCACACTAGCAAACTACTGTGAAGCCTCAACCCCCCCCCCCCCCCCCTAAAAAATAAAATCCCTCATAAAAAGGTGACTGTACAAAAAAGACATGACTAAAAATGATTGAGATCTCATATTTCTCCACAATAAAATAAACTATAAGTAATGTCTTACACATTGCTCCATACTACCTGTATTTCAAAGAATAATCTATCATAAATAGAAAGTTCTACCTTAAAAATGCTAAGATTTCCCACTCTTATATACAATGAAAATAACTTCAAGTACAACCTTATCTTGACCAAAATATAAACTTTCAAGTTATTTTTGTTAGGGTGCCATCCTATCAAGGTATTTAATGCTTTCTGTAGCATCCTCTGAGGTAGGGAGATTGACAATGCCAGTTTCTCTGTACATGTGCATTCTGTATACCTCTAAATCTTACATCTAAACTAGCAAGAGTGATACAAACATTGCACCAATATATGCTTTTGAGCAAGTCAACAATTTTGGAAATGTTAATGCTAGCTTATATCACCACAGCTTTGTAAGTTCCTTAAATTCACTACATGCACTGTACAACCCTTATATGACAAGTATAGCATTAATAAACATAAACTTCATCCATAATCAAGATTTAAAAAAATATATCAGCATGTTTCTTCTCTCAAACACTTGTTTTAGAATTTGTCCTCCAACAGACATACACTATCAGAGTATTCTGCTGGTGATATTTCTTGGACAGTGGCAGTTGCTATGGTGACAGTGACCCCTAACCTGACTCTGTAAGTATATTTACCCAGAGATTACACACATGTACATCTATATCATATAGACCTGTCTGAAATATAAAACAAACCCAGAAAACTCTGACAATACAGCTGTTTAAGAGATCACAACCACAGGCTTGATAGTGCTTTGATGTAAAGTCCTGTCACAAGGCAGAACTTGTGAGATTTGCTGTAATTAATATTGTAGTGATAAGTAGTTGATTAAACATCTATTATTCAGTGTTAGGCAGAATAACGGTCAGTTTAAGGTCAGTTATTCACAGTTTAGTCATCTTAACCATTTTATACAGAATTCAACACCTAACAGTGTAAATATTTGAACTATCTGATATCAATAATGACTTGGGGTAACATGATAGAAATATATTCAAATAATGATGAACATAGTAAAATTCAGTGTTTAACATTAAAATGTTTAGAAAATATTTATAATATATAAAAGAATTAATTAGATAACAATATATAAATAGAACTTTGTCTATGTATAACATTGAACCATAATCCCTGGATCCTTATACGAGGGTTGTCCAAAAAGTTCGTATATACTTAAACATCACAAGAACAATGCTTCAATGCCAAGATAAAAAACTAACAATAATCAAATGCCATGATGAATAAACAATTCTCCATTGTATTGGCTCAAGAAAACCATCACTCCCATGTAATAATGTGCTAAACATTCCAACATCAACCTGTGCGTATCACACTAAATAATCATTTTTTATACTCAATTTCACAAGTCCAAAAATAAAAGCTAGCATGATCAATAAGGTAGCAATGCAGGAGATTTACCTTACCAAGTTTGATAAAACAAATAAATGCAGTGATTTGTATAAAGTTAAGAAAGTCGTTCTCAACCAGACTAAATAAAGGAACACTCTCTCTGTTTCATGATTGTAGGTCAGAATAGAGTTGCATGGATTTAGGAAGGCCTTTTAGAATGGCATAAAAAGGAATAGCATATATCACTAACTTTATCATTCCTGGAGGAATGGCAACACTGATGTATCTCATCTTACCCTAGTGATCTAACCAAAGTCATGTTGTTCAAAGTTCTCTCCTCGAATACTGAGGTAGATACATGTGCTACATGATATCTATCAATATATATTGATATGTCACGTCCTGATGCTAGGAATGCTTTGTCAGTGGTTCATTCGGTCAATTGTTCAGTTGCTCCATCAGATAAAGATACAGATAACAGTCATACTGTCGCATAGCCTGAAGCTGACACACCCAGACAATACCACCAGCTTGTGTTGTTGAGTCATCAGTTGACATCCATAGAGGTCACAAAGATGCCTTCCCTGATGTCTCCCTACAATGGCCGGGGTGCATGCAGCCCTTCTACGTGTAGAGTGAGTGGAGGGTCGTGGTTGACTCCTGCTGCTGCCCAGTCTGCTAGTCCGGTGGCTGACCAGTGCATGCGATGAATCAGGCGCCGAGACAGATGATAGGACGCACTCCTCTCTAGCTGTGACAGCACCATGATCACTTGCCTGTGGAAGTAAAAGGTTCACAATTAGTTTGACTGCCTCTGTAATCTCATTTTATTACAGTAGGCCTGATAGGCAAGCAGGGATTCAGTGAAGCATGGACAATCTGTGGAGTGAAAGAATAGTATACCTGTGGAGAGGTGGGACAGAGTCGGTCGTGGTGAGACTGCACCGCGTGGACACCACATTAGAGCTGTCCACACAGTCACACTTGATGTGGAGGCTGCGGTCACTGCAGCGGTTCTCTACCACAAACAGGCCACCCGACCAGCCGTGCATCAGTGAGTACACAGACACCGTGTCACGGACCTAGATATAGACAAAATAAAACATCATGGTTCATTAATCAAATTATTGAGCTACATGTATAACTTAGATATGTAAACTTGAAAAGTATAATCACGTCCCCTTTAACTTAAGTTCACTAAAGCTCTTCTGTCAGTGATTCTTAAGGAAAGGAAAGAGAAATAAACCTTTAATATGTTTTGTTATTTAGTTACTGTCAATTATTCTTCAAGAAAATCAAGAGCTTCAGTTGACAATGATAAAGAATGTTATTCTTAATGAATTCTGCATTTTCAAGGGTGATTTACATGACTGGATACTCAAAAGAAAATAAGGTTGTACCCCCTAATGTCACCCCTTTGTTTAAGGGAAGTATGTGACTAAGTTGCTCACTGTACGGTTGTATACATGTATAGAGATTATGTACCCCTTAACATGCACATGCATGTATATAGAGACTATACCTACCCCTTCGCATTTGCCCTTGGCCAGGGCCAGTTGAATGACCGCATCGGACAGGGCGTACTCGTACTTCTGGGTCCGTGTCTCTATTTCCTCCACCATTATCGCCTTAGAACTGTGGACCGATAGGACGTAACTGTACCGCTCACTCGGCTTTGTGGCTGAAATTATAAAAATGAAAACAAAATAAATACACTAGATAAAGTTAATTATAAGTAATTGACATTGAAAAACACGAACAAGGTTATAAAAGAAAACATCCAAGGCAAACTCTACTGAAAAACATCATGATGTCCAGTAACGCCTCTTTACATATTTGACATGCATGCATCAACAGATGAATAACTGACTCCAATTATCAATAACATTATGTAAAAGCTTAGTTGTACATTATGTGTATAAGCTACTGACACAGAGTCCAGATGTTGAAGGTGAGTGGGAGCACCACGTACTCCCCAGGCTCCAGCATTGTGTTACAGCCCACGAAGCTCTTGATCTGACGGTTACTGCACGCCACCAGCGGACCAAATGCCTGCACTCCATTAGGGGAATCCCGGAGGATCAGTACACAGAGGTCAGCGGGATTCTTGTTGTCGTTACTCCTGTCAGGGGGAGATAAATGTGTCTGTCAGTAAGGGTACCGAGCTTAGGGAGGGAACAGAAGGTTACCGGGGTGTCATTTATCATAACCTGAAGAAATCTTGTTCATGTCGCTGCAGATACCAGCTATTATTATAAAATGTTATCTTATTCATAGCTACACAATGAATAATATCTGGTTTGTCATATAGTTTTAAGTCAAACTTAAAGTAATTACTTATTAAGTATGACCAGAACAATGAAATACATGAATGCGTTTATTACTAATTAATTCTCTTCTAAAGTAATGCCACATGACCTCGGGTCTTTCAAATGAAGCTCTTCCTAGACAGGTAAAATAATTATTGGACAGGTAAAACATTTCTGACCTGATTCCTTCCTGGAACACGCCCACCTCGACTTCTGTTGTGTAAAACACAGTCAACTTAACCATCTTGAAAACCTCCCTTGCATTGGCTGGAAATGTTCCCTCTACACGAGTTTCCCTCCAATCAGGTCGCACCTTACAAATGTCTACACTGTCAAAGTACCTAATCAAAATAAACAGAATTTGAGCAGATGAATAACTGATTCAGAAGCTTTTATAAAATTGTAAAATATCTCATAAGCATTCAAATTATTTGTATTCTCTGTGTTATATGCATACAACAGTATGGTTGCTGTTTAAAACCTATAGCTATTTAAAATCAGGTATGAATGAAAGATGCAAATAGTATTAAAACTGTTCATAAACCATGTATTCCCTCACATTTTTGTGATAATTTGTTCCTGGTGTATAAAAGATGGCACGTAAAAAGTTCTGACATTTATTAAGTCCATAAATAACAAAACTGTCATCAGGAAAAGTGATTTCTTGAAAAATACTTTTGCCTGTAGTAGAAATGGAAGTACTTATATTTTTAACTTAAAGATACTCTTGACTAATAGTTGAGAAGTAGTTCTGTTTTTACTTGAGGACGTCGTCCAGTGCCATCCAGAACACGCCCGATGTGTGCCCATACAGCATCAGGTCCTGTTTGGCCCGCGTGCTGATGTTGGCCCACTTAGCAGAGTCATCACTCCAGTCCCCATTCCAGGAGAAACGCCCCCAAGGATTGCGCAATCGCAATAGCCTGCACACAAAACAGTGAGAGAGATCTCTTATCATAGGAATACAAGGCACTACTTTTACTTAAGTAACTTTACATAGACTTGACTCCCCTTTGATCAATGTCAAAGATTTACTGACCTATTTCCGTCAATGTCCTTGACATCCAGTATGGAGTAGGCATGTCTAGGTCGCAGACCTTTCTCCTCATACACCTTATCCTCCGTCTTCATGTTCCCTCCCCCACAAGACGCCCCCATCAGGAATCTATCAATTGATCAGTCACTGAAAGGTTACTTGTCAAATACCTTGTACCATGTATTCAAAGCTTTTCTGTTTAACAAGATTAATATTTCTTTTTTCAAATGAAGAAAATGTAATACATTTTTGTATATCATAATTTATACTTAGTAATTGTATTAAAATTAATTTTTAAGTGAATGTACATTGAGAAAGTTATAAATATGTTCCATCACACCATAGAAAGGAACCTACCTTGATTCTCTGCAGCTTAACAGTTTGGCCCAGATCAAATTTGGGTCAATCTCTTCTTTTTGTGGTCCAGCTAAGGAATTAACAAGACATTATTATGAACGTCGTATGCCGTGATTTTCCTAAATCTGTAATTTTTTTCAATAGATGTATCTATGTAATGGTCTATGTACTGAGCCTATTGATAGCTCCCCTACTCACGCTGCAGTTCTATGTTGTCACAGGGGGCACCTGTGAGAGTGGCCAGCCCCTCCAAACACTTCCCTGCAACAAGGCTCTCATAGCTTCCGTGTAACTTGGCCATGGCTTTCTCAATTAGTGGGACCCACAGCTGCTTTCTCTTAGCCTATAAATGTATGAGATAATTATTTAATCTATTTCAATCATTGATTACTGTAGAACATCTGAAATAAAGCAGTGATGTTGTTGTAAATGTCTGAAAGTGTCAGATTTTTTGGTAAACATCTGTGAGAAAAATTTTTTATGGTATATATTTGTAAAACTTTTTGGAAAACATTTGTGAAGATATTTAGCAGATATTTGTAAATTTTTTCAGTATTTATGAAATATTTAGCAGCTACAGCTGACCTGGGAGAAGACGAGTCGCTTGTGATGGTCACACGGCAGCAGGTCGTCAATCAGCACAATCTGCCATTTGCCGTCCTTACAGAGCCGGACCTGGTACGCCCCCTGGGGGCAGTAGTCCTTAGTCAAGATGATGCTCTCTACCAGTTCTGGACGCTCAGCCAGCACAGCGAGCGCACTCAGGAACCTAAAGAAAAGGCAGCCTTAGATAACTAAACCTCACCAGAACCATTATAATGATTGTATCACCAATGTTGTATACGGTACACCTGAACATATGAGTGCAGTACATTAATGTATTTATTTTTCATGTTGGACTTTCTACATATCTTGAAATCTCTTATGCTTTCTGGGCTCAAATTGAAATAAAATCATCTAATCTTCCTTTTGAATCTACTCCGTTTCAAAAATTTACCAAAATTTATAGTTTCTTGACGTTGCATTTACCAGCAATTACCCATAATTCCTGCTATACTACTGATCAATTACCCATAGTTCCTGCTGTACATACAACAAAATAAAGAATTCCTGCTGTATTTTCCTTTTTTTATTCAAAATTCATGCTGCTCTTCTCATCAATTACCTAAAATGTATCTTGCACTTACTAGCAGTTTCCCCAGAATTTATCTTAACTTACCAGCAGTTACCCCAGAATTTATCTTAACTTACCAGCAGTTACCCAGAAGTCCCTGCGAGATGTCATCTGGTAGGGGTGTCCTACACACTGCCCACTTGACTTTTTCATCCCCGTGTCGAGGGGCAGCTATTTCTGTGGGCCTGAGCCACTGGATGTACGACTTGGTGAATGGTTTATTCTCATTCAGGAACACAGATGTAGGGGCGGGAGGAAAAGAGTCGTCCACAAAATGGTCATTGTGCTTAAAATAACAAAAATATACATAGTGACCGAGTTTTCAATCATTTCAGTTTGACCATACCACATTGATAAGGAAAACTTTTAAAAATTATTATTCAATACATATATATTCATGTATTCAAAAGCAGTCTTTATTTTCAAAAGAAAGATATATTAATATAATAAATATTCTGAAGGAGTCAAAATTTGGAGGTTAAATACATTATTAAATAAGCATTCATTTTTACTTCCAACTCACATATCAATGGTAATTTGATTTCAATGTCCAAAATACCAAAGTTCAACTGTTACTAGAATGTGGGTCAAGAATAGGGAAATATAACATGTATAATGAATGTAAACAAATCATATAGCCAACAATTCTAGGTGTAGTCTGTATGTGTTGTAGACATGTACTGGGACAAAGTCAGTACAAATACATAGACTGTGTCATAAATAGCCAGTAGAATGTGCTGAGAGCCTGAGACTGAATACAGTCCATACACTAGATATGTACAGGTAGACCGTTACATGACACAGTCTATATAATAATCAGTACAGGTAGATTGTTCATTAAAATGTGTTCTGTCAAAAGATATGTTTAAAATATACATGTATATTGTCGACAAAGTGAGCTATCGGTGTGATTTCAGACAGACCAAGTTAGGTTATGGGAATCTTATAATGGACTATCTTTATCATTAGGGTGTAACAAACGGCTGTCATTCTCCGTGCAAGTGATTCATCCCTCCTTCCCCGGGATATTTGTTTCACTGTTAAATGTCTCCTCAATTTCTGATGAATCAGGTTTAAATGTCACAGTTGATTGTATCTTTACAAGGGACACATTTTCACGGCTAATTTCACTGTCATCGATTCCCTCTCCCATTAAATTTCAAGTAGATAGAAGTTTATGTAAGGCATCAAAAATCAAAGTATAAGTAAAACTACAAAGATGAGTGATAGATCATATTTCTGCTCCGTGATTTGTACAAACTTTCTACGAGAGTGACTTTGGGGATAATTCGGTCGTTGAGCTTGTGTGTACGACTCATACACCTTTGTTCCATGTGGAGCAGAAATAATGCTTGTTGCTCAACCAGCACAACTTATTGTCCATTTAATGTGCCCAATTTGTTGTTTAGTTTAATGTGCCCAATTGGTTGTTGAGTTAAATGTGCCCCATTTGCAGGCTGGGAACTTTTGAATGAACAGAATTAGTTTCTTTGTAGAACTTCTCTTCTTAAGACACCGTTTCTGTAGTGTTTGGCCTAGGACCTTTATTCATAGATTGTTGGCTGTATGTGCTCGTTATGCTCTCTTTTGTTTGCACACTCTGCACTAAGAGGGAGTGGCCTGTTTAGAAATGAATGGATCGGCCACAATTCAATATTGCAATGAGTTTCTTACGTCACACTCTAATAGTAAAACCAATACAGGTAGCAACTATGTCATTACAAATAACACAAATCGCTGTATACTTATGTGTAGGATAGGTTACTGAAGCACCTCGGGAACTCTTCAACAAAGCAGTACAATAAATATGTTTTAAAGAAGTAATTATTCTTATGCTTAATGGATAAAATATCAAATGATGATTTCATGGATCTTCAAAAATGTCATAATGAGCTCATTCCTGACAGGGCAATATACAGTTACTACAGCTTAACTAATACATAGTAACTGTTACACTTATCTTAACTAATACATAGTAACTGTTACACTTATCTGTACCGTATCTACATGATCAATGCTTTTCCACATTTGTCATAATTTAGAACATCTCAAAAGATAGCAAATTGTTTTCCAAAAGTACTCTTTACTATGTATATTCCTATTTCTGAATGTAAAATTGTGTTCAAGACAATACATGAACATGTATATGAAACGCTCGACTTGCAGAGTTTTAAGTACATGTATACTGATGTATCAATGTATATGGAGTTTAACCCTTATAATCTGGCCACTTTAAAGTGATCTGACTTATGTGTTTTTCTAACATTATACTAACTGATGCTATATACTGACTGTGGAATCATTTGATTTCTAGCAAATGAAGTGAGGGGCTTTAGGAGTATGAGAATTGTGTTTCTCATCAGGAGAAATCTGGTATCTATAGAAATATTTCTTATTTTGACCATCCTGTAGATTTTGATTGTAACAAGAACAAGGTCCCATGACATTACAGTAGAATACCTGTCACCTTTGACCTTCGACCTACCTGTCCACAGAACAGGGTGATGTGCTGCCACAGCTCCAGCGCCTCGTCCTCCTCGATCTTACGGATGTCGGCCATCAGGGAACTCGGCTGTCGCGTGAGCGTGATCAGGTTCGGGTCGAAGTGTTTCCTGTGGGACTTACTACTGCCACACATCTGACAGTCGGCCATCTTGAGCGGATTCTTGTAGGTGCACTGGTAACATGACCAAAGCTTGTCTTTCTCCAAGCTCTTGTTCTTCTCTTTCTCCAGGCTTTTGTTCTTGCCTTTTTCCTTTTCTTTGTTCTTTTCTAACGATGATTTAGGAGTTTTATCTTTGTTCTTTTCTAGCGATGATTTAGGAGTTTTATTTTTGTTCTTCTCTAGTGATGATTTAGGAGTTTTATCTTTGTTCTTCTCTAGCGATGATTTTGGAGTTTTATCTTTAATTTTCTCCAGTGATGACTTGGGCGTATTGTCTGTTTTTTCCTGTGCTGATTTTGACACCTTGTCCTCCTCCTTTGATGGTTTGTCTTTCTCACCTGCCTTTCCTTGCATTTTGTTTCTTTCAGCACTGTTCAACTTCTTGGCATTGCCCATCTTGTCAGATTTAGCACTCTCTTCCTTTCTATTGGCTGCGTTTTTATCGACATGCCTTGGACTGTCTGTTTTGGGTTCGGACACAGGGGTAGTTCTTACATTAAAAAAAGGATCCAAATTAGAAACATTCCTTTTAAAACCACATGCAGCACAGGATGCATTTTCCACTGGATTGTGTAATGTGCACTTATCACAACTCCAATAGTTACTCATATCAAGTTCTGAAGTTGACCTTCGACCCCCACAAATCTTGCACATGCGCTCCACATTGGGGTTATGGAAGGTGCAACGGTTACACACCCAGAATCCTTTGTCCTTCTTCTGCTCCTTTTTCCCGGAGTCAGGCGACTCTCTGGGAGAGGAGTGGACTTTCTTTATTGGGTTGTGCTGAGGGGTAATGGCGGGGAACTTTCCATTGGGAGTTTTGGCTCTACCCCGGGGTATTCCCCCAGGAATCTCTCCCTTCTGACACTTTGAACATTTCGGACACCAGCTAGGATTACACGCGAAGCTACAGACAGGGCATGTCCACTCCCTACCGTCCTCTATAAACACTGGGTCTGACTTGGCTCGGGGATGGTGAAGCTTCTTCCTGGATGGTGCATCCACAGAGGGTTTGGGATCTGGAGGATTAGCAGTGGCTCCCCCTACCTCTATCTCTGACTCCATTCCATCAGGCTCGCCTCGTTTACTGGTTGTTGGGTACTCCACTTTTTTCGCTTCAAACTCTGACACAGAATCCAAAGTCGGTAACTTAACTTCTTTTGGATATTGACAAACTTCGCAGTTTTTATTTTTTGCTGAGTTTTTGAATGTACACTTACTACAGTTCCAGAATTTGTCCTCATTCTGACCAATCACATTCTTTGTTACATCTTTACTTTGGCCTATGCTATCTTCTGTTGCTCCTTTGTCATCCCCTTTACAGTGGTTGTATTTAACAACGTACTCATCATCATCATTTATCATGATCACTTCTTTGAATTTATTTTCGTTACAACTGATACAGTTTTCCACTTTCCCTGAGTTTTTCATATTACAGTTTCCACATTTCCACACATCATCCTCCACATCCTCACCATCCACTATAACTGTTTCCTGTGAGCTGGTTCCCGGCCCTCCTACAGGAGATGGCCTGGTTGTGATGGGCTTCGATCTTTTGACCCTAGTTTTGGGGATGGCCCCTTTACTTTTGTCCACAGAGTTGGGTTTTCTGGGTACGTGACAGGCTTGGCAGATGTCTATCAGTTGGCTGTTGCTAAGACTACAATGGCTACACGCCCAGTATCCATCCACTTCCATTGGCTCATGCATCCCTACTCACTCCATCATCACCAACGTCAAAGTCTCTCTGAAATGAAAATTAAACAAACTGTAATCTTATTAAATTGTAGATGTTACCAACTACATGCAATTTCATGCACAACAAAGAACCAACCTGCATAAATGAAAGAAAAAACATGTTTTAAACCTCACAGTAGATAATGTCCCTGTTTAGAATTGAGAATAATGGACAACAAATGTTGCCATTTACGTCCACGAGACAGAACTTGTTAAAATTCCACATGTACCATTATAAATTCACCTCACATACAGCATTGTGGTACAGTATACCACGGGTCATTGTAAAACAAATGCTTGTAAAATTTAATAACAGACATAGAGACGTGTTACACACAGTGCTGTAGCAATCTAACTGTTCCCGTCTCTCTATACCTGTGTCTATGAACGGCCAGTCAGACACTACATATACAGGCCCCAAGCCACTACATGTATAAAACTACATGTACAGGGTAATCCTCAGTAGAAGTCGAGCTGTTTGAGGATAAAAAACAACACTGACTACTGATGAACAGATGGAGGTGATTGGTCATCCCCTTGAAGGGAGCCACGCGAGACAGACGATTGGTCATCGCCATCAAAGACAACCGCATGAGACAAATAACGCTAAATGACTGCACATCATCAATTCACGATAAAACATCGCACTTACTGTACAGGTTGACACTTGGTGTAAGCCCATCGGTCGGTTTTATAGACATGTACCTAATTTCCTCATTCAGAGACCGTCCTGATTAGGATTAAGACAAAACAGTTAATCTGTGCCCGCAGTCACTCATTAATAGAATTCTTTTAGAGGTTTATGGTGTAAATTTAAATATATTTGCGAATGCCACACAATTTTGAGATGAGTGAGGGGTTTAAATTCTAATCAGGCTGGTGAATTTCTACCATTACCCGATTTTTTTGTGGTTAGAAATTGAATAAGAATATAAAAAGCTAATCAGTGGTACCAACTTAAACCTTCTCAACATAAGGTTGCCCTGGAGTGAACGCTGGAATTGCTGAATTGTTTTAACTTTGTGGTAGGTATATATACACAGATAGGGCACTGCTTGCAGATGTTTGTTAACAATTGACAGCTTGATTAATCAGGTGGACAAGAAAGAGATAAGTAAACATAGACAATAGCTGCTCCACGGACCACCGTGTCTCTGTGATTCCCCACTGATAGGACAGTCGTCAGATTTCACCCCACCCCTGTCCTCTCCCAGAGAACAATACCACTGATCACATCACCAGAAATGACGGTGCACATAATTTACCTTGAATAATATCATTTTTTAAGGTTGACAATATCTTAGGAATCTTGAAAAAGACAATACTTTGTGAAACAGATAGGCAAGTTTTCATACCTCAAGTAATTCCAGTTAAACAAATGTATTTATGATGTAGATCCCTGTGTAAGAGACAGTTTTTTGAGCTGTTGGGTCCTAGAATTACCTTGCTTGAATTTCTTGGAACAGGACATTACCTATGTTATATAAATAATGAGAGAAAGTTTTCATACACCTGTCTAGTGATCAGATTCCACAACACGTCATGTCAACCAGGTATGTACACCAGGTAGAAACCTGAGACAGGTGTCCAGGAATTTCCAGCCCCTCACTACCTGATGCACTTTTGATAAACAAATCAACCGAATACTTGTAGATCACAATGGACCCTTGGCCTGGGGTCATCATAAAACTCACATACCTGGTCCTCAGTTAGCGTCCAGTTTACACTTCAAACAATTAGCTCCAATAACAAACCATAGCTTGTTTATCAAAGAAGACCAATGTTTGTACTTCCTCCCCCAGAGACACAAACAATGGAAGGTGTTTCAATACGGTGTGAAATTTCACGAATGTCCGCTTGTAAGGCAACATGTACAGAACACCTCATTAAATTTTCATTAATTTATAAACTGTTACAGGTTATTTTCCTTAAAATTTTTGACAGTTCTTGCAGCACAGCAACTTGAGAAGGTACAGCAATAACAGTCAGCTGAATACACATTATTCATTACAATACACAGCTCCAGGTAAAAACCTGTACAGGTGCACAGTCATTAGTCAGGCAAAACAAACGGCGCACATTACCTGTAAAGTGAAAGTCTCCCTCCTAATTGTCACAGGTATCCTATGGTACTACAGGGAGGGGGGAGGGAGCCAAATTGTCAGACTCGGCAGTGAGTCGGTGCTGAGAGCGAGAGTGAGACTCTGTACACAACCAGCGTGTACTGTTTACTCGGATGTACTACACTGGTGGCCAACCAAGCTTAAAGGTGGTAAATTTAAAAGGACGCGATTAAACCTGATTAAGTTCTCACAGTCGAGCAAATCCATGCTGCATTCTATAGATTTATTGGAGGAATATGTGAGAAAATATTTCTATTACAGCCCTTCAGCAAGTCCATAATTATTTTTTACCTTAGGGCAAATGATAAGTCCAGTTAAACAAAAGCTCTAGGTAAAAGTCCACTATCGCAAAAATTCTTTGGCCGCATTAAAATCATGCAGGTGAAGAAGCATAAATTTATTTCACCATGATATTAAACAAATACTTCATTTGCAGTATGCAGCAAATGCAAAGTATATAATTTCCGCAGCATTTGCAAAATTATACAAACAAAAACAGTGCAATAATTATGAATTAAAATGTTTGGATCAGTGTGATCACATTTTTATCCTCAGTATATTGATATTGACTATATACTACTATTAAGCTATTGATGAATATTGATGAATTTGGAACAAACCTCACTGACACAAGATTGCCACTGAAGAAATCCATGTAGAGCAACAAATTATCTCCCTTTTATTAATGTCTAGCTAGTGTGTCAATTTTACCACCTTTAGTTAATACAACTGTCCACCCCAGGAAACCTCTCTATCAGCAATATTTCTTTGAGTCCTATCTGACACTAGCAAACACACAACTTTCTATTGTAATTAATAGCCAATTTCAGCATATAACAAAACCTTTACTTCTCTAGGAAGGTGTTTGTAGATTGGTCTCTGTCAGGTGTCAGCTGACCGTGTGATAATTAACCGAGATCCACTGCCTCGTGAGTTGTCTCGTCATAATTCACAATTTCAAACCAATTAGAGGATCAATTGCCATTAATTTCACAAAGTATAATTTCCTGAACACTTTCCTGAGGATTAAGATTAATGTAATGTATTATTATTGAAGTAAAATGACATAGATAACTCAGAAAAAAGCATTTTTTTATTGGCATATTGTAGATATTAACATAGTAAGGCGGGGGCCTACTGGAAAGACATCATTATCTTATACACTGTATAGATAATATACAATTGCCATTGAAAAATCAAAGAATTATTGTAGTCTAGACCCTGTGGTAATGATTGAGCAGTGTGTGATTAAATGCACGTATAAAGGTTTTGATCTTGTACAGTGATCAGTGGTAGTTTGTAGGTTTGGGAAATGTGTGCTGCTGATAATATTGGTGTAAACAAATTCTCAAAAGCTGATTAACATGTGGGGATATAAAAATCTAAAGTCTATTTTATAAAAAAAAATAACCCATCAAAAAAGAAAAAAGAAATCATATTGGGCACAAATCCAAGATACCTTCATTGACATGTCCTCTCATTTTCCTAGATAAAATGACATGAGCATGATGAGTGAAAACAAATTTCTACAAGACATTCATAATGGGAAAATCTAACCATTGGAAGTTCGTTGCATACCTTTCACAATTCTCAAACAAATTTTATTATCTAGGTACTTTTTATTTTTATTTTTAGATGCATTCTTTAACCAAACAAGATGGATTGAGATCATGGGGCTATTGGAAAGAAATATCTTAAGATTTTATTTCATGGCTGTTCTCACATGATTTTTGTTGGGCTCTGCACTCAGAGGTTTTTAGGAATATAATTGGATTAAAAATATTAAAAAGCAAAATATGTCAGGATGCAACTACAACACAGGGGAAGTTGAATCCAACAGCCAGCCAGATTTCAGAAGTTTCATTATATTTCTTGTTCCTAGCTGGGAGACACAGTTTTAGGCAAACATCAATAAAGTCCTGCAGATTTGGAAAAATTCCTACTTTTCTACCTCAATCTAAACTGATACATATAATGGGGTTATATGATCACACCAGTTTGATCACAGTCGCCAGATGGCTCAGTAGGTAGAGCCCCTGACCAGAGATTCAGGAGGCCGTGTTCGAATCCCAGCCTGGTCCGGAATACTTAATTTTTCAGCTATTTCTTTCTTCTCTCCATAGGTATTCATTGAAATGAGACAGCTCAGTGGGGATTGGATAAATTAATTAATTTAGGTGAAATTTAAAAAAAAAGACCATTCTCATACAAAAATCCTTCCAGAGAGAGATTTAACAAGGTACTGTACCACTGTGCTA
This sequence comes from Magallana gigas, assembly GCF_963853765.1. Taxonomy (NCBI): domain Eukaryota; kingdom Metazoa; phylum Mollusca; class Bivalvia; order Ostreida; family Ostreidae; genus Magallana; species Magallana gigas. Next base: position 810,700 of record NC_088854.1, on the reverse strand, counting down.
CAACATGGTAAGGGAACTTACTCAGCAACTAACTGAGCCAGTGAAACGTTTTGAGGTTTTGACAGTTTCAGTCAGCACTTTGATGAAGACGTTGAAATGGTAATCCGTTAAAATTATTCTGGAATTTGAATATCAACAATTAATTTCTTAATTATATGACAAAAGTTAACTTACTGTTGCTACCATTCCCGTTTTTGTGTCTCTAGACAGCACTTGTCTATTTTCTCTTTCGGTATCTATTTAAAAAAAAAATTTCATTTGACAGTGAGAAATGTTGGCATCCAATCAAAACGCTCGTTACATACACGAAGCATTTCCGGGCACTACTAAGAAGCCATTATTGAGTTTGGCAGAAAAACAATATTTGTACACTTCCTGTATCTTCTTGAAAAAGATGATGAGATGAAATGATTAGTTGATACGTAAACATGGTCTTATTTTGGATATCGTCATCGGGATAAATGTTGGAATCAGGGAGCCGGAAAGAAAGTGAAAAATGAACAAGATAGCTAACGTAGTGTATTCGGGATGGATGGTCAAATCGCCCCCAGAGAAGAAATTCCGCCTGACAGGGGCCTGGAAAATCTTTAGAGCTGTAAGCGTTTTTGTATTCACTTGACATTGATGTCATTTTGCTAGTTTTTGTTTTGAAGTTGCTTTGTTTAACTTCACAGATTCAAAAGACCTTGTTACTCTTCCCAAAACTTTTTACTTTTTATTTCTGAGGCTCATCATTCTCATGAAATGTGTAAAATATGTATATTAATTAGAAGAGCAAATAACTTGTTTCTTGATAAATAAATTAATATGATAAGAGTAGTTATACGATCTTTAATTATATGGATTAATTTAAGATAACTGACTTGTTGGTTTTGTCAGGTATATGTCAAATTTTAAAAAAAAGAAATATGTAAGCATTAATAAACTCATCAGCATTCTGTTCCTTACACCAACAATGTAAGTTGTCTAAGGACAAGCAATATGTGAAGAATTAAACAGATATTTGAAGATGTTATTTATACAATACTTGATGATATTTCTTCACGACCAGTTATGTCTATGCACATTTCTTGTGCTTCTTTACTCAGTAAGTACAATAACTATTACACTATAGAGGGTATTAATAATATGCTGCAGCAAATTAAAAAACAATTCAATTTTCATTCTTTACTAAATTTTGCAAGGACAATTTTATGAGACAGTCTTAAGAGAAGATTCTTCTCACAGCAGACGATATTTTCCTTGTCAGAATACCTCAATATTATTTATTGACATACAGACTGAAAGGCCAAAGTATTTAATCTTGATCAGCCTTATAACATGTTTAGACAGAAAATTGACTGCCTATTTGGAATTTTGTAGATTGGATTAAAAGCTGTTTATCCTAAGTCTTATGTAGAAAAATAAGAGCAGTACAGTACTTTAAATTCTCTCATTTCAATTCGTTCTTTTTTTCTACTTTAACAATGGCAGAGCAGTATTTCTTAAGTTTGTTAAGAGGTTCATAATCCACTTGGTGATCAGTTAAAATGTCACGTAGATCTTCCATTATAAACTAGCTAGCTATATTTTTTTCTTTCTACACACTATTGAAACATGTGATTTTGTAGGGAGGTTTTAGGAGAGCAGAAAAATATGGATGAACTGTTCTATTTGAGTTTATGGATAATGTCCATGTTCATTGCCTCGGTGACATTTAGGGGTACTCATATTTATTAATAAGTGGATCCGAAGCACTTGGGGTATGCAGTGTAGAGAATTGGGGTAATTTAATGCCATTCAAGTTTATTAAGTCAATTGGGAGCAGAGCATCCACTTGCAGACTCAAACATATGGCAGGTCATTAACAGAATAGAAAAATTGATTGTTATAAAACTAAATATCAGTTTGAAAGGAAAAGGCATTGTCAAGTGTTTCATGACTGTTTAAGCTATATTTAAACGCTTGACACTAAAGCTTTTAAGTAACAAAGCAAAGTTGACTCACACCGAGAAACTGTGTGCAAAAGTACCATTGAATTTGTCCAGCTAATTTTCATGCAATACCGAGTTAATTTTCAGCGGGATTGCCTTATTTAAGAGTAGTTAATATAATTTGTCCTCCAAATCAAAATGTCAGAAGTATTGGAATAGGTTTGGTTCCAATTCGATTCTGTGTTAATCTTAATTTGATATAACTATATCACTACCCACTAACACCCGCAGTGTTTTGGAATAGTTGTAAACAACTGCAGAGCAGTGTCAATTATCGTCATGCACTCTGCTCTCACCCACATATTCCCAGTACATGCCCCTCCACCCACCCCCAGTAGCTGTAGCTATGTGTGGACAGAAAGGGGGAGTGTCTGATTGATCAACTGAGCCCCGATAACAGCATGCCCAAGAGGAGTCACTCTGACAGAACTGTTCACTGTAAGATTGTCTACTGTCAGATAGATCACACTGTAAGATTGTCTACTGTCAGATAGATCACACTGTAAGATTGTCTACTGTCAGATAGATCATGCCCAGTCTGAGTTTTGGAACTTCAGGCCTCAGCATGGGTGAGATTTAAGAGTATTTTGAGTCAAGGGATGAAGAAGATTTCTTCAGGCAATGCCTGCTGTCCCACCCATTGAGGTCTTTTGTTGAAATAAGATTAACATTTTATATTAAGTGAGTAGAGTTTCAATGTCAATCAAAATTTTCAGCCCTATAGCCCATGTTCACTAAATGTAAAGTTAGGACTCTCTTCCTCAGTCGTAAAGACAGAGTGACCCATGTAATACATAAGCTGAAGGACTTGTAGATAAATTTCACTGCTGCTAATCTCTAACACTTGATCAGTGATTATTAGAGATGATTACCTGCTTGTTTTGGTTGAACGCACGACAGGTATGAGTGCTACCTGAGGTATTTAAAATTAGTAACGTCAAGTCAAAGGTATGTGGGCTATTTCTCTCATCATAACACATAGGTGCAATGCATTTATTATGAATCAATATCTTTGTCACTGATTATTTTGTCCTCAATGAATTCTTACTAAAGTTACCTAAAACACAAAATGTTGTTAGCTTGGGAGAAGGAAATTTGGATATTATATATTCATAATTAGAGTTACACTATATAGTCCCAGTGAACCCCTATACTAGTATAACTGGTAGACCATTAATATCTGTAGATGTATCTGCAATTGTATTAGTATTCTGGTACATGTAATTCTTACACTGTCATGATGGAATATATTATGTACGTTGGTTAAGGTAGCATGGTATGGGTACGGTGATTTAAACTATACAGCCGTGGAGATAATTTGGGCATGAACAAGTTCACCATTTGGCCTTCAGCTATAAACAGATTATTTTTACCTTTTAAGTATCAGATTTCTCCAAAAATCTTTTAAAATAAAGTAAGTGTTATTTATTTAGAGAATCTGAGATATTTTATTTATCATTTTTTGAATTGTTAAAGAGAAGGATATTTTAATTATTATAGGACGTGAGGTTAGGATTAAATTTGATTGATCATAACAAATTGATTTAAAATTATTACTTTTTCAGTAATTTTATTATTCATCTTAATTATAATGATACATTATGTACTGGGTTTTCCTAATTTGATTGAAGTTTTGATAAATTTTTTTCGAGTTCAAATTTTTTGAAAATTAAGTTAAAACAAATGTCTGGTTTTCCGAGTAAACGCTGTGCCTGTATGTTGTCGGTAGTTAATTTATTGAAAATTGGACGTCATCATGAAAACATATTATAAATCATAGTGATTAGTCAAAAGGACTATGTCTTTATTTAAACCAATTGTCATATAACGTGTTCGATACTATTTCAAAAACTGTAATTTTGCAAAACTATGTGAAAATGGAAAATACAGAATGAAAAGGACCAGGAATATAATCATCAAACCAGAGCCGGCCTCATTTTGAATTTTATTTTTTTAGGGGGGGATAGGGGGGGATAGGGGGTTGAGGGATATGTCAGATAAACAAATTTGTAGAATTATTGCAACAGAATTGTAGAATTATTGCAGCTCAATAATATCTTGTATTTTTATCTTGATTAAGAAACTCCAATTTTCGTATTAAGAAGTCCTTCGTATTAAGAAGGACTTGACTTCAGGTTATGCTTGGTACAGTGTTAATTCTTCATTGTTGGTGAAGGTAATTAATTATGAAATGAATATAAAATTCCTAAGTACTGTTGATGCCGACACAAGGCTGATGGTCTCCTACAATATGTACTAAATGGCTCTGTGATGGGGTGTGAATTACCTCTGGAAATGAGATAAGTAGAACCCTTGGCCGACCGTCTCCTGCCTGATGATGGGGCACATTAGACAATTATAAATATGATACATAGAACCATTTTCTGAAAATGTGCTCTTCATATAGATATTGAGAGTATGCTCAGTAATTAGGAGGAGACTCTTAGAGTTGTACAGCTATTGTAATAATAGTACAGTCATTGTTAATGAAGTGAAACACCCCCCCCCCCCATAATAGTACAGTCATTGTTAATGAAGTGAAACCCCCCCCCCCCCCCCCCCCCCCCCCCATACTACTGTCATACTAAAGTGTGGAAGGGTGAGGGAGGGGCAACATTCTAATGCCAATTCATGTATCTTAATCAAGGCCATGATGAAACAGGGCAGTGAAGAATAAACACACATTACATTATGCTGAAGGCTATTAATGTTTGGAAAATAATTTCACTCAGTAATTCAAAAATTAAGTAGAGCAGAAAAGGATGGAAATTGACAGTTGATATGAACTTAAGATTGAGAAAGACAGACTGAACTCCAAAAAAATAATAAAAAAACAAAACGTAATAAAAATGCTATTAAAAGTTTAAGAATTCTATATTTCGGTAAATGTCTTGATTGTGGGGAGGGTGGTGTCGTTTCTATTGATGGCATGAGATAGAGTCTCTGGTTAGAGCCGAGCACCACCTGTCTTGTTGACCGAGGGCTGAGCCCCCTCGAGTCCACCGCTGATGACGAGTCGAGATATTACGCCTGCAATCTGTCATTTCCACTCAGATAGGCGGCCTGCTTTTGTGTATTGTTTATCCCACCTTAGACATCACCTGTCGTACAGAGCGTCTTCATTCAATAGAAATCACAGAAATTAAGCCTGCCGATTGAGATTGGGGGTACATCTGCCTATCAAATAGAGGCTCTTTATTATGTCCTTTCTTTCTGAAGCCTCATTTTAAGATTATTAGATCAAAAGTAGAGGTTCCTGTAGCATAAGTTTACTTTTTGAAAATCTTTCCTGCTGTGTAAAAGGACTAAGATTTTTACCGTCTTAGCTAGCAAGTGAAGGAAGATAAATCAAAGCATTTCTGATAAAATGATGTGTTTTATTTTACCAGTTTTCTGCCGATGTGATGGACACAACAGTAAGTTTATTCTCGTGTATTTGTTATTTTCATTTTCCACTTTCAGTTTCTTTAATAACCACTGATGACTGATGGAAACCCATTCACTTTGAGATGATCATCTTCATTAACAGACCCAAATTAATTCTTATTCCACAAAGTAATTAATGTGCACACGCATATATCCGTCAGTCATTTCTAATATTAGTCGGCCGGATTGCAAAGCAAACACAACACATGATCGATTATGGAGAGATACTGATTTTGAGATCTTTCATACATTTTCTGTTGTTTACATATTTTCAGGTTTGGTCATGACACCTAAGCACTCTATTCTAATGTGTAAATAATTACGCAGTTTACTTCGAAAAAGCCCTTATGGTCTACCTGGTATCTCCGTTTTTTTGTTTGTTTTTTTTTAAGTATAAATGATATTTATGATTTCCTTTAAAGGTAACCATCTTTGTTAGTATCAATAATATGTATCTAAAAGGAAAATCAGTTTTAACTCGGAGACCTTTGACATGATATTAAATTACTAGCAATAAATAAAAAGTACCTGTTACTTTAATTTTAAACACACATGTACATGATGTAGTTCAGCTAAAAATGCCGTCGTAATAATTTCTCCACAAACGCTTTGCTTCTCAGTCCGGCCATCTATCGTGGTTTCTTGTTTGTATTAATTTTTTTTGGATCTTTTTTCTTTGGATTTTTAGGGAATGCTTTGGTATATTGCATGTTTCTTTTGTTTTGTGAGTAAGAGGAATCTTGGTAAGGCATGAGCTGACTTTTGGTACTGAGTAATGTTGTAGTTCATCTGTCCTCAGCAATCAAAACAATAGCATGGAGATCGATCACTTCTGTACAATATCTGAAATCAGAACTCTCCTCGAATGTGTAATGGAAATCAGAAGAACTAATTAACACATTCCATGCATGATAATTAAAACGTCCAAATTTAATCTACATTAACTGCTCTGTTTTTTGTTCTGAACATGGAATGAATTAGACTTGTGAGCCGTGTCAATCTTTCGGTAGATACTAGCTATGGAGAACAGTCCCAGAGATGATTTATTATATCCAAGCCGATCTTAAGATGCTGGTGACAGCTGACAAATATGGTTCACCAAACATCGCAAACTTCTTGTTAATTTCATTTTCTGAAATAATTGTTTAGGTTGAATTACGTTATAATAATTATTTTTAGAAAACTAGATGCTATTACTTTTTGTGCGTTTGTTTTGGATTCGGTAAGTGTTATAATGTTTTCAGTGTAGTGTTCATAACAGCTCTATATTTAGTTTAAAAAACCCAGATAATCCGGATAAGAGCAGTCAAATTTGGAATATTTATTTCTGGTATTGTAGAGTTAATGGAATCCAGCACTTGAATTAATGACTTCTGATCTAATTCAATATGGACACGCTCACATTCTTAACTTTATATAGCAGTTACTTTACATATTAATTAATTAGTACAGATTAATTCATTCTAATTTTGATATTCACTGTCAGCATAAAATAAATTTGGCATCGCTGGTTGTGGGAATAATATGAATCTAATAATTATTGTACATTGTGATTGCCCTAGTATTGGCGCTTTATTGTGTGCCTGCCTTTGGCCCTTCATTGGACCCTGAGTGGCCCTTTTGCTGGTCCCTTGTCTCTCTTTGTTTTCCTTTGTGCTCCCATCCTACCTATGTTATAACAATTAAAACCCCACATTGTTATTAATTGTTAAGTAGTAAGACATAAACTGTGCATTTGTTGACAAACAGAACGTGGAGGTACATTAAGGTAATGGTTTCAGAGAGAGCAGTCCTTCCTGTGACGTAAGGCTTTTGTTTTATGGTGATGTTAGATGTGTGTATGGATCAGTGAGGCGTGACCAGACAGTAACCAGTCAGAGGTGCTAGTCTTCATTACCACTCACTATCATATCCTCACTGCTGGCCTCTACTTGGTCAGCTAATATGTCTCCTCTCGATGGATCATTACTTATCTTTATACCTGTTGTGAGAGTTGATTAGATTTTACTTACCTGTATGTATTTTGATGTACCTTTTTGACACCGGTAAGTTGTAATATGACAAATGTCAGATATGAAAGTATAATTGAATATCAACAAATTATCTGATCAATTTACTGAAGTAATTTGACAGATGAGATGCCTTTTATCAAAATGGAATTTTTGAAATAAGTACTGGTATACACAGAAATATTCAAAATGACAACGTTTAATGAAATGAAGGGAGATTGAATATCAGCTTGTATATGCCGGTTGATTGGTACTTGGCCGTCATCGATGATCTGTTCTTTATTTATTGCTCCTCTTCATTGTGTTTTTATGAAGGGACGGTCATTTTTTGACTCGCTAGAAGGAAGTTATTCTGAAGGAGAAACAAACCCAAGCCTTGATTTCACTGTCGACTAATGGACTATTATTCTAATGGTTTTCCGGGGAGGTGATTTTGCCTATGTCAGATAATAGCTAACATAGCCCCAATCTCCGATATGTGAACTTGTGTGCAAGGCACAAGTTCTCCCAAACAGTGAGAGAGGAAGTAAATACATTTCCTTGTGTGAAAGTGAAAGTAGTTGTAAACAACTCAGTGCAGGGGGACCTTGCTGTGCTCTATAAATAGCTGGCTTCGGTATTCAAATGGAAAGAGAAACATAAAAAACCTGTTGACAAGCATGCCTGGCATTCCTGAACTCTGACAATCTGTTTCATGTAATTGCCTTTTTGTGTGGATGTGAAGCCGCCTCGGCTACATGTAGGTGTTTGGTGCTCAGTTACAGTCGGCCCGCTGATGATATAACCTGCTCCATATTGGTTGTTTTGTTCCCAGGGGGTGGGTGGTTGCTGAGTGGGGGGATCAAAGTGTGGTGTGTATATGGGGTGGGGGAAGATGATCCCGGGGTGATGAAGGCAGGGTCATTGACCACTCTCACAGACTCAGACACCCAGACAAGTTAAGGCTGCTCAATCCAGTGAGTTCTCTGTAAATGCTTTGATCTGATATAAAGAGAACTGGTACTAGTTCATAAGAAAAATTGTAAGTCTAATGCCGAAATTTAATTTGGGAAATCCAGTCCAGTAGAATTTTCGTTGTAGATATAAATCTTCTTGTTTGTTTAAATTTTAAATATTTTTATATCAACTTTCATTCTTTAGGGTTTAGATGGGTGGACCTTTTCTTGTTTAAATTACTGGTTTTCCGTTTTATTTTTATTTGTCGTTTTCATGTCATTTAACTTCATAGCCCACCCAGCCATCAGCCTATGACAGTGTTTTGCTTAGAATTAAGGGTAGATATTTCTCAGGTCACTTATGGGAGTAGAAGATTTAAACTTGTGAGGGCTGAAGGTCCATGTGCTGCATGAGGGTAGCTACTTGACCACTGTTTGTTTGTATACTGACTTTGTCCGGGTAGGAATAAGCTTGTACCTGTGTAAGACCAGTTAGTCACTGATACTGTCTCGCCAAGGTCGGTATGATGTAAACATATCCCTCTCTCTCTCTCTCTCACTCTCTCTCTCTCTCTCTCTCTCTCTCTCTCTCTCTCTCTCTCTCTCTCTCTCTCTCTCTCTCTCTCAGTACAACATAACTGTCCCGAGTTACCTCTGGACAAATGAATAATGAGTGCCTGCTGTATTTGAGGGAACACATGTTTTAATTTAATTGTCATGTTAAATGATTGTAAGAATTAGGTGTGAAGGTTAATCAACAAAAGGTGTGTGTTTTGTTCAGTGTAGTTTTTAGGTAAAAAAAAAAAAAATCCACAGTAAAGTGTTATAAGGAAGTAACTCCAAATCATAGGTAATGCTGACAGGTATTTTAAGAAGTAACTCCATGAATTAAGTGTTTCACGTATTAACAAGTATTATACATGTTATAAGGGAAATATTTTTAGATATTAAAAGATAAATGCCAAGTATAGTAAGAAGTGCCTCTTTAAAATATATATTATTAAGAAGTGACTGATAATTATTTAAATATGATAAAGAAGTGACTATAAAATAGTCACTGTGTATTAACTGTAAGAACTGAATCAACATAAGGTCAAGGAATTGAATCGACAACATGGGTGATTTATAATTGGTGAAGGGGTTGATGGTTGTATTACAGTTTTGGATAGTCTACAGTGGGTAGAGTAGTCTCCTATATATTAATAGTTGGGTTGTACGGTGTTTGCACAGTATACAGGTAGTTGGGATGGTCTGTGTACTACAGTGGTTGTACTACAGTGGTTGTACTACAGTGGTTGTACAGTATAGTTGGGATGGTCTGTGTACTACAGTGGTTGTACAGTATAGTTTTGATGGTCTGTGTACTACAGTGGTTTTACAGTATAGTTTGGGTGGTCTGTGTACTACAGTGGTTGTACAGTATAGTTTGGGTGGTCTGTGTACTACAGTGGTTGTACAGTATAGTTTGGGTGGTCTGTGTACTACAGTGGTTGTACAGTATAGTTTGGGTGGTCTGTGTACTACAGTGGTTGTACAGTATAGTTTTGATGGTCTGTGTACTACAGTGGTGTACAGTATAGTTTTGATGGTCTGTGTACTACAGTGGTTGTACAGTATAGTTTGGGTGGTCTGTGTACTACAGTGGTTGTACAGTATAGTTTTGATGGTCTGTGTACTACAGTGGTTGTTCAGTATAGTTGGGATGGTCTGTGTACTACAGTGGTTGGGATAGGTTGTGTTGTTAGTGGTTTAGATGGTTTTCAGTTTAGATGGAAGACAAGCTGTATTGTTTTTTTCATGAAATATGCAGCTTGTATTGGTTGACATACAGGTTGCAGTTATACCAGGCAGAGTGCAAGCATCTGTTTGTTTTTGCTGACATCAAATCCTAGCTCTATGTTCAGAAGTCGTTCACAGTAATTGATGGCGGCTGACAAGTATTTCCTCGGTCACTTGGTACACCGCTGCTGTAGCTACAGATACAAGGGCTGGCAGAGCATGTTTCTGGGACATCCTACTAAACTGACAACTCACAGACTAATTATAGCAGGAATGCGGTATTTTTATCCCCTCTCTCTCTCACATCTTTCTTTGTTCTTTGCGGGACATGCCTACAGATTCTTACACTAGGGACATGCCTACACATTATTACACTAGCTGTAAATAGGGCTGAGTATTTCTGTTCTCCACGAAAATTTGTCATGAAGAATTGGTGAATATATATTTAGAAATTGGTCGATTGTAGGGATGGAGAAAGGTCTATGTGAACCAGTGAATCTGTCCATTGCAAGAATATAATCAGACCAAGATTGTAAGGATCTCATTGAACTTGTGATTTCTTATTTCAGAGGTGATGTCAGCTTTTGTTTACCTGTTTGATGATGTAAGCTTGTGTTTACCTGGTCGAGGTGGGAGGCAGCCAGCCCATGTAATGGCCATGTCTTTATTTACCTGTGATGTTCACAGGTGTGATATATGATGCTTCTTCTAGTCCTCTAAGTGCGGTGTCATTAATTCATGAACATCACGGATGTTAAAGTACAGTCAAAAGTAGCCATGCACCTACAGGGAAATATCTCAACATGCATTCAAGTGAATCGGTCAATTTAGAATTTCATGTGTAGAATATTTTAAAAGTTTTTTTTTAGGGACTAATGAAATTTGCATCTGGCTTGAATTAATTAACAAAGATTATAGATGACAGCAATTTATATTCTCTTTCAAGATTTTGTTGAGGAAAGCTATTCGACACACAGATAAATAGAAAGGTGTACATATGCTGGGACATTATCCAACTTGCACAGGCGGATTATGTGACTTTGCATAATGCAGCCATTGGTGAAATACCAAAGTGTTTTTCCAGAGTGATGTTTGGGTCATCTGACTTATTTCAATTTCTCAAGGTTTTATTGGAATAATTTGTTTTTGAAAGATGTGATGTTTAAGCATATGCAGTTCAAGAAAGAACAAACATTCTGCAGACTCTGAAATCTATCTGAGTCATCCGGGTTGGTGATATTTCTAATTGTTGGAGGAGATATTCCTGCCTTTTTCTTTAGAAGTTGTGATATCCTTAATTTACGAGACAAACACTGTAGCCAGAGCTGGCTAATTACTAGACAGACTCAGAGAAAGAGTTTGTGTGACTCAGACAGGGCTACATTACAAGCCTGTAACAGCGGACCTTCCTCCATTATTTGGTCCAAGATTGTGGTGGTTTGTGTATTCACACAAGATTATATTAATTAATTTAATTGCCTCTCGTGTTTTGTTGAATGACAATTTATGTTAATTAGGGAAAAAGGCTATTTTTCCATCAAATATTCATGCTGTTCTCGGTGGATTTTGATATTTTGAAATCTACAGCTGTGTAGTGAATAATTCATGCTCTGTGGGAATCTCTTTCTGCATGGTCCCCTCACTGCAGAGGAAGATAATAACAGTCATTTCTTCTGTGGATATAATAATAATGGCGACATATTGAGTTTTTGATTTCTCTTTGACAGCGATGGAAGCGAAGGTTCTTTGTCCTGTTCAAGCCCGAGGGTAGTCTTCCTCATCAGTACGTACTGAACTACTACGGGGATGAGAACTGTAAACGACTGAAGGGGGTCATAGATCTGGAGCACTGTGAACAAATCATCGAATCCCTCGACCTCGAACTCTACCCCTTCCTGCTGGCAATCAAAACCTTCCATAAGTCCAAGGAGCGGACCTACTTCCTGGCGACGGACACAGAGGAGCAGATGACCACCTGGGTGAGGAACCTGTGTAGTGTGTGTGGACTGAAGCCGGAGGATAACCCCAACAGTAAGTACTGACAAATAGTAAGTAATGACCAATAGTAAGTACTGACCAACAGTAAGTGCTGACCAACAGTAAGTACTGACCAACAATAAGTACTGACCAATAGTAAGTACTGGCCAACAGTAAGTAATGACCATTAGTAAGTACTGACCAACAGTAAGTACTGACCAACAGTAAGTGTGTTGCTGACCAACAGTAAGTACTGACCAATAGTAAGTGTGTCGCTGACCAACAGTAAGTACTGACCAACAATAAGTACTGACCAACAATAAGTACTGACCAATAGTAAGTACTGGCCAACAGTAAGTAATGACCAACAGTAAGTAATGACCAACAGTAAGTACTGACCAGCAGTAAGTGTGTCGCTGACCAACAGTAAGTACTGACCAATAGTAAGTACTGACCAACAGTAAGTACTGACCAACAGTAAGTGTGTCGCTGACCAACAATAAGTACTGACCAATAGTAAGTACTGGCCAACAGTAAGTAATGACCATTAGTAAGTACTGACCAGCAGTAAGTACTGACCAATAGTAAGTACTGACCAGTAGTAAGTACTGACCAGTAGTAAGTACTGTCCAACAGTAAGTACTGTCCAACAGTAAGTGTGTCACTGACCAACAGTAAGTGTGTCACTGACCAACAGTAAGTGTGTCACTAACCAACAGTAAGTACTAACCAACAGTAAGTACTGACCAACAGTAAGTACTGACCAACAATAAGTGTGTCACTAACCATCAGAAAGTGTGTTGCTGACCAACAGTAAGTGTGTCACTAACCAACAGTAAGTGTGTCACTAACCAACAGAAAGTACTGACCTACAGTAAGTGTGTCACTAACCAACAGTAAGTACTGACCTACAGTAAGTGTGTCACTGACCAACAGTAAGTGTGTCACTAACCAACAGAAAGTACTGACCTACAGTAAGTGTGTCACTAACCAACAGTAAGTACTGACCTACAGTAAGTGTGTCACTGACCAACAGTAAGTGTGTCGCTGACCAACAGTAAGTACTGACCAACAGTAAGTGTGTCACTGACCAACAGTAAGTACTGGCCAACAGTAAGTACTGACCAACAGTAAGTGTGTCGCTGACCAACAGTAAGTACTGACCAACAGTAAGTGTGTCACTAACCAACAGAAAGTACTGACCAACAGTAAGTTGATTAAGTAAGAATCTTTTTATCACCTGAAATTCAATGGCAAACTCTTGAAAAAGTGTTGATAAATGAATACTTGCTATGAAATACTCGGTAAATTTTTGAAGCATCTGGCAGATGATTAAGTAGAAGATTTGTATATAAGATAGTAAATTTTTTCCCCCATTTTCAGCTGATGACATTCCTCCACCGATCACAGACAACCCTAGAGCCAGTCTACCACTCCCAGTAGAACACCATCAAACAAAGCCAGTGTTAGCCGAGCCCCCTGTCACCCTCCAACCCACCGACCCCCACCCCACACTCAGGCAGAACTGGCTGGAGGAATACCTCCCTTTGTCAGAGTGTAGCTCGGGCAACAAACCAAGCCCCAACCGTCAGGACAGTGTGGACGATGTCCCTGATGAGCACGCTCCGCCTCCCCCTGTCAAGGAGGGACACAATGATATGGACAATGATGTTTTTCACCCATCGACTTATGATACGCCAAAACGTTGTGAGAGGGGAATAAACAGTATATACAAGGTGCCCCCTCCCCGTGTGATCACCCCTGACCATAACGACGCTCAGGACCCGTACGATGTTCCCCCACCCACCCACCACAGCCCGAGCTCTCCCCGGTCCAGTAGCAGTGACAGCCAGAAGGTGGACTCCGCCTACTCGTCACAGGATGTGTACGACGTCCCTCCCACCACTCACCCCAGTGTTCCCAGGATGGGGGATGTCCCCCCACGCCCTCCCCCGCCAAAATCTTATGTTCAAGAACCATATATGAACCTTCCCAGCAACAGTCACATTTCTACTAAGATTGATTTAGACAAAGTGGTGCCCCCATCTGCTCTGGACAAACATTGTTCCCTGGGATCCTACGATATCCCTCCTCCTAAGCTGACTCACTATGACAGACCTAAAGCAAGTACTCTAATGAATGGTGACATTAAATCTGTGTCCCCCAATAGTGTTCCTCCCCCACCCACAAAGTGTTCAACTGGCACCTCCCACAGTTACATAAACGCCGGCAAGGGTTATGTGCAGCCACATGTGGACGGTGAGAACAATTATCTTCCAATGGAGGGAAACAAATCCCGGAATAACTCGGACAGTGTATACCACGACATGTCAGGAGGTCATGACCCTTACCTGGATATGACCCCTGGAGGTCACCACCAGGTGGAGTATGACACCCCTCCAGCCCGGCCCCCCAGGGTGTCTCCCAGACCTTCCACAAACCAAGGTAAGCTTGTCGTCACACCTGTCAAATACCTGTACACAGTTCATGGTACTGGTTTCCATCTTGCAACAATTTCCCAATAGATGATTTTATATATACACTGTGGTTAACTGTTGTTAAATTCTACGCAAGTCATTCAGTTCATTTGTTTTCATCTTTGAAAGAGGAGGGGGTGTCTTATGATACAGTATCTCAGTCTTCAATTTGATTTTTAGTTTAAACAAGGCTATGTGTTTGAAAGAATTGGAAGGGAAATTCATTTATTTCCTGTAATGTAGGATAATCCGACTGTGGTAGTCAGTGCACAGCTGTTATATACCATAATTATAAACCTTTGTTGACAGCACAAAATACAGATTGAAATTCTCAGAAATATATTTCCCCTCCCAAACACGGCAGTAGTTATTCATTTGTGTGCAGATTTCATAACTAATACAGAATTAGTTAATTAAGATTGTGCAGTTTGATTGTTGGTATAAATTACCTAATTTATGATTATAATTTACCAGATCATTTGATGGAGAGCTTAATTGTGCAGAGTAGCAAGTCAGATCACAGATAAATTGGTAGTAGTCATACTATAGAGATATTGGTAGCTAGTCAGAGTGGCAGATATATTTTCAATATCTTCAATAGCCAAATATATTGCAGAAATATTTTCAGTGTCATTTGCTTACACCGTCAATTGAAGTTTGAAACAGCAAGGACTTCACTAGAATAAAAAATTTTTTGCTGTTTTTATGGAAGATCAGCTGTACACACAGTGCTTTGCCTCACGTAATATTTTGTCTTTGATTTATAGCTTCAAAACTTCACAAGTTAATACAAGCTTATAGTGACAGAATTTCAATAAGTTGGTTTTGACAGACAGCTTGTAGGATCTCGTGCTGGGTGTGACGAGCTCTGTATGTAGCTTAACATACAAAACAGCGTCGGTATATCAAAACGTGTCCGGACATTGATGAGTTAGTGATGCATGCCACACATTTCATCATGTGCATCAGGGGAAGGGAAGGGCTCCCTGTCATTCTGTGGCAGATTGTGCAGTAATTTATGCTCTGACTTATTAACCCAGGATAAATCTACATATATAAGCCCCGATTCTTTGAATTCTCAATATTTTTCACGTATACTATTTGGATGGAAGATATTTTGTTGCTCATAACACGGAATATTTCCTTCTTTTTCCAGTTCACAGGTCATTTCATAGTAATACAGTAGAGTTTGCCTATTTCATAGTGTGTCTTACAGTTAAATTGCATATAATCTATTGACATTATGAGACACAATTCTATGATAATTGTTCCACAAGGTCTAAATTTTACAGGTTTACGTTTCTGCAGTGTATGAGATGTACAGATAATTTTGAAGCATATTTACCGGTATTAATAAGCACTATTCAGTGTAACAGTCACATTACCGCTTGACTTCTTTTTACAGAACAAGACACATATACTATATTTAGCACAGCGCGGACCAGAAGTTTTAAACGGCATCCCAGCTCCAGTAGTTCTCAAGGCACGCTGGAAAAAAGGTTTGTCAAAACGGACAGGCGCAGGTGACAGTAGAGCGGGGACACATGTAAACAATGGGGGGGGGGGGGGGGGGGGGGGCTCAGTCATTGTTGATGATACATGCCCCAGATAGATACCAGTATTGAGTACTGTTTGTTAGATTAAAAGCTAAAGAAATTGATATCTTGCACCTCACATAATTACTGATATCTTGCACCTCACATAATGACTGATATCTTACACCTCACATAATGACTGATATCTTACACCTCAGAGTACTGATATCTTACACCTCACATAATGACTGATATCTTACACCTCACATAATGACTGATATCTTACACCTCACATAATGACTGATATCTTACACCTCTCATAATGACTGATATCTTACACCTCACATAATGACTGATATCTTACACCTCACATAATGACTGATATCTTACACCTCACATAATGACTGATATCTTACACCTCACATAATGACTGATATCTTACACCTCACATAATGACTGATATCTTACACCTCACATAATGACTGATATCTTACACCTCACATAATGACTGATATCTTACACCTCACAGTTACTGATATCTTACACCTCACATAATGACTGATATCTTACACCTCACATAATGACTGATATCTTACACCTCACATAATGACTGATATCTTACACCTCACAGTTACTGATATCTTACACCTCACATAATGACTGATATCTTACACCTCACATAATGACTGATATCTTACACCTCACATAATGACTGATATCTTACACCTCACAGAATGACTGATATCTTACACCTCACAGTATGACTGATATCTTACACCTCACATAATGACTGATATCTTACACCTCACAGTTACTGATATCTTACACCTCACATAATGACTGATATCTTACACCTCACACAGTTACTGATATCTTACACCTCACATAATGACTGATATCTTACACCTCACATAATGACTGATATCTTACACCTCACATAATGACTGATATCTTACACCTCACATAATGACTGATATCTTACACCTCACATAATGACTGATATCTTACACCTCACATAATGACTGATATCTTACACCTCACATAGTTACTATTATCTAAATCCCCTAACAACAGAAGCTGTACTGTTGTTTTACATCCCTATCAATATCAGCAGTTGATATAGATATTGAAAGCTTACACACCTTAAAGCAGTAGATATTTGTATCCCACATTTCTTACATTGAGATATAAATACTGAAAGTCACACCCATCACATCAGTAAAATTCAGCTACAAACCCTGTATGATGACCAGATCTAGCTATTTATCAACTCTCTGTTTTGTTGGGTAGAACTCTGCCAATGGATAGGTTTAGAAATGACTGACCCCCCATTGTTGACATGTCATTGCCTGGGTATTGTCACCCGTCTGTCCCCTGATAAAGGGAAGTAACTCACTCTCTAACCTTTTATTTCAGGTGAAGGGGATGCAACTCCCACAAATATTAGGTACAATTTTACAAATTGTCAGCATTTTGTGCACTTTGACTTATTCAGCATTGAAACATGTTCCACTTATTTTTCCCCCCAAAAATTCTTTCTATTTAATATTTCATTTCCTCTTTGCAGTTCTTGTTACATTTGAATTTTTTTCTTGAATTAATTATAAAAACTGAAGGATTGTGTAATAATGCCCTATAGTCTGTCTCCTTTCATTGGAGTCTGATGACATGCACATCTCATTGTCACTGTTATATTATAGCCCTGAGATTTCACCATGTTGATAAAATCACCTGAACTAAAGTAACCTCTGTTTTATGTTGAATTCATGAAATATCCTGTATTAAAAACTGTCAGGGAGCTGTTTATGCAGTTACTCAAAGACCTAATCTTTTGTCACATGTTTTTATGAGTGAAAACAAGGAGATTTTATAGCAATTTAATTTCCACATCTTTTGAACTCATATCTTTATCTCTCTCTAAATTGTATGAAAATTGAATGTTCAATTTCTATTTCAACTGGTAAAACAAAAAAGATAAATAAAACTATAAACTGTTGATACGTGCATGGTTAAGTACTGGTTGATTAAAGACCAATCATCTCTCGGTCGGTGATGTTCTTAATCACAACAGATTGTAATAACCAATGAGTTTACTATGACATAATTAGATTACAATACACAATTCAAACTTTTACTCAAAAAGTATTAACATTTATGTAAGTCTCCAATGAATTATCAAACCATTTCAAAAATCTGTTTTCTTTTATATTTATTTGCCATGGAAAGTAAAATAACTGATAACACTGAGGAACACATAGAGATCTTTGAACCCAATGTACAGTTGGAGCAGAAATCGTTGTGGGATGAGATTTCTTTCATTTGACTGTGATCTAAAATCGGTTTTTTAGGGATTTGATATTGTTTTTAAAAATGTAAACATAGGAAAGCAGATAACCATTTATAAGTTTCCTTGGGAATTTAATTATTTTATCGTTAAATGTTATCAACCAAATAAACAAAATTAAATTCCCACCAAAAATCTCTCCATTCACAATATTATGTCATTGACCTTTTGACTTTCTTTTTTAGGTCAAACCAGTCTGCCCCACCCCTCCCTTCCCCCCTGAGGCACCCAGACATGGAGACCAGCTCTGAGGAAGATGAGGACTACTTAGTGGACCCCAAACAGGTCATGATGCCGTATTACTACTCCGAACAGGTGGGGCCACAGAAGGGGGCATGCCAGTAGCACTGTCTTTATAATAATGTACCCATTAGTCTGACTATAACCCTTCAGTTTGATGCAGCATGGTTTATTTATAACACCCCCCCCCCCCCCCTCCAGCCTGACTTACTCCAATGCATGATATCCTCCATTCCTGTGTGGCATGTGTCTCTATATAGAGCTATCTGATTTATTTATCTCTCTGTATCTCAATTGAAGATTAATTTCAGAGATACTAAATATGAAAAGCATAACAGGAAATGGGGAAATGGGGTCCAAAGTTGCCCACATTTGGAAAGATAAGAAAGAGTAAGATTTTTTTCTTAAAGTGTATTTATCAAAGTATCAATTTTAAGACCAGTATGAAGTTCAATGATAGCTATTGATGTGGAAACTAACTGGGGTATGCATACCACGCAATGGGACTGCACTCGGTTTATTTTAAAAATGTAGTTTAAAAAGTATGCAAAATGAACCCCCCCCCCCCCCACCAAAAAAAAAAACAAAACTTAATTGGTCTTTTGCATGGACAAATTATTTTAATTTAAAGCAGTTAATATTTTGTTTAAATTTGAAATCATGTATTATGCTCAAACGAATGGAAAATTGCTTTGTTTTATTTCCCCACATTCTCTGTTATTTCTGTCTCACCATTAACCTGGGTAATTTTTAGGATTAAGTTGGAAATATTATTTGAAAATTTAGTTCATTACCTATGAGGCTCAGCTATAACTTCACGTGATCCAATGAAATTGCTGTTTCTCAAATTGAGAGGAATTTTACAAATTTTCCTCACTTGAATTATAATGTGCATGTTTATGAAGTACCTTTGAGAATCCTCCTAGCATGTTGGCATGGCCCGCCTCTGTTCCCTGTTTGTTTATTTATACTAAATAAGGATGATCTTTTATATTATGTAATATATGTTTAGACTTGTATCTTCATTTTTGAGTTTGCATTGGTACATTTTAAAGTTAAACCTGCAGTGTTTGTAACTCTGAATTACTTTGACATTCATTATTACCATAATGAAGAAAGTGATTAAAGTTTGTCGTCTTGATACTATAAGAATATACTTGGTTTTGATGTTGAAATGAAATTCTCCTCCCGTGACGGACATTGATGATCAGGGCTTGCCTCAGTCAGCAATGGTATATCAAGGGCTGATAATTTCACTTGTAACAATCAGAACTGCTCAATATTTTTTGTCTATGTGTTTTAACTATATTCAAACTTCTGAACATTTAAAGTTTGGTATGATATTACCTGTCTTCATGCATTTTTAACCGTTAGATATATTGTTAGGTATATTATTACGTGTGATATATTGTTTCACGTGTTGGTTATTTTGTTACATGAAGTGGCATCTTGCTTCTTTTAGTGAAACCATGTTACATATGGTGGTATTTTAGTTGCTACAGCTATAAAATATGCAGTATATAGATAATATGCAGATGGTATACCCAATGCAGATTTTATTATCCAAATTATATCATAGGTCATAGAAATATAGGTCTGCTGCCTTAGGCATGGAATAATTCCATTTTCCTCTTGGAGAGATCTGTATGTTAGGAAATAATTTCCCATGTTACTGAGTGTCCTGTCGTGTTGATGTGGCTGTGATATTCACAGAAATCAATCGCTTCCGAGATACAGCCAAGATACACACTGGCTGTTGGACCACACAGAGAGGATATGAAAGGAGAAACAAACTGATCCAGGAAGTTAGACTCTCTAGTTGTATTTTGAATGACTTACTTTTAACAGGCAGAATCACAGAGATCCAATTTCCTGGACAAAACAGACTCGCCTCATCTCATTCTCAAGCACTTTAATAACCTGTAGGATGTTGCCAACATTGACATTTAATTGGCCTGTTTTCTCTGTAACTAGGGCTTTATCCTCTTTTTGATTTAGGTAGATTATTGCAGTGAAATTGATATGCCATCTTGTAAGACATCATAGGTCCCAGTTTTGTGATTTTATTGTAAAATTTCATGACTCAGTATCATCAGTTCGTAGTTTCTAGAATTATTTTTATTATCTAGGAAAACTAAAGGTTAAGATTTTAATAACAGGGTTAAAGCATCAAGATACATGAGACTTAGTTGATTCACAAATAAACTTTTCCCAAAAATATTTCTTTTTTTTCTTTCACAATTTTAAAGTTCAACAATGTAGTGCAACAGTTTCAAGAGTCAGGTCTAATCCACAATTCATGAGTTTGTAACCTGTTTGGGATTTAATCTTTTGTAAATACCTTGATTTGATTAGTACCTTTTTAAGAATTTTTGAAATGACACTGACTGTTGTGGGTTTTTTTTTACAGAGGTCCAAAGGATGGGGGGACATTCCTCCTGCCCCCAACAAACAGGACATGGAACTCAAGTACCTGGAGCTTTCATTGGACAATCCTTACAATGATAATGACAGCCACAGTCTCTCAGTCCAGAACCCCGGACAGAGCACCCCCACCGAGTACAAGGAGATAGACTTCGTCAAGACCAAGGGGCTCCATGACCTCAAGTCGAAGGTCCAAAACGACCGCAAACACGACGAAGCATGACGGCAGGTCGCGGGTCGCTGAACCGTTCCATTGTGTGATGTAGAGGGCAGGCTGTGTGTGTGTGGTGTGTGATCGGTATTTCTGGGTGGTGTGTGGGGTATTTTTATGCCGCATGAGTCTGGCAGTGTGTGTGGTGATTGTGGTAGTGTGTGTGGTGATTGTGGTAGTGTGTGTGGTGATTGTGGCAGTGTGTGTGTGGTGGGTGGTAGTGAATGTGGTAGGCTGCAGTCATTGTCCAATTAACATTACCCTGCAGGTTCTGTGTTTGGTAGTTGTTGCGGATATCTGTCATTTTGGGAGTTTTTATAATGATCCGTGCAATCTACCCTTATGGATTGGTATACCCTTATGGCAGAAGGAAATCAAGATCATAGAACTGTTATATGATGGAAGTGATGAAGGCCCTGGAGGAGTGACCCGTGGCTGGTCGTGTTATATGTCAGGGGGACGGGGATCTTGCTCCGCACAGATTCCACTCTCACAATGATTAGACTATTGTATGTATTACATCAACAGGAATGCACAGGTAATGCAGGAAAAACAACACACATGTACAAGGGTGTACGTGTACACAGTACAGGTTGTACACAATTAAAGAAGTATAAACACACACCTGCCAAATCTGAAGGTAGTACGCAATACACAAAATGTAAAGAAATCATTTTGTTGACTGTCTCAGTTAGTTGTAAAGGATAATTTTTCAAGAATTTTTAAAATATTTGTTTGTTGTTTTTTTTCTGACTTTTCGTATATTTTATATATATCACTGAACTGGTGAATTTTTGATCCTGTAATTTGTTTTGACAAGAAATATATTCGACCAAATGTAAGGTGTAGATGTAAGCTTTCATGTCATGTTGACAAGTCGGCCACCTTCAGTCTGTTTACTCTCAATGAACTTAAAAATAGCACCCAACCCAAATATTTTATTAACATTTGAGCATCGTATATTGAAAAAACTTATTTTTTTTTTTACTAAGAGAGGTTTAAAGTAAAATTTCATCACACGCCTATTAAAGTTGATTTTCTATAATCTATGCATACACAAACCTACACATAGCCCATAGGGAGCAAACATGAAAAAAGAAGGTGGCCTTGTAACAACAATCCCTGTATATTAAACATTATGATCCGCCTTATCCACTATATTATAAAAACTTTGTTCAGATGCCAGGTTGTGTGGAGGTTGGTTGAAACCGATACATCGTATAAGTGTCACAGTGAATACTGGTTGTTTTGTTTTTTTCCCATGAAGAGTGCTAAGCTTGTATTAGTAATACTTCAACATTTCTCTTTATACATATATTATTTGTACACAAAATTGTATGCCAGTTAATGGTCATAGAAATTTTATTATTTGAAAAATATCTTTTTCTCATTTTTTGCTTCAGTGGTTGGAAAATGATGTTGTTTGATACTTCCTCTGTCTTCAGTTTGTTTCAGAAGTAGCTTCTTATTAGATGTATTTTAATGTTTTTTATATTGTGCTTTTGACAAGCTCATAGAACAATTGTTTATCTTGCCACAAATTTTGATAATATTTGATTATGCCAAAAAATGAAACCATAAATAACGACAAAACCTGATAAAGCCAAAGATTTGTATTTGCTCAGTGAATTCCCACCGCTAGGGGGCGCTGGTGGTTGTCCTGCTAAATATGGTTGTTAGGTCATGTGACTTGTGTATAGATGAAATTATTTTGTAGAATTTTGCAAAAATGTGAGTTTACTCTTGGTATTCAATGCAAAAAGTTTGTAAATGAATTGATTCCTGTATAGATAAAAACTCCTTTTGTTTCAATACAAATATGTTATATTCTTGGATATAGCGAAGTCTTCAGGGATCTGTATCATTACAATGCTTAGTTTTTAACTTCTAACTCAAAATATATTTCCTGGTTAATGAAAGTTGAATTTGTGATCCATTAAGAATAAAAAAAAAACCTGTTTATTATGTTTTCAAGGATCATTTTATTTTACTTGATAAACATACCCGGTACATATTGGTAAAGATCATAAGATGGCTCTCTTTAATTAGCAGACAAAAAGCAGTGTGGAAGGTGCTAACTTATAATTACTGCTTAATTAGGTACATTTACATGATCAGTGAAATGTCACAGATACAGTGTGTAGCAAAATGAATCAACAGGTCCCAGAACTTCGCGATAATCCAGTTTTACTGTTGAATTTAAAATCATGTTTTAAAATGAGTTGTAATCGGTATCTTTATTTTCCTTCCTGGTATTCTTAGTGCCTAAATGTGAACCTTCGTAGGTTTATATTTTTGTGCGAGTGTACTCGTATTGAGTTTGCTCAAAGCCTATGTCGCTTCACACCAGTATTAGTGTTTGCTTATTTCATTTTATCACACCTTGTTTTTATGATGAATGTAAATGACCAATACTTGAATAATGTGTACACTAATGATTTCATGCAATTGTTGATACTTTAGATGAGATGGAAATCTATTTCCTCCATACAGAAATGTTATATTTTTATAGATCCCATTTTCCTCAGACCTTGGCCAAAACTTACTGATGCTTCCATTTTCAGACATTTTGTTTATATATCAAAAGTTAATTTACATTTATCACCAAAACTAATATGCTGTGTAAACCGAAGGCCACACAGTGACAGTTATATTGTATATTTCAGTGTAAGCTCTCAACAGGTGCCCCATGAAAGAGGCAGTGTTTGTTGACAGTAAATACCACAAATATAATCTGTTGATTAAACTGCTAGAATCATTATTTTATTTTTCAAAAAAAGTTTTTTATTTCATTTTCTAAAAAGCAAAGAGTGGGTGAGGTTAGTCTTTTTCACTAATTTATTCATATTTCACACAGTCATATACACATATTAAATGACCAATTTTAGTTCCTTGTGAAATAAACATAATTCCTTTTGATGTACAATAGTAATGGTACTTAACCAACTTCCTGTAGTGTTATGTTCTGTTATTATTTATCAGAGGCTGTGGAACTGTGGTTCCCTATAGGAAGTAATTCCATCAAAAAGCAGGACTCTCCCTCCCCGAGCCACTGACCAGCACTGTAGGACTCTTTTCAGATTTCTCTAGAGATGGGAATTTTATGAATGAAATGCTAGGGGCTTTTATGCACTCAGTTCTTGTTCATTCCTAGGAGCAGTGTTAAATCCGTCACTATATAGGGTTTAGGGACTTGTATTTACATCCAACAGGATAACTCCTTGTTTTATGGACTCACATGTACAGCCAATAGAATGTTGGTTCCTGCTAATTTTTAATGACATACAAATGATACATCCAATAGAATGAGGGCTCTGATTGATGGGACAAGTTGTGTTACTTTGTTATGTTGTTGTATATAGCAATAGTCATTTATGTTATAAAATTTCTCTTTTTTGTTAATTGATTTTTAATATATATATATATTAGATACATACATACCAATTGTTACTTGAGCTGAACCGTTTTGAATCCTCCCTGTTGGACAGTACTGAACTATTAGTGTGCCATTGTAAGATATTGGTCAGCATTGGAGACTGTCCTGTTGATGAACAGTGTGTAGTTTTTAATAAACTCCTAAACAATGACATTGACTTCTGCTTTATTTATACCCGAGCTTATCAGAGCCATGTGGTTTACAGCCTGTGTCTGTAACAAACTATCTTTTGAGTATTAAAAGGACTAAGACCTTAGTACTGTAAAGGCATAGGAGAAATATTGATGGACTAGACAAAGTTTTGACCCAAGGTCTCCTGAATCTCAAGTCAGGTGCTCTATCAACTGAGCTATCTGGCCTTGGTGTTCAAACCAGTCTGACTGTCACATTACATTGATTGACTAAGGTCAGAGGTCAATGGCAGCCAAAAATGAAGGTCATCAGATGTGATTTAGGAGCTGTCAGACATCAAATCTGTGCATAACTTTCAATTAATGAAACAGTATTGAGAGTGAATGCCTCAAGGAAGTTGGACGAAGGCCTCTCTTGTTTTTTGTAAATGCAGTGAAATTTGAAAGATTTTTTTCATTACTGTCATTTAATATTCATAAGTAAGAGAACATATTAAATGTACCACTAAGTAAATACATGTAGCAATTAAGATGGGGGCGAAGTGACAGATTCCCTTTTTAATCACTGAAATTTATTTTACTAAATATGATCTTACTTGGAACATAACCTGCTTTTTTGTGGTTGATTCAAAGTTCTGCACCAAGCTAATAGTTTACAGCTCTGTCAGTTGAAAGTTTGAATTCTGTGTGTGAATTTCTAAACGACTTTGAACATCACTTGTGATGAAAAAGCAGGTCTGTATCTCCCAGTCTCAAAACATTTGGACAACCTGTTTTTTTCTGACCAGGAGCTACAGACCTGCAGCTAACTTTTTCATTTTATTATTAGACATACAGCTTATAGAAAAGGAAAACAATTGACTGTTGCAGAACTTTGGATTAGCTGATGAAAAGGTTTTTTGTTCATCATAAAAGTAAAATTTAAGCGACAGCCAAGGAGCTTGGTTGGTCCCTTCCTTCCTTTCATATTTTACTTAAAATGATCCATTACTTCAATACTTAAGCTTTTTTTCACAAGAGATGCTTGTAAAATCACCTATGCCCCCTCCCTTGGAAACATCTGCAAAGAAAATGAATGGAAACTACAAATAATTAAAACATCTGGGAACCGACACTGCAATTAATTGGAATTTTTCTAAGTCTATGAGGCATAACTGTGTCGAAAAAAGCATCGACCGTACCCAAAATCAAAATTGACCTAAATATTATCATGATAAACTTTTACACCAAATTTCATTATGTGCATCTTCTCCGAAGACATTGAAAGAAAACTGCACACATTCGTAATTTTTCTATGTTGAAGGGGCATAACTCTGTCGAAATTTGCTCATTCTTGACCTACCTGGTAAATATTATCATGATTAAGCTGTATATCAAATCCGCATCCTCTGCAAATAAAATGAAAGGAAAGTGTTGGTGGACCGACCGCAGCAAAGCAATACGCCCTCCCTTCTTCGATGAGGGCATAAAAATTTTATTTAACAACAAAAGTGAATTGTCAAGAACTGAAGAAAGTCTATCCAAATAGGAAGGATGTATATTAGGAGATCCCAGACGGATGGAATTTGACTTTATAACACACTGACATCAGTATTCACTCTATATATAGGTATTTTAAATCATTACACAGGAAACACAAACACAGATCTACTTTTAGGTTAATATCTTTACTAGGAAGCTGTTTTTCTTCAAAACATAACATTGTAACAGAGTTGAAAATAAAGAGATAAACAAAACTTCTCATGATAATCGTGCTGTCTACAAAATCACAGATAAATCTCACAATCAGTACAGTACGTTGTGACGGGGTAAACATAATGACCAAGGAACTACAATAGACCCACTGTGTCGTGTGGCTCGCTGCAAGCTGGATGAGGTGAATGATATCAGTCACGTACAGTACAAAACAGTAAAACTACTATCCCTGAAATGAGAGTCATTGAACACTCCAAAAAAAGACCCACTGTTACAAGACTTTAAATTGTAATGTGTGTTTGTGTGTTGCATTTATTCTCTTCTTAATTATGATAGTTTCGAATGTATCAACAGCTGAGGGACTTTTCAATAATAAATATTTTCAGAAGATACTATCTAATACAGCTCTCTCTCTCTCTCTCTCTCTCTCTCACATTGGAGTAACAGATTGATGAGCTACAAAATAAATAAGATTGCACACTAGCAGTCTCCATCATACAGTCATCAACTGTCCAGGGAGTTTGTCTGCGGTGGGAATTCCATAGAAGGTGAGTGTCGTATTTCCTTGTAGCAAGGTCGGCAGACCGGAACGGGGCGCCTTGTTGCATGACCAGGAAGCGGGATGTTTTTGGCAATGCAGCGCATACAGAACACCTCACCACATTTCCAACAATGGAACTGGAAAAAAAAAATCAAAAAATTAGTTCCAGGAACTTGTCACCTGTTTTTAAAAATCTCCTTGACATACAGAAAATATAACATTAATTCCACTTCAAATACTGTCATTGTCAGAATCATTTTATCTTAAAAATCAGATAAAAATCAGTTGTGATGACTCTTTGTTCGAGACTAGATGCCCTTCATAAATATGAGACTTTCTTTCTAGTTTCGGAAGCAAGTCATTGAAATTAAATTTAAATCTTATAATGCTGTTGTAGATAACTTGAACCTTTGATTTGGGTGAGCTTAAAAGAAAATGAAATATTAAAATACTACAATACAGAATTGTCTAGTCTTTGCATTTCAGGATCAGTTTTAAAGGCAACAAAATATGTACAAAGGGAAGCAACCCAATAAAACAAACAGCTAATGTATACAAGATGACAATACTACAGTCTGTCCCAAGGCATTCTTCTGTCAGATTTAGACGATTTCTAAAAAAAATACACAGACCTGCGAGAAAGGTACAACTGAAATAAAAAAAAAAAGGGGAAATATCGAAGATATCTTATATTATATTACATATTATTTTTCATTCTGAAAAATTCAGAGGAATGAATTACCTAATTATTTTTTATGGAAATTTATAATGGGAAATGTTGACATCTTTACACCATTCAGAAGTCACTCAAAATACCTTGTACAATTTTACAACGTTTTCATTCAGGTATTTTCAATGTCTGTTGCAATGCAAAATCCCTGAAGACATCATATTTTTAGCTGTGTATTGAAACCTGTTAAGCTAGAGGGGGTGTTTCAAAAGAAAAATCTTGGGATTTTTTCATTTGAACCCCAAGGTATTTATGAATATTGAGTGTGATTCGAGAATACCTTGGAACAGAGATGATGACAACAACAACATCCAAGCAAAAAATCCTCATTACTGAGCACACAAATAAATGAATTTGTTTAGTATACCATGCAAACACAGTAAAATAAACTATATGTACATCAAACAGCTAGCGTTTGTAAATAAATATACAGGTGTATTCACTAGTTTGCATAAATATAGGGATATAATATTGCCTTGCCTTTTTCGTAAAGCTATTGAATGGGGATGCACAGCTACAGTTGTGAATGTTACGAAATGATTTCCAATCAATGGCTACACTGCTCATCTCCAACACAAGCAAGTCCAGACTTAGCTGGTCCCTCCCAACCGAACACACACTGGAGTCAAGTGACAGGGAACCAGTTTCTATACCTGTCCTCACTGTATTTAGGTCACCGTGACCTGATTTTGACATCTGGGAGCTGGACTCGTCAAACCCCGACTCGTTGTCACTCCTAAAGTCGATAAGATTGCCTGTGTCCTTAGAGCTCTGTTCTGGTTTTATGTCACAATTTCCATTGATTGGAATTTTTTCGGACTTCTCTTCCATGATATTGTCTTCTGTCTCCTTCAGATTGTCCAGTGACTCCATGGACACTCCCCCGTTCAGTTTTTTCTGGATCACATCTTCAGATTTCCCAAGTATCCGACAGATCTGTGTCACTCTCTGCAAAATACAAATATTGTCAGAGGAAAAAGCAGTCAGCAGATTAAGGCAGTCTACAAGACAATGTCTGGTCTTGTGATTGGCTATACCTAACATGTTGTTTGGTCAGAGCATTCTATGTTCTTTGCTCCCAGTGTGATTATAATCTTAGAATTATCAGTAAATTGAAATTAAAAATTAATAACATAATTATGCATCTAAATTCACTTGGTAAAATTTCTCAGCTAGGAACTGAGGTGAAAAGTGTGGCAGGCCACATAATTTAATTGTAGTGGGTGGCCCTCACCCTGAGCTATAAAACTCAGACAAGTTCATTTTTTACCTCAGTATTAATCTAATAAAAAGCCTCTGAATACATAGGGGAAAAGTAAGACTGAGATGAAAAGGAGATCTGGTCTAAGTGTTATGGCCCGGAGCCTGGTGGTGTTGGTACCTTCTCCAGTAGACTGACGTGGTCCTCCAGAGAGTCAGAGTGATCTTTGGCAGCACTCAGGACGTCCGCTATCTGCTCCCTGGGGTGAAGCCCCACATCATATCTCTGGTACATACCCTTCCAAAATCTGCAACAAAGCCAAGTCTAAAAGGTCAATCAAATCCTACAGATTTACACAGCTGTTTTATTTTATGCAATAAAATGTCTCTTTGCTGGTTCATTTGTTATGATAATATACATAACACCTGTCTGCCAATCATGTAAATCTTACCTAAATTATTCAATGAGTGAAAGAAAAAGTAAGTAAATTCACACTATTGTCTACCAGTTCATTATACAGAAAGAATAGCCATCGTGAAGGATGTGGGGAAATTCTTTTAAATCTCAAATAAGTTTTTCCATTGACTTGAGCACTAGGAGTATTTACTTGACTTGAGTATTTACTTAAAGCACTGAGAGCTGATATGAGGATTTACTTGAAGCATTGGGACCTGACTTGAGTGCTTACTTGAAGCATTGAGACCTGACTTGAGGACTTACTTGAAGCACTGGGAGCTGACTTGAGAACTTAATTGAAGCACTGAGAGCTGACTTGAGGACTTACTTGAAGCACTAGGGGCTGACTTGAGAACTTAATTGAAGCACTGAGAGCTGACTTGAGGACTTACTTGAAGCACTAGGGGCTGACTTGAGAACTTAATTGAAGCACTGAGAGCTGACTTGAGGACTTACTTGAAGCACTAGGGGCTGACTTGAGAACTTAATTGAAGCACTGAGAGCTGACTTGAGGACTTAATTGAAGCACTGAGAGCTGACTTGAAGACTTAATTGAAGCACTGAGAGCTGACTTGAGGACTTACTTGAAGCACTGGGATCTGACTTGAGGACTTACTTGAAGCACTGGGAGCTGGTATTGGGAGAGAGCATTGGATGGGAGACTTCATACTCTTTTTTGTAGAGAGGGTTCAGGAACTCTGACATGTTTTTGTTGATATGCCCCCAGAGAGAATAAGTTCTTTCATTTAATCTGGAAAAGAAGCAAAACAGTAAATAAGCTTACTGCTACAATACTGATGACATTAATTTGTAAATCAAAATAATTCACAAAAATGAAATGTAATGGAAATTGATGTAAAGCTTTAGATTGTCACAAAAGCTAGCTGAAGCAAATATCAAAAAACAAGAAACTGTAAATCTCTAATCAAATTTGGTTAATGCAATACATGTATTCATTTGATTTGTTTTGTTGCCTTGTATTCAATTTGGATTTATGAGATCCCCACTCAATGAACAGTTACTCTTTTAAATAAAATCTTCTGTAATGTTTGTATGATTGATAAATACCAGCACAGATCATCCTAAATGTAGAATGCAACATTGACATTCTCTACATTACCATATGCATATAAATGTAATTCCGAGTAAGACATACATATATTGTAGTCTCTGTGTCTGAGACTATAATACTGTGAATTCCTAATTAAACCCGAGGAATTGCAAGTGGCACATTTTGCAGATTTAAAATCTCGCTTTTATTTTTCTGACAGATGTAAACTACACAAACTATGAGAAAAATCTGGTGTTTGTGATTTCATATTCTCACGATTTAACGCAAAAGGGTTGAATAGCGGAATTAAGTACTCGCAAAAAATAAGGAATCTACAGTACCATACACTATCAATGTCAGACACAATGAAGACTGTATACCAGATATTTGTAATACCAATACCTGAGATCTAGTCGGTCCTTCTCACAGTTCCCTATAAATGTTCCGAACTGACAAGAGTAAACATGGTCGTGAATTGTCAGGAGGAAGCGTTCGTTGAACTGGAACGCGCACGGATACTGCTGCATGACCTGCCACGTGGCCTCCACAAACTGTGTGAACACCGGGGACACCTCCTTGTTGTCCGGAGTATCCAGGAATCCGCAGCGATCCGTGAACTTGTGACCGAACGACAGCCATTCCTTCTCTATTAGTGCCTGCATGCAAGTAAGCATTGAGGATAACCAAACAAATAGGAATGAATCCAATAGCTTCAGAATTCATACCAGTATAAACAAGTTTGTACAGTTTACACTGAATATAACACCAACCATGTTTATAAAGATTAAATTCCGGAGATATTGAATTAATCCTTATAAGTCAAATACTTGTTATCAAATTGAAAAATTAAGACAAATCATCATTACAAAACATACAAATTAAATTCATAATGAAGACTAAAGAAAAAATAATAGAGATGTTACATATTTGTGTCCATCTGATTCATTTATTTAGTAAACATAAACATGACATGGTTTACAGCTATTTGTACCTGGAATCCCTGAATGGTTCTGTAGTAGGGATCCAGGATCAGACTGGAGAGAGAGCAGGTCTGGGCCGTCCTGTCCCAGCCATCCGAGCAGTGAACCAGTACACTGTGGCCGCCCTTAACAGCCTGTTAATAAAACAGTGAACATGTATAACAGGACAAAGTACCAGCACAATTTAAGTCTGGGGCAAGTTATAAAAGAAGAGTAACTCCAGAACATTTCTGTAAATTAAGAAATAAACAAGTGCAGATAAAAACAGAGACCACATTGACGCTAATGTATAGAAATCTTTAATAACACAATATGACACATTACTTTTAATGAAAAATGAAACTCTGATTGACTCTGATTTGTCTTGGTACATGTATTCATAGAATTAGTAGGACAAGCAAGCAGTCCATTAGAGCAACATACATCCAGTGATCCAAAATCACCGCTGAATTGTCTTGTACAATACAATAACAATGGCTGATGTGTACCATTTCAGGATTCTTGACAGGAAGTTCAATCTACTCTGACTCATTTTGACGAGATGAATGAACGGATTAGGCTGTTACCTATGGGGTTAAATGGCAACATTGTGCTACTTACCTCAGCTATGAAGACCGAGGTGTCGACGACGGCCTTGATGTGCTTCAGCCAGCCACTGGCCTCTAGACCCTGTAGGAAGGCAGACATGGTCGGGTTCTTCATCTCACACACTGAAACAAGGACATATACAATTCAGACAACACTGACACAAACACATACAACTTAAGTAATACGCTGATTATCAGATACATACACAGATTAGTAAATACATGGATGGTACATTGTAACAAGCACACACAGTTCAGAAATTCAACGTATTAGACATCAGCCTTCATATCTCTACCAGGGGAGAATTTAATATAATTTTGACAGTATTTTAATTTGATCAAAGTGTCCTATCATCAGAGACGTAAATAACAGAGATTGGAAACTGATCGAAATCTCTTGAAATCCCGCGGCCCCTGTTGTAAAGTGTTCCGAGTTTAAATCAGTATATCTTTCTAATAAACAATCATATCAAAATATAAACAGCTAAAACCTATTGCCAAAACATTCAAAATATTATATTTTCATGAGTTTATGTCATATAAAGAATATTAAAAAAGGAGTTTTAGGAGGCAGTTGGCTACCCGTTGTCCGAGATTTCCCCGATGTTTTATAGCTGGCCAATATATTTTTTATATATTAATCTTATTTTTCGATTTTTGGTTTCAAAAATGTCTAAAACTTATGCACACTTTTCATTAAAACAATATACTTTTGGTTTAAGATCATTATCTCCGTTTACTAAAATGTAGTTCTCAAAGTAAGGTTGGTCCCGTACCATTTTTCAACAACAAAACATGCTAATAGCGGAGTTGCCAATCTCTGTTATTTATGTCTCTGCTATTATATAGACTAGGAATGTGGACCACGTTGTGGTGCCCCGAACACTTGACACATAGAGAGAGACGTACCGTCCAGCAGCTTCTGGAGGCTGGCCCTCATGACGTGGATGTTCTCTATCCCCAGGAACTGGAACTTGATGTCTGTGTAATGGTTGTCATTCTCGTAGCCTTTACCAGCCGCCTTATTGGCCATGGCATTAATCTAAAACAGTATCAAGATGTCTGTGTAATGGTTGAAATGGTGATTAGGATATTTTAAGTGAAAGAATGTTGAGCAGAACAAGTCTAAGTTTGAGTACTTAGTACCAAGATGTGTAAATAGAGTGGGCCACTAGACGGATTCTGGGATATTGGGGTCAGTGCTGCAGAACAAACAGCATTTACAGTAGACCCTACATCATCAGACATGTTATGTAATCAGTCCTTGTCAGTATTCAGCCATTCATCAGGTTTCCTGTCTGTAGTGTGTGACAGCCCTAACCACCCACACACACAATGGAGTACCGCAGTCGGAACTCTTGGTCTGGTGCCAGACAGAAGTCACCTCCGGACTCGACAACATTCACTGCTTTGTTTTATAACTACAGGTTTCCGTCAGCCAGTAATCAAATATGTAAAAATTGACAGGCAGAGAAGATTTACCAATGCCTGATAGAATGCATGTCAGGGCTGGGAGCTGTGAAATGATTGGCTTTTATCTTGATGGAACTCTCCAGCTGTGAAATGTTACAACCATCAACACATCAATGATGTCTGCCTGCTGATCCATAGAGGCTCATCTTATGTAATATGCTGGCTGTTTATCAATTCAACAACTAACTAAATGAGTCATTCTTCTAGCATTGATTCAAATGATCGTCAAATAATTATACCATCGCCGGAAACCCACGACCTGTCTCGCATACGCTTACTGACCATGGCTCAACGTGCTGAAATTTTATTTTGTTCTTTGCTGCATTCTGGTTGGTTTTTTCAGGCTTTTGTGATGAAAATTCTAATCAGGTTGATGCTTTCAATTGCATTTAATAACAACTGCATGCTTTCATAATGAAAACTGGGTTGCTCCCCTTTACCATGTGGCAATGTTAATACCGCTACATCATATATCTGGCAGTGCCTGAGAACTACATATTCATGAAGCAAAAAAAAACCCTACATTTAGTTGTATCACAGTCAGAAAGTGTTTGGGGAGCTAGTCTAAAGTTTCCAACAATGAAATCATATACACCCTAAAATCCAATACCAAGAAAGAATTTATTATAATACTGTCAGTTCACAACCAGCAGGTTAAACATTTTCTGTCATTTTACTACTTCCAACAATGGAAGTCACTTTAGTGTCAGCTTTAAGAATGAAATAAATATATTACCTTTGGCCGGGTATCGACAACATACATGAAGTCGGAGTTTTTGCTGGGGTTGGACTTGAGTATACAATGAAGCATTTGTTCATCCTCCACACAGCGAGCTCTGAACCCAGAGAGAGGCTGACTGCAGCGACAAATGGCCGCCTAAAACAAGGGCCATGTGTTTCTATCAAACTCAAAAAGGGTAATGCACATAACAAAAACAAAAATGTGATCAACAAATAAAAGGAAAAATTCCAAATTTCCTATAAACAAGCCAAAACAGATGCAGATTAATAATTAGATGCTTACAGGGACAATTGATAATTAGATGCTTACAGGGACAATTGGGAGACAGTTAATAAGACCAAAAAGAAATGTTTTCATGAAAATCACTAAATATTCTACATTTCAAGTAAAGTTAAATCAGAAAGCAGCTTTCTGTATTTTCAAGTTTGAAAATTTAGCCTAAAAGAAATGATTTTAACTAAAAAAATAAAATTGTGATATCAAATTCCATCAAAAGCCCATGAGATAGAAATTCACAAATTAAAAACAGGATTAACATCTGATGAAAAGAATTCCTGATGATCTGTGATGGTTTGATCTGATGATTTTATCCAACAAGTTGTCTGTTTTCTATCCCCTTGCCAAGACTAAGGGATAAAAAACATGCAACATGTTGGATAAGAATCAAATACATACCATCCAAAATCCTGAGAGATCCTATATATAAACTACAAGTCTGTAACGAGAGCTTACCTGGGTTTTACTGTGGAAATAAGATAAAACAGGAAGTCTTCCACGACTGCGGAACTTGGAACTGCCGAGGATTATGGGAGTGGAAGCGGAGGCGGGAACAAACAGGTGTTTGGGGTACGTATCACAGAGCTGTGGTGGAAACAAAAACATTCAATGTGACTGGGTACATATCATAGATAACGATGAGTCTTCAAAGAAATTATCAAAAAACTTTTCTGTAGATATGCTACAAAACACATACATCTGTATAAACAAATGATTCATTACAAAGTTATAACTTGAACAAGACGATATATTTATCATGTACTTTAAACTTATTGTTGAGTAAAGAAGTGAATATCTTTCACTCATTATTAAGCGCAATGAGTTAAATGATAGATACCTCGAATTTGTTGTTGAGTGAGGATAGAGTCCAGAGCTGGTTGGGTACGCCCATCCTCAGGTATTCGGACCGTGTGTCGTACAGGTCCCAGCCGTATGACTTCTCCGTCCCGTCGGCCGAGGCGTAAACAAATGCGTACAGCTTCTCTATGTCTGCTGTAAAATAAAATTGAGAGAGATTAACTTACACCACTGAAACACCATATTTGTTATCTTGTACTTAATGGGCTTAATATTTAAAAAAGATTTCAGGTTTCAAAGGATTCAAGATATAGAGATTTAAACAATGGTAAGGAAATCTTTTAAGATATCAATGGTATTTCAGATATCAATGTTCAAGATTCAAAATTTGACTTCACTTCAGATATCTGAGTTAAATGTGATGACCTAGATATCTGACCTGGTTTGGAGAGTTCCTGTAGGGAGGCATATATGTCTTGACATTCTCTGTCCCGTGGAATGACGAACGTCAGACAGCGGAAGTCCTTACAGCGGATCAGGAGAGGTGAGCCGCCCGCACTCAAAGGCTGCTTCTCTAGGCTGGACATGTGGGTATGGAGGATCTGTAATCAATCAACAATAATAATTAATCAACTAATTTCTGTAGATTTCTTATTTTATGTACTTAATTTCTCGATTCAAATAATCAAAGTCTAACAATTAGAAGCAAAACAGCCAAAGTGTAACACACGTAGTCAAACAACCAATGTCTAACAACCAGTAGTCAAACAATCAGTAGTCTAACAACCAATGTCTAACAATCTTTAGTTAAACACTCAATTCTAACAACCATTAGTCTAACAACCAATGTCTAACAACAGTAGTCTAACAACCTATGTCTAACAATTAGTAGTAAAACAATAATTGTCTAACCATCAGTAGTCTAACAACCAATGTCTAACAACTTTTAGTCAAACAATCAAAGACTAACAATCAGTAGTCAAACAATCAAAGACTAACAATCAGTAGTCAAACAATCAAAGACTAACAATCAGTAGTCAAACAATCAAAGACTAACAACCATTAGTCAAACAATCAAAGACTAACAATCAGTAGTCAAACAATCAGTATTAGGCTTTTGGTACAATTTTCTGGTATAAAGGGGTTGGGGGAATTTGATCTGAAAATAATTATTGACAACTGATTTCAAATAGAACCCTGGATATCCTGTTAGAATGGCTATCATTGATCATTGGAGAGTAGCTGCCTG
Source organism: Magallana gigas (assembly GCF_963853765.1). NCBI lineage: Eukaryota > Metazoa > Mollusca > Bivalvia > Ostreida > Ostreidae > Magallana > Magallana gigas. The sequence continues at coordinate 774,024 of NC_088854.1, read as the reverse complement.
AAATGACAGTCAGGATACTACATGTAGTACTGTGAGTCACTCATCAAATGACCAAGTCCCAAATAAACGGCTCACCGTGACATATTGCCTGAGTCATGAAGTGGTTTTGAAACCATTTATACTAATGTTTTAATATCAACAAGCTAATCATTGGAGCATAAAACTAAACATCAGCCAGACTGTATCCAAAATCAATTTTCATCTTCACTCAAAAAATGTATATATAAAGAATGAATTAAGGTGTTTAAATAAAAACTAAGAGATACCAGTAATGGAAAAAACTCAGAAATACCAGTGATGGAATTTGTTTTTCTCTACATTAATAAAGGTCTTCTCAGATAAACAATTAGATTAAGCCACTGGATGGAGATTGATCTGGTTCATGTTTTGGCTCTTCATGTTTTGTTTTTACAACAGGAACATAATTATGATTGAAGAGAATAAATATCGGATGTGACAAGAATTAATTGTTATTGGCCTGTGAACTAAGTTAAGGTGATAACTCCTATCAGGCCCAGAGCCCCGGCCATCACAGCTAATCACCGAGGAAATATATAAAATGTTCACCGCCATCAGACCAACACAGCTGATACCAGGAAAATCCTCCACGGAATACAGAAAAAACTCCACCATTATAGATAGTGGAAAAGTCTAGCTCTTCTTTAGCCTCAATAACTCATTCAGTCCTTCTTACAGACCAATGATTTCTGGTAAATGTATGGTTAGACAAAGACCTCAGATTTGCGAGGTGCATTACAGGTTTGTGTAGAGTCTAAAGGGTTGCTAGTACTTACGGGAGAATAAGGCATTGATTTTATCATTTTGTGAAACATTAGAAACAATAACATAATCATGATAATGCAGAGCAAATTGTGTGTAATAATATTAAAAGGTTTTCACGGTTTTTCGGCCATCGACTCGTACAAATTTGTTTCCGTAATCAACATCATAATTTGCACAAATAGCAGGAAACGAGAAAAAAACCTTCCATTTCTGCACAATAGCATGGAATATGTTTAGATTTCTATTTTAGTTTTTCTGCTGGTTAACTCCTCACACTATGGGGATGCCATTAAGTTTAAGTTCATGCAAGAGGGAAATAGGGCTATACCCAGAAATAGAGTTTTGAAACTACCTCAGTAAATTATAGAGCATTCTGCACTTATCCAGAATTTCATAGATTCCTTCGGAACTATTGCAATGTTCTGGACCAGGTGATGACCATCTTGTCTTGTTACGATTTGAGGTCTCTAACCTCTCAGACTTCCTACAAATTGTTGTTGCTTAATACAAAATAATACATACACATTAATATCTTTTAATTCTTAACATTCAACATGTTCAATGAAAAAAAATATGGTGAAAGAAACTATCTTAGTTCCAGCTTCCTCTATATATCAATTTAATACCATATTGTTAATATCCATTGTCCCTAAATATAGAAATGTATATATAAGATTACGTGAATTTCTATGTCTATTTCATTTTTTGGTTATTGCATTTCTAATGCCCTTGTACATAATGTATTTCTTTTGTCTTTTTACTGCCTTTGTGTATATATTGCCTTTCTATTAATTGCACTTGTACTTCTACAGCCTATTTTCGTCCACATCTGAAAGCACACATATAAACGCCTGTGTCTAATTATCTGCAAAGTCAACAGGGTATTCACATATTTTTTTTACCATTATATGCTTGGAGGAATGATTGTTTCTAATTTCGCAGAAGCAGGTTGTATCTGATTTCTCCGGAGGCCTCCTTAATGATGCATGTAATGTTTGGCTATTAACATAAAAAAATGATTAATTCATTTTGCTGAGACTCTGTGATCAGAGTCCATTGATTCTCAGGGTCAGAACCAGTCGGCCTTATAAACAAGATACACATTGATCAGTCAACCTCAGAAGATCCAAACACAGCAGTCGTTGTATCAGGATGTTGTTCTGAATATAAAAGTTCATAATTGTATCAAATTATGTTTTAATAGCAATACCCTGGCTCTTCAGTAAGGTCATGACATTTGACCTCTTTTATTTTATCTGTTACAGCATTAAATTTTGAAATTATGAAATAATGACCAGTGCAGAGAAATAATCAAAGTACTGAAAGCATTAAAGGGTGCAGCACTGAAATTGTCAAAATACTCACAGAAGAGGATTTACAGGAAAAGCCTTATAAACGTTTGTATTAAATATATATGTATAACCAATTGATTAATGCATGTCGGTTGCAAATAGATGAAGTTTGTTCAAACAAACAAGTAAAATTGTGTTTTAAATTCTCTGCAATTTAGTTTTCTCTACCATGCTAACTTTAAAATTAGAGATTTTCTGATTCTGAAAATCTCTTTTTCCACCAAAAATCTTCTCCACAGAGCATAGCCATGCCTAACAGTATCAAATCAATATCTTCTTATAACATTTCAATTCGTTATTCAAATTCTACATAATTCAGAATACAGTTCAAATAATTTCCATAATACAAACCATTTATACAAGGGTTTATGGTAAAACAACATCATTATATGAAGAAAATACAGAAGTACATGAGATGTATCAGAGAAGTTCGACTATTTAGCTGCCATACAGTAACTTAAGACAGCAGTGAATAACCAAGTGTTCCGAGGAGATGTAATCAATACAGGTCCTGACTATAGGGGCCTGGGCCATTACAGTAATGCTACAGCCATACCAGTCAGTGAAGTGTAAAACTGTTACAGAGGAGGCCAAAAATACAGGGTCTCTGTAAAACCACAGGACTATTACAGAGGAAGCCAAATATACAGGGTCTCTGTAAAACCTCAGGACTGTTACAGAGGAAGCCAAAATACACGGTCTCTGTAAAACCCCAGGACTGTTACAGAGGAAGCCAAAAATACAGTGTCTCTGTAAAACCCCAGGACTGTTACAGAGGAAGCCAAAAATACAGGGTCTCTGTAAAACCTCAGGACTGTTACAGAGGAAGCCAAAAATACAGGGTCTCTGTAAAACCTCAGGACTGTTACAGAGGAAGCCAAAAATACACGGTCTCTGTAAAACCTCAGAATTGTTACAGAGGAGGCCAAAAATACAGGGTCTCTGTAAAACCTCAGGACTGTTACAGAGGAAGCCAAAAATACAGTGTCTCTGTAAAACCCCAGGACTGTTACAGAGGAAGCCAAAAATACAGGGTCTCTGTAAAACCTCAGGACTGTTACAGAGGAAGCCAAAAATACAGGGTCTCTGTAAAACCTCAGGACTGTTACAGAGGAAGCCAAAAATACACGGTCTCTGTAAAACCTCAGAATTGTTACAGAGGAGGCCAAAAATACAGGGTCTCTGTAAAACCTCAGGACTGTTACAGAGGAAGCCAAAAATACAGTGTCTCTGTAAAACCCCAGGACTGTTACAGAGGAAGCCAAAAATACAGGGTCTCTGTAAAACCTCAGGACTGTTACAGAGGAAGCCAAATATACAGGGTCTCTGTAAAACCTCAGGACTGTTACAGAGGAAGCCAAAAATACAGGGTCTCTGTAAAACCTCAGGACTGTTACAGAGAAAGCCAAATATACAGGGTCTCTGTAAAACCCCAGGACTGTTACAGAGGAAGCCAAAAATACAGGGTCTCTGTAAAACCTCAGGACTGTTACAGAGGAAGCCAAATATACAGGGTCTCTGTAAAACCTCAGGACTGTTACAGAGGAAGCCAAAAATACAGGGTCTCTGTAAAACCCCAGGACTGTTACAGAGGAAGCCAAAAATACAGGGTCTCTGTAAAACCTCAGGACTGTTACAGAGGAAGCCAAATATACAGGGTCTCTGTAAAACCCCAGGACTGTTACAGAGGAAGCCAAAATACAGGGTCTCTGTAAAACCCCAGGACTGTTACAGAGGAAGCCAAAAATACTGTGTCTCTGTAAAACCACAGGACTGTTACAGAGGAAGCCAAATATACAGGGTCTCTGTAAACCCCCAGGACTGTTACAGAGGAAGCCAAAAATACACGGTCTCTGTAAAACCTCAGAATTCTTACAGAGGAAGCCAAAATACACGGTCTCTGTAAAACCTCAGAATTCTTACAGAGGAAGCCAAAATACACGGTCTCTGTAAAACCTCAGAATTCTTACAGAGGAAGCCAAAAATACAGGGTCTCTGTAAAACCCCAGGACTGTTACAGAGGAAGCCAAAAATACAGGGTCTCTGTAAAACCCCAGGACTGTTACAGAGGAAGCCAAAAATTCAGGGTCTCTGTAAAACCAAAGGACTGTTACAGAGGAAGCCAAAAATTCAGGGTCTCTGTAAAACCTCAGGACTGTTACAGAGGAAGCCAAAAATACAGGGTCTCTGTAAACCCCCAGGACTGTTACAGAGGAAGCCAAAAATACTGTGTCTCTGTAAAACCCCAGGACTGTTACAGAGGAGGCCAACTATACAGGGTCTCTGTAAAACCCCAGGACTGTTACAGAGGAAGCCAAAAATTCAGGGTCTCATCCATCAGCTCCCCAACAGTCCGGACTCCTTATCTCGGAATCTCCCTGTATACAAGAATCTGGTTTCATTGATTCCTGGTTCCTGCTAAAAGGACCCCAAAATATCCTGCTGTTTTCTTCTATCATCCATTAGAACATAATGGTTTTTGGCATGATAGGAAAACCAAATTAATCAAGCTCAGTGATGGTAAAAGATACATCCAATAAAAGATTCTGGACAGCAGCCACCACTCAGTGTACAAGTTCTAATGTGTTCGTGATCGACGGAGAATATAGTTTCTTTATTAGACACATGTACAAAATTCTTGATATTTAGCAAAATATTTACTTTTCCTTTGTACAAAATCTGAGTTTTAAAAATTAATCTGTTTGAATAAGCTAAAATTTATCATTCATTTCTCAATTTTAGGCTTTCTAAAGTTTTGATTGATGTAAGTTGAGTAGAAAAATAAACTCATCCTTGTTGAGGTACACAATCCTTGAGTGTTCGATTTCTGTGAGAAGCAATAGTTTAGGGAGAGGCCACCTTACAGCAGAATTTCCTCTGTCTTTGTTTCTTTACACTAACATCAAAGGATTTCAGACTGAGCATTGTAGTTTACTTCTAAGTGGAATCTAATTGTGTGATGTCATCTGAAGCCTGTAGCTTGCAGATTATGTTTTTTGCTTCCTTTGTTAAACAAATACGGATTCTATGAGCTGATTGTGTGTAAGAAATTAAACCTGAAATAACACTTCCATATTGATTGAACCTTTCTACCGCTCTTTGAAGTTCATGGATTTCTCAGAAAGCAATTTTGCTATAATTAGATTTTTTAGCAACTCATTCAAGGTAAATGGTTAATTTGACTTGAAGTGAATCAATCCTGAATTAATGATAGAATTATCAGGTAAGAATGAAGATCCCTGTAGGATTCAAATATACTAAGAAACTATAGTCAAATCAATTCTTTACTTGGTAAAACAACTGGTTGTCCAAGAGCTTCAAGGACCCTACACTATGGGTTGATGACTGGTGCTACAAGGCGCAACAGTATACAGTTGTTGACTGGGGTCGAGGGCAACAGTTGATCTGTCAGACCGGCTCGCAAACTGTTGCCCAAGGCTGAAGGCCACGGGCAACAGTTTGCGAGCCGGTCCGACAGATCAACTGTTGCCTGAGACACAGTCAACAACTGTTTTGTTATACCCCTTCTAATCAATAACACGTTTTCGCGGAATGTGACGTCACCGGTCAACAGTCTTTTTTAACAGTCGATTTTAACAGTTCCAATCCAACAGTTCCAGTCCAACAGTCAAAATGCTGGACTTTTTTTGTATAGAGTTATACAGTAACTGTTTACAGGGGTATAACAGAAATGTCTGTTTTATAACTCTAACCATCTCAACATGCCTTGTCTTTTATGATGTTTTAATATTAAAAATCAAATGAGGTCAATGATCAAAGTTTTAAGATTCTTTCAAATCTTAAGAATGTCATGGAAAACGAGCCTCAATCATGAATTAAAATCAAATATTGAAAACAGTTTGATTAAATAAAGTAAAATCTATGAAATAACTTAAATTTCTTCTGTACTTCTGTAATTTTTGCTATCTTTTGAATTATTTGAAAAATTATTTTCTTTCTTCATTAAAAAAAATAGCTGTTAATTGATATTCATTTTATTACATGGTTGTAGGAAGGGTTTTTTGACTACAGAACTATAGTACCGTTTCTTTTTGTCCCATAACTTGATAAGAACCCTGCATATTGAGTAAAAGGTCATCCTATTTCCTGAAACTTTTAATCAGTGGGCAATAAATAAAACCCATTACGTAAATTTGTTCAAACATTTGCGTGCTGTTTGAAAAAAACTACTCCCATTTACTGTTGTGTTTTGAATCGTCACACCTTAGTTATCAAAATCATTAATTTCCAGAAATTAAGTCCTTCTACTTAATGAGATGGTGCATTCACACCCTGAAAATAACAAACTATAGTATAGTAATGGAATTATTTAAATAAAGCCTCATCATAATTGATTTGAGTGTTTGATGAACCATTAACTTGTAAATTTTCAGTTGTTATTTTTTCCTGACTGTTACACTACGAGAATTAGGGTGAAAATAAAAAGTAAACATGAATTCCATGCTAAATCACATCAATGTCTAATCACGATTTATTTCATAGAGTTGGAATTTATTAAAATAAACTGCTTCAATTTCTAGACACTTGTCTGTAATTGCTGAAATTCAATGCATTTGTATTGCAAGAACATCCTATTACTGGATTAGATTTGCATTCAATTGATCTTTTAATTTATTTTTTAGCCATTTTAGAGATATGTTCTTTCTACTCAAATCTCAAGTTTCCTTTACAGAATTCTTAATGCCAACAATCTTTTTCCAAGGTTTAGAATAAAAATCCTAAACTTGAATGATAAAAACTGTATGGATAAAGAAACAAATACCAATTGGTCAGAGAAATCCTGTTAAACTTCATTCTGAGTAAATTATTCATATAGAGTGAATTAAACTATGCTTCATATAGAGTCAATTATCCTATGCTTCACACAGAGTGAGTTAATTATCTTGTATCCCTAGTGAATTATCCTTTGCTTTATATAGAGTGAATTATCTTATGTCCTTCACCCAGAGTGATTTAATTACTATGCTTCACCAAGTGAATAATCCTATGCTCTACAAAGAGTATATAAATCTATGCTTCTTCTATAGTGTATTATCTTATGCTTCTCCTTGTGAATTATCCCTAGCTTCACCAAAAGTGAATTATCCTATGCATGCTTCTCCCAATGAATTATCTTATGTTCCCAAAAATAAATTATCATGTGCTTCATCCAGTGATTAATCCTAATATGCTTCAACAACAAAATTCAAATTATTCTATGCTCCGTTCAACTGTTTCCATGCATGATATACTTATAAGAGCATTACCCTATGCTTCAATCCTTTTGCTTTTTTATTAGTAAATAACCCTAAAATTCAACAGAGGAAAATCTTTTGCTTTAAATTGCGAAATTTTCCTATGTTGTTACTGAGAATTGCTCAACAGTGATTTTGCTAAAGCATAATACAAATGCAGCAGTGACGTCTGAAAGAGTAATGGCATTCAGTAATAATTGCAACAGCAATAAGCACTGTTATGCAGCAATGAATCGTCTAAAAGATAAACTACCACGATATACATTAACTTCAGTTTTCACTAACCAACAGGCTTTTTTACCAATGATTATTAATCGACTCAAGGGGAATGCAGATGACTTCATAAAATAAATCAAAATGACTTCAACAAAAACAAACTATTTACTGCAGAGTACTCTCAATATAATTATCTTAAATCCACAGAATGTTAATGGTCTGATTCAATAACCCTTTCCTGATAGAACTTAAGGTGGACAAAAATCTTTCAATATTTGCCATAAATTACATTTTAGGAAAAAAACCCATTTCAATCACTCTAATGGAGTTTTACATCAGTAATAGAAACAGGGCAGTCTCTGATGCACAAATGTGATCAATTGAAAATGTCTTTGTAGATGCACCAATACTTTCTTATGAAAACGGAATGCTAAAGAGCTTAGATTATTGATTGTGAACTTGGTAATATTGTAATGGTGGTCTATAGAATGTGGCCCCTTGGGTCCTTACTTGGGCCTGTTCTGCGACTTTTGTTTCCCCATTCTATTGAGTTATCACAATTGCTCAAATGCAAAAAGTCCAAGCTTTACATGACATCAAGACAGATTTTGAGGAATTATCAACTCATCAAAATCATGACAATGACAGACTTGACTTGTGTATATGTCGCATTATAGAGTGTGTATTTGTTGATCGTGGCAGACACAGTAAATTCTGATCAATTAATAACCAGCAAGTATTCCCTGGACAACAATATACTTCAATCTCCATTGTCAGATTAAAAAAGTTTCCAATGGAATCTGCAGTCACATCAGCATTACAATATAGGGTTACATTATTAATTGTAACAGCTAGCTGGGATAACAGTGAGTCCGGAAGCTGTATGCAGGTACACAACATTGCACTGGTTCCTCACCTTACAGGTAACCGTGTGCTTGAAACTTACAGGTAACTTATGTATCTATGCCCTATTCTATCTGACCCAACTCATTTCTGGCACAAATACCCCCATTATCTAACCAAATGAAGCTCCTGACTAAACAAGCACTTACAGTATATATATAACCTCACTTAAATCTAAGTAGCTACTGACCCAATCTAATCTAAGGTAATTACTGACCCAACTTATACAAAGGTAACTCACACTGTTACTCTGAACCCAACAGCTACTGACCCAATATACTCAGTTTATACAGGTATCTTCTAATAACAATATACAGGTAATTCATGTAATTACTGCCCCACTCTGAACCCAGCAGCTACTGGGTTATACACTCAGTATAAACAGTTGGGATCTTATTACCATTTACAGGTAACTCATGTAATTACTACCCCACTCTGAACCCAGTAGCTACAGACCCAATATCTACAGGTTTAACTCCCCTGTATTTACTGCCCCCTCCCGATTCCTGACCCCAGCAGCTACTCACCCAGGTCTCCCTCTTGCCGGCGCTGTCCACAAAGATCAGGTGTGTGGTGGTCAGGTAGAGTGTCCCTACGGCAGGGTGTCGGATCCGAAACCTCTCCACCATCTTCACATTGTCTACCTGTCAAAGACAGAGTTACTACAGGTGTAAAATTCATACAACTAAACCAACCTATCCAACACAAAGTTAAAAGGTTATTAGATCTGTAATAATCATTTAACCGAACCAGCCAGCTTTTTAATCCCCCTTCTTGAAAGTTTTCAAGACCATACCTTGATGAATTGTTATTTTCATCGTATTATGATCAAGTTAAGAAAATAAGTATTTGTTGTTGCTTGTATTTTATTCAGTCTATATATTTTACTGGAATAAACAAAGTGCTGGGTTATTTTAAAGAACTCAGCACTTTTTGGGAACACAGGGATGTTTGAACAAGATTTGTTCAATGTATTCACTGAATAAAACAGAGAATAGTTTGCTGAAATATCTGATATGAGTATCATTTATCGTAAATGCTAATACATGCATATGTCCTCTTGGAATTTTGTAAAACCTTTTCAATATTACCTTAAGGTATCCGATCCAGAATAGCCCCAGATTCAATGATTCTGGGTGCATAACAGATGTGTATGGGGTTATTACTCCATATCCTTGGACATAATTGTCATGTTTATGGATTAATATGTAAAAGTGGAATGTGTCCTAATTAATGACCTTATCCTTTTCTTGAAGAGTTGTCCCCCTTTTCTTTTATTCTATAAAAATTAGTTTTTAAACAATCTATACAGTATAAAATTTATTTTCAAAGGTTTTTGTATTCTTAAGAACAAAATATACCTTTCCACCAAGGCATTTATCGATATTCTTAGTTTTTATTTTTTTATTTAAAAAAATATACTTGTCCCCATAGACCATAATGCAATCTTCATTTATTAATTACTGCTTAGTTAATGATATTTTTGAAAATTTCTTTCGGTAAATCTTTCTCTACTCTAAAATGCTTTAAATTAATATCAGAGTATTAAATACATGATGGATATTCAAGGTTGGAAAAATTAGGTCCTAATATGGATCGGATACCTTAATTGAGACCATGAAGTCAATGTAATTTGTAGATACTATCCCATCTTTTATATTGGCAAGTATCTTTTTTTTTCAAATATGAACTTGTCAGCCCCAAGTCCAGATACTGAACAATACCAAGAAAAAACCCATCAATCTATTAAAGCTCTTTAACAATGTTCCCTGATTTTACATACTGTTTATATTAAAAAATTTTATACAAGTTTTTGGATGTGACAAAAATTGGGAGAAATTTTGAACTTTAACAACAATGATCAAAACATCAAAGGCCAAGTGGTCCTTGTGGCATTTCCTGCACAACAAAAACAATGGTGCATAGAATATACAACTCCCATTATTGTTGTTACAATTCTAAATCAAAGAATACCAGTAAAACAAATTATATGATACAGATCGTTTTTCAACTACCTCAACTTAAAACCCATTAGAAATTGAAAAATGATCTTATTGATTTTCCCCTTATTTTTTTGGCCTTCATATTGTAAAGAGTTTTGTTGCAACAAGCCTGAACAGAATAAAATATAGACCTTTCTCCATATCACTGTAGCACAGAATACAAACAACAAACATTAATCTCCAGCAATTGACACTAGACGCCACATCAATAGTAATGCATATTTATCTTCAAAGAATATGTCAATAATGCTTTAACCTTCCCCTACAAAAAACAATCGCCAGTAATTTACGACTGCACAATATTCAGGTATTCATGGGCTGCATTCATTAATTTAAAAACTGTAAAATTGATATCACTATACACTCAACAAAAAGTGTTCCTCTATACCTGCTTGTTAATCGAGTCCTCCCTCAGTAGATTAAGGTCTAGTATATTCCCCATGTCTTGAAACAAGTGGTGAGCGAAGCACTCCAAGTCATCCAGTCTGTCCTGGGTCCATTCCAGTACACTCATTAAGACGGCCCCCGGTCAGGCACAAACAGTTACAATGTCTCGGATACTGACGATGTTTGGGATACCAACAATGTTTGTGATATTGACCACGTTTGGGATACTGACGATGTTTGGGATATTGACGTTTGGGATATTGACGACGATTGGGATACTTATGATCCCCCGACTCTCTACTTCTATAAGTGTATTTCCCTTGACGGACCAACAACTTGTGTCTTTATCAGCTCCTCATACAACTATTGCCTCACTCACCAGAATATTGATTGCATGTTGGCTTTTTGTTGATGGTTTTTTTCCTTTCCAACACAAATTCCTTAGAGTGCCTAATTCATATAAGTCACTGTAAGATCAAAGCAGTTTGAAGCATTAAATGAAATGTACTGTAACAATATTTCTGCAGGAGCTGCACCATACACAGATATGCTGAATTATTGACTGCATGCACTATAATCCCACCACAGGCCAAAGTACCTCCTTCAGCAGAGTACCATCCGAGTCCGAACCCTACTCTGTGAGGCTGTTCATGAGATGAGACCAAGCCATGGAATCTCCTCCGTGACGGCGTCCAATCAATTGGATACACCAAGCTCTGTATCACTCACAGCCTCAAGTCCCGACTACTTTATGCATCAACTATAAACACCAAAATTTGTTGCTTTTTTCACTTTTTCCCCAAATCAAAAATTCACTTGTTGCATTGCTCACAACCTTTGTAGATATTACAATTACGTAGAATTTCAACCTTGATGTGATATTGGTCACATGTCCAAGATTTACTATCAGCCGCCTTATCTCCCTCAGTAGAGTTGTGGTCCAGATGAAGTGACCAGTGTGTCCCGAGGGTTATAATCTTAGTCACTGATTAATTCCTCATAAGCTTCCACACGACATCCAGCCATATAAAGACAGCTGTGATGGCCTATTGAATCAGTGAAACAACCTCTGATTACTGAGGTTCCCATCAATACCTGCTAATGAAATCCCCAGCAGCACACAGAAGTCACACAGAAGTCTCTCTCCAGCCTACAAAAATCTACCCCAGGCATCCAGCACTGCAGACTGAGGAGTGAAACAGACAGGGGACATGTTGATACAAGAGCCCAGTGCTGGAATTTCATACAGACCAATACAACCAATGAATAATTAATTGAATAATTACTACAGTAGTTTCTCCTTGGTAATATATGCATATGGGTTCATCTTCAGTGCACCAGCAGTTGGCACTCATTGACGGGTCAAATTTCCAGACCAAAATATTCTTTTACAATAGATTATCACCGAAGCATTACTCCAACAATTTCTCTACAACTCTTTATAATATACATTACTGTTAACATATACCATCAATTATTTGCTACGTACCTCACAATCTAACTGGTCAGGGTGATTTTAAAACCATCATATAAAAGGGCTATAATTTATGTATCTGGTGGTCAGTGGTAGATCCCCCCCCCCCAAAAAAAAAACCCCCCAATAATTATGAGTTATTTTCATGTTAGGTCATTAGCTTACATTATTTCGGTCAAAATGGATTTCCTAGAGATCCAATGCATCCTAAAAATGAGTATCCCAAACATGGGATCTGGATTTCTCTAAAAAGAAATGGGTATACCTGGTATTAAAGACTAAGTGCATGTTTCAACTTGAGCCTTCTCTATATTACAAAAGTCTCCTTCGTCCCTATCCTCAAAGATTTCATATTTGATATGCATGTATCTTTTTCTCCTTTTGTTTTTGTGATTTACTTTTTTGTGTGAAGTGCATGCAAGGACACCATGGTGTGCACAGACATCAGTCTCCAGAGCATCTCCCATGTTCTTTGATATTTCTCATCAGGCATGGACATTATCCTAATACAGCCATATTGCTAATACAATTTTTCATCGTATTCTTCCAATCTGATCCTGTATCTGATTACACAGTCGCTCATACATCATATACAGGAGAGGATTAGGCATTACTTCAGAATTTGTTTTGATATTAAATATCATTTGTCCATCTGGCAGATTCGCTGGACTGGAAGGCCCGGGAACCAAGGTCTACCAGAGTACACACAATCACGTCAGGATCTCCGGAAAACAGGACACTCCGTATTGATTTCTGATGCCAAGAAATGATACAGAGGGCCGCATCAGGACAAAGTGTTTTGAGGTGGTTAGACACTTTTTGGACCTGATCCCTGGACGGTTTCTTTAGAGATGTCACTCTATGTTAGAATCAATTTATTGCAATCAAACAATGAAGTCTTTTGTTACAAGTAAAGAACTTAGTGTAGGCGTGATAGAAACTGACACACAGACAGACCACCAAGTTCTTAAAATCGTCTTCAACATTGATTTTACAGATTTTCCTAAATCTAACTTAATTGTTATGCGTATTTACTTCTTCCTCTTGGTATCACTTTGAAGCTAGCTGGACCATAAACTGTTATTAGCCAGAATAATGGGTTGTTTGCATGTCTGTAGCAGATGAGGACTTTCCCAGCAGCAGATAGCTGACCAAAGCAACAAGCAAAATATACTCAGCATTCAGTGTTTATCCAACCCTTATACATCTCAAGAATTGATGTAAAGTTGGCCTCTGTGTACATACAATCTGCCAATCACGTATAACCAAATACCTGGCAATGGATCATTGACAAAGAAAAATACTGTATCATTTCAGTCAACATCTCAAAAGTATTTTGCAATCATATTAACATTCAGCCTACTTCTAACCATTTTTGTATGAAAACTAATTGGAAAATGGAAATTGATATGGTTTTCCCTCTTATAGACATTGATTGCCATCTATGACCATATAAGGATTTAATGGAATTCGGATTAAAACCCTAGGCTATAAGTTTAAAACACTCCAAGATTCAAATTCCAATATTAAGCACACAGTATGTGAAATAATCAGAAAAAACATTCCTATATCACTCTATAGTGTTCTATTAACATAACATTCCTATATCACTCTATTGTCGACTATTAAAATATGTTTAGCACTTTCTGTCACGCAATGAATTAACCAATTAAATAATAATCTCCCAAAAAATTATGGCTGTCATATGCAGTCTCAAGAGGAAACAAGTAATAGATGTGCGAGATAATCGGTGGTGGAATTAACGGGCTCAATGCGAGAGGTGTTGGATTCATCAGGGGACTATATGAATGTGGATCGCCATCAATATCAGTATCTTTATTGAAATCTGACAGTAAATTATTCATCAAACTTTGCCCCCACTTTATGATATATTGAAATAGTGTGAGACTTTAAAAAAAGGACTGAAATTCAGTCAATAATATTCCAAAAAAGTCTGGTCTCCTCACCAAGGAGTGAAATATTACAGAAATATTGGTTACTGAACATTATAAACAACTTCATGTTTTTGTGCTGCTTACTGTAATCTCTTCCCATAATTAACTGAACAAGTTGAGGGGTATATTAAAAGTTGATTCCCTTGGACATTATGGTGGACGTTCGATATGATCAGTTTTCATTTTATGGATGTGTATTTAATTTAGTAATGCACATTGTAAGATGCTGTTTGAGACCCAAGCCTTTAGGAAGCATTTAATAGATAATGGGAACTAATCATCATTACCGCCCCCACAATTGACGTTGTGTAAAATTTTAAAGCATATCTAATGAACAATTTGTTGACAATCCAGTCTCCTTAATCAACAGTTTTCAGAATTAATTACGGTAAGTCACAGTGACTGCCAAATCCTCCAGATCAAGTCTAGTCTTTGATCAAGATTTAACACCCTAGCTTCTACCCTCTGAAGTTTGAGGTGCATGATTTCTTGAATTCCTTAAAAAGATAATCAGTTTTATTCCACTGACACATCTGTTTGTATAGCTATAACTACCCTCAAAGGCCATTTTTTCAACACAGCTCTCAACTGCCCTCTAGGGGTCATTCTTCCTATGAATGCCCTCAAGGGCCATTTTCAACACTACTCTCTACCTCCCTGTTGGGGCATTCCTCCTATGACTGCCCTCAGAGCCATTCTTGTCTCTGCCTTCTACTAGCCTCTATATAAAGGACCAATGTCATTATGACCCCCCCCCCCCTTTCTTTTACTGCTATTTGTTACTTCCACTTCTTTTTCTGAATAATTAAGTAAATTTAATTTCACCTTCTGAAAGTTATTGAAAATTAAAGAGGTTTTCGTTTTCTCTTCTCTAAAATTCTACCTGTTTTGGGTTTAGTTTCTCTTAAAAAAATTCTATTTAAATTGCAGAAAACTTATCAATGATTTTTTAATCTACTGGTTTAGATTACAACCTAAGTTTACAAAAACTGTTATTCAACACATATAAAATAGTAAGAAAACTAGGTCATGAACAGAGAACATATATATACTGGCTGCTTTCATCCTCATCGAGCTCTAGTACATGTATATCCATAGTACAAGTAGTACACAAGCAGGAAGTCTATAAGAAGTGTCCCCAGAGTGTCATCTTCAACAACTGTGTCCGATAAAATCAAACCTCTTGAAGTTTGTTATATATCTCCATATTTCAATTGCACCTAATGCCGCCTAAAAATCATCTTGCAACCATCATAATCCTTCATCTTTAGTCTACTCTCAAATGTTTTTCTCTTGAACAAGAAAGATAACTCCAGTTTCAAAAACCAGAATCCCTGGTTCAGAAAAAATCATCTACTCTAACACCACTTCTGAACTTGTGTTCAAGAGTAGGTGCATTATGATTTTGAAGCAGAATACTGAACAGATATTCTAAACATCTAAAAGTACAATTAACTGGAGACTTCTCTCAAAGAATATCACTAGGACATGTTGATACAGCTGGGTTGGGTGTCCCAGCTCCCTGGTCAAATTAAATGCTGGTAGTAAAAATTCTGTGACACCATGCACAAGCTTGTTTTAATTACATTTCATACCAAATGCTACACTAATAAAAAGACATGAAAAACCAGTTCTTATATATCAGATAAAATCTGATAATTTGACAATCTTTGCATGGGTGGTCATTGCTATTTTCCATATTTGTACATGATGGTAAAAAACTAATTGATTAGAGGATACTGCAGGTACATAAAATTTCAGTTCTGGAAAAGTCACTGTTCCCAATGGCAAAGTGAACTGCCTATTTTAGCAGTAGATATTAGGCAGTTCATAGGCAGTTTTCAAATTATTAGGCAGTTTTTAAGCAGTTCAGATCAGTAAGATTTTAGTGGCAGTTCAGTACTGCTTTAGGTTAAAGTGTAAGCAGTTATTCTAAGCAGTTTTCTTAGCAGTCTTTGCTGTATAAGCAGTTATAGGTTAATAACAAGTGAAAAGCTGTCAATGTGACAGCAAACCGGGTTTTCTTTTATGTGAACCATAATCCATGTCAACCCATATCCAGTGAAATGGTGTACCCCTATATGCAATATTTTGCCAAAAAGTGACTAAGTTCAAAAGCTGGTATTTTTTACATAAATTATCAGAAATCAAAATCCTAGCAATATGCACACCTCTGATATACCCTATGTACAATTGATCTGCAAAAGAACAACTTCCTATCTTGAAATCTGTAGGAGGAGTTATACATACAATGAGGGTACCCTATATGCAATATTTTGCCAAAAGTGACTAAGTTCAAAAGCTAGTATTTTTTTCATAAATTATCGGAAATCAAAATCCTAGCAATATGCACACTTCTGATATATGTACAATTGATCTGCAAAACAACAATTTCCTATCTTGAAAACTGTAGGAGGAGTTATCCGTACAATGAGGGTACCCTATATGCAATATTTTGCCAAAAAGTGACTAAGTTCAAAAGCTAGTATTTTTTCCATAAATTATCGGAAATAAAAATCCTAGCAATATGCACACCTATGATATATGTACAATTGATCTCCAAAAGAACAACTCCCTATCTTGAAAACTGTAGGAGGAGTTATCCGTACAATGAGGGTACCCTATATGCAATATTTTGCCAAAAATGACTAAGTTCAAAAGCTGATATTTTTTTCATAAATTATCGGAAATCAAAATCCTAGCAATATGCACACTTCTGATATATGTACAATTGATCTGCACAACAACAACATCCTATCTTGAAAACTGTAGGAGGAGTTATCCGTACAATGAGGGTACCCTATATGCAATATTTTGCCAAAAAGTGACTAAGTTCAAAAGCTAGTATTTTTTCCATAAATTATCGGAAATAAAAATCCTAGCAATATGCACACCTATGATATATGTACAATTGATCTCCAAAAGAACAACTCCCTATCTTGAAAACTGTAGGAGGAGTTATCCGTACAATGAGGGTACCCTATATGCAATATTTTGCCAAAAATTGACTAAGTTCAAAAGCTGGTATTTTTTTCATAAATTATCAGAAATCAAAATCCTAGCAATATGCACACCTCTGATATATGTACAATTGATCTGCAAAACAACAATTTCCTATCTTGAAAACTGTAGGAGGAGTTATCCGTACAATGAGGGTACCCTTTTGGCAGCCGCCCGCCCGCCCGCCATTTTCACCATTTTAATAACCGGAAAACCCGGTTAAAAACCTCACAGGCGACTTCCAACAATCTAGTTTGAGACATGTCATAATATAGACCTGTCCTGATCCTATGTGAGGTGTTACTTACTAGCATTATGTAATTGCATATATTTGAAATATCAGATGCAAGCTTAAGTAAACAATTCAAAGTCAAGGAAAATAACTGCTAATAAACTGCTTTTGAAAAACTGTCTATGAACTGCCTTTGAACTGCTTAAGAACTGCATATGAACTGCTTATGAACTGGTTAGGTAAAGAAAACTGTTTATTTTTACTATGTGAGTATGAAATTGAAAGCAGTTAAGAAGGGTTAGGAAACTGCCTAAATGATGCAAAATGTAAAGGTTACGGAACTGCTTGATAAATGCCTTCCACTTTGCCATGGGGATCATTCAAGCTAGATTACTGTAGATTATCAAATTTACTAGTCTTGTGGTGTATCTGTAGAGCCATGCTTTCATTAAATTCTATCAACCACAACGGTAGCTAGAACTCTGACATTCTACAGAATTTTATACTCAATATGCCTTGCTATTTGATGCCATTCCAAGCAGCATTCAAGTAAAAAGGTGACATGAGAGGGTTGCATCAGGAGGTGTCTGAGTTGTTCACCTGCACATCACCATTTTAATTGTCCACATTGGTCCAGCTGTCCCCTAAAAGTTCTAAGGTCTGGCCATAATTACTCTAAATATTGAAAAATCTCCTATCAGGTAATGAAATTATAATTTAGTTCACATGATTTCAGTATCTTTGATAACTACTGGGGTATATTTCAATTCATTCAGGTGTAACTGCTGGTTGACATTAAACCCTTTTTCCATTTTATTCAAATGTATATTTAGAACTAATGACACATGCTTAAAATACAAATTAAGCATATTGTTTCTATGGCTTAATTTAACAACTCTCCATAAATATATGATTCAAATTCGCTCTTCGTATTCTTAAGTTTACGTTAAAATTATTCAACAATGATTGATCGTCTTTATCGCCACTCTTTACAGTCAACCTGATTTTCTTAAAACTGCATTAGTTTGTCAACTATGACACATTATAGCAGACACATGGTAAGCGGTAAGTGTTGCATGATTCAGCAGTATTTGTCAGACATAAATAAATACATTGATGCAATAATTATACCTTTGGCGTTCGGATCGATTCCATTCTTAGGTTAATTAACAAATCTATGGACAATTAAGATGAGTAATTACAGCATAATGTATGTGTCAACACGCCATTGCTCCTCCTCCGGATGTAACAATATACTAAAGGAGAGAACCTGTCTAAACAAGCAAAATGTTCCGCTAAAACATTCGTAAATCTATTTCCGACTTAAAATAAAAGAAACAAAATATGGAGTCAGGTTTTCTTCAACAGAAAAAATACCATTACTGCATTTTAATCCATTTGAGTGCGCCTGTATGGTTATATTCAATATTGAAAATTTAAACTAAATAAAGCACATACAAGCCAAATATCGAATTTTTATGATTTCTAACGTTACATTTTATTTTTCGTATGAAAATATAATCTTTTTAAAAATTACGCTGCACGAAAGTAAATAAATCCGTTCTTGTTATATTTCCATCATAGACAATTTAAGTGTTTGCCAAGTTAATGGAGATTCGGTGTACACAGGAGTTTATATTTGGCACAGGCGTATGACGTTTAAAATATTTCTTTTTAGAATAAAATTAGAATAAGATTATTTCCTTGTATTTGGTTTTCAACTGTACCCTTATGTATATCACAAGCGCCTGTTATTATAACAAGAGGCCCATGGGCCACATCGCTCACCTGAGGAACAATAGGCATGATAAAGTCAGCTTAATGGAGTCATAATACAAACAATCTGGACAATGTACAATAATACATGTAGATCCTGTATAAATAAAATCCATTTTCCCCCTTGGAACTCGGATAGCCCTGATTGCTGCCAATATTTACAAGAGCAGACTTCAATCACCGCCGGGCTGCACATGTATATAGGGACTCAACGTTACGCAGGCAGGGATGACCTCACACCTACGCAACTCAACAGCTCAACCTAACGCAAGCAGGGAAATCCGCACATTTGCGGTAGAAAGGCCTGAACACCAGCAGGGATGACCATACACTAGTGCTCCGCCGCAACCACCATCAATACAAGCAGGTATGACTGCACACTTGTATTAATGCGATACAGGGCAGGAATGACCGCACACTTTGTATCGAAGGTTAAAAAACACGAAGATTAAATAGAGCTGGGATGATCAGACACTCAATCTATTCATACCTGCTCAAGTTTAACCCCAAACAGTCACTCATCGTAATGCAAGAGACACTGTCTTTATATATGTGCCGGCATAAAATAATTCATAGTATCTAAAAATTGGAAATCAAAAATAAACAAACTAATCCGGCCTAACCCAAAACTTCTTATGCAGAACAACTTATATACATTGAATATCTATTATTGTATAAAAATAATCATCACAATAATTGGTTAACAGTGGATGCATTAATTAAAATAATCAAGAATCAATAAATCAAGGGCAATAACTCAATACAGTAATACAAAAAGATTCTAATGAAAAAATAGCTGCCTGCTTCAATTTTATAGTCATATCACATGCTGAGTATTGCAGTTCTCAAAAAGATCCTTTACAATTGTTTATATATGGGATATTTAGCTACATCAAACTCTGAACCTAATTGTGAGGCCGAAGAATTGTCCTGGAGCCAAAGTTTTAACAATTATAAAAGAATAATCTTGCTGATTAGTTTCTGAGAAGAAGATTTTTAAAGATTTACTCTATATGTTCCTATGTAAAACTTTAACACACCCCCCCCCCCCGCCTATGTGGCCTCACCCTACCCCCTGGGATCATGATTTTCACAACTTTGAATCTACACTACCTGAGGATACTTCCACACAAGTTTCAGCTTTCCTGGCTGATTAGTTTCTGAGAAGAAGATTTTTAAAGATTTACTCTATATATTCCTATGTAAAACTTCGATCCTACATAGAGGCCCCATCCTACCCCCGGGGGTCATGAATTTCACAACTTTGAATCTACACTGCCTGAGGATGCTTCCACACAAGTTTCAGCTTTCCTGGTTGTTTAGTTTCTGAGAAAAAGATTTTTAAAGATTTACTCTATATATTCCTATGTAAAACTTCGACCCCCCATTGTGGCCCCATCCTTCCCCCGGGGGTCATGAATTTCACAACTTTGAATCTACACTACCTGAGGATGCTTCCACACAAGTTTCAGCTTTCCTGGCTTTCTGGTTCTTAAGAAGAAGATTTTTGAAAAATTCTCGAAATTTTTCATTAATTTCTAATTATCTCCCCTTGAAAACGGGTGTGGCCCTTAATTTTCACAACTTTGAATCCCCTTTGCCTAAGGATGATTTGTGCCAAGTTTGGTTGAAATTGGCCTAGTATTTCTTGAGAAGATGTTAAAAATGTGAAAAGTTTACGGACAGACGGACGACAGACAAAATGTGATCAGAATAGCTCACAAGAGCTTTCAGCTCAGGTGAGCTAAAAACCAAAGATAGAACACTATAAATTCAAATGGTTTTAAATGAGTGGAGTAAAGACTACAGAACCTAAAAAGTTCATTCTATCCAAGGGCTCACTTTGTATACGATAGAGACTATAAAGAATCTTAACAGTTGTTGCCTGGCATTCAACACGAAAAGGTCTATTTTGTACACGACACTTTACATTATTGACTATATAAACATTTTTTTTTAGTTTATGAAACGAACAAAATGTTATTTGTGTAATAAATACTAGAAGTACGATAATAGAGTTTGGGCCATTTTTTTCTTCATCGCATTAATTAAGTTTTGATCACAGGCACTTGGCTTTATATATTTTTCTCATAATAAAAAAAAAACAACCTGTACCTAATAATACACGTCAGGTCCCTGTGGTTTTGATGGATAGGGTGGAGAAGTGGGTGGGGTGGAGGTTCTTAATGGAAACTAATTAAACTAAGATTTTTTTTTTTACCAGACATTGAACTTCAGACACCGATGACGTAATTTAATCACGTTCTAATGACGGGGTGGGGGGATTGCAGAAAGGAGTTCGACCATTTGAGGTTTCTATATAACAGCTCAGCCGATTCGGTGAACGATGCTGGTACAATAAATCCCCACAATATGTCAGCTCTATCTTTGTTTTAAAATATTGCTAGTCTTCCGTAATCATTGCCTTCTCGTACAAATTCATTACGACTGGTATAACGTATCTGACGTTTTCCTGGCTTTTTAACGATTTTGACAATACACTTTGATTTTAAGAGAACATTTATAGCAAGCAGCTATGCGCTGCGGCCTGGAAAGTAAATGTCCCTTGCATTTTTCAGCCACACAGAGATGATGGTGTTCTGTTTCTTGTTAATTTGATTTTTTTGTATTTGTAAATTACCTCTGCTTTATACTGTGCAACAACCTAAAAATTTCGAAGAAACTGTCCATATTTTCTTTGAAATTGTTGAGCTAACCGTGCAGTGTAACAAAGACAAAGCCAGGAGGAATGAGGATAGTTGTGACAACACTACAATGTTCTGGCCTTTGCTACGTGGCAGGTCATAATAACAACACAACACCCAACATTTGCTTTTGCATTTTTTTTATCAACATGTATACAGTTGTTCTTCACTTTTTACATAAAA
This sequence comes from Magallana gigas, assembly GCF_963853765.1. Classification (NCBI taxonomy): domain Eukaryota; kingdom Metazoa; phylum Mollusca; class Bivalvia; order Ostreida; family Ostreidae; genus Magallana; species Magallana gigas. The sequence continues at coordinate 751,800 of NC_088854.1, read as the reverse complement.
ACATAATTTTTACAAGACTTTCTGTCTGTTTCAGACATAATAACGAATACACAACTCTAGGTTGTATAAAATGAGTGGACCCGCCCCCACTGTGTCTGGTTCAGACCACAGTGTGGGGTACGGCGGGTCAGGGTCAGTGTCTATAACTCTAGCACTTCTCTAGCTCCACACTGGGCCTCACTTCTTGCTCTTCTTGGACGAACTAGATCTGGTTACAGTTAAGGAAAACCCTGCCCTCTCACTAAAGCTCTCCTGTATGATGACGCATGGTTATGGCTATACAGATCATCGATAAAACAATATTTTATCTTCCGTTTCTTTTGATCAGTCACTTAAAGAAGTTTGAAAATTCTTTTTTATTGCGAATTTGACTCCTGTTTGGGTTTTCTTTTTGGGCTTTAAGTATACCAGTGGTTATTTAAGAATGATATCCAAGATTTAAACCAAAGTATATCTTGGTTAAATATTTCCTTCTGTTTCGGTGTTTACAAATGTCGTATTGTGTTTTGAGATTTCGTGTTATTAGTACGTCTTGTCTATACTAAAGTGTTTTACATAAAGTGTTTAATAGATGGTTGTCAAGGATACTTGTCGCGTGTCTTGTCCTTGTTTTTACTCTTCTCCTTGGACTTACTCTTGTGTGGACCGTCTTCTGCAGCCTCCTCCTGTAAAACACACATACTACATGTTCAATTGTCTTCACAGCATTACATACATACTGGTACATGTCAAAGAATTAGGGTTTATACTCTCTAAACAGCTTTAGAGAAAAATTTAGAGATTTCTCTACACAACTTTTGAGAGATGTAGAGACCTCTCTAAAAACAATGTTGGAGAAAAAGTAGAGACCTCTCTATTCTACTCAGCTTTAGAGAGGATGTGGTGTTTCGCTGCATACTTCTCTACCCATATTTAGTGAGCGCTAATTCTATAGGTTCATATAAGGAAACATATTTGCAAATATATTATAACAGCTGAAATGAAGATGAAGAAAATCATCAACAGCTCCAGTGAGGATGCTGAAACTTCTCTAAACAGCCCAAGTGAGGATGTCAAGATATCTCTACATATTTTAAGTGAGAATGTAGAGACATATCTTCTTAGCTTTCATAAAATGTGGTGACTTCTCTATACTGCATTGTAGAGGGTGTAGATAAATCTATACATAGCTTTAGAGATTGTGTAGAGAATGCTCTCAGCAATAATATGGATACTTCTCTTAGCAGCTTGATTAAGGATGTAGAAACTTCTCTACACTTTTTTAGGTAGGGTTTAGATGCATGTTCTTCTTAGCTTTGATAAGACTGTCTAGACATCTCTATCAAATATCATTGGAGACTACTCTTTAATGAGAATGTAGATTTCTCTTAACGCTTTCATTTAAACTGGGCAAAATCCTGAACACATCTATGACCTTAACCTTTGCATGGCCGTCCAGCCTGTCTCGTGACTGTTCCCGCTTGCTGTGTTTGTCGGAATCTCCATTAATTCTGGAACTGGAATGACCTGTTTAAAAGAGACCAGATTTTAAACAACCTTTTAATAAGCTTTTAATGATATACAGAGCCAATACACTGACAATTCTTTTTTTATAACCAACTTGTTATATATATTTTGTATGTTTATACATGTACGGTACACGTGCACAAGGAAATGGAGCCCATCGTCTGATATGTATAAAGGAAAGTAGGACATTTTGAAAAAGATATTTTTACAACTGACTGAATCAAAATATCTATATACAAGGAAATGGGGCCCCAGTGTCAATCCAAACATATGCTATGATCATGGTACAGCATTTGGCACTATGACAAAGAATTTTTGCTTAGGCTGCAGTGTTTATGGTAAAGAATTGTTGCTTAGGCTGCAGTGTTTATGGTAAAGAATTTGACTTAAAACTCACTGTGTTGGGGCTCTGCACTCCTCCTTCGTTTCACCTCTCCCTCACATCTATCATCTGCGTAATCCTACCCAAGAAATAAACAAGAAATTATCATCAGGAGGCCATGTATTACTAATTACTCAGGAATGTACTAAACACTGCTGGATTTCTTCAGTTCAGGAGGTTCAATAATTAATACGAAAGTTATCAAGAACAGTTGCTGGCAATTCTAAACAATATATCGGTATCTTCCCTTTAAACCATTCAAGATTGAAATTGTTTAATTTTAAAGATCAAACGACATGTTTAGGAATATCTAAATAATCATAAGATGCTGATAGAAGAGCAGAGTAAATTCGGGCCGTCTTACCAGACTGGTTCTCTTCCTGTCCTTCCTCTCCCGCTCTCTCTCGTTTGACGGACTCTGTGTAATACAGGCAATCATATCAATCACAAAATCAATCGTTACATTTACCGACTCTGGGCATAGCTATTGCTGCTTATACATGTATCAAGTACTGTGCACATGTTAATGCTTCAATAAGTGTATTAGTAAAATAAAATGACTGGTCCCATACATTTTTAGAAAATTTCTTCTGTGAAATTTGACTAATTTCTGTCCAATAGTGTTATGGTACCCAAGAAACTTCAAACTTATGAAAATTGAATTCAAATCATTTTCACAGTCTCAAAGTCTGAATATTTTTTATCAGGATTTTCCTAAGCATAAATTCACATGTAAAATTCGACAGCACCCCCCCCCCCCCCCAAAAAAAAATCCTGACAAGTTTTAATTTTTCTGGCCAAATGGTATAATGAAGATTTTCCAACGTTTTTCTCTATTCGTATTTAGGTAAAAAAAAATCAACCCCTTATTGTGGCCCCATCATACCCTCAGGAATCATAATTTATGATTCAACAAAACTTAATCCACATTACAAGAGGATGCTTCCACACAAGCTTTAACTTTCCTTGCCAAAGGATTTTTGAGAAGATTTTTCCCTGATTATTCCTACAAGAAAATGTAACTCCCCATTTTGGCCCCCACACACTCTTGGGACTCACAGCTAAATCAAACCTGAATCTAAACTACTGGTACCTAAGGACCCTTCTACACAAAATTCAACTTTTCTGGCCAAATGGTTTCATAGAAGATTTTAAAAGATTTTTCTCCATTTACTCCTATAAAAGAATTTAACATCCCTTCATGTTCGGTTAAAATTGACCCAGTACTTCTAAAGAACTAGATGAAATTGTAAAGTTTATGATGACAGCGATCAAATTTTGACAAGTTTGGCTCAAGTGCGCTATAATCATTCACTGACAGGAATCTACACAAAAGCATTTTATCGACCAATGAACTAAATTTTTGGTTCATGTGTCCAAAATAACCTGTAGCCATGACAATAGAGAAGGTTACAAAGTGCATTCATTGATGCATTACTAGTTACAGCAGGTGTTCATTTTGGCAAAAAAAGTAATGTATTGGTTCTCAGGCCCTATCTAATTTCGTTACAAAATTTGCGATCTGGCAGTAAAATAAATCAATGCGACTGTGCCTGAGAATCAATTCACATGTTTTTTTGGCCTTGCCCATTGCTGTCTCCTGTTGCGCTGCGCACTGACCACTCACCTTTCTGGGGCGTTCCCGAGTCTCGCTGTGATCACGGTCCTGGTGAAGAAGAAAAAGAAATCAGAACAATTCAGCCAGGTGTCTCCTGGCACCACCGGTCACCTGGGGCCACCACAGACGCCTCATGCTGCCACTACAATCACCCCACCCCCAATCCCTACCCCCTCATCACATAACAACCCCACTCCTAAAACATTGGTCTGTAGACATCAACATTCTTTCTTCCAAAAAAAAACACCATTACATTATTTTATGATAATTTCTAAAAGAAGTGTTTCTAAAAGAACACTCTTTGAATTTTACCACTAAGTTTCGAAATCAAAAGGAGGAAATTTTTTTAAGAAATTGTAAATAATACATAATTCCTATTTGTCCAGATTGTTCTGTCCCATCTCCTGATTTTTCCAAGAATACATCACTTTAAGAAATATAATGCAGATCATGGTCTTTTACAGAAGAGAATTAAATGATAAAAAAATTGATTTCTTTTAAGAAAATAAGCTGCATGCATTTGGAATAATTCTGTTAAGAACATGAAAGAAAGGGAAACATTTTAACACTTTGTTGTAACTTCAACAAATTTCATTTTATGAAAAAACAACACTTTTCTGAATACAAAAACATCATTAATTTTGAAAAGATGAAATTCTTATCTTTCTGAACTAAATGTTTACAACAGTATTAAAACATTAACATCATAATCCTTGTTATACAGGTAAAAAAAAAAACCCCACAACTTATCAAAACACTGACTTATTACAGAGGCATATGAAAATATTTTTCTATACCAAGTACATTATACAAAAATCTTTGAAAACGTATGTTATTTCAGCTTAAGTTATACTTATTTTTTCAAATGTTTTAAACTTGTTTTTCTGCTGATTTCCCTAGGTAGTGTACTGTATTCAGTTCCATCACAGAGTATTACAACATTTATCATGTTCATATGATAACATTAATGTTTCTTTGCTGCCATCAAATAAGTGAAAAATCTACACTGGTAATGAAGTCTGAATTAGGAAGTATTAACATAAAGACCAAGTAGGGATCTTTACTATGAACAAAGGTAAACTCTTTACAAAGTCAAAGTTTAAAAATATATCTTAACAAAAATCTTAAAATTCAAATATAAAATGTGGATTTTCTATGCACTGAGATCTAATTTGTATAGGCAATGATTAGAAGATATATTTCTTAGACGATCACACCACGTATTACACACAGCACCAATAACAATTAAAAATTTAACTGCATTCTTCAGCTCTGGATTTCACTATGGATTTCACGATTAAACTTCTCCTTTTATATAGCACTGATATTTCTGAATAAAGCCCGTTCATAATGCATAGTTACACAACATGAATTCCAAATTTATCACAACACAATTTTATGGTCCGATTCTAAATGAACCAAAGAAATTTCTTCAATCAACAGATATGGCACATCACGGTCTGGACATCACACATACGCTTGCTGGAATGTTGAACTCTGCTTGGTCTAGATTTGCTGTGGTTCGTTCTTCAGACAGACTGAGAAGTAGACAGGGGGTAGAACTCTTCTGTTGTGAGAGGACGGTGTTGAAATGATTGTAATCCATGGAAAATAAAGTTCTACATTTACAAGACTGGGACTACGGATCCTCTCTAATAAACAGGCATTGAGCTCCATGGAAGGTTAAAACTATACAAAGAAGAGAACTTGAGTATCAATTACAAGGCTGGGACTTCTTTTCCTCCATATGTAAAAATTCTCCAAGGAATGAAAACGACTCCGAAAGGATGACAGGTCTGGCTTAAGCTCAGCAGGAAGACACTGGCAAAGGATTACAGCAAACAGCAGCACCATCTCTCTATAGCTGTGGATATGGATTGCAATGGCTGGATCTTTCAACAGATGTGGCAATCCTACATCTTTTACTTTTTAGACAACATACAATGGCTGGAATTTTCAACTGATGTGGTAATCCTAAATTTTTGACTTTTTAAGACATACATTAGCTGGAATTTTCAACGGATGTGGCAATCCTATGTTTTTTGACCTTTTAGAAATACAATCATGGCTGGAACTTCCAACTGAAGTGGCAATACTACATATTTGACATTTGAGACACGATTTTAAAAGGTAGAGGGTTATCTGGTCTGGATGTGTGGCATCCTTGTCTACAATGAGGCCTCGTCTCTAAAAACTCCCTGCATACAGAATCAATATGGATTCATTGGTTGAAGTTGGCTCTGAACGTGAAAAATCAGGACAATGAATGCTTATCTTTAGGCTTCTTTACAAACATTGGAATTTGATATCGCTACAGGCCAGGACAACAAAACAGACAGAAATTTTGTGGCATATGCTCCTTTCCCCAACATTAAAGACAAAACAAGATTGAATGCAAGAAGATGATCATGGTTGGTGGAACAAACTGCATGAGACACTTCAGTATGGACAACCTTGGTCCCAAATAATTGGCCGACCTTAATGCAAAGATTTCTTTAAATTCATAAATGTCTTTTCATATTTTAACTTTCTTCATACTTTCTGATCACCAATATAAATATTTCAGTCCTTCTACATCTAATACATTTCACTCAGATCACAGGATAAAATACAACAAACATTTCCATTTCCTTAAAAACAGGATTCTCGGGATTCATCAGCAATGATCTTCCGACATCAATATCTCAATTATCTTGTAATCCGGCTTCCCATCCAATCTGATACATGGCAGGCATAAACCCTAAAAACTTAAAAACTGACAAGGGATTAATACCGACGTTTCCACATACAGCAAGCCTTCCTTCCCAGGGTGCACTGCTCTCAGCTCAACACAAGAAGACACCATTATTACGAGTTGACTTCCTTCATACTAACCTTTGACCCCGAAGCTGAAGCACTTTCCACTTTTCGACGTTTTGTATCTGAAAACAAACACCGCAGTTGTATGAGAATCCTATCACAAAAGATTCTACAGCTATTAATACATGCATACAGAATAACTTGAAGAGTCAACCTTTGTAAGTGTTTATCATTAGAATTTGTGAACACTCTGTTTTTGTGGATGATTTAATGGGCCCTCATCAAAAAAATTTCCTCCTCAGTCTTTATTGTCATTTGATTATGAAATGTAGCCATTATTTATTTTCCATACAAAGTATTCCAAAAAGTACTTTACCCATAACCTTAGATAAATTTACAATGGATAATAATTAGTCCCCTAGAATTTGAGTGATTTCCACTCTATATTTGACATGTCATTTAATCTACCACTGTATGGTAATACACACCTCTGTCTTCGTGTAACTTGGTCGACCCTTCGGGACTTCGCCACGAACCGCGACTTTCCTGGGAGCCGATGCTGGACGCCCGCTCCAGACGGTGGTCCTTGTGATCCCTGTCCTTGACCTCTGACGGACTGTGTGTCCTTTTGATCTTGATCTTCTCCAGCTTCTCCTCTTTGACCTTGAAGTCACCATGGCTGAAGTCGTGACCTTCCCTTATGTCCCTGACATCTCTCTCTGTCCACTCCTGGGCTTCTTCTTTGACTCGAATTTTTACCTCAACCTAAAAAGAATTTTCGGATAAGTCAACATAACACTTTAATCTTACCAAGTGACACCGTGCCAAAAAAACTATGAACAACTTAACAAACTAACAGATATCTTTCCCCTCTCACACTGACATTTGCCAACTTTTCCACTGATATCTGCACCTTTCCTAAGATAACTGTTAGTTTCTCTGATATCTGTCCCCTCCTTCTACTGATATATGTCCCCCTATGCCTTTGACGTGTCCTCTCCCCCAATGAAATCTGTCCCCTTCTCCACTGATACCTATTCTCTCTCTCTCTCCTCCCCCTCAACTTTGTTCTAGTTCTCTTCCCCTCCCATCCCCACTAAAAACTGTCTAGTGTTCCTTGTCTGCATCCCCCTCCTCAAACTGTTTGTTTACCTTAATCTGCAATCAAGCCCCCACAACCCCCACCTCCTCTATCATCCATTACAATCCCCTCCCACTGATGACTGTCCAGTAGTCCCCTCCCCCCTTACCTTGTCGGCAGCCTCCTCCTTGGAGCCTTTGTTCTCCTTGTTCTAACCCCCCACCCCACCGCCCCACTGTTAACTGTACAGTAGTCCCCTCCCCCTTACCTTGTCGGCAGCCTCCTCCTTGGAGCGTTTGTTCTCCTTGTTCTAACCCCCCACCCCACCGTCCCACTGTTAACTGTCCAGTAGTCCCCTCCCCCCTTACCTTGTCGGCAGCCTCCTCCTTGGATCGTTTGTTCTCCTTGTTCTAACCCCCACCCCACCGTGTCCAGTAGTCCCCTATCCCTTACCTTGTCGGCAGCCTCCTCCTTGGAGCATTGTTCTCCTTGTTCTAACCCCCCACCCCACCGTCCCACTGTTAACTGTCCAGTAGTCCCCTCCCCCCTTACCTTGTCGGCAGCCTCCTCCTTGGAGCGTTTGTTTTCCATGTTCTTACCCCCCACCCCACCATCCCACTGTTAACTGTCCAGTAGTCCCATCCCCCCTTACCTTGTCGGAAGCCTCCTCCTTGGAGCGTTTGTTCTCCTTGTTCTGGCCCCTCTCCCCGTCTTCCTCCACCTCCCTCTTGATCGCCTTCTCTTTGTGGGTGGACGACTTGTCCTCCTTGTGAGATTTCTCCTCTTTTGATTTTTCTTTATCTTTTGATTTGTCTTTGGAACTTTTCTTTGTTCTAAAGGAGATAACCAGTTGATAAACCCAGAAGTATGCACAGAAAGTGAATTATTTCTACACAAGCTGAATTTTCTTTATCCCCTAAAATACATGAATCTCTACAAGAGTTTGAATTCTATTTCATTTTCTATCTACTGCTGGCTTTTTTTCCCTTATCTCTGCCTAACCGTTTCTTTTTCCCATTTAATCTTTTTCTATTCTCTGCTATACAAAAGTTGGAATCATTCCTTTCCCTTGTTCTACTTCCAGTTTTCATTTCTTTGTTTAATATCTCTACTCTGTTTATTTCTGCAAGAGTTGAATGCACTCTATCTCCTGCTCTATTCTCTACTAGCCTGAATTGTCTCTATCCCCTGCTCTATTCTCTACTAGCCTGAATGGTCTCTATCCCCTGCTCTATTCTCTACTAGCCTGAATGGTCTCTATCCCCTGCTCTATTCTCTACTAGCCTGAATGGTCTCTATCCCCTGCTCTATTCTCTACTAGCCTGAATGGTCTCTATCCCCTGCTTTATTCTCTACTAGCCTGAATGGTCTCTATCCCCTGCTCTATTCTCTACTAGCCTGAATGGTCTCTATCCCCTGCTCTATTCTCTACTAGCCCTGAATGGTCTCTATCCACCGCTCTATTTCCTGCTTTACCTCTGCTAGCCCTTAATGGTCTCTACCCTCTGCTTTCCTCTCCTGACTTACCCAGGGTCTTTCTTGTCTTCATCCTTCTTTTCAGACTTGGACTTTCCCTCTGACTTCTCCTTCTTCTCTGACTTCTTCTCTTTGCTAGATTCTTTCACTGTGTAAATATATTGTCAAGAACATTTTTTTCAGTAACTCAATTACATTTGTATCTGTCTTTTTTGGTCACTATTTTTCAACATGTTGACTATTCTTACCCTCTCCGTTCTCCTTGGAGGACTTGGTCTCACCATTGGCCTTGGAATCTTGTTTAGAGGACGAGCCCCCCTGCTTCTTCTGACTTCCTTTCATCTACAAGTCAAAGAGTGATTCTTATACATTGTATATCTGTACATTAATACATCTGTAATAGTGGACAGTTTAAATCATGGATTTAAAGATACAGAACTACTGGGGAGCAGTGACATACACTATGTAGGTCAGTATACATTGTACCGATATCTGTTTAGAGCATCAGACCACTGATTCTTTGCTAAAGTTTCAGTCTGCCTAATTCAGTTATCGGTGCATTGTCAGACCACTGATTTTTTGCTATGGGTTTGGTCTGTCTAGTGAGTTATGAGTTCAGTGAGCCAGAGCTCTGAGACCTTGCTGTGGTTTGTGGCCTTACCTCTTTGTGGTGGAACATTGTCTCCTGTACCCAAATACTCTTCTTCCCCTTCAACTGACCAGAGTACCTACAACAAGAGACAGGGTTTACACTAACAGAAATTGTATGTGTTGTTACCGACATGTACATGATTATGTAAATTCCTAATCAAACATCATGGTCTTGGTACTAATACATGTAAATACAATCAGTCATTGGATTTACATCGTGGCCGTGGTACTAATACGTGTAAATACAAACAGTTGATGGACTTACATCATGGCCAGGGCGTAGATATCAGGTCGTTTCCCTTTCTCGTCCTGTCGGAGTCTGTCCACTCTTCTCTCCAACGCTTGTCCAAACTGCTGAATCTTGGGATAGTTGGGCAAGATCTGTTCATAAAATGATCATACATTGTAACATTTAATGATCAGCTAAAACATTTTCAAATGCAAACATATTCCTCAATGTATTTATTTAACTCTTTCAATAACACCTGAACTTTCATCCCCTCTTACCTTTGTGAGGACAATCAGTGCGTTGCGTATCTGGATGTAGTTCCCCGACTCTAAACAGGCCACCATAGCCTACAATACACAGACACACATACAGACTAATTCATCTATCATACAGACACTTCAACACGAAATTTAACAATATCATCATAAAATTGAGAGTGATAAGAACATCCATATGATCAATACCTGTTTGCTTCTTATCTGCTCTTTGATTTGATATTGGAAACAGTGTTTTGAATAAGCCACAAGAACATTTAAGGAACTTTTGGACACTCCCGGAGACTATTCTCCAAGTCCCACTTACCAGACACAGACGAGTGATTACCTTAGTGATTCTGAAGTGCCACTTGTGGCAGACATGGCGGTAGTTTTCGTAGTCCAGCTGGTCGGCGATGTTGACACTGTCCGTGCCCTTCCTGAAGACCGTGACAAACCCGGGGTACGCGGCACACTCCTACAACAGGCAACAATAATCAACCGTGTCTCCACAATAGTCAAAAATATCCATACTTTGTCTCACAGACAAAAGGACCATCAATAGTTTATTTCATTACACCTAGGTACTAAAACAAGAAAAATATTAATCTGTGATACTATTTTTCTGATATATTTAGCAAACCTAGTAGTAAAATCTACACAATATTTACTTTTAGAAGTAGTTTGTTTCTGGCTTTACAGGTTTCTGACTGTGTATCGTACCTTGTCATAGATCTCTTCACTACTTCTATGTTTATTTTCGGTTTACAAGTTGTTGTTGTACCCTATCTTGTCATAGATCTCTTCCCTACTTCTATGTTTATTGTCGGTTTACAAGTTTTTTGTGTTGTACTGTACTGTTGTACTGTACCTTGTCATAGATCTCTTTACTACTGTGCCACTTCATAATGGTGTCCAGTGACGCACACAGGAATCGTCCGTACCTGTGAGCCTCGTTCTCAGTGCAGTTGGTCACCGTGTACGTGATATCACAGAATATCTGGAACACAAAATGATACATGTATACAAACATTCTCATACACAAAATGATACATGTATACAAACATTCTCAGTGTAAGTGATCAGAGATTTACATTTACAGTTGGCAACATATCAAGTCTGTTAATTATTTTGTATTTGTTTCAGATTCGATCAGTGACCAAATGAGTTAGACTTACCCTATCACAACAGATGAGTGTGGAGAAGTTGGGGGTCTTCAGATCGTGTAAGATGTGGATAAATTTGGCACAGTACACGGCATCTGAGGCAGTGAAACAACAGCGGGGGAACACACACAGCTGGAGGAACTGGGTGATGGTCTCATTCTTTGTGGACCCTGTCAAATACATAAACATTTACCAAGTCAACACAATAATAGAATATAGACTGGGTCAAAACAATCACAAAACATAAACAGTGAACACATTCTCTCCTTTACCCTTGTTAAACAGATCTCTCTTCATAAAACATTTCTCTTATTCAATCATTTATCTTGATAAAAGTTTAAAATCAATCACCACTGATTTCCATTCAGAAGAAATAATTAAGTAATAAGGAATCATTCTTTGAGCATTAGGAGGTAATAATTTCAGTCGGGGCATGATCAAACCCAATAAAGCCCGAAGGGTTTTATGACAGATTTGATCACGCCCCCAACCGAAATTATCATCTCATAATATTCAAAGAATGATTCCTTATTACTTATATCTATATAATTTTAATAAAATAAAATTAAATATTAATAAATGAATAAGCAAACCCTGCTGGCGCCCCAATTATAAGCCATTTGAATTTATGGGTTATATAGTACAAAATCGATACGAAGTGTTATCACTAAAAGACACTGGAAAATGTAAATATTCTAGAATACAGGTCCATCTAATGTATGGACTTACGTGATATGAACCAGGAGTCCCTCTGGGCTTTGAGTTGTGCCATCACTAGACTAACATACATGAATAACAATGTCTGAACTTACATGAGATGAGCCTGGAGTCCCTCTGGGCTTTAAGCCGGGCCATCACTAGACTAACACACATGTACAACAATGTCTGGACTTACGCGAGATGAACCAGGAGTCCCTCTGGGCTTTGAGCCGGGCCATCACTCGACTGCAATGGTCGCCCTGCTTCTTCATCTCATCCTTCAGCTTGGCAATCAGACTGCTGCATCTCTCTTTCTCTTTCTTCTTCTTGCTCTGGGGCTGAAAATCGAGAAGCAGTTCACAATAAATAGACTTTTCCTGTACTTAAATTAACAATAAAATTCAGCATAATCATATAAATATTCTCTATTTCAAACAGTGTAGTGCAATAAAATAAAGCATCAGCTACTGATCTGCAAGTCATGTCAAGTTTGAAACCTGCTGGTGCTTTAGCAATTTTTACCTTACTAAAAATACTCAAAATGCATTTCATGGTCAAATATTGTACGATTTGAAAATATCAAAACTGTGATAATATTTTGAACTAGACACTTGTTGCAAAAGCAACAAAAAGGTCTTCCGTTTTGATATACATGTATCAATTTAACTGTAGGACATTGCTTCTCTTACATGCAAAAAAAAGTTGATATGATAATTATTGTGAATGATATATCCAGACGTTACTCACATGTAAAACAACGAGAGTGAAAAAGAAATCAATTTTTAAGTACTTTCTGCGACGACCGGAAGTAGCGCCGATCTAAACAAAAATGTTAACCATTTGTACAATCATAAGTCAATCTTTCCTCAAAGTTTGGTTGTTCACGACTCTGCCAAATCTAAGATCTCTTTGAAACAATATTTTTTGTCTCGGGACCGAAACGGACGAACGAAAGTGATTAATAAAAAAAAACCCTGATATTTCTCGTACATTTGCTTAATGTACATCACTGTTTATTAGGCTAGATGAAATTCCAAGAAAGTCAGCTAAACTTGTTAAAAACAGGATTTGTTTGAACCCTTCCGGTAAGAACCGGAAGTGACAGTTGACAAAATTAAACCCGTTAAACACATCCCCAATCAAAATTCTATCAAACAATCTATGAAAGATTAGTGTCTCAATCACTTACAATGACGAAAATATTGCGGACATCAAATTTGTAAAAAGAAAAGCTACATAGAGATATTTGAGATATCTCACCGGAAGTAAAATCTATTTGCCAATTTAAAATTATATAGATGACATATGTAAGATTGTATACTGATATTTTCATTTTATGTAAAATGAATAAAACAAATTTTTGAAGTGCTTCCGGTGACGACCGGAAGCTACGCCGAACGAAACAAAATAGTGTAAACACATGTACATATATAGGTCTTTCATCCCACAAAGTTTGATCGTTCAAGTCGTTACCGTTTTTGAGATCTCCAGGAATCAAGGTTTTTTGTCTCGGGACAGGAAACGGACAAACGGAAGTGCTCAATGTAAATTGTAATTAAAAATTTTTTTTGTACTTGCCCTTTCTACTTAATTGTTCATCGATTTCACTACAAATATCAAAGGAAAACAGTTAAACTGATAAACAGCTCGATTTGTTTGAACTCTTCCTGCGTGGACCGGAAGTGACGGAAGACAAAACGAAACCGGTTAAACACATCTTCAATCAAATGTCTATCATCCATGAAAGTTTTGTGCTTTGAACGCTTATAGTTTCTGAGATCTCGTTTGTACAAAATGTGTTTCAAAAAAGCTACCTGAGATATTTGAGATATCTCACCGGAAGTAGAATTTTTCTGTTGAGATAACATCGCATAGACAATCTATGCATAGATTTATACTTATATATTTATTTTATGGAAAAAGAATTTTATGCGAAAAAGTAGTTATTTTTGAAGTGCTTCCGGTGACAACCGGAAGTTACGACGAACAAAACAAAATAGTGTGAACACATCTACAGCTATCGGTCTATCATCCCACAAAGTTTGGATGTTCAAGTCTTTACCGTTTTTGAGATCTCGTTGATACAAGCTTTTTCAACGCTGGACAGGAAATGGACAAACGGAAGTGCTCAATCTAAATTGTATTTAATATATCTTGTAAACTTGCCCTTTGTACTTCATTTCTCATCCAGCACACTACAAATATCAATGGAAATAAGTTAAACTGATAAACAGCTCGATTTGTTTGAACTCTTCCTGTGTGGACCGGAAGTGACGGAAGACAAAACGAAACCGGTTAAACACATCTTCAATCAAATGTCTATCATCCATGAAAGTTTTGTGCTTTGATCACTTATAGTTTCTGAGATCTCGTTTGTACAAAATGTGTTTCAAAAAAGCTACCTGAGATATTTGAGATATCTCACCGGAAATCGAAATTTTTTGTTGAGTTAACATCGCATAGATAACCTATGCATAGATTTATACTTATATATTTATTTTATCGAAAATGAATTTTATGCGAAAAAGTAGTTATTTTTTAAGTCTTCCGGTGACGACCGGAAGTTACGACGAACAAAACAAAATAGTTTAAACACATCTACAACTATAGGTCTATCATCCCTCAAAGTTTGGAGGTTCAAGTCTTTATCGTTTCTGAGATCTCATTGTCCATAGCTTTTTGTCGCGGGACAGGAAACGGACGACAGGAAGTGAATTTTGAAAAAATGAAAAAAACGCCTAGAGATATTATCATTTTCTTTCAGTCCTGAAAATTTCAAGAAAATCCATCCAGCCATCTCTGAGAAATCTTGTGGACAAAAAATGGACAAAAAAAAATAATAATAAGAAACATTACAATCACTATAAGGTCTTCCGTTGGAAACGGAAGACCTTAATAAAATGTCCTTTCGTCCACATTGGTATCACAAGGTGCCCCAACCACCTTGACATGAGGGTTGACCAGCTGTGTGACCTTTAAGCTATGACCAGTGGTTGTGTGACCTTTAACCTATGACCCCTGGTCATTGAGGTTACACCTACCAGGTCCTCATTGTCCTCAATGGCTGTGATCTGAGAGGTCAACTGCTGGATCTGTTTGTCATACACTGTGGTGGGGACGGCCAGGTCATACATAGACATGGACCAGAACGTCACAAAGAAGGTGGCACTGAAAGATAAATATTAAGGTGAAAACAGGTAAATAACAAAACCTTGGTAACAAAAGGGGACGGCCAAGTCGTACATAGACATGGACCAGAACGTCACAAAGAAGGTGGCACTGATCTTTTACACAGATACACACACAGGTAACAACTGTAACAACAGGTGAGGCTTAGAGCAATAGATGTATAGGTAGTGATTGATACACAATTACACACATAGGTAACTACAGGTGAGGCTTTATACAAGAACAGGTGAACAATGTATAGAACTTGTGAAAGATTTGATGTGAGAGATTATTAATATCTTGACTTTTCGAATTCAAAATTTATGCCTCCTCCTCCAACACTGTCTGCTTTTAAATTTGTAGAAATTAAAGAATTGTAAAGGAAAGGAAATCTGATCTACATTATGATATTTAGTCAATGGTGTATTACCTGAGGTCTTCCCAAACGCGGGGACTGTAAATAGGGCGGATCAGCTCCACGACGGGCTGCATCACCTCATCAGCTGCCTCTATGTATCTTTGTTGCTGTCACAAAGGTTATTACATATGAAAAGTAATGTATAAAATAACACTATTTCCTCACCACAGAAAAAGTCACAAGCATCAAGTTTGGTGAACTTATATGTCCTTCAAGAGGGAAGTTAGCTACCCTCAAATGTTAACTAATAAGTATAAAAAACATATATTTTGTTTCTTGGATTAACAAAGACAGTGAAACAGACCTTTAAAATGAGCATTCAGAAATATATGTTCATTAAAGTAGCAAACTCAGGGGAACTTTGTGTCGCTATGACAACAAGAGTAAGCATACCTTTAGTTGACTTCCCGACTGTTTGTTGTTCTTGTCTGTTTTGCGAAGTTCATCAAATTTTGACTAAAACATTAAATGACACATTTACTTAATAATTTACTACACATGCCATAATATAGAATAAATTCATGACTTAGAGTACCGTATTTTTCGGGGCATATGCCGATGTGGGGCATAGGCCGAATTGCTCATTTTTAGACAAAATTCAAGAAAATTCCTTAGACTAGCCGAATTGGGGGATAGGCCGATTTTCAATCGATGATTACTATAGTGAAAGTATGACCGCTGTTTAAGGAAGTCATCGTATGAAGTATACTTTCAGAATATCGATGTAGAAAGTCAAAAGAGTAATTAAAGTTATTAAATTTGCTTAACATATATATTTTAAGCAATTTTTAAAAATACATCTGTGTTTTGTGGCTGTTTGGTCTCCCGTATTCGTCGGTGTATCGTTGCGTATCGTAATTTTACATAGTGTAAATTTAATTGCAACACCAACCTCCGTGGTTCTGTCTGGTAGAACTAAGTATAATACTTTACCAAACCTTTTATATTTTATTAATACCTTATTGCTAAATTTCATTTAATCAAGTTGTACTTTGAAAGCTACTTGTAAATACGGGGTATGGCGTCCATTAGCTCAACACGTGGTTTCATATTCAAATAGAGTTATCCCCCGTAATCGCTATGAATGAGAAAACGAAATACCAAACATAAAATATTTAATTTGTGTTCTTTCCATTAATTAATTAAATAGTGACTTGCCGTTATGCAGAGAAGTTGTAATGTTAAAAACACAGTTAATGCAATGAAGTGTAACGGTGTACACTACGTGTATCCAGGCTGTGTTTGAGCCACGGGTTTCACACCTTTGTATATACACACGACTCCAGAATACCGTTATTTTATCCAACAGAAAATTAATTGTAAAAACACAAAGCATTTGATTTATTCTACACCCTTGACCAGTGATTCCCACGAACGCAGACATGAAGAATTCACAAAATTTCCGTCATATTACATTCTACCCGGTTTCGTTTTCTTTTTTACTACGCAATAATAGTTTCCAGGGTTCATACACGAACGTGGGAAAAAATTCTTTTGATTGGGGTTGTAAAGAAATACCTCGTACAGTACTGTACATTTTATAACTCACGATGTCCTTACAAAAATTATCAACGGGACAACTATCGATCAATAGTTCAAACGGATGGAAAAAAAACAACCCTCATAATAAACTGCTACAACAGTACAATGGATAAAAACAGTGGATTTTATATTTTACTGTTAAATTTTTTCAACTTTGAGTCTACAATTGGCCGATCCCGGGGGATAGGCCGGGGCTCGCTCATCGGAGAAAAAAAATACCGGCCTATGCCCCGAAAAATACGGTACTAAGAAAGCATTATAAAAAAGAGACTTGCATTAATTGCATATGTGTACTGAGGACGGCATAAGAAGAAGGCGGCATCAGCGGGGACGTGGTAGGCGGTGATCAGTGTGTCGATGGTCGGCAGCCGCTTCACAAACTCCTCCGTGCTCAGCTGCATGGAGAGGAAACTCCCAAACTGTACCAACGTGTCCTGGCACTGCAATAACACAAACAGCACATGTAGTTCAGAAAATCAACAAATAGTCCAGGAAATTCAGCGGCACGAACACCATAATGACAAAACAAAAACTTTTTCCTGGTAAATCCATTTGTTTCACAATATTTAATAATATACATAGCATAACTATATTTTATATAACTGCATTTTGATTATTTTGGTCCATTCTATACAAGATTAAAAAGCTTTCCTACAGTTTAAGGTGCCTCTCATATATCAATAGATAAGTACTGTAATTGGCTGGCTATTTTGGCCTGAGCTATACCTGATCGTAAAGCTTGCCTACAAGCTTGAGATGACTTTCTGCGCTCTCCTCGTATATGACACCATCCCTCTGCTGAGACATCAGAATACACAGGGCCAAGGCCAAGTCATGCTCCAACAGGGAGTCCTTTAATCTCGTGGACGACTTCTTGGTGTTCCTTACTTGAGCAAAATACCCACCCTAAAATACACATGGAAAACCTTATAAAAACTCAGGAGCAAAATATCCACCCTCAAAAAAACCTACATTATTACCCATCAGAAAAATCAAAGGCCTGAAGGCCTGAGAGGCGCATCGCACTGAGGGTAGATTAGCTGCAATAATGGAGCCCTCTCCCGATTTTTTTTTTTTTTGGAGAGGGCTACAACTCCATAGGATCTCCATAATGGTGCAAGTGTGATTCACTCCCACAACGATTTTGTCTCAAATCGTATATAAATGACAATAACATTTGCATTTCTAACCTGAACTCAAACATTGTAGATGTCTATGGCATAAATTGATCAAAACAAGATATCTGTGAGCCAATGCTCACTAGTGATACCCCCGCTCTGTTGTGAATATGCAAAATAAGCAAAGTCGACATTTAACAGAAAGCTGGCATCCGCTTGGTACAGAAATATATCCCACAATATGGCATGCCTAAACAAATAGTTTGTTAAAATTTCAAGCATCTGCGATAAATAGCTGCTGAGAAATCTTTGAGGAAAATTTGTTTGAAAATTTTGGCTAAAATAAACAAAGTACTCATTTAACAGGAAGATGACATCCGATTGGTACAAAAATATATCCCACGATATGGCATGCCTTAAAAAATACTGTGTAAAAATTTAAAGCATCTCCGATAAATAGCTGCTGAGAAATCTTTGAGGAAAATTTGTTTGAAAATTTTGGCTAAAATAAACAAAGTCATTATTTAACAGGAAGATGACGTCCGATTGGTACAAAAATATATCCCACGATATGGCATGCCTTAAAAAATACTGTGTAAAAATTTAAAGCATCTCCTATAAATAGCTGCTGAGAAATCTTTGACGAAAATTTGTTTGAAAATTTTGGCAAAAAATAAGCAAAGTCGTCATTTAACAATAAGTTGACGTCCGATTGGTACAAAAATATATCCCACGATATGGCATGCCTTAACAAACACTGTGTTAAAATTTCAAGCATCTGCGATAAACAGTTGCTGAGAAATCTTTGACGAAAATTTGTTTGAAAATTTGGTTAAAAAATAAGCAAAGTTGTCATTTAACAGGAAGTTGACGTCCGATTGATACAAAAATATATCCCACGATATGGCATGCCTAAACCAATAGTGTGTTAAAATTTCAAGCATCTGCGATAAATAGTTGCTGAGAATTCTTTGACGGAAATTTGTTTGAAAATTTTGGCAAAAAATAAACAAAGTCGTCATTTAACAGGAAGTTGACGTCTGATTGGTACAAAAATATATCCCACGATATGGCATGCCTATACAAATACTGTGTAAAAATTTCAAGCATCTGCGATAAACAGTTGCTGAGAAATCTTTGAGGAAAATTTGTTTGAAAATTTTGGTTAAAAAATAAGCAAAGTCGTCATTTAACAGGAAGTTGACGTCCGATTGGTACAAAAATATATCCCACGATATGGCATGCCTTAACAAACACTGTGTTAAAATTTCAAGCATCTGCGATAAATAGTTGCTGAGATAAATGCGACAGAAATTTTTGTTACGGACGGACAGACAGACGGACAGACAGACAGACAGACAGACGGACGGACGGACAGACACACAAGGGTAAAACAGTATACCCCCTCTCCTTCGGAGCGGGGGTATAAATATCAAGTATAGTCCATATATTGGTTATTTTTCGTGTATGTCAACAACATAAGTTGAATTTGTCCGCCATGTTTACTGACCTTGACCGGTATTATTTTTGGACAGCCAATGAGAATTCAGGAGCGGATCTTGAACTGAATATAGGAATTCCCCTATTATAAACATAATTAACACGGTAGATATGAATTTCTATTATATACCATTTCCTTAAATGATGTTTTAGTGATAGAAGGAGGTAAGATCGATTATCTACACTGACATTCACGCGAGAACTGGTATGGCTGCTGAAAAAGACGACTGGTAAACATGCTGATGTGTTTTATCTGGTTTTGATTTATATACGGTTAGTTTGTTCAACCTGAATTAAAAAATCATTTTATTTAAAGGAAGTCAAATATAAAATCGATCTTTTCAGATCGAAGTCAGTCGCATTAAAAAATTAATTTTGCACCGTTACGGAGATCCTATGGAATTGTAGACCTCTCAAGTAAAAATCAGATATAAAAAAAAATCGGAGAGGGCTACATTATTGCAGCTAAGGGTAGCTATTTAAAAACATCACTACAAGTTGTTAAATATCGCCATTCTACATGGGGAAGGTGGCGCGCTTTTCCTCATTCAGTTGGACATCGTCTTATTCGTTTTATCAAGTGATAAAATACGAAATTTGTTCCTAGCTATAGGAAGACAGCCACTTACTCTCATTTTAATATAAAGATTTTATATACGAAATTATTACATTCTTTTACCTCCGATATTCAAACAATTAACGTCACCGCTTTTAAATTGAAGAACGAACTGTTGTTATGCAAATTATCTCATCGGTTGACTGGTCCTCTGTCCCTATCATACATTGCAGGCATTGCCAGTCTATCTCACCTGTGTATTAATCTTTGTTTTGTTCTTTAATTGATGTTGATGTTTTTTCAATGTGTAAAGGAGATATCTGTTGTATTGATTTATTGATATTTTTAAAACGCGTACTGAATATATGTTCCTGGTTGAAAATACGTAACAATCAGAACGGCACTATATATTCAATGGCGCATTGATACTCGAGTTCTATGACGCCGCTTGTATATAAGCCGAGAGAAGCGAGCTGACAGCAATGAGGCTACAATGCTGATAGAGATGCGCCTCAAAAACAACAACATGTAAAACCTAAAATAAATCTGATGTATCCATTTACATGTAAATGACTGCAGCTAATTTGATATTGGAACAGTTAAATTAATATGTTAGTTAATATGAAACTATTGCCAAAATAAACAAAACTCTTATGATATTTGCAGGACCAGAGTAAGCACAAAACTACCACAGAACTGTAAAGTTTAACTTTCTGTTTCTGACCTCTTGTCGTAACAGTTCTCCCCCAGACATGGCATTCAGCTGGTCGTCTGTGATCTCTTCAGAGATTTCTATCCCCGCCATCTTAGTGACAACCTCACGTAACAGCAGCAAGTCAAAGCTTCCAAACAAAGGGTGAAAAATTAGTCCCTATATTACATGTACTGATGAAACAAAGAGTGAAAAATTAGTCCCTATATTGCATGTACATGTACTGATGAAACAAAGGGTGAAAAATTAGTCCCTATATTGCATGTACTGATGAAACAAAGGGTGAAAAATTAGTCCCTATATTACATGTACTATTGAAACATCCCTATTTTACATGTACTGATGAAACAAATGGTGAAAAATTAGACCCTTTAGTACTTGTACTGATGAAACATCAAAATATTTCATGTGTGCAAAACAAATAAGAAAGAAATATTCATAGTTGGGAATTTGATTTTAAATCATCTTCAAACAACCGATAGAACACATGAAATATGCAGTCATTATCCAATACCTTTTCCCTGCTTTCAGTTGATTTGCTACAAATTGCATCAGCCCAGCCAAGTCTACTTGGTATTTTCGACATATACAACCAGCAAAGTTTGCCAGACCTGCAAATAATTCAAGCAAATATTGTTGGGGTTATCAAGGACAAGAGAA
Organism: Magallana gigas; assembly: GCF_963853765.1. Classification (NCBI taxonomy): domain Eukaryota; kingdom Metazoa; phylum Mollusca; class Bivalvia; order Ostreida; family Ostreidae; genus Magallana; species Magallana gigas. The sequence continues at coordinate 730,265 of NC_088854.1, read as the reverse complement.
ACAGATATTATGTTACACAGTTCTTTATCTGTTATAGAGTGTTTACATTAACCAATCCTTTACAGGATATCATAGCATACATGCCCATTATCCCATTGTTCTCTTTGTTCACACCTTCCATTAAGAGCAAGGCTAATTAACAGTAAGCCATTGTTATAAATTCTTTTTCAATCCCAATGTGTAAAAGTTACAATTAAGATCGCATACTGTGTTGATGCCACAAGATAAAGATTGAGATTATATAGAAGATAGAGATAATACAGAAGATAGAAATTAGAGAATACAGAGATTATAGAGAAAATGGAGATTATAAAGAAATCAAAGAGAAGATGGAGATTATACAGAAGGTGGAGATTATGGAGAAAATTGAGATTATAGTGGTGATGATGAAGATTATACAGAGATTATAGAGAAGATGGAGATTATACAGAGATTATAGAGAAGATGGAGATTATAAAGAAGATAGAGATTATAGAGAAGATGGAGATTATAGAAAAGATGGAGATTATAGAGAAGATGGCGATAATAGAGAAGGTGGAGATAATAGAGAGGGTAGAGATAATATAGGCCACTTACTCTGGATTATTATGGAGAAGATTAAGATTATAGAGAAGATTAAGATTATACAGAGATTATAGAGAAGATGGAGATTATAAAGAAGATAGAGATTATAGAAAAGATGGAGATTATAGAGAAGGTGGGGATAATAGAGAGGGTAGAGATAATATAAGCCACTTACTCTGGAGCCACTTGGATATGTTTGTGTCGTCGTACTTCATCCGGCTCTTGTCTGGGTTGGCCAGAGCATCAATGATGCAGTCTTACATACAGTTAAGGAACATGGGACCATGTACAATCATTCATTAAAATATTCACATTTACATGTACTTCAAAGCTTTGCTGTTTAAGGGTAAAAGCATAAAATTTAAAGTGTGTGATAATTTTTTCCCTCTTTATTATTAAATGATACGGTGATTTCATTTTCATGCTGTTAACTATCAATAGGGTTTCCATCTATCTGTTCACTTTAAGATGAGAATACTCAGAACAGCCCATGAAATTAAATTATCTTGTCAACATGAGATAAATGCTTCCCCAACATATTCATGTAATTATTTAGCTTGTTCCAGGAAAGAGTCCAAGACTTGGTTTATGAGTGACCATTACTGACATACACTTCATTATATACATGTATGTCTGAGCATTAGAGGATACAAGCCAGCATGTCGTACGACAGGGAAGTCAGGTACTTGAGGGAGTCCACTACTGGGCCGATAAAGTTGTCGTGGGTCTGAATTTGGGACAGCACCTGTAACATAGCACAATTCCCAATGTAACACAGCAGAATCTCAATACATGTAACTCAGAACAACATCCATAGAGTAACAATACCTGACAGACAGTAGGAAAATAGCTCAAAATGTCACCAGAGATACAGTTCATAATTTCTTTTATAGACAGTATGCATGACTTTAACTAGAGATAAATATTACAAGACATCAAGACTCACGAGTAAATTCTGACTTGCAATGATGAGCACACATTACTCTTAATACATAACACTTACATATTCAAACAGAAGACATCAAGACTCGCGAGTAAATTCTGACTTGCAATGATGAGCACACATTACTCTTAATACATAACACTTACATATTCAAACAGAACGCCCGGATTACTGTGGCTGAGTTTTAATACTTACATATTCAAACAGAACGCCCGGATTACTGTGGCTGAGTTTTAACACTTACATATTCAAACAGAACGCCCGGATTACTGTGGCTGAGTTTTAACACTTACATATTCAAACAGCACGCCCGGATTACTGTGGCTGAGTTTTAACACTTACATATTCAAACAGCACGCCCGGATTACTGTGGCTGAGTTTTAACACTTACATATTCAAACAGCACGCCCGGATTACTGTGGCTGAGTTTTAACACTTACATATTCAAACAGCACGCCCGGATTACTGTGGCTCAGTTTTAACACTTACATATTCAAACAGCACGCCCGGATTACTGTGGCTGAGTTTTAACACTTACATATTCAAACAGAACGCCCGGATTACTGTGGCTGAGTTTTAACACTTACATATTCAAACAGAACGCCCGGATTACTGTGGCTGAGTTTTAACACTTACATATTCAAACAGAACGCCCGGATTACTGTGGCTGAGTTTTAACACTTACATATTCAAACAGAACGCCCGGATTACTGTGGCTGAGTTTTAACACTTACATATTCAAACAGAACGCCCGGATTACTGTGGCTGAGTTTTAACACTTACATATTCAAACAGCACGCCCGGATTACTGTGGCTGAGTTTTAACACTTACATATTCAAACAGAACGCCCGGATTACTGTGGCTGAGTTTTAACACTTACATATTCAAACAGAACGCCCGGATTACTGTGGCTGAGTTTTAACACTTACATATTCAAACAGAACGCCCGGATTACTGTGGCTGAGTTTTAACACTTACATATTCAAACAGAACGCCCGGATTACTGTGGCTGAGTTTTAACACTTACATATTCAAACAGAACGCCCGGATTACTGTGGCTGAGTTTTAACACTTACATATTCAAACAGAACGCCCGGATTACTGTGGCTGAGTTTTAACACTTACATATTCAAACAGAACGCCCGGATTACTGTGGCTGAGTTTTAACACTTACATATTCAAACAGCACGCCTGGATTACTGTGGCTGAGTTTTAACACTTACATATTCAAACAGCACGCCCGGATTACTGTGGCTGAGTTTTCCCAACTGTCGCCCTGATTGCTTCACATTCTCCTTGGAGATGCGTCTAAAACAGAACAAATTCTCCAAATGAACTTATCTATAAATCATTCATCTCAGAGGGTACATGTGCATTTAACTTTTTATATTCCTTTGACATGGTACTTATAAATAGGATGGTATAGAGTGGTATGTGAGTATGATGCACCTGTACAGTACAGAGAGTGGGAGAAATGAGATGTATCTGTATGACTTGTGTGTTAGGGTAGAATGGGGCAAGCTTAGGGTGGGTAGGGTTAGAAATATAAAAGAATGATATTGTCTTACTTCATAAGGTACCTAGCTCGCTCCAGACAGTCGGCACGGATCCTCACTAGTTTAGGATGCTGGCTGTAGTCATTCTTCCAGTTCCCATACAGTCGATACCTACAAAACATGGAGGCAGTCAAACAAAGGATCACTCACAGTCCAACAACAACACTATAAACATGTCCACAGACTTGTGTGATGGCTGACCTTAGTTCGTAAGGGAAGAGTTTGAGGAAGCTCCACAGCTCCTCCGAGAGGCAACAGTTACCGGGGAGCAGGGACATGCTGGGTAACAGGACCTCATCCAGCATGTTCAGGAAGCCATAGTATGCCACGTCATCCTCGGGAGTTATACCCCCACTCTGTCTCTGGAATACACACAGAAATCATCACTGAACAACTCGTCATGCATGCTCAGAAATCCACTACCAATTCCTTGTTACTTATTTGAATGCTTTACATGTTGATAGACTTAAGAAACCTCCAGTTAAAAAGCATTTTTCAATTCAATTCAATGGTTTATTGACATCACTATGTCGGCACACAGTCAAAATGAAATCAAATGACAGACAAAAGAAAATCATGACATATGACATTTTTAATCAATGTAGTTACATTTTGTTGTAAGGTGACATGGTCACTACATAAAGAGAGTTGCTCACTTCAAAGTGTTTTAATGTACAGATAAAACACTCAGTTACTTAATTTTCTGGAAATGTATCCAAATTCATGCAAGACTTCATAGGGATTTATGGACTGTCCATTATCTGGGGACAATCTTTACCTATATTAGTGTCATTATAATGATGAAGTGTAATTACACATACAGTTGAACTTGGATATATCGAACACTGATATCTCGAACACTGATATCTCGAATACAATGGATATGTCAAAGTGATTTGTAAGTCCCAACTACTTATTTTTTAAGTATTCTACTCTCGATATCTCGAATACTCGGATATTTCGAAGTTTTTAAACAGTCCCATCTAGTTCGAGATAACGAAGTTTCACTGTATTTCTTCAGCCTACACAAATTTTTCGTACAATGATCAGTAAGAGATAGGAGAACACTGCGACCTACCTTGGTCATGAAGCACTTTCCGAGTCGGATGATTTTGACCAGTAGGACAGGATCACAGGAGGTGTAGGGTCCGATGTAACGCATCACTGGGAACACTTCCGAGTGAAGCGAGCGGTAGGAGTCCACCTCCCGGACATTCCTCAACAAGTTCTTGTCTCCAGACAACTTCCCTTTTAGGATCTTTTTTGGCAAGCCTGCGTTACTGTAATAAAGGCAACATTTTTACAAGCAAAATCTCACGATCTTTAAATGGATTTTATGAATGAAATATCTCAGAAAACTGTAACAATTGTAAACACTAATCATTGTGAAGGGCGGGATTCAATGATAAACTAGTGGGTATTGTTTTTTTACAAAAAAAACACATGTCTCCCCTTCTCCCCAAGGATTGTTATATGGGGCAAATTTAACAATTGAAAAAGAATTATGTCAACTATATGTTACCCAGACCCAGACAAAATTTTATTATCTTTTTCTTAATTTGACCTTGAGTAAAACATGGTCAAGGTCATATATAAATCAATAGTACACCTAAGTGTATTATTATTGTTCTTTGTTTAAAGTTTGAAGTCCTTCTGTCAAAGTATATTCAGGAGTTGAACAATGAAGTTTTTTTCTAATTTGACCTTGAAATAAAAATTTTAGGTCAAGGTCAAAATTTTTGGTAAGGTTCAACTAGATTATATACCAACTATCCATGATACAAGGTAAAAGTCTGTATGTTAAAGGAGTCTTGTGTTATGGTCCGGACAATATTTTTTGTGAAAAGCCAGACTTTTAAAAGCAAAATAGGTCAAGATCAAAACTTTTGGTGAGGTGCACTCCTTCTCATTACTATCTACCTATGTTCCAAGTTTGAAGTCTTAATGTCAAAGGGTATTAAAGTTATGATCCAGACAAAATTTTATTATTTTTTTCTTAATTTGACCTTGAGTAAAACAAGGTCAAGGTCAAATATATTTTTCGATAGTACACCTAAGTGTATTATTATTGTTCTTTGTTTAAAGTTTGAAGTCCTTCTGTCAAAGTATATTCAGGAGTTGAACAATGAAGATTTTTCTAATATGACCTTGAAATAAAAATTCTAGGTCAAGGTCAAAATTTTTGGTAAGGTTCAACTAGGTTATATACCATCTATCTATGATACAAGTTAAAAGTCTGTATGTTAAAGGAGTCTTGTGTTATGGTCCGGACAATATTTTTAATTAAAAGCTTGACCTTGAAGAGCAAAATAAGTCAAGGTCAAAAAATTTGGTGGTGTGCACTCCTTCCCAATACCATCTACCTATGTTCCAAGTTTGAAGTCTTAATGTCAAAGGGTATTAATGTTATGACCCAGACAAAATTTTATTATTTTTTTCTTAATTTGACCTTGAGTAAAACAAGGTCAAGGTCAAATATTATTCAATAGTACACCTAAGTGTATTATTAGTGTTCTTTGTTTAAAGTTTGAAGTCCTTCTGTCAAAGTATATTCAGAAGTTGAACAATGAAGTTTTTTCTAATATGACCTTGAAATACAAATTCTAGGTCGAGTCAAAAATGTTGGTAAGGTTCAACTAGGTTATATACCATATATCTATTATACAAGTTAAAAGTCTGTATGTTAAAGGAGTCTTGTGTTATGGTCCGAACAATATTTTTTATGAAAAGCTTGACCTTGAAGAACAAAATAGGTCAAGGTCAAAACGTTTGGTGGCGTGCACTCCTTCTCAATACTATCTACCTATGTTCCAAGTTTGAACTCTTAATGTCAAAGGGTATTTAAGTTACGGCCTGGACAAATTTGGATGAAGAAGAAGAAGAAGAAGAAGAAGAATAAGAATAAGAAAGTCGACAAAAACAATATGTCTCCCCTTTGAAAGGGGAGACATAATAACAAGCAAAAGTCTGTAGAGTGTCATCTATTTTAATGATTGTCATCAGAAATTGAAGATATTCAGTGGTGTATCAAAGAATTTGCTACATTTGGTAAAAATCGATCCTTAACAAGGACATGAACCCACAACCTTTGGTATTTCTTCCACTAGTAATTTTGATGAACATTGACTTTTTAACCAAATGATAGGATAGGTCCAGAAGAAAGTCTTACTTTTTATAGAGTGTGTCCATCATACAATGAACCATGGCACACAGTCCAGTGGCGATAGGCTTGTGAACGGTGCCAAAGAACTCGGGGAGCTTGTCCAGGATCTCCTTTGCTCTGTCCCATACCCCAAGGCTGAGCAAGGCTTCACACAATCCAAGCTTCTGATTGGTCACATACTGAACAACAACAAAAATCTTTTAAAAAATGTGGTCTTCTTGATATATACCTTATATACAATATATATAAATACACATATTGTGTAAGTATGTCTTAGTTAACTTACCAAGTCGATCTTGACCACCTCTGGCTCTTTGACTTCCTCTGATTTCTCGGCCAGATTGACAACGCTGAGTTTACGGACGTACGCCTTGGCCTCGTCAGCCTCCTTCTGGTGATACTCCTTGATTTTGGCGTCCGCAGGGAGAAGCTGAAATGTCAGAGGGCAAGGTCATCAAGTTACAATCTGAGCAAGATAATTGGATAATGAGCCCAATAAGGATGCATGTTGTTAGACATCGGTTTTCATTTAGTGAAAGCACAAAGGCTGCATATGTAAATGTTTGCATTAAAAAAATACAGTTTTATCCAGATACATTAATAGCCTAAAGGAATATACTTACATGTGGATAGAGAGTTTCCAGATCAATCAAATTGTGTTGCAGCAACAAAGCAGCTACCTTGTATAAACTGGTGGGAGTTTCTTCATCCTAAGCAACACAAACACATACAGACAATAACAATAGTTCCCAACAATAGAAGTTTCCCTTTCTTCATTTTGTTTTAGTTTTCCCTAACAAATACAACCAAAGTTTAATAAACCTCCTTTTTAGTCATTAATACATGGTCAGTGGTTGTACAACTTTTGTCCCCACCTAGAGTTCCCATGAAATACCAACCTGAAAAAAGCGGAACTTGAATCCCAGGATGTGACAGAGAGTCTTGCGTTCCGTCACGTACTCCTTGAACAGCGGGACGTAAAAGTTCTCTAGGTGAGGCCGGCACTCGAACGATTCCAGCAAAACGTCCAACACTCGGTTAGGATCCAAGTCAAAGCAACCTGTAACAGTCAAATAGTCCATCAGTACAGAACTCTGTCAATATATATATATGGATTATATTATACAAATATTGACTGGGGTTGAGGGCAACATTGATTATATTAGCCCCCGAGGGACGAAATATTGCCCGACGCGAAGCGGAGGGCAATACTTTCGTCCCAAGGGGGCTAATATAATCAATGTTGCCCGAAAACACAGTCAACATTTGTTTTGTTATATGAAGAAACAAACCAAAATTTAAGAAATTAATTGAAAACAGATCGCCGTAATTTTCTCAGCTCAACAAAGAATTCACGAATTCAATTTTGTGCAAAGTTCATTTCCAAAATATCGTCAGCATCAAACGGTCACTTGTGATATTCCGCCGACCGTAAGAATTATCAGACAGGTGTTCTACCTGATTTTACTTCACAGTAATTCGCAAATCCTTATATCCGTTATGATAGCAAACCGTTGCATTGCGCGTTCGTTGTTTACTTGCCTTGACTGACTGTCTATTATGACGTCACATTGTTTTGGAGTCGCGAAGAATTATTTACGTCACCGTTTACGAATCAACAAATCAGAGGCGATTATTTGAAATAGAGGGAATGTTCTCTAGATATTATTCCTAGCCGGTCAATATCTAAAAAATATTGACCGGTCAATATTTTTCGGACGAGCTGATATTACAATTATTGACTATTCGTCTATATAGAGTTATATAGTGAGAATATACTACTGAATATAACAAATGTATATATTTCACTGAGATAACCCTAACCTTTACCCGGCTACTACAGAATGCTGGAAAGAACTTAAAGAATAGACCAACAAGTAAAATGAAATAATTATTTCATTGAACATTCAAACGGATAGAATACCATATATTCGGTATTTTTCCATGTCACAAAATTTGTGAAAATGTGTAGCATTCTTAATTTGCGTCAGTCATTTTTTGCAATTTTAATTGTCTTATAGAAAATGATACAGGATATAATTTCTGCGTATTTAATATTTTGCGATTTCAAAGAGGTCGTGATAATTAGATCATCGTGAAAATTACTGGATATACGGTAAATAAGATGATATGATACATGTACTTGTGTACATTTTTAGTCCTGTGTGTATGTAACAAACATGGAATATTTATATCATATACCAATCAGAGACTTGAGATTTTCCACACTCTGATCCACTGTAATTTTCTCTGTAATTTCCTGATTCAGCTCTGCTATTAATTTAGCATATCCTTCACTCTCTTCTCTCAACAAATTAAATTTCTTCTGCTTGTAACTGGAAAACAAATAAATCTACTTAAGGATTGCATCACTCATAAAAAATTATGATAATTATCTTTGTTAAAATCTGTGAATACTGTATACAGGGAATTATTCATTCCCGTTTTATTTTCGCCCTTTCACCCTTGTTGTTCGCAAGCGGATTTAAGACTGGGCGTATTCCAATGTCTTAAATTATCTCTCTTTAAACACAAATCAGTCTGAATGAATTCAAAACGGGACAAAACCACCTGCAAGGGGAGAATAGCGAAAATAACACAGGGCGAAAATAACCTTGCAAACGGAATACCATTGACATCAATTCATTCAAGAGATTGCATGGCTGTGTCAACAGGGTCAATTTTCTTCTCTATTAACTACTCTCATCAAACCATAGTTAATATATATGTTATGATGTGCTTACTGAGCTAAAATGTCAGAATGGTTGCGATTACTTTATCTTTCCATAAATATTAGATCTTGTAGCTACTCACTAGAGCTTTGTCTTTGTTTTGACATATTTCTGGTTGAACTGACTCTTTGATGCCAGCAAACCAAGGCTTTCTAGAGTTTCCAAATCCAGTCTCTCTTTCAGTAGTGATGATGCCACAAATTTCTGAAATAGATCAAAGATCAACTCTTGAGACAGTTTAACCATCATAAGAAGCAAGAATTTACTCCCTAATCTTGATTTCATTACCAACTTACCTCACATCCAGAAACAAGGGAGATGAATTTGTCCCTTTGATTTGTATCCTCTAAAACAGACAGCTCAATATCTGGATAAAATAAACACAATTTCTAGGTGATTAGCAATATTCAGTAACATTGCAGACAATTTTGTCCTTAAGAAAATGTAGAATGATTTTCAACTACTTGTAAGTTTATTATCTGGCTCCATACCTAGAATGGAAAACACGTCTGCAATGGCCACTGGTAGTTCTTTCACATTTTCCTAAAAGAGAGCATGACATTTAGAAAATAACCCATAGTTTTGGCCTTATGTAAGTGAATCAGTTGTTGTCTCATTGCTATGTTACATGTACAATCCAATAAATATGATCGCATACAATTATGATACAATGGATACACAATACTTTAAACTACTAACTAAATGCAATATATTATCCCTGTAAAATGGCAATTAGCATTCCCCTTTTTTTATTTATGATTTTAAAATCATCACTTTACTGACAATTGTCGACTACATAATATTATTACAAAAGGTTGCTCACTATGGCAGAATGCAAGATCTCAGTACTAGTATAAGATAAATAAAGATTTCACAGTACCCTTATTGAATATTCTCTCCAACCCTAAATATTGCAAAATAACTTCACTCACGCATAGATCCTCCAGAACGTTGATTGCAGACTCGACCTTCATCTGGCCATTTACAACTCTCCATGACAACTCAAACAGGGCATTCTTCATCACTTTGGATTCCCTGCCCAGGAAATTCTTCTCCTTTATCACACTCCATTGTTTGATACTGAAAAAAAAAAATGTTTTCATTTAATAAGCAAGTGTACTACAGGATTCATTCATTAATAATGTTTATGTCTAAAATATTGCCTGTATATTCTTAAACCTCTTCAAGGGGTTTATAAATAAGCTCCAAACATACTCAATGAGTTTAACTTACTTTTAGTCAACTCTTCTAATACTTCTACTAAAAGATGAAAGATTAATTTCCTATCTAACTAAAGCAAATTCAAATGACACAAGTGAAATATTTTAGCAGGGACATTAAATAATAAAATATAAGGCACTGTTACCTCGTTAACACAATTCTCTATAATATTGGGTTATCTGTATCATAAGAGAGGCGAATGAAACATTGAGTCCTCTGATGATTAATATCCTACCCCTACAAAACCTAGTGAATTTTTTACACCATGCCTGCATGTGAAACAGTCTAACAATAATCATGCGACGTTGACAAACTTTATCCAAGATATCAAATGCTGCATAAGTAGGCCTACCCCTATATTTCTAACCAAAAGAAAGTTAATTTTCACTCATTTTAACCTTTAATCCCTTGTGCAGAAAAATTCCATCATCTTAACCTGACCAAGGCAAGTACTCTGACAAGTGTAGTATACATAAATAAAAACAAATTACGCGCCAATATAATATGTTTATAATGATTGACCTCATGTACCATTCCATGGTGTGAGCGAAATAAACTGAATTGAATTGAATTGCAAAAGAGCAGTACCGCAGTTACCGTGAAGGGGTTAATTTTAGCATGCAGGGTTCATGCCAGAGCACTTGCCCATGTGATAAAGAAGATGAGCTTTACTTTTCTTTTTTTGGTATAATCTACAAAATATTGGCCAGTGCTCAGCTCAACCTGGTAAAATGCATCATGTGGTCAAAGCTGGATCAATTAACCCCGCATCTATTTTCACGAACGAAAAATTTATCTTTGAGTCGAATGCCATTCAGTTTAAAATCAATCAAATCCAGTTGGAAAGTGTCACCAAACCAAGACGATCGGCACTGTTGAGCACCAGCACATGAAACAAAACATTACTTTTTATAAACCGGAACTGTGATAATTTCCAATGAAATCAAGTGAAACCTATCACGGCTACGAATAGTAAACTCATTCGCTAAATGTTAAATTGCAGAAATTAATTACAATTCTGCTTTCCCTGCTTTTTCCCATAGCTTCACGCCGTCGGTTCCTCTGCTCATCGCCGCCATTTCTCCTTCGCCGAATTGACGTCATAAACTCTCTAAATCATTAGGAAATTTATTTTTGCACATATTCTCATATTTTGTCAATAAACTAGAGAATAAAAAGATAGGGCCTAAATTGTAGCAGTGAATTTTAAATATATAAACTTTTCTCGCTTAGATCAAGGAGATGCAAACTTTAGTTTTGCATTGAGATTATAAAAAATGGCTGCGCCCATGGTTGTTTTCCTAGCATGAAATGATGAATGATGAAACGTAAGACGTAACCTGTGAAATCTAACTGTTGGCTTAACGAGAAACCATGTCAGCTCAATCAACAGTATCCAAATTATCCAAGTCAGATCGTAAACTTCAGAAAAAGATCGCCAAATCACAGAGAACGTTATTAAAACACGAGGGAATCGAAACGTCAGAAAAGACAACCAAGGTATGAATCACAATTGGAGGTTTTGTACAAAAAAAAAAACATTAACAAAAAACAAAAAAACACACAAAAAAAACTGAACTTACCTATAAATTTTAAACACCTTACGGACACACATTTAAGTAAAAAATAGATGTGCAATCTTACTTAGCTTTCTTTATTTCAGATTTTATGTGTGAACAATGCAGGGCTGGATGTTGGAGTGTCCTATGATGAGGTCCATGAGGTGTTTAATCCTTTTGGGAAAGTGGACGAAATAATCATGCTTCCTATGAAACCTTATGCTTTTGTCTGTTACCAAGACTTAGATTCAGCAGAGAGAGCCATGAATCAACTCAATGGTACGAGTCTCCCAGAGACCTCCAGCAGGAAGCAAAGTGCCACACTCTACATCTTCTTTGTCTCTAAAGGTATCAATATCTCCTTTACATTTAAAAATGATGTGTGACTGATTTTTAATTTATGAGAAATATTGTATTTGCTTATGTAAATTGTAAAGGCAAATAACCATTTCTTGTTCTTTTCTCACTTGAGAATTGAGATACAAATGTATTGAATCTACCTTATTTTTTGGTCAATGAAAGAAATACAGAATTCTGAACCCTCTCTCATGGAATTGTTTCTGTAGTTCCAGTGGGACTCTCTCCATCACCCGACCTTCCCCCGGGGCTGGTCGTCCTGACAGACTTTGTGACAGAGGAGGAGGAGAGGGGGTTCCTGTCTGCTGTGGACTGGGGATCCTCTCCAGGGGGTGAGTATCACTATATGCTAGACACCAGAATATCACCCAATATAATGCTACACACCAGAATATTAAAAACTGTTCTGAAAGCATACTTGGTTTATATAGATATCTTTGTCATACTGTTGATTCCTTATAAATTTAATGGGAGCTATAAATTTAATGGGAGCATATCATTTTGTGATTTTGCTGTTTTTGAATCAAATTGCTAAAATAAAAATTTGTGAGTGCCAAAAATTATTTTGTTGTAATTTCATATAGTTTTACACTGTCTGAAAAAAGCAGAATTAATCAAGACATCTTCAAGAGTGTGTTTAAATTCTCACCATCTGCAATGAATAGTTGCTGAGAAAAATGCTACAGAAATATGTTACAGACACACAAGGGTAAAACAGTATACCCCCTCTCTTTGGAGGGGGGATATAAAAATTGTCAAAGGATGCTCTTCATTATCTTATGCAGAGAGTACCTCCTCACATTTTGTCAGGAATTTATATTATTATTCACTTCTATACATGTTTGTTTGCAGAAAGAAGGGAGTTAAAACACAGACAGGTCAAGCATTTTGGTTTTGAGTTTAAGTATGGAATCAATGATGTAGATGCAGATGACCCTCTTCCCCAGGGAATTCCTCCGGTCTGCTCTAACTTCCTCCAGAGGGCACTGGCTACAGGTCATGTAACCCACTACCCTGATCAGCTGACAGTCAACCAATACCAGCCAGGTCAAGGTAGGAAGTGTTTATATGTGTGTAAATATATAGTCTCTGGTCTTTCATTAGAAAGTGATCAAGATGGAGTCAATACATGGAAGTATGAAAAATCCTGAGAAGTGGAAAATATTTCCTCAATATTTTCTCATCACTTAGTCAAATAAAACAGACAATTTCTCACTATACTGCTAGTAGTTTTAAATTTATTTAAAATTTCTACCATCCAAGTACATGATGATAAATTTTAAGTTGGTTAAGTTTAAACATTATACATAAAATGCAAATAGCTAAAGGATCTGCAGCTGAACTTTTATTGACTGAATTTGATTGTAAGATATTTTGTTGTAGGTATTCCCTCTCATATTGACACTGGTCCTGCTTTTGAAGATGGTATCATGTCTCTAAGCTTAGGATCTCAGGTATCACATATTTACTGTGAAAAATCAAGCTACACTTATTAACTTAGGAAGTGTTTTAATTACCAGTAGTATCCATCTGCTCAGCACTCACTCGGTTAATGAACAATATGAATAATCCACTTAAGGAAGGAGTCTTTTCTGGTTTTCGACTTGTCAAACGTAAATTTGATTAATTGTTCATTAAATCAAGATGAAAGGAAATTAAAATAGTATATTTTTCTTTCTTTTTTACTATCATACAACTTGGCATAGAAAAATGTAATCAATGTTTAGAATGGAACAAGGACTATATTTTTGGCGTAACATTGGCGTAGGAAAATATCACATGTTGCGCAATTCAGAATTGCTGCAGATTATATATATATAATGAGTCTGTTTTAGCATTTTAAAAACAATAACAATAATGTTGGATTTTTTTTTTACTAATGTGAATTAATAATATGATACTTGGGTTTCAGAATATGTTTTTAAAATATGATTTGCCTATCAAATAACATTTTTATAAGCTTTTCAAAGCGCCCATTCTATACATTGATTTTTGTGAAAAAATCACTAAAATCAGTTTTTCTCTCTTATGAAATGGTCAATAAATTAGCTTTTCTGTCAATTTATATCTTTATATAAAGTCTTCATAATACATAAAAATTAGAAATAATTTATTATTGGAAGCATAAAAAAATAATCAAAATTTCTTCAAAATTTAAGAAAATTAGAGGAAATGCGGGCTAAGCAATATCAATTTTAGTATAAATATTTATTCCAATTTAGTAGTATAAGCTGATAGACACTCTTATGGACTATGATTTCATTGAAGATTTGAATCTTCAAATCTTAAACAAATGTCTACAGAACTATAAAGAGCTACACTTATTTTTATCATTCTTTACGTTGAGGAAAAAGGTAGTGACCTTGACCTGACCTTATCCGAAAACAAAAAGGTCAAATTTAATTAAACTGATAGAATCATTAAGTAATATGATCCGTTTTACTGTGTCAAAATTTCATGCATTTCTTATTATAAGAAGTATGTTTGATAATGAAAAGACTCCTTCCTTAAATTCCATAATTGGATTGTGACAGGTTTTGATGGACTTCCATCACCCTGACGGCAGACAGTTGTCAGTTCTACTTCCTCCCAGAAGCCTGCTCATCATGACCGGGGAATCCCGCTATGTCTGGTCACATGGCATCACCCCGAGGAAGTCTGACATTGTCCCATCTGCGGAGGGTAACCTTAATGTGGTTCCTCGGGGCGTGAGGACATCCTTCACCTTCAGAAAGATCATCCTCCCCGCCGAGAGAAAGAGGAGGGAGGCACAGCAAGGGTCAGTGACTTACTTCTATGAGGGTAACATCACTGAACTTTAGAAAGAGTTAGCAAATGCAATATCTCATACCGGTAGTTACCAGGCACCCTGAACTAATTCCTGTGTGAATATCTACACAAGTACAATCTAATAAACTTTATATTATAGATTGTAATCAATCTTAATCACAAAATTTAGTGCCGGTACATGTATCAATAATTGAAAAGAAAGATGGGGGGGGGGGTCAATTTTCCTTAATGCTATTGATCTACATGTCAATCAGATATTTTGTTTGGTCAAATTTGTTCTAGTTTTTTAACCTTTGACTTCTTACAGGTCTGAAAACAGACCCACAATTCCTGTGTCCTCATCAGAGGCAGAGAAGCTGGAGACTCATCATGTTCACCAGGTAAGTTATAATATTCAACTGTAACTTTATATTAGAGGCAGTAGATGATAGGTGTATATATATGTATATCATACTGTGGACTCACCAGGTCCAACAGGGAGGTTTTAATGTTGTAAGTTATAGCTGTGACTTCATAGGAAAGACAGTAGATGATAGGGATCAACCTTCCATAATTTCATAGATACCATACTTCCACCTACTTGGCAACAAATTATCTTACTTATAAACTATGTTATAAAGTATCAGTTATTCTGAATGTACTTAGAAGGTACAAAAATTGAACTATGATGTAAATACATGTACTATAGCAAATCCGGTGTACATACAAAAGTATATTCTGTGTATGTGTACCATAGGTGTATGATGAGTTAGGGGATATAAATGCTGTATGATTTCCTTGAACATTTATATACATGTATATTCTGTTAACCTCTAGGTATATATACTGTTTTGTTTCTTGTAGGTATATGAGGAGATAGCCTCCCACTTCAGTGGCACCAGACACTCTCCCTGGCCCAGAATCAGCGAGTTCCTACTCAAACAGCCCCCCGGGTCATTGATGGCTGATATTGGGTGTGGGAACGGGAAATACCTTGGGATTAACAAATCTCTCTACCAGGTAGTATACACATTGAATTATTCTCCAAATAATCAACACTTACATAAGTCTTTGTACGAGACTGTATGCATATTACATAAATTGTTTTCATCATCAACACTTACACATTTCTACCAGGTAGGTTTTTATGTAAATATACACATTTCATTATCTCTACATTATCATTGCTTACACAAATATCTGTAGCAGTTAGTAAACACATTTGATATACTGGTATGTGGTCTTGCCACTGATGTATTGTCTTATATCTATCTCTCAGCTGACTTTGTTAATTATATCCCTGTCCTTACAGATAGGGTCCGACAGAAGCTTCAAACTGACAGAGATCTGTAGGGAGCGCGGATTCCAGGCATTTGTAGCCGACGTTCTCTCTGTTCCTTTACGATCGGAATCTTTTGATGTCTGCATCTGTATCGCTGTCATTCATCACCTGTCCACAGAGGTATGTCAATTCATCACCTGTCCACAGAGGTATGTCAATGATATAGTGAATATAAGAGAGTCCGTATATTATCATCACAGGGGTTCTTGTATTATGACAAAATTGGTACTTGGTTCGACTTACACTTTACTGAGTATGTCACTGATATAGTATAGGTAAAAGAGAGAGAATGTCAAATGTCTAAACTATCATCAGATGAAATTCTTGTACAAATTGGTACTTATCTTCTACTAATGATAATTAACTTTGATACTTTTCATTGATATCTTGATATAACTCAACAGTTAAATTTATTTGTTGCTTTATTTTCAGGAGAGGCGAATCCATGCAATATCTGAGCTGGTCCGCGTCCTTCGACCCGGGGGTCAGGCTCTTGTTTATGTGTGGGCGATGGAACAGGAAATAAACAAAGTCAAATCAAAGTACCTCAAGGAGAAAGAGTTTGATGGGTTACCAAGTGTCAGAGATGACTCCAACAGCCACGGAAATGGCTGTAAACAGACTGGTGAAGACTCAAAACAACAACACATTAGTGATGATAGCGGTGATGTTTCTAGCAATTCAAAACACCAAGAATGTGATGTAGTCAAAAGTGATAACTCTTGTCAATGGACAGAGAGACAGACCACAGAAATATGTGATGAAAATAGTCATGGAATACAACAGAACAGTGATAGTAAAATAAAAACACAGGCACACTTTGGTGACAACAAACAACTGGATTCCTCGAATCTGCCTAATAAGTCTTCAGAACAATATGGTAAACAACCTAAGGAACTAGTGGTCCACAAGAACCGAACCAACTTCCAGCAGCAGGACCTGTTAGTCCCGTGGCAGCTGAAGGGTGGAGCTAGGAGTGAGGCTGGGGGAGGGGAGCAGGTGTTTCATCGGTTCTACCACGTGTTTCAGCACGGTGAGCTTGAGAGGCTGTGTGGTCATGTTACTGGCTGTCAGGTTGTCAACGGTTACTATGACCAGGGAAATTGGGCAGTTATACTCCAGAAAATGTAGTGATAGCAGACATATTAAATGATAAAAACTTTGTTGTCTTTTCTTATTTATTTGTAGATATGGTACAAAATGAATCCACTATTACCTATTTAAATTAAACGATGATGACTATCTTAGACTCCAAGCATGAAATTTCACAGTTTCATCACTTGGGTAAAATTCAGTAGCTGCAAATCATATTGGCAAGTTTTTTAATAGATACAGAATGTATCAGGTGTTATGATCATGCTAGAACATGTACAAGTGACATTAAGGTCAACCTAAAAATCATGGTCCAAGAAGAAGTTTCATTCGCAGCACAGTTAAGGCTGTCAATAAACTCCGTTCAGACAAAAAGTACGGGAAATGTGCATTATGACATCACTGTATATTACAAACCTCGAAAGTACTTATTAATCTATTTCTTAGCAAAATAAACTTATACTAATCTTTTAATTGAAAACAACAAATGCTATTACTTACAATTTTGATGTCCGTTATATCGTACACACTGAAAAATAAGCGAGAAGTCGTTTTCGCTGTACTACAAAATATGACGTCACATGCTTCAAAATGACGCGTTAAGTTAAGTCATTGAAGGCTATCATGCAGTTTTATAGCAAAGAAAAATAAATGTCATAAATTAACGGAAAATTATAAATGAATATTTCGTTTAACAATATTATTTATAGAATGCTACCTATATAGTCTTATTTTCATATTGTTAAAAGTATGCATCGTATAAAGAGGCAACCTCGGTTTTGTATAAAATATCGTATATCTTAAAGCTGAGTACCTAAATAAATCACTTAATTGCAAGGGCATACACTTACCTGATCCTGACAAACTTTTACATGTGAATTTGAAATATGCTATGTAACTTAAAAACTTCTACGATCTTTGTAAAATCCTACAAATTAATTATTTTTTTAATGAAATTAACCCTGTGACCTTCAAAATTATTCGACATATGCAATATAAATTACGGTTTCTACTAAAAAAATAATCTTATCTTAAAAAGTTTGCACCGTTTTTCGAAATCTACGATATAACATCAAGTTATTTTATAATTCAGTTGTGAATTTTGACATGATTATGCCCTTGCAATATTGAATTTTTTAAATGACCTCAAAACCACAAATACATCTGCTTGTACCATGCGACTGCCATATCACGTGACCACTATGAACATAAAATATTGTACTGTTATATATATATTTGAGAAATATATTGCATTTGAGTGACTGTTATTGATTTTGAAAAGAACATGCCAGATGAACTAAAGTATACGTGTTTTCATCACAAAAATTTGCCGATATTTTTATTGGCCGCCTTAACTGTACTGCGTTTTCAATTACATTTGTATTTTGAGTTTTCCAACTGTCCCAACCATTGCTTTTCTATGAAGTTAAAAACATAATCAGGTCACTTGCAAATGGATGAATTACTGCAGCAGTGGTCCTCAATCTAAAGCAACTCTCAATAGATATCCAGTCTTGTTTTATACCTAGATGCATTACGATCATAGTCTATCGTGCAGTAATACATGTTCCCCACAGTTCTATCACATTTGAAATTTAATATTAACATCAATTTATAAGAACCCAGTTCTCTCTTGAGATGAGATGATGATGATGAGGATGATGATCTCTGACACGGTAGTGTCTTTCTTTGTTGTTCAATGGTGCTTTGTGCTCTTGTTGTAATCCTGACAAAATTCATAACATGCAACAAGTATTCTTGGACATTATTTATTCATTTATCATGCTGTCTAAGCATCATTGTATAAAAATTCATAGATAGAAATATATAAACATAAAAATTCACTAACATTTTTAATCTCAAAATATAAGTTTCAAAACCTAGGAACAACAAACATGTAGACTTTACACCAACAAAATCTGATGCAGAGGTTACTACTGATTTGCATTGTAATGGCTGTAAGTAGATGACATATTCATGTACTGATAGAGCAAGCTTTCAGTCGCAGTTGACTGCACAGGATTGAGGTGAGTAGCATTTGACTGTTTTCTATGTTCCACCACATCAGACCCAGACTGTAGTGCACTGAAGCTAGAAGATGATAGAGAGGGTGGGTAATTTTTATACAGACTCGTTCCTCCCTGGCTCTCTGTTGGGACACTGGGAGCATTCGGTGGACACACACTGGGCTGGGATAGGGGGTTGATTGGTCCGTGCGAGGACACTATATTTGTCTCCAGTGGAGTGTCTTTAGATGAATTCACTGAGTCACTGTTTTCAAGAACCGATCCATGTGAAGCCATAGAGGTAAGTGCTAATGCTGCATGTGCTCTAGAGTCAGTGCTTGTTACCAGTGAAAGCTGTGATACTGCCTGGACATTATTTGTTGTGCTTTCTTGTGTGGTAGCCGTATGGTTTGGGGCTTTTTGTCGCTTTTTTAGTTGAGGTTGCAGCTCCCCACTCAAAACTTGAACAAAGTGGTTTGTTTGCCTGGGTGTATCATTCAAAGTAAAGGACTTCCAGTCTTTGGGGTTCGCTTTGTGCACCATAATCAGGTGGCGGCGTATTATGGATGCATCATTGAAATTCTTGAAGCAAATATTACAGGTGAATGGTTTGTCCCCAGAGTGGACACGTTCATGTCGCAGGAGGGCCTGTCTCTGGGTGAAGCCCTTCCCACACACCTTACAAAGGTGATCCTTGGTCTCCTTGTGGATCTTCAGGTGTGTGCAAAGGGCAGAGGGCTGCTTGAATTGCTTACCACATATTTCACACTTGAAATTTTTATGCTCATCATGCATGTATTTGTGTTCTCGTAGGGATTTTTCATACGGGAAAGAAACTCCACAAACCTCACACACAAAAGGACGCAATCCCATATGTACGTTGGCATGTGTAGTATAAGATTGCTTTTGAGTGAAGCTTTTCCCACACGTAGGACAAATGAAAGACTTTTTAATTCCCATGTGCTCTGATTTGATATGGTATTGCAGCACATATTTAGTGCTGAATTTTTTCCCACATGTTTCACATTCATGTAATGGTTTCACAAAGTCTTCTTGGTGTATCTTTTGATGTTCTTTAAAAGATCTTTCACTCTTGTACAGTTTTCCACATTTTTCACATCTGATACTGATATTATGATGCTTTAAATGCCTTTTCAAATCTCTAAACAAAGAAAAATATGTGTCACAACATTTACACTTCAGGTTTCTCACTGAGTGCATTCTAGCATAGTGCTCAATGGCATTTTGCTTTAATTTTCCTACAAATGCACAGTCTTTAATTTGGCACGGAATGTTTTGGGCTTTAGTATCAGTGTCCCTCAACCACTGTTTTTCCACTTTCTTGTATAACAGATTGTCATTTTTTGTCACATCCATTTCATTTAGACTATCGTATTCCTTGAACTCATTGATTCCATCTCCCTGCACATTAATATGGCCTTGTCTTAAATCACGAATCTTTTCTTCTATCTCGGATTGATTTACATGTTCAGACTCAGTTTGTGTTTGTTTTTTAACAATTTCAGAATCAACTTCTTGTTCTTCTTTCTTTCCTCTTTTACAGATTTTTGTAACCTTTGCTGACAATTTGTTATGGCTATTGTTAGAAGCATAAAATTGTTCTTTAATGGCTTCTCTTTTCTTTGGTCTTTTTTCAGTGACTGCTGATTTTTCACTAGAATTGCCAGATGCATTTTTCACCACTCTTTTCCTCCCAACCCTTTTTAAAGAAGTTCTTAATTTTTTCCTCCCTCCTTCAATGGATTTTGTAGAATTCACACTTTTTTCATTCTTTTCAGTCATTTCAACTGTAATGCTCTGGTCTTTTACTTCCTTCTCACTTAGATAGTCTGTTAGTGAGTCTGTGCTTTTCACTCTTTCACTGTCGTGGTATTGGTATCCCCCTATATCATCGGCATTGATTGACAGCACTACAGGCTCTGGTACTTTTCTACTCGTCTTGCGACGTTTTCTTGCGTGTTCTGTATCTTCGTTTACACCGACATCTTCATCACTTCTACTTTCACTTTCACCTGCTGAATTCAGAGCCGAATTCAGAAAATCTATGGCACCAGCGGTCTTCAACGGAATCACTTCTTCTAACTTTAAGTTCTCTATACAGATGCTAAATTCGTTATCCAGAAGTCTTGCTAAAGCCACATAAGCGCTACACACAGATTGAATATTCCCAACAAGTTCCCAGACGCTTCCAGTCTGTATGAGCATTAGGCCAGTCCTAGACACCAGTTCCTGTACTGTAGCACTCTCACTCAGGCACTCGTCTGTGTTTTGACAAAGTATGTCTTGCAAATCTTGTGTTAATTTTGCGGTAACGCTTGTAAATAACTTCATGTTATTCTTTATTTCATCCAAAGTCAGTTAAAGTGCCCCAAAACCAGTTTTCGTTGTCACAAGCGATTTTTGAAAACAAAATTCTCCATCTTTAATTTTTTAAGGGGATTAAATTTAATATCTAGGTATGACTGACTTATGAACTAAGATATTACGATGTATTAATCCCATTTACTGTACTAAAATAAAGAATTTATAAGCCAAATTTGATCAAAACCAGATGTCACAAACGAGAGTGGTCGTATTTAGGTACAAAAAAATAATCTAAAAGCACCAATATAGGAAGCAAAGTGATGAATATTATAATGCTCAGGGGATAGACTTTACATTTTTTGTCTATAATTTTCTCCCTGTTGGCCGAAGAAAAAAATACAATCCAAAATTTGAGTGTCCCATTTAATGCTGTGAATTACGTTACGATTTTCTTGCATCAATAATGAAATTGTAATAGGCGTTTACCGTGAGGTTAAATGGATAAAACTGATCACAAAGTTACAAAGATATGAAAAAAATTATGACTCACTAACAAAAGATACCATTTTTGAAAAAAGAATAACAAATTTCGAAAAATTTCCATATTTACATTAAATTGTGAATTACGTTACGCAATCTTGCAAACAGTTCCTGAATGCTACAAACTTCAACTATCCAGACTGATGTACACACCGATGCCTATCATTGTTACTACATACAAAATGCTTCTAACTGCCACAGTTTTATTTCGTATTCTGATTAAAAGTCAAGACTGTGAACAACGTTACAGTGAATTACGTTATGACCGATATACTTTATATTGTAAAATAATCCTAAAGGGGGGCAAAATCACCATGAATCTTTATTCATTGACACCGCTTAACATACACGCACTTGTAGAAAGAAAGTTTACATGCGGTAACCATTTTGACTACTACAGTTGTGTACGTAATCATCGGAAGTGTGATTATGCTTATTTGTGACTGAAGAAAACTTTTTGGTTTTTAATGATGTTATTGGAATTTTATATTGAGAATGAAGAATAAAGGTTAAACTTTGATATCATAAATATGAAACATTGATTCGTTTGGTGTTTAAATGAGGTATAAGTCTATATTAGAGTGTAACGTAATTTACAACAGTGTAACGTAATTCACGAACAAACATAACTACTGTTTTAATTTAATATAATGACTAGAATGAAATATGCAAAGCTTTAAAAGAAATCCTGGGAACAAAAAAGACCAAAGGTTAGAGAAAACTATCGCAAAAAAGAGGTTATTATGCTGTTATTTCACGGGGTGGGGGAGGGGGGGGGGGGTTGTGAGTTGTAATAGCCGTGCAGATCATGTTTCTGGGACGCAAGTTTCAAAAACGTCAATTTGGTACCATGTGGCTTGCAAAGAGTGGGTAACTTGTTGTATGAGCTCTGTTCCTTGGCAAGGCAGTGAGGGTAACACCCCTACCAACAGTTTTACAGAAAGCAAGCACTGGAACATATAATTATATTGTTGGTGATTAGGTGAACGCAAGTATCAAGTAGATGCGTGCATGTTGCCACCATGTACGAAGGTTTATAGTACACTGTATGTTGAAATAATTATCGAATAAGACCAGGGATATCATATCACATTTATGATAGGTGGGGAAAAGTCCTTTAAATGCCCGAACAGACAGACAAAACTTGGATTCCTAGTACAGAGAAATAGTGATATTCTTTGCTCTTTGAACGATCCAGTATAGCAGGAAGAGACTAGAAATATGCTTAAATTTTCTGAAATATATGAAGAAAAGTTCAAAGTTTGTGTGATTAACTATTAAAATCCCTTCAATAAGTTAACTTTATTTACTTTTTATTTTTATTTCCATATTGACTCTTACAACTTCGTTTGTGAATTACGTTACGTTGCTTGTTTTATTCTACAGACTTATTTTGAAATATAATTCATTGCCCATTCCCATCAAATTTATATGGACACAAGAAAATATTGCTTTATTATCTGTAAGTAAGTAGTTATTATGTTCTTTAAGAACATGCAGCTTTTGAATTCCCCTGATATTTAACAAGATATGTGAAAAATGCCATAATCTGATTTGAAACAATCATAACACTTTGGAGATATATTTTATCATTTGCATAGGTATTGCAATATATTTTTTTTATTTCCCATAGTTTCATTTGTAAAAATACTGCTGTTTAATCATAAAAAAACGTATTGATTTGCACTTTAAAGAATTAATGTGAATTACGTTACAAAGAAGACCAAAAAAAAAATGTCTCAAAAAAATATTTCCTCTGAGTTTCAACATAACAAAAACTTAAAAATCTCTTCGTAAAAGGTATACAAATGAAAGCAGATGCATAATTCTCTGTTGAATTTAGTATGTAAGTTTTAAAAAAGAATAAATAAAATAAGTTTCTTATAAGACAACATTTTTTTACTTTTTACCTTACAGATACTATGTGGTAAATGGACTATTTTAGAATTGATAGTCAATTTTCCATTGAACTATGGTTTTTAATTGGATAGTTACTCTATCTGCATCAAGTATTATTACTTAAAACACTATTTTGAATGCTACAATAAAAATTTATTTTACATTTTGTATAGTATTCCATGAAGTTACGTAATTCACTTCTAAAATTACACTGGATTTGTTAAATATGTCTGAAAAATATAATATCTGATTTTCCAGAGCTCATATATGTGTTTTCTGGTCATTCAGATATTGCTCTATCCAAATTTATACATTTCTTGCGATATCTGTTCTGAGCCGTTTTTTGAAAATTTTTGGGGCACTTTAACTGACTTTGGATGATTTACAAAATAGTTTACGCCGGAAGTGCAGACGTTATGCAGTAAGCCGTCCAAATTCTTTTCGTGTTGTTATAAGATTGCTGATGATCCACCATAAAACTTTAAAGGATACTTTTCGGCATAACCAATCAACTAATTTTACATAGCTCTTGGTATCTTTATACAAAAAGTGCACCAACTATACCACACTGACAGGCGGATCCAGTCCAAACGAAAAGGGTAGTTTTTAAATTCGAACTTTGGAGAGGGGTGGGGAAAGATCCAAAATATACATTGACGATAAAAAACCCATCTAACTTTCAAAGTTAGTTTCAAAATTAATTTTAAATAAAATCCCTCCAACTTCGTGAAAGAGGATGGGGGAATAAGGTAGAATAAGAGGAGATAGGAATAAGAAATGCCCATTTGGTTTTGTCGTGAAAAACAATTTCAAATTAATTTTTTCCCGACCAAATATACTAGATGATGTTATATTGCAAGTTTACAAAAGCACAATTTTAACTATATTCAGTTTTGAATATTTTAACAAACGACAATAAAAATAAATAAATTCTAAAGTATTGGTGGTATCGAACCCACAACCTAAAAACCCTAGCCCTATAATGTTATATATATATATATATATATATATATATATATATATATATATATATATATATATATATATATATATATATATATATATATATATATATATATATATATATCTCTGGCGCTCTAACCACTGAGCCATTTAAGTCACAACAAACATCAATGTTAAATGCTAAATCCAACTTCAACCACGAATTTACGGACTTGTATTATTTCTCTAAAACGTTCATTTGCTGGGATATAAAATAACATTTTTAAAGTATAGTGAGTCATCTCTCCACGTTTTTGTTGATTGAAATCGGTTTGATTTCCTGTAAACCTTATACAGATTATATGACAAAAATATGGAGCCCAGACCCACTCTATAAAAGAAAAGGCATTGAAGTTCTAAAAATGACACTATTTGGAGGTTTTGACACGCAACGCCAGTTTAAATTAACCTATTATAAATATTTAACATATTTAAAGGTTATAAATCGATGTTATGGTAAATATACATTGTTTTCAATAATTTAGAAAGAAATGATGATATTTGTTCATATTTTAATTTTATAGTATCTTATCTATCCCAATATAGGCAGTTTACACGCCTTATTCACCCATCTTCTTTCAAAAAATAAAAAAATTGTATGGGAGGGGGGGTGAATACCTATTACTTGCTTCGTCCCAGTTCAGAACCAAAAGACTACGCAGTTGGTGTCCATGGCATAGGGCGAAGCAATTTTTTCTGTAGAACGAAACCGTATACAGTACTGATTTTCCTGCGTTCCACAGACAGAAGGCAATAAATTTCACAACATACATTCCCATTATCCAAGAAATGCTTCAAATCAAAATTGGTAACAATTGGCCTTGCAGTTTTAAGAAAAAGTTAAAAATGTAAAACTTTTAACGGACACATCTTGCATAATCATTTGTTGAATTACATACTTACTTATTTACTTATCATCTCCGCACCCCGGAGGACGCACCAGACCGCCATTATGAATCGTAGAACACACACACATTATAAATGTTTTCGGTCGTAAATTTATATATTTACATTTCCATCAGTGCCACTACAGTGTTTCATATACTTTTTTTTTCTTTACTTTGCCCATATGTCCCTTTTAAATACGCATGTGTGTATGTGTAACAATTTCACCTGATTACTTAATAAATGTCTGATTAATGATAATTAGTATTTCAATAATAATCTGAACTTTTCAGACTAAATTGAAAGTATGTACAATTTAAACAAAAATTTGAAAATGCAAACGGGGGGAGGGCTGGATCCGCCGTTCACTTATCTATGTATCAGAACCAGTAACCTATCAGAACAGCCGATTTTAACGTTTCATTTGAAGTGTAACACGAAATAAAACTAAGACAGTTTCCTCATTTAACTAATCTTACAAAACTGAGCCATTCAACGGGGTCGTTATTTTCTTACTTTGGTCATATATACCTGCCGTAGATCCATTTTTTGCGTGTGACAATTTTTTTAAAATGCAGAGTAAACATGCAACCTAGCTTTTTTTTTTTATTTGCGTAAGCAGAGACAAAAATAACATGTTAATTATTTATTCTCTGGCGTAAGTAATGTATTGTGATTTCAAGAAAGTTTTTAATAACAAACAATTCTTGATATCAGTAAATATTTTTCGCGACGTGAAAGTCATCGCGATAAAAACAAGAGGCCCATGGGCCACATCGCTCACCTGAACAGCAGTTCCTTGTAACATTACATTTCGTAGCATATGCTTTTTCTATTTTAAACATTGAACCCCTTTCTGGGGACCCAGTTATGGTCCGAGGTTTATGGTTGGCTTGAACAACATAAACAGTAACATAGGAATGAAAATGTGTAGCACTGCGGTAGGACCGCACGTACACAACCTGAAAAACTGAACGTAGCAGAGTTCCACTTCAAGAGAAATAACTCTCAGACTGTACAGAACATCAAGAATGATAACTCTTGGTTCCACTACATTAGAGTTTACACAATTTGAGGATCCTTGCATAATAATCTCACAAACTGTAGCATTATAGTTCTCGAGAAAAACTTTTTAAAAACATTTTCAATATATCTTTCTATGTTAAACTTTGAACCCCTCTTGGGGCCACAGTATTAGTCCAGGGCTAAAGTTTTAATTATTTTGAATCTACATTATTTAAGGATGCTTGCATAGTTATCTCACAAGCTGAAGCATTATAGTTCCCTAGAAAAAGATTTTTCAACATTTTCCCTCTATATTTCTATGCTAAACTTTGAACACCTCTTGGGGCCCCAGTATTAGATTGAGGTCACAGCTTTTATAATTTCGAATCTACACTATTTGAGGGTGCTTACGTAGTTATCTGACAAATTGATGCATTGTAGTTCTCGAAAAGAAGATTTTTAAACATTTTCCATATATACCGGTACTTCTACATTTAACTTTAAACCCATCTTGGGTCCCTAGTATTAGTCCAGGGGTCACTATTTTAAAACTGTCGAACCTTCATTATCCAAGGTTGTATGCATGATAGTAATCTCACAAATTGAGGCATTGTAGTTCTCGAGAAGAAGATATTTTAACGTTACCTTTATATTTCTATAATAAACTTTGACCCCATCTTGGGGCCCCAGTATTGGTCCGGGGGTCACGATTTTACCAATTAGGAATCTACATGAGCGAAGGCATAGAAATTCCACAAACTAAAACATTGTAGTTCTTGAGAAGAAAATTTTTAAACTTTTCCTTTATGTTTTTTAAAATGTTTAAATTTTGAACCCCTCTTGGTGTCCATCAATTGTCCGGGAGTTACAATTTTTTGAATCTACATTATTTAAGGATGTACATGTATGCATAGTAATATCCCAAACAGTTGCACTATAGTTCTTGAGAAGAAGATTTTAAAACATTTTCCTATATATGTTAAAATCTAAACCCCTACTGGAGCCCCACTTTTTATTCAGGGGTCACGATTTTTACAATCTTCACTATATATACAACCGTTTGTGTATGTATTGGCATTTTTGGTGAAGTGGTTTTTGAGAAGAAAATTTTTAAACATTTTTCATATGTAGTTCTATGTTAAACTTTGAACCCCGCCTGGGGCTGCTGTTTTGATTTGAGGGTCACGATTTCTACAATTTAGAATCTTCATTATACATACAAGCTTTTGTGTAAATATTGGCATTTCTGGTGCAGTGGTTCTTGAGAAGAAGATTTTTTAAACATTTTCCTAAGGTATATCTATGTTAAACTTTGAACCCCGCCTGGGGCCCCAGTTTTGGTCCGAGGGTCACGATTGTTACAATTTAGAATCTTCACTATATATACAAGCTTTTGTGTAAATATTGGCATTTCTGGTGCAGTGGTTCTTGAGAAGAAGATTTTTTAAACATTTTCCTAAGGTATATCTATGTTAAATTTGAACCCCGCCTGGGGCCCCAGTTTTGGTCCGAGGGTCACGATTTTTACAATTTAGAATCTTCACTATGTATACAAGCTTATGTGTAAATATTGGCATTTCTGGTGCAGTGGTTCTTGAGAAGAAGATTTTTAAAACATTTTCCTATGTATTTCTATGTTAAACTTTGAACCCCGCCTGGGGCCCCAGTTTTGGTCCGAGGGTCACGATTTTTACAATTTAGAATCTTCACTATATATACAAGTTTTTGTGTAAATATTGGCATTTCTGGTGCAGTGGTTCTTGAGAAGAAGATTTTTAAAACATTTTCCTATGTATTTCTATGTTAAACTTTGAACCCCGCCTGGGGCCCCAGTTTTGGTCCGAGGGTCACGATTTTTACAATTTAGAATCTTCACTATATATACAAGCTTTTGTGTAAATATTGGCATTTCTGGTGCAGTGGTTCTTGAGAAGAAGATTTTTAAAGACATGCACCCTATACTTACTGTTTCGCAATTATCTCCCTTTTGAAAAGGGCTGTGCCCTTTATTTTTACAATTTATAACCCCCTTTCCATAAGGATGCTTTGTACCAAATTTGGTTAAATTTGGCCCAGTGGTTTTTGAGAAGAAGTTGAAAATGTGAAAAGTTTACAGACGGACGGACAGACAGACAGACGGACGGACGGACGGACGGACGACGGACAACGGGTGATCAGAAAAGCTCACTTGAACCGAAAGGTGAGCTAAAAAAAAACCCTGCGAAATTGAATATTCGAGAAAAAATCACTGTATATATAAAATATGACCTTAGATTTCCTATTCCATTTATTCTTTTAGCTTACTTCTTAGGAATTTTAATCAAACACATCTGAAGATACATATTGGTGAGAGATATATAACAGTGTTTAGTTGTTCTGACATCTTCCATCTGATGACCTCAACCTCATTATTCCATATTTTGCTTTTAGTTTAGGTTTGATTACACTTGGCAAGATATATTTTTCAAACTTCCAAAAAGAAATTTATGAGTGAAAGCAAGAAGTCTCTGTCATAAACCAGTATTTTTTAGTTGATGAGATTAAGCTTGGCTCGGATATTTGAATGTATGCAATTATTTTGCAAACAACTGAATATTCCTTATGACATAATATGAAGCATGCACAGTAGTCTCTTTAAAATGGTGTGATTGAGTTTGAGATGTTTATTTTATAAACATTACAAAACTGTATTGTAATTACATATCTTTCAGAAATAAATAAATGGTAATTTACATGATTTCAATATGTACAAATTCATCTACCAACACATCAAGAAATCTTTTATAAATCATGTCAAGAAAAGTCATCAATGCTCAAGATAGCAGACATTTCTACAATCCTAACAAGAAATTCTGCATACAAACTATGTTGCATATAAATTCATCCATCTTTACAAACATGTATTCATTTACTCACAACTCTTATTCACAATTCACTACATTTTATGCTAAGGAAACATACTGAAGCAACATCCTACATAACAGATCTGGAAGTCTGTGTTCATTTTTCCTTCACACACAAAATACACTTGATGCAAGTCTTGTCTTGCACAAACAAATGAGATGATAATGACCAAGGTCTGAAATTGGTGGTTACTTTCAGTGTTGTTTAGCATTGCTGCGATCGTTTCATGTTTTCAAGCAACAGCAATCTCCCGGCCTCGTAGTCGTCTTCATCGACACTCACTAACAATTTAATCGACTCGTTACCAACAGCCTCCTTCAAGGAATCTACAGATTGTAGAAGAAAATCAGTGACTTGATTCAAGGAATAAATTTATTAGTAAAAATATTGATTGGATGAAGACAGTTTACATATAAAACATATAAACATAAAAAATTACTTTGGTGTAACTGTTTATATGCTTGTTCAATTGTTATGCTACTGATGTAATAATTCCCCAAAAGAAACACCAGGAATACACTGTCATAGAAAGCTTTGTAATTTATGCATATCTCACTGGGCAAACTATGAAAAAAAATTTTGAAGGTAGAACAATATTCTATGAAGGCTCTTTCAATGTGATTTACTGTGAAATCAATAGAATTCGTGGTGGCTCAATTTTTGATGTATTAATGGATAGCCCTCCCCCACGAATTTACATCATCAAAGAAAACAAAATTTGAAAGACTTAGTTTTCTTACTGAAACCGATGCATCCACGAAATTATGTCCACATGACTATATTCCACAAAAATTTGCCCCCACAAATTTAAATGAATCAACAGTATCTCTCACATTAAAATGATCGGAAAAAGGTGGTACCTTGAATTAGATTACTTGATATATAATGTACCCACCTGTAATAAATACCCCTTTGAGGGCCTCTAATAAAGATCCATTCAAATAATCTCTCCAGAATGCATCCAAGTAAGTGAGTTCTGTGAACTTGATATCACACACAATGGATCCTAGATCACGGGATTTCAGAATGTTCGTAGCCTGCATGAATTTCTCAAACTGTCTCTCTAACAGTGTGGCTTTGTTTGAGTTCACGTTACCAGTTAAAGCAGTCACATGATCACTATACTCGGCTCGCACTCTCAAACGAATATCTGAACAATTAAGACACAATTATACAATAGTCTATAGCATACTTATATTTCATAAAATGTATGTTATGTTGAGGTTTTGACTTTCTTTAAATTATTTACAAGAAATGTCTACAATTTACTATACACAAATTTGAAAAACGTTGATCAATGAAATATCATCTTGACTCGTATCTGCAACAGCAGATTCGATAGCTGCTGAAATATCCTTAAAATCTTTCACCCAATAACTATCTGTCAGGTAAAAAATAGAGTTGGAATTTTTTACTTACCACACGTAACTTTTGTTTTATTTGCACCTGGCTCTTGGTCACTGTCATCCACACGAAGCAACCCCTGACTCTGGACAGAAGTTGTAGCCGTCTCCAGATCAGCACTCTGGTTACTGTGAGATGACTCACTGGCAAACCCAGATCTGGATTTTGCCTTCCTGTGTAGAGATAGCCTCCGGACTTTACCATGATCTTGGAATGACAGTTCTGTGCTTTTCCGCTTTTTCTCCCGTGGTAGGTTAGTTGGTATGTTTGACAGTCTTGATGACTCCTCTAAGTATTCAGTGACAGGATCTGGACAAACTAGAAAATTAATGACATCTTTAATTTCCATTCTGTATAAATGCGTAACATAAGAAATACCAAATATCTGACGCTACCACATAAATCAATGGACACACAAGAAAACTCATTCACCTGCTCATTACTTTAGCAAGGAAAGAAACATCATTACGTTCTGAACCAGTACACCAAAAATGATAATGTGCACTTAACACTTAATAATAGAATAAACAATGTCAAATTCCATATCACTGTTGTTTAACCATCTCTTATTATAAATAATTTACCTGGCTTGCGTTTCCTTAAAGTGACAAACTGCAGTAAATCGTGCCGAGAAATCATTCTAAGCAAATCAACGACGTATTTAAAGTTGGTTTCATCAACACGGTTCATCTTTTCCAGTCCCAGCAAAAATTCTACCCCGTCCTTCACTCTTCCTATTATTCTTTGGGGCATAATACCATTATATAGGTATTTTAGTATATTGATGTCTCTTTGGGTCATCCTACTACCCACAATTGTAAACATTTCATGCAAAGTGTAGCACCCTCTGAGTTCATCCGCCATCTTGTTCCTCAAGATAGTTGATAACTCGTTCCAATCTTTATTCGTAGAAAAAAGTTAGATACACTCAGAATTCAACTGGTTACCAACCATTGCCGCAGAACGTTAAACACACAAGGAAAGGTACATTTCTTGTAATCGAATTCCACATAATTTCTTATCAGTTAGAATATATATGTACATGATTAAAAAAAACTATTTTAGGATTCAATATACATACATTCTAAATCCATTCTTGAAATTGCAGCATTTTTTTTACATTTTGAAATTTCATCTAAAGTTTACAATAGGTTTATTGTATTACAATGCACATGTTTATGAAAATGAAAAAAAAAACATGATTTAAAATTTCAGGTAGACTGGTTCCTAAACACATGATCGGTAACTATCCAGCAGCATACTCCGCCGCTATGTCCATTAACCCTTCCAATCTCCGGCACAACCAAGTACTTGTGTTTGACAGTGTTATTTTGAATAGCGGGAATGTTTACGATAAAACTTCTGGAATCTTTACACCGAACTCTAAAGGGGTGTATGTTCTGTATGCCACCATTACTACGAGCCCCGGAAAGAGTTTGGAGGCTGAGATGGTGAAAAACGGCAACGTGTCGAATCTATGCCGGTGACCGTGACCTCTATTCTCCTGGTTCCAATATGGCTGTGTCTGCTCTAGACATCGGTGACAGAGTCCTGGTCAAAATCAACGACCATTTCCACGAAGACGGTGTCACAATTGATGGTGCTTTCTCCACTTTCTCTGGATATTTGTTGTACGAAACAGACTGAATTGTTTAAAAAAACCCACATAAAATCTGTTAAATTCTTATCGGTTTATGATTCCTGTGAAGAATCTTATTTAAAACACCTTTCTTACATTGGAATTCGTGATATGAAATTAATAATGCACCGGCATTTTTATCGGCACGGGTTGAGCGTCCTGTCAGAATTAGACAAGATACAATCTATATATGAAGGAGCATAGGCGTCGGAACCGGGGGGGGGGGTGGGGGTGGGGGGGGGGCTAAGCCCCCACTTTTTTTGCAAAGTTAGACCTTACCATTAGGCACATAGCATCATAGAGGGTTCAGCCCTCCACTTTTTCTCGTAGGAAAGAAAATTGTTCCAAAATTTACCTTGACAAGACGAAAATATTGAGATATTGGAGTCATAATTATGACACATGACACCCCCCCCCCTTCCCCACGGATTAGGAATTTCAAGATGAGGGGAAAATATTTTGGTAGGTAAGAATTTTTTGGGGGTAAGAATTTTTTTTGGGTTCTACAGGTATACCCCCCCCCCCCCTTCCCCCCCCCCCTTCCCCCCCCCCACGGATTAGGATTTTCCTGATTTTGGGAATTAGTTTTTTTTTTTTTTAATTTTGCTTGTCAAGACATCTGAGGATTAGTCTAGCCCCCCCCCCCCCCCCCCCCCAACTTTCAATTTGGTTCCGACGCCACTGAGGAGTTCAAATCCATTGTGAAATAGACTTCGAACATGGATCTCTTAGGTAATATTTACCAATTACCATGACATGCCATCCATATACTGTATACATGTATACATACCAAGCGATGTATTTTAAACCAAATATTGAGGAATATAAATGAACTAAGTTCTCATTACAGAGAAAAAAAAATAACTGCGGTTTCTCTGCAAAAATACAAATAATTGTCACAATTTAGATAAGAGTTTGGTTTTGAAATTCTATAGATTCCTCATTATTCGTTGGAGATCAATTTTCGTGGTTTTTTGTTCTAAATTCAATCTATACTACTATATTAAAATAACACACTCGAATTTGTAAGCTTTAAGACCGATACATCGGAAGAGTATTGCCTTTTGTTTTATATATTTTAAAAATCATTGATACTTGAAGATTACCTATTTGTTTTTATTTTTTTTCTCAATCAAGCTTCGCTAATTAATATTCAGTGAAATTCCTCAAAAAATTCCGGAAATCATCTGGATTTTTTGAATTTTACAATCTAGCGCGTGCGCAATACATTCACGCTAACGGGATCTTTAGTTTATGTTTCCACAAAATCATATTTGCATTAGTAAACTCAGAAACGATAGTACAAATACGTGTAAATTTTCATTGGAAATTTAATTGCTATATATTCTATTCATATATATTAATTTTATGATTCCTTATGAGAGAAATTTTAGAATAACAAATATACATATTTACTTAGTACTTTCTTTTGTCTTTGTGTATCTTTTAGGAGGGTGAACATATAATGTATATATTGTTTTATCGTTAAAATGAAAAAAAAATATATTTATGTCCTGCGGACCTGGTTTTACGATAGAATGCGTTCCGTGTATTGTCTCTGTAGCAAAGAAATACGTGTACGTTGTTAAAAAGGTGTAGAATTTTTACATTATATTGATTAAATTTTTAGATGAAAGGTATTTACAGTCAGTCTCAAAATGGTTTATTATGATTAATTTGACTGTTATTTTCAATGCTTCTTCATTATTTTTCTCCAAAATCGGTACGGGGCGATTCTGCAATTTTTTGTAACATTACGGGTATATGTGAGGCATTAATTATAAATGGTTACATTGAAATTAATGTTAAAACGGGCTTGGTCCCCTGTGGATGTATCTATATTTCGTAAATGTCCGATATGCAATGTCAACCCGTGCACGCACGGGTCAAAGTCTAGTTTATAAAATCAAATAATAATCAAAAAAAGATTCACGACATGAACTTATGACATCAGAGCTTGTTCACAAGACCATTAGCAAGGAATTTAGACATCCTTAGAACTGCATTACTTTCACTAAGGCCACGAAAATAAAGAAAGATAACAAAATTATTTTTTAAGCTAACCCCTTTAAATGTTTTAGTAATGTTATTTTTAATATATTACACAAAATACTAGTAATAAAACTGATTAGATTATAAAATCAATTAATTGATGTTAGAAAAGGAAACCATTTACTCACTTGGATTTTGACAACATACATGGGGTGTAAACCTTCAGACAGAATTTTTATCCTCAGTCTTTGGCACTGGGCACTATTCTGCCTTCAAGTTCAATAAATCATATGGAGCCTGCATACCTAGCCAATAGCAATAGAACATCAAATAAGAAGGTAATAATAAAAAAATATAAAAAAAAAGAATAGAAATAAACAAAATCCCAACTGTAAACATTATATATTATATTACATATATTAAGAGTTAATGGTACTGAATAAAAGACAATGTTTTTACTGTACTCGATTCCTGTCGACCCAAATAATGGAACTGATAAGAATTCCATATCAATTGGTCACCATTAGACATGGATATATTATACGTATTTACCATCACTTTAACATTCTGTTGTATTAATTTTGTACAATGTGATATTCCGAATGAAATCCAACAGTTCGTTCTGAGTCTTCTACAGGAACATGATGAAGAAGTGAAAGAATTAAAACAGGAGATTCGGACCCTGAGACAAGAGGTATCCTCCCTCCAGAGGTCTTACTTAAAGGTCTTACACGAACTCGATGATATAAGGCGGAAGGAGAAAAAGGAAGAGTTGTTTCCTATGGAAACCGAAATGGACGACAGAATTCAGAAGATACACGTCAAGGATCCATCATCTCAGAACGTGACACAATCCAATGCTCCCAAAAACTTAGTTGGTGAAAAACAATTATCAAAGAGCGTTGAACGCGTGAGAAAAGGTATAGTGGCTTTTACGTATGTTAATTAAATTTCGACAAATTTATGGAGTCTTTACCAGACTAGAAAACCACTTGGTAAGTCATCTCAGTTCTTATATAATATTCTCTATGAATCGGTGTCTAACTTTTGCTTTGTGACCATTTAAGCTGAACTTTTTTTCAGGGAGACTAGTACCTCATAACATGATCGGCAGTTATCCAACAGCATTTTCTGCGTCCATGTCGAGAGATCTTTCTAATCTCCAGCATAATCAAGTACTAGCATTTGACATTGCTTCTATAAATATTGGAAATGCTTTCGACAAAACTACTGGTGTCTTTATCCCAAATATGAAAGGAGTGTATGCTCTTTTTGCCACTATAACTACGAGAACAGGGAAAAGTTTAGAGGCCCAGATTGTACGAAACGGTGGCGGACTTTGTAATATCTTCGCTGGTGACAGTGCATTCCCTTCTCCTGGCTCCAATATGGTCTTGGTTGCTTTAGACGTCGGTGATCACGTCATTGTGAGAATACACAACACCTATCACGATTCAGGAGCTACCATTGACGGAGCCTTCTCCACGTTTTCTGGATTTTTGTTGTACGAAACAGACTGAATGATTAAAACACATATAAGGTTTTATTGTTTCTTTGCATAAAGGCTATTCATTATGTAGTTTATAATTTCTATATTGAAAATTCATAATGTGAATGCAAACATAGCATAGTCGTGAACCTGTATTTTTTACCAGGTTGATCGTTGATATTGAAAAAGTTGCATGAAGAACTATATGATAAATATCAAGAATATCAAGTCCTCGACTTTGATGCTCTTACATAAGATTACTAGTTAACAATATCAGAATGGGGAATCCATAATCTACTAATTCAAAATAAGGATTTTTGTATATTTAAGTATTTTTTTGTTTGTTTTAGCAATATTTTGTTGTATGCATACATTGTATAGAAACTATACATTTGAATTGTGTGATGGGGAGTTCACATTACGTACTCTATTTGATATCGCATCCAATATCGGACGATCTCACTACCTTTAGACAGTTTTCTTTATTGTCAAAATAATTGACAATATTCTTGATAGACCAAGCTAGATCACCAATATATTATAAACTGTAGTATCCAATTAATAAGTTAACGTCCACATTTAAACAGTTTCCACAATGCATTGCAGATTTTCATATAATTAAGGCTTTCAACACATAGTTTCATTGCTTTTAAAAATGAAATACTGTGGTTTTATCTATATTTGTTGATGATCAAATAGTATATTTTTGCTGATTTAATCCGATGTTCATCGACACCATTGTCCCGTTATTTACGTAACCAAACAGTCAATTTAACTAAATCCAAATTGAGTCTCATCCACGAATATTGGTAAAATCACATTAAAATTGACAATGGAACAAGGGTTTGCAATAAATAATTTGAGATTTTCACAATCAATAAAAATCTCGTATTCATATGATATTTGATATACAATAAAGTCATTGATATATTCTTTTGTATCGTCTGTAAAAAAATATTTATTGAAAATCTACTGGTATGGCATGATAAATATTAAGCTACATTTCTAACAAAAAGTCATAAAAATTGAGTTTGACTGCCCCAATAATTTTTACGTTGGGCAGTTTTATATCATAACAACGACAGTAGCTTGGATGTGTTGAAGCAGTTTGCCTCACGATACTACCTATGTTCGTATCGTTTGTGAATAGAAAGGATATAACAAAACTGCTGTTAAAAATCAGATACCATATATGAATTGAAAATGACTCGAGCAGAATTCTCTCCCTTGAGGTTAGTCATCATTCCGGCTTCAGCTGTACAAAATCATGTGTTGTCCCCTTTTTAGTCAAGTATTATATAATGTCCAATGTTGCATTTACTAACAAGGTATGAATATTGCCTCTTTAGATAATTCCGACAGTTAACATTAACATTTGTATAAACAATTAATGATACTGAATTAAAGGTGGCATTTTATTGTTCTCTATCCTTACCAATACATTATTGAACTGATAAGAATTTTCTGTTTCAATTGTTGACAATATATTGAGGTTCATGAAAATTTTGTAACCTTAGCAGTCTGTGGTTTTGATGTTTTACAAGGTGAAATTCCTTATAAAATCTAACAGTACATTCGAAATCTTCAATGAATACAAGTCATGTGACTACATTTTGCGCACTAAAGAACTGATAAGAATAGTCATCAAGTATGGCAGTTTTACGCATATTTTTGGTCACCCTAGCAGTCTGTGGTATAGATGCTGTTCAAGGTGAAATTCCGAATGAAATCCAACATTTCGTTCTGAGTCTTCTACAGGAACACGATGGAGAAGTGATGGAGTTGAAACAGGAGATTCAGTCCCTCAGACAAGAGGTATCTTCGCTCCAGAGTTCCTACTTAAAGGTCTTACTCGAACTCGATGATATAAGGCGGAAGGAGAATAAAGAAGTGTCGGTTCCTATGGAAGCCGAAATAAACGGCAAAATTCAGGAGTTAGGCATCAAGAATCTATCCTCTCAGAACACTACACAACCCAGTGCTCAACATAATTCAGCTGGTAGTAAACAATTGCAAGAGAATGTTCAGCACGTGAGAAAAGGTACATGTACCCTCAAGGTCATAGTTAGACCATATTAATCTCAGAACTCCGTTTGAAGATACAGCAAAATATTTAACGCGTTAGAATAGATACTATAGTGCATGTACTGCATTGGAAGTCTCGTGAACAAATACATGATATAAAAAATGCACTTTTTAGGAATGATATGTTCATCCTGAATCCAGTCAATGAAATAGTGACAGGCGTGCATATTTATTGAGTATCCATATTAAGTGTTATAACATTAAACTAAATATTATCTTTTTCAGGAAGAATAGTTCCTCACAATATGAACGGAAACTATCAAACAGCCTTCTCCACATACATTTCCAAATTTATTTCTAATCTCCAACACAATCAACAACTTGTGTTTGACATTGCAATCTTAAATAATGGAAACTCTTACGACGAAACCTCTGGAGTCTTTACTCCAACCACGAAAGGGGTGTATGTTCTGTTTGCCACCATTACTACGAGCCCTGGAAAGAGTTTGGAGGCTGAAATCGTGAAAAACGGCAACGTGCTTTGTCGAATCTATTCCGGGGACAACACACTCTATTCTCCTGGTTCTAATATGGCTGTTGCTGCCTTAGACATCGGTGACAGAGTCCTGGTCAGAATCCATGACCATTACCATGACGATGGTGTCACCATTGACGGCGCCTTCTCCACGTTTTCTGGATTTCTGCTGTACGAAACAGATTGAATTATTAAAACACATAGAATCTGTTAATTCCTAATCGTTTATAACATACCGGTATAAATAAATTTACCTGCATTTTATTGACTAAAACATATAAAAGTTATTTCTAATCGTTTCTATGACTCATGTAAAGTATCTATCTAAAAATACCTATTTTACATAGGGAATTCGTGAAATGAAATTATTATGATAGCGTATCTGCATTTTTTCATCTTAACTAGCCAAGGGTTTTCGGTCCACTTTGCTCCCCATAAAACCAAGAGTTTATCAGGAGCAAAGTGGACCGGAAAGCCTTGGCTAGCGAAGATGCGTTTTTTTTAATCTGGTTAATAGTCCAATCAGAATTGGACAGGAATCAAAATTAGACTTCGATCATGATGTTCTTAGGTTATATAAACTAATATCAGAATAGAGCATCCATATAATGTATACCAAACAATGTTCTTTCCTTCCAAGTATTGAGGAGTATAGGTAAATTAAGTTTTAATTAAAGGAACTTTTTCACTTTACATGTCGGTTTTGCAAAGGTATTATTCCATATCGTTTCAATGCTTTTTGTAAAGAATGTAGTTAAGAACTTCTGTATTAAAAATCATGAATTGAACATTAACATATAGCATATGAGTAAACTTTGTTCATTGGGCTGATCTTCAATGAGATTTGGATAAAAATATAAAAGCCAGAGATCAAGATAATTTATTCTTTGACAACGATGTTATTACTGTTTTTACTCAAAATACCTTGTACAGTGTATGCAATTTCATGAAATCTATAACCCACATGTTCAAAATTAATCAAACGATCATTTTTAAAAATAGTATCGAATTAAGCCGTTGCAGTTTGCCTCCAAATAGACCGAATTCTCAAAGTACATTGCAGATTCACGGATAACAAGAGGCCCATGGGCCACATCGCTCACCTGAGGAACAATAGGTATGATAAAATCAGCTTAATGGAGTCATAATACAAACTATCTGGACAATGTACAATAATACATATAGATCCTGTATAAATAAAATCCATTTTTCCCCTGGATCACGGGCCCTGGAAGTTATTGTAAATATATTGCATGTGCATGTATAAAAAAGTAAGGGTAGGACACTCTTTTTGGGGTGAAGTCGGGTTTGACGAAGTCTGGGCGTTCTTCAAACGAAATTTCGCGATAAATCGTTCAAGTATACTTTACTTACGACATATGTATACATTCGTTCCGCTCCAATGCTGTTCCGTCGAAGAAAAAGGTGTTTTTATACATACAAGTGCCTAAGAATTTCGCTAGACTGGTTTACATCCGGTTTAATCGCAGTGAATCGAGAAAGGTAAGTTCTGATTGGTCAATAATAAAATAAATATGCTCGTCAATAGGTGGCGAAACTGATGCCAAAAGAAAGTTTTAGCAGCATATTTAAATGTTAAAGCATGTGCACTGAAAAACAATTCATTTTGTCATGGTGAGTATGTATCAAATGTTTGAAAGGAGTTATGCATATAGATACTGGGTAGTTTGGCCTTTCAACAATAAAATGCGAGAAAAATGAAGAAGATTGATGTGTTTGTTTACATTAATGACGTTGACCAATCAGAACTAACCTTTCGATTCACTGCGATTAAACCAGTTCTCAAAAATATCTTTAACAATAGTTTATATATGGGATATCAAACCTACATCAAACTCTGAACCTTCTTGTGAGGCCAAAGAATTGTCCAGGGGCCAAAGTTTTAACAATTATAAAGAATCATCTGGGTGATTAGTTTCCGAGAAGAAGATTTTTAAAGATGTACTCTATATATGTAAACCAGTCTAGCGAAATTCTTAGGCACTTGGATGTATAAAAACACCTTTTTCTTCGACGGAACAGCATTGGAGCGGAACGAATGTATACATATGTCGTAAGTAAAGTATACTTGAACCATTTATCGCGAAATTTCGTGTGAGGAACGCCCAGACTTCGTCAAACCCGATTTCGCCCCAAAAAGAGTGTCCTACCCTTACTTTTTTATACATGCACATGCAATATATTTACAATAACTTCCAGGGCCCGTGCCCTGGATATTCTTATGTTTACAATCATAAGTCCCTTTTCTAACAGGATGATTTTATAGTCATATCATATGTTAAGTATTGCAGTTCTCAAAAATATCTTTAACAATAGTTTATATATGGGATATCAAACCTACATCAAACTCTGAACCTTCTTGTGAGGCCAAAGAATTGTCCAGGGGCCAAAGTTTTAACAATTATAAAGAATCATCTGGGTGATTAGTTTCCGAGAAGAAGATTTTTAAAGATGTACTCTATATATTCATATGTAAAATTTCGACCCCTACTGTGGCCCACCCTACCCCCGGGGGTCATGATTTTCACAACTTTGAAACTACACTACCTGAGGATGCTTCCACACAAGTTTCAGCTTTCCTGGCTGATTAGTTTCTGAGAAGAAGATTTTTAAAGATTTACTCTATATATTCATATGTTAAACTTCGACCCCCTATTGTGGCCCCACCCTACCCGCGGGGGTCATGATTTTCACAACTTTGAATTCCCTTAGGCTGAGGATGCTTTCACACAAGTGTCAGCTTACCTGACTGATTAGATTCTGAGAAAAAGATTTTTAAAGATTTACTCTATATATTCCTTTGTAAAACTTCGATCCCCATTGTGGCCCCACCCTACCCGCGGGGGTCATGATTTTCTCAACTTTGAATTTACACTACCTGATGATGCTTTCACACAAGTTTCAGCTTTTCTGGCTGATTAGTTTCTGAGAAGAAGATTTTTGAAGATTTACTCTATATATTCATATGTTAAACTTCGACCCCCCATTGTGTCCCCACACTACCCCTGGGGGTCATGATTTTCACAACTTTGAATCTATACCACCTGAGGATGCTTCCACACAAGTTTCAGCTTTCCTGGTCTTATGGTTCATGAGAAGAAGATTTTTGAAAATTTCTCAAAAATTTTCATAAATTCCTAATTATCTCCCTTTGCAAAAGGGGGTGATCCTTAATTTTCACAACTTTGAATCCCCTTAGGCTAAGAATGCTTTGCGCCAAGTTTGGTTGAAAATGGCCCAGTGGTTCTTGAGAAGGTGTTGAAAATGTGAAAAGTTTACAGACAGACGGACAGACAGACAAAATGTGATCAGAATAGCTCACTTGAGCTTTCAGCTCAGGTGAGCTAAAAAGTATGACTGCTCCAAACATTTTATTGTTGGCCAGTTCCATATCAAAGGAACGACGGTAGCTGATATGTGTTGAAGCAAGAGGAACCGTTTGCTTCACGAAACCCATATCTGCTCGTATCGTTAGTGAAATAAAAGGATCTATCAAAACTGTTGTTAAGAGTTGCATAACATACACAAACTGTTAAGGACTTTCAGGCAGAATCCTCTATTTGAAGCTTAGCCATCACTCCGGCTTCACCAAATCATATCATATATATCCCCCTTATAGCAGTCAGTAACTGTATAACGCACAATGTTGCATTCTCTAAAAAGTAAAATCAATGCAACCTAAGAAAACTTCCAACAGTTAACATTTGTGTTAACAATTGATGGTACTTTAAGATTATATTATATCGTATTATTCCTTACCAATACATTATTGAACTGATAAAAATTCTCCTTATCAACTGTTGACAATATATTAGGTTCATGTAAATAAAAGGCCCTAGTCACAATTTTGGTCAAATTTTATTTTTCTATCTTTATTGTTTACAATGCTTTAGTATTGCATTTCTATAATGATTAACCAAAATCTGAGTGTCTCGCTTAGAGTAATGAGCAAGAAATATAGAATGATGTTACATGTCTTACTGGAGCATTGTTAACATTTAAAACGAAAAATTATTTTTTACTTACATCCTGAAAGCTGAAATTCCAAATGAAATATGAAAATTCATTCTAAATCTTTGATAAATAGACATGTGACTTTATTTGGCGCGCTGTAGAACTGATAAGAATAAGTATGGCAGTTTTACACGTATTTTTGGTCACCCTAGCAATCTGTGGTTTAGATGCTGTAAAAGGCGAAATTCCGAATGAAATCCAACAGTTCGTTTTGGGTCTTCTTCAGGAACACGATGGAGAAGTGATGGAGTTGAAGCAGGAAATTCGGACCCTGAGACGAGAGGTGTCCTCGCTGCAGATGTCATATCTATCGGTCTTACATGAATTGGATGATTTAAAACAAAAGAAGGTTGAGAAAGAATTGGTTTCTATGGAAACTGCGACGGACGACAAAATTCAAAAGCTAGACATAAAGAATCCATCCTCTCAGAACGTGACTCAATCCAATGCTCCTCATAATGCACCTGGTGGAAAACAATTGCCACATAACGCTGAACGCATCAGGAAAGGTAACAGATTGATTAACCTTGAAATTTCATGTATAGGTATTGAATGCGTTTAGCCTCTCAATACTTAGTCTTTACCAGGTGGCAGTAAATACAAAAACAACACGACATTCGTTGCCATGTCGTAATTTTTGTAAGATCTACTGCCATCCGGTAAAGGATGACTGCACTTAGCGCTGGGTTTTTGGGCCCTTTTCGGTCATTTCTGTAGCGTTTATTTATTAACCTAGTATCGCTTTTGCTAATTTTTTTTAAAGAGTCTAGTCAATTTCCAACATGAATTAAGATGTTAGACTGTGATACAATAAGTAAACTCATTGTATGCTTTTCTTCTTACAACTTTCGAAAAAAGGAAAATGTTCGCTTATCTGCCCTTGATAAGATTGATATTAATATGTATGAGAGGTGGAGCTGTCATTATCAGATTAATACTTAAATTAGACTAGCATGAATAACAATGCCATGTAAAATAAAATATAATTATATGATCACTCTTTCACCA
Source organism: Magallana gigas (assembly GCF_963853765.1). NCBI lineage: Eukaryota > Metazoa > Mollusca > Bivalvia > Ostreida > Ostreidae > Magallana > Magallana gigas. Next base: position 686,273 of record NC_088854.1, on the reverse strand, counting down.
TATAACCTTATCTATTCTATATGGTACAAGTACACTATCATGGTTTCAACAATTAAACCACGCCCATGTACAATTTTAGTACAGAAGACTTTAAATCAATGCATGCCAACTTTAAAACGTGTTCGAAAACATTGTCCTAGTTAGCACAAAACATGCTACCTTACACGTCACACGATATAATTTTGTATTCACATAGTTACCTGAGGTGAGAAATCACGTGGTACTTAGTAAATTATAATACTAGTATTCAACATGCATCAACCCTTGCAGGGAAAGCGAATGTCAGAAAAAGCAGTTTTTTCTCATTTAACCCATGAGCGCATGCATGTCCAGTAAGCTCCCTTTGACATAACTTTGATAATGCAAATATACAACTACTTTCAAATTGAGAACAATAGACAAACATGCGCCGACTACTAGTATGTATGAAGTCAGTATAAAATGGGCGTCCTCATTATCGTATGGAGTGATGACCAACGCCTATGAAAACAAATTCGTACTTGGTAACAAAAAAAACTTTTATTAAACGCAATTACGTTGAGTTGCAGTTTAGATGTTGACCGTATCTGCAATTGATAGAAAAAGTTTATTTTCTCGCAAATATCGCATGTCCTTAAAGGGACTTGGACACGATTTTAGAACAAAATTTTCTTTTTCTTTTTTTGTATGTATAAATTGGTTTGCTTGCTCATTTTGAATGATTGACCAAAATTTGAATGTTGGAAGTCAAGTTATAAGAGAGATACAGAGGTAAGAAATCATTATTAAATTATGTAAACAAAGCTCGAGTCTTATATTTGTTTACAAATAATGTAAAGTATGGAATTACCATTTCTTTGACCAAATGACTCGTGGCAAACAAGGTAAACTGATTCAATGTGTCTATAGATAATATGATAAACAGAAAAAAGCATTATTTGATTGAGACTTATACCAATAAAACATGAATGTAAACCATTACAAAGCTCGAGCTTTGTTTACAAAACAAAGATTTTCAAACTCTGTATCTTGCTTATATCTCAATATTTGTCTTTCAAATTTTAACAAAGCATTAAAAGCACCCATATTAACCATTCGAAACATTAAAATTGGAAAAATAAAATTTTAATTTTTTAGCTCAAATCGTGTCCAAGTCCCTTCAAGTGCAGTCATCCTTTAAAGTTTACAACATGACGGCAGTAAATACAAAATGTACAACATGACAGTTACTGCCACACAGTATATTCAAAATTTACAACATGGCATATCATGCAACGGTTGGTTTTGGTTAAATAGAATGTAAAGTTTAAATTTTTCAGGAAGACTAGTACCTCATAACATGACCGCCAACTATCCAACGGCCTTCTCTACATCCATGTCGAGAGATCTTTCCAATATCCAGAACAATCAAGTATTACCATTTAATATTGCTACTTTAAACATCGGAAATGCTTTCGACATCACTTCTGGGGTCTTTACTCCGACCACTAAAGGGGTGTATGTACTGTTTTCAACTATTACCACAAACCCTGGGAAAAGATTAGAAGCTGCGATCGTTCGAAATGGCCACTGGCTTTGTAATTTATACGCTGGAGACATTACCTTCTTTTCTCCTGGTTCTAATATGGCCGTTGCTGCTTTGGACATCGGTGACAGAGTCCTGGTCAGAATCCATGACAAATTCCATGACGACGGGGTCACCATTGACGGCGCCTTCTCCTCGTTTTCTGGATTTTTGTTATATGAAACAGACTGAATGATTAAATAGCATTGAGGTTGTCCTTTCTTGTTTATTTGAAACTTAGAATTGCTTCTGTATAATGTTTTAAATCCAAATTACACTGTATTATGGACGTCATGCACAAATTGATAATCTCTATAATGTCTAAATGTTATATAGACTTTCTTTGACTTTCAATCATAATTCGAATCGCAAAAGGAATTTAAAAAGGAGCCACCTGTAGCAAATTATCCTGGATTTTTCTCCTTCGTTGAATACTAGGACTAAATGTATTAATATAGTTTAAAGACACCTTAATTATAAATTAAGTTTATAGGTGCCAGAGAAAAAGTTGTGCGGACTGATGCAATTATAAATCCTGTAAAAAGGGCGAAAACAAAAAGACAGCAGTCTGGCAGAAAGGTCATCTATCTACCCCACTTATTTACATGTAATTTTAATTTGTGATCTAATTCATAAAAAGATCGTGTTGGGGAGAACCTATGGTTATCCTAGAGAGAGAGAGAGAGAGAGAGAGAGAGAGAGAGAGAGAGAGAGAGAGAGAGAGAGAGAGAGAGAGAGAGAGAGAGAGAGAGAGAGAGAGAGAGAGAGACTTACGGTTAAATTCAAACAAATTATGAAACATATATAACATATATCGATATAACTTGGTAAAATACTCTTTTACATTTTTATTATAATTGGTTTGTAATTAATAGAAAAAGATGCATAACGTTAATTTATGTTTTATATTTACTGTTTATATTACCTAACCAACGGGATTTTGTTGTGTTATTACAAATTTAAAATGTCTGTCGACTGCTCAAGCATTAAATAATTGTATATCAATTAGCCTACTGAATATTTATGAATAGAGAAACAATTTTACCAAAATTATTACACTATATTTTAACATACCTTTAAACATACTGGTTATAGACATAGAAACATTACATTAAACAAATGAAAAGAGGGGCAGATTTTTTTCAGAGCAATATTACTCCGTTTTAAATTTACCGCCATGCCTGTTTACGAACAGTCTTAACGTTAGGCGCTTCGGTAATTTCCGGAAAATACTTATTCTAATATTTTTATAATTTCATATCTTTTACATTGTGTTTCAAACGTTAACGTAACAGCAAATCCCTTCAGTCATACTTTCATATGAAAAATATCGATTCACGGAAGTTAATTGTAGGGTATTATTATTCAAAATGGCGGATAATACGTCGGGCCTCTAATGAAGGAGCAGGTAAATAATTACCATTTTTACATATTCATAATTCCGCAATTTTAGCATAATGGTGTAATAAACAAAAAATGTTTTGTTTTAAGTCTTGATAAACAAGAAGAGTGAAACACCGACTGATTAAATTCAGCAACGGACCATTCTGAGGGAAATTTGTTAGCGTCACACTGTTTGGCAAGCACTGACCGAATTTTTGACACGGGGGTCGGACACGGAATACGGTAAGGCTTTTGCATATGTATCATTATATGTAAACACAAGTAGGTAATGATAAAAATGTCTAAGATCTTTACTTTTGTGTTGGGGGTTGCGACACCATGTCAACTCGTCGGGTGCTGTGTTTGAATACTGGGCTTCTGTCCCAAAACAGATCGCTGGCACTCAAAATGGCCTCCGACTCTGACCCAGATTTTTGGCACAACAGGGTAACATGCTGGCGATGTGCGATGAATATTAATGAGAATGTCATAAAAAAATGAAATTGATTCAAATTCATAAAATAGATTGATAACATTTACATGCTGGTTTTGCTTGTATTAAGTTATTGCATTTTAATTTTATTTTTATAGTAGACTCTTGTTAGTGTAATGAATTTTGACAATCAATAAGGTATTTCACTTTGCTAAAAAAGAAAAAAAATTAGAGAAATTTTGGACTTAATTAATTTCATGCAAATAATAAAACATGATTTTTTGAATGGTAAGTTTTAAATAAATTATGCTTAAAAATTTGTTATATGTGATGAAAAATTAAATTGAATTTAATGCAGGTTCATTTCTTGAGCTACTGTGATTTAGGATCTCAGTAATGGGGTTGACTGGGTGGATGGGGGGATGTAAGTAGAAGGAAATATTTTAAATACAGATTTTATCATTTTGTGTACTTTGACAAGTGTTTCTTTAACAGCTAAGTGCATAGATTACAGCATGTAATTTAATTGTAATTCGTGAGGTGGACTTATGATTTTAGAGTTTAAAGTTTTGGAAATTTACTCCACGTACATCCCAATACCAATAATTAACACATCTAATACTTCAGCTATATCCCCGCCCAGGGTATCAGACTCTTGACCTTTAAATATTGGTCCCTTGAAGTGTTACATACGCTGAATTAGTATATCTTTTATATATTACTTGATTTGTCATCAATGTAATCTGATTTGTTTCGTTCAAATTTATAATGTCGTATATTAGATTGTTTAGAAGTTGGAAACGCTGTATGTATCATTACATTAGAGCTTTCATCTATCGATCTATCTTTCTTTGTCCTTTTTGTCAAGCAGGAACATAGGAATTAATACAAAGACATGATCTGAATCAAGTTGAAAGTTTAAAAATCACTAAAGCTTTGCTTTTATTTTAAAGGACTATGTATTGCGAATATTAAAAGTAGTTTTATTTTAGTTTTTGTATGACGGAATCCTTATTCTCCTTGGCTGCTTTAATTAAGCAACCAATTCTAGAAATATAAGGAAACTATATTTATCTTGTAATGTCGGTCTGTTGCAAAAGTTGGCTAAGCCTTATTGATGGTTAAACATGTTAAAGAAAAACTTTTCCCCCAAAATAAGTGTCAACATTTGCATTTTAATACGTTTTCATAAAGTTCTCAATCTTTTATACATGTAACCTTATCTAGGAAAAATAATATATAAAGCGCTGGTATTTTACATAAATTTTTAAAAGGGAAATTTGCTCAATAATTGAATAAATCTTTTAAAAAGGAATACATTGAAAATAAATTGAAATGGATTGCTGTATCCAAGTAACTTAGACATGAACATACATATACAAAGTCTACAAGCTGTGGTTAATGGGATTTTAAATGATATTTATTTAAATTTTTGCACGATCAAATTAAAGGAATAAACATTTGCTTTTGTGGTAGAAATCAAGGTAGAAATTAAATATAGCAAAAATATCAATGTATTATTCCACCAAAATTGTTGATAATTACTAATAAAATCACCAAATTAAAAAAAAATCAAATTCAAACATTAATTCATTTATGTTTTACCTCAACAGCTCTTTCTCGAATTATGTAAATTCATTTGAATTCATATTATGATGTGTATTCATTTCAACATATTCAAGTTTTACAGAATATAAAGTCCTCTAGACAAAAATGAAATTTTCCAACTATCACTGACGCATCTTATATATGTTCTGCGAATGCTGTAAACAGGAACTTATGTCTGTGTGTTTGTTTGTGTTTATGGGATCATGAATGTCAGGCGTAACTCTGCTCCATAATCTGATCTGGCCTGCAGATGATGGTGAATTATTCATAACACTCAGTCCTCGCTGTGTTGTGTTCCTTTTGTGAATTTGATACATAAGCAATTATGTAAATGACGTTTCTGACAGAATAATCTGATTTCCTCCTGGCGGTGTTTAGAAAATTTAATGAGAAAAATTATAAAAGAGTGAATATTTATGTATATTGTTCACAAAGAAACACGTACAGAAATTGAATGTACAGAGGTCAAGTCTTGTTATTATTCAGAAGAACTACATCAGTTTTAATTCTAACATTTAAAATTAAAAAAAGAATGAAAGAACAAGGGTTGGGCTAGTGGGGGCTGCACATCTAGGCAAAGGGTTCAAGTTTCCACCCAAGCTACTGAGCAGGAGGGAATATTATTAAGAACAATAATATGCATTGCTTGCATGGCAGTTTAATTGAGATCATTGAATATATATATATAAATAAAATATTTGTTATATCAAAGTACGTGTAATGCATAATGTTCACTTGATATTAATGACAAATTTTTTAAAGTTATATTTTCTATTCACAACATCTTTTGTCTTATGGGAGTAGGACAGAAAAAATCATTGAACCCCCAATTTCTTATGAAAAAAAAAATACATGAAAGTTAGTGTTGTTGTGAAATAATTAAGTTAAAAAATCTGTTGACAAAAATCAATTAGAATTCTGGAGCTGGGGATTCACAGGGTAATAGGGTGAAATTATTCGCAGTCAGTCCTCATTAATATTTATAATGCACTGTATTCATGGATCTGCATTAATTCTGTCCAAGACAGCAAGTTTATATCAAAAACACAATTATTCATAAAAAGGACTTCAAGTTTTGGCTGAATTTCTCTAGTTATACAGGTGCAGGATATTTAAATGCGGCCACAGCCCAATTACCATGCATCTTCTAATGAACGCTTATGCCCAGATTGTGGTATTGTGGGTTTTCTGAGTAGCATGTTAATATGAAATTGTTATTGTATATGTATGAATAGTTCACTTATTTATCAGGATTTTGTGACATTTTGAACACAAATAGAAGCCTCTCTATTGAAGTTTTATCAATGAACTACGTGAGTGGTACTTGGTTGGTGTAAAACAGTCAATTATATAGTATACATCTGGAAGGGCAGAAAATCTTTTGCAATGAACTTAGGGTTACAAGTCTTCGATCAGTGATATTGTTAAATGGGTTGTGCCCTGAAGGTCAATGCTAGAAAAGACCCCAGCATGTTTTGTCTGGTCTTCTATCGTTCTGAGATTGATTAGAGCACTCTTTCACATAATTGAACCACATCAGACCAATATTTCTTTTTCCGGTATGTGGGCCTAGGTCAGTTATAGATGTTGGTTAAGTTCAAGGTCATTTAATGAGTTTATGGTAAAAATTATTCCTGTTAATATGACAACAATTAGGGGTATCATTGTCACAACCACATATCTGTGACAATTTAAAAATAAAACAAAACAAATTTTAAACAAAAGATTCAGTAATATTACTTGCACCAACTCTCTGACATACACATGCATGCATACCTTATGGTCATGTATCACTTGTAATGTACACATACAATAGGTGCTTTTTAGGTTTGATATGGTACATATCAAGTCATTGACAACGAAGTATTGTGTGGAGATGTTTGCTCCTTGAGAAGTTTTGAAGTTTAATTTGACAAAGAGAAGGTTGTTATATAGTTTATATGGGAGTATATAACACATGTAGCAGCTGTCTGTCGTTTGTGTGTGGTATGATACCGGGAGATGTTAGCATTGTTTGGGGCAGCACAGTGAACCAAGGACACTATATACACCAGGAGCAAGATTAGATAATATGCAGATGAAACATTCTGCATAAATCGTGAGCAGATATGAATACCATTTGACTGCTGTTTTATTGTATTCAACAAGTGTCAAAAAGTCGACAAAGGAGAGAGTCCAAAAAGATGCAGAATTTATCACTGCTGGGATTTAGATTTCAGTAATTCGGCACTCATATGATGCTAGGCTGATTTGAATGATAATTTAAATCAACAGTCTCAAGTTCTGTTAAAAACATGTATAAGGTAATTAGAGCAGTGATAAAAATAGGATGCAGTTCTGAATTGAAAGCTACCAGAAAATTCTTTGATGATAAATTTGAAATGAAAAAAATATTGAAGAGAGAGAAAGGGAGACTCAGGATTTGTCCAGAAATGTACATTTAAAAAACTACCATTAAAATGATGAAATATTGTTTCACATATAATGTACTAGTAATAGTACACAACTTAAAAAAAGATTGAAAGGGGGAGGGGTTGCTTTTTTGCTAATTAAGTTGAGATTGGTGAGAAATTGAAGAGTTCTAGTGATTTAGTGTATAGTTATTTACTGCTTCAGCATATCAGTTTAGTGCTGTAGTAATTGCTGAATGAAAGCTGAAGTTGATTTAACAAATCAAGGACCTTATAATTAAACTAATAAATAATGAGTCAGCTTCAGAATTATATATTTGAATTTTTTTTTTAATTTCTAAAGGGTTTCATACCCATCATATCAAATTTAAATTTTTCATGAATTTTAATCACTGGAAAAATTCCTTTAACAATGATGGAGTTTTTATTGAGATAAGTCAGCTATCGCCTGGAATTGACTGCAGAGATATGTACATGTTGTGACACGGCTCTATAGTTTACGATTGCATTATTATTCATTTATGTAAATGACATGAATGTATAGTGTGCGACGAAGGACAATGTTTTCCCGGCCCAAAATTCATTAGCATGCCTAACTCTCCATCAGATGACTCTCGATCATTGTATCAACCTTTGAGTTTCTTTTTTATTCCTAACAACTTCTTTCCATTGTTTGTGGGGGTCTTTGCAAAATTTCATCTGAGAGAAAAAAGAAGGAATTAATGGGATAATTTTGATTTTCTGCAAGGCATGAGAAGGAAATTATTCAGTAAGTATAGATGTTATTTTAATTTGATTTGGATTATAATAAAATGAATATTAATTTTCAGTATTTTCTGTAGAAATATTTTGGTAACAATCGGCTGTAACAAATATTGCCTGATATTATCAATGATTCTTTAGATCTAAATTATGAATTGACAATTCTTTAGAATGTTTCTACAGGTCACAAAGATTTGAAAATAAAATGATGTGTATAGTGTTGATAATCTGTAATATGGGAGATGGGGTTTGTCATTGAGGCAGATTTAGTGTAGGTTTTTATAATTTTTTGTTTTATCTATCAATGCTATACATTCTTAGTCATTTCAATTTTTTAACTTTCATTTTCAACCTCTTATGATCATTGATATTGAAGGATTATTTTCTTTCACTCTACTTGATTAAATGAATTAAAAATTGTATTTGATAAAGAAGACATTCTGCAAAAAAATATTAAGAGGTCTCGATATATGTGGCCATTTTTAGCATGTATTGACCTCCTGGAAAAGAAGAGCTTTAGATAAAATGATAGAAATACCCAATTTTAAAAGGCAAAATAAATGGACTTTTTTGTTTAGTTAGTAATATTTTATAGTAGACAAATAAATCTTAAAATTTGAGGTAGATCTGATGGTTAATTTGTTGATCCTCCAGCCTTATTGTAACTTAATTTTGTTCATGAGATTCCGAAAAGTTGGATTGTCAAATATCACGTACACGACTCGGTGATGAAATTTCCTTTTGCTGTGATAACCAAAGTTTTTGACACTCATTTTGCAAAGGAAAAAAGTTTACCTTTTTGAGCTATGACGATGTTTATTGTAAACTATGGAATCATTTAAATCTGTAGTGGCCAAATTTGTGGATTGTCGGTTTTTTGTTTATTCGTGGAGATGTAATTTCGTGGATGCGTAGGTTTTTAGTTTCAGTAAGAAAACTGACTCTTTCAAACTGTGTTTTTGGGATGTAACTCATGGGGGAGGGCTTCCCACAAATATCACAAAATTTGAGCCACCACGAATTCTAATGATTACCCAGCACTCCATTGAATAAACTTTGATAAGTTAATTTCCAATAAATATTTGACCAGCTGTTCATTCAATGAGATTATTCATTGACAATAATTTAGTTCATTGATGTTATGAAAATTTGCCAAAATGTTTTAAGTGCTAATTTTTCAAATGATGGAGAAAAATTGACACAATTTAGATTAGTTGTAGAGTTGGTGTATTTGTGATTTGTGATGAAGATCAGCAGGTTTAATTTCTATTAGCAGATCGAATAGGTACTGAGAAATGTTACCCCATCAGTATATCGGCTCTAAGGGGTGTTGGGAATTGTATGGTATAAAACGTAATAAATGCAAATACAGAGGAGAAGCTCCAGCTTATGCCTGGTCCTGTATATACTCAGAAGTAATGTATCAACTGTTGGTATTCTAATTCATAATCTTTTATTTCAATCATTCTTTTTATGATGCAAAAACTAATTTCACTGGGGATTTTCTCTAAGGCAATTCTAACATAGCATTGGCTATTACTGACTTAACGTTTTTTTTAACTATATATATAGTAAGGATGACAATCTGGTAAAAAAAAAAATTAATGTTTGTAATGGAAAGTCCCAGTATATATTGAAAAATCAACCCTGCAGGCTTTAGGGTTTTGATTTAATTAGGTGTTTAACGACACAGATCAATGTAAGAAGGGACGAAAAAAGAGCCTTCATAATGGAACATGATATACTATAGTAACTCCATTACACAAATGCTTATGTTCTTGATATATGAAATAAGTAGTAAGATAAGTTAATGCTAAAAATCGAAGCAATTCAAATAGCAAAATTTGAATTTGTAGTGAATAATTGCATGGTATAAAACAGCAGTAGTTCAATCCTATATTTTACAACTGAACTGTACATCTGTACATGAATGTCATTTTTTTATTATGTAAATCTAACTCATTTGTTTCTTTTTTTTTTAGGCCAAATTGATGAGCAAGCAAATAAATAAATTTGATGAATATTAGATTATGAGTATAATCCCTCTATACTCATTTTAAAAGACTAAACTTGATAAGGTCTCAGCTGGCCCTCTAAAATGAACAGTTTGCTTTGGTTATGAAGAGGCTGAAATTACACAAAAATAGGTGAAACTTCTTCATTATTTTTGAATGCCCTTTGTTTATGAAATTGATGTCCCAAATCATGTATTCCAGCCATTGTTTCAATGTTTATTCTTCCATCTAATAAATAGTGCAGATTTGAACAAACATTTCATCTTGATCAAATATGTAATCAAGGCATATTTTGCTTTTTCAAATTTACGTCGTATGTTTCTAAAAGGACAAATTCGGTATTTGAATGTTTAATTTTTAGAATGCAAAAATGGTATAATTTTCAACATTATCTATTGCTAATGAGTGCCAAAAAAAATATACTGTGTGCCAAAAATAAAAAAAAATTAATGGATTGAAAATGAATCTTATCTACTACAAAATAATGAATCAAGTTAACAATCGGAATCAAATTAAAAATTTTTACATCTAAAAATGGGGACCAAAGCATCTCTATAATCACTTATACATTCTTATTAAATTTTGTAGACGTAAATATACTACATTAACAAATTCTTTTCAAGTGAAAACTGATTGATATTTTATTTTTATTTCAAATCTAATCCGAAAGTAATTTTTCCATACATTTTTTATTTTGCAGAAACGTATTTACTCTAATATGTTGAAGAAAATCAAGAATTCAATTTTTTTCTCACGTTTTCGAGTTTACAAATCAGTACGCTTTGTATGCAGAATGAATAATTTAGCATTAACATCCATTTTAATGATTCGTACACAAACGTATCTTGACGTTTTTAGACGCCGCGATGAATAATTGGTCATTATATATGGTCATTGCTTATGCATAATAATTACGCGTGTCATTCCGCAACAATGCGTACCTTGTTACAAAATGATTTGAAGAAAAATGGATCGGAATTTCGCCGAGGGCTAAACTTTAAGAATCATCTCGGATCTTTTTTGTTTAAGTTTTCTGAATTTTTTATTGGCTGCGCTTTATATAAATCAGCCTGACTATAAGTCAATGAATACACCTGTTCGTATGTGATTTTACCTGTCTTGTTTCTGTTACAACTGGTAGCGAACTGTCGTGAAACTGTTTTAAAGACTGCGGTTTGAACCGAACACATATCCATACACAAATGAAAGGTGTACAAGCAGAATTGTTATAAAGATGTTAATAGGCAAATTGAGATGTTATATTTGGATGTGGTTGTCAGTTCTTTTTTTTGGTCAGTGCGTTTGTTGCCTAGATGAAGTGGGAGCCAGGCTGCACCATGCACCGTGCCAGAGCCCACAGTGTGCAGGCAGGCTTTATGAGAGAGGCAGTCGTTCAAGATTATTTTGGGCAGTCACTGACCACCAGTGTTTATCACTGTTCAAAGAAAGACAGTGTCTTGAAAGGAAGGTTATTTACTGCAAATGCACAAAAGCTACCTCTTAAAGTTGTAGATTAGATTTTTTGGGGTTTATTTGAAGATGTTTCAGGGCATATTGTTTATGCTACAATTTATTTCTTTATAATTGTTTCAAACAATGTTCATATAAAACTAATTCACAAGTTCATCTAAATGAGTTTCACTTAACCCATTATATACAGTCTGAAGTACAATTTGTTTTCTACCCTTCAGTGAATAAATGCACTGAGAGATGTATGAAGAGTTATCCCCCTTTTAACATTTAATGGGAGAACGCATTGATGAATTGTTTGGTGAAGATCAGTGATCATTTAAACTGTTGGCTACAGTAAAACTACTGTTGACCTCCTGTCTGTCCTCTTGTCTGTCTGTCTGTCTGTCTGTCTGTCTGTAGTGTGTACATACAGATATTTCATTGCATTCTATAAGACTCACTAAACCATATCGCACATCTGTTCATTTCTGACTTTATTGTGAGGAGCTGCTGAGTTTTGCTAAGGAAAGTCATTTTGGTTATGAATATTCAAGTTAATTTAGTTAAATGATAAACAGGTTTAAAGATTTTTGTAATCTGAAAGACTCCCCCCAATTCTGAAAAAAAATCCTGAATTGCAAAGACTAAAAATAACAAACAGAATGTCCAAAATGTGATTTTTAAAACTAATCCATTATTCTTATTTCAAGACAGAAGTCAAAGGTACACTTTAAGGACTCTCTGAAAAGATTATGAAATTACAGATAATATATCTGCAAACAAAAGGAAGAGATCAGAGTGACAGAGTGATGTAGTTGGATTTGAAGATTATTGTGGTTTGAACTCCACATTGTGAATTTCATACAACATCTAAAGAATTAAATAATTCATTTAAAGATGACAAAAGAGTCACTTAACTCATGAAAGGTTAATATGATCTAATAAAAAAGATGAAATGGAAATGGACAACTGGTTCATAAGATCATGCACTTGTTGACACCCCTATATTATTGAATGTTCCAAATTGTGTGTCAGGTTAAGATGTATTTGATCTGTGTTAATGATCTGGGTGAAATGGATTTAATGCCGGATATTCCAGTTATCAGGGGATCTTTATTTAGACACCAAAGGCATTTATTTTATATCTAAAAACTTAATGCATGAAATGTTTCATTAGGCAAAACAACTTAAGGTAAAATCATGTTTTTATTGACGTAATTCATGAACAGTCATCCTAAATGTTTTCTCATGTAATTTTACAATCACAATTTATGTTACAATGGTGAAATACTAAAAACACCTGCATGGAGTCAAAGTTGTGATCTACAGTGATCAGTTTATTTCTTTTGTACAATTTTAGGCATCAAGATGAATAGTGAAACTGGCACAGATGCAGTGGCAGTAACCAACAATGGACAAACAGACTCTAAAGCAGCCAACCCACTGGTAAACTGTCTATAGATATAACATAGTTATAAGGCAGCCAATCCAATGGTAAACTGTCTATAGATATAACATAGTCACAAGTCAGCCAACCCACTGGTAAACTGTCTATAGATATAACATAGTTATAAAGCAGCCAACCCACTGGTAAACTGTCTATAGATATAACATAGTTATAGGGCAGCCAATCCAATGGTAAACTGTCTATAGATATAACATAGTCACAAGTCAGCCAACCCACTGGTAAACTGTCTATAGATATAACATAGCAATAAGGCAGCCAACCCACTGGTACACTGTCTATACATATAACATAGTAATAAGGCAGCCAACCCACTGTAAACTGTCTATACATATAACATAGTAATAAGGCAGCCAACCCACTGTAAACTGTCTATACATATAACATAGTAATAAGGCAGCCAACCCACTGGTAAACTGTCTATAGATATAACATAGTTAAAAGGCAGCCAATCCACTGGTAAACTGTCTATAGATATAACATAGTCACAAGGCAGCCAACCCACTGGTAAACTGTCTATAGATATAACATAGTCACAAGGCAGCCAATCCACTGGTAAACTGTCTATAGATATAACACAGTTATAAAGCAGCTAACCCACTGGTAAACTGTCTATAGATATAACATAGTCACAAGGCAGCCAACCCACTGGTAAACTGTCTATAGATATAACATAGTTATAAGGCAGCCAATCCACTGGTAAACTGTCTATAGATATAACACAGTTATAAAGCAGCCAACCCACTGGTAAACTATCTATAGATATAACACAGTTATAAAGCAGCCAATCCACTGGTAAACTGTCTATAGATATAACATAGTTATAAGGCAGCCAACCCACTGGTAAACTGTCTATAGATATAACATAGTTATAAGGCAGCCAATCCACTGGTAAACTGTCTATAGATATAACATAGTCACAAGGCAGCCAACCCACTGGTAAACTGTCTATAGATATAACATAGTCACAAGGCAGCCAATCCACTGGTAAACTGTCTATAGATATAACACAGTTATAAAGCAGCTAACCCACTGGTAAACTGTCTATAGATATAACATAGTCACAAGGCAGCCAACCCACTGGTAAACTGTCTATAGATATAACATAGTTATAAGGCAGCCAATCCACTGGTAAACTGTCTATAGATATAACATAGTTATAAAGCAGCCAACCCACTGGTAAACTATCTATAGATATAACACAGTTATAAAGCAGCCAATCCACTGGTAAACTGTCTATACATATAACATAGTTATAAGGCAGCCAATCCACTGGTAAACTGTCTATAGATATAACATAGTAATAAGGCAGCCAACCCACTGGTAAACTATCTATAGATATAACACAGTTATAAAGCAGCCAACCCACTGGTAAACTGTCTATAGATATAACATAGTCACAAGGCAGCCAACCCACTGGTAAACTGTCTATAGATATAACATAGTTATAAGGCAGCCAACCCATTGGTAAACTGTCTATAGATATAACCTAGTTATAAAGCAGCCAACCCACTGGTAAACTGTCTATAGATATAACATAGTTATAAAGCAGCCAACCCACTGGTAAACTGTCTATAGATATAACATAGTCACAAGGCAGTCAACCATCTGGTAAACTGTCTATAGATATAACACAGTTATAAGGCAGCCAACCCACTGGTAAACTATCTATAGATATAACACAGTCACAAGGCAGCCAACCCACTGGTAAACTATCTATAGATATAACATAGTTATAAGGCAGCCAACCCATTGGTAAACTGTCTATAGATATAACATAGTCACAAGGCAGCCAACCCACTGGTAAACTGTCTATAGATATAACATAGTCACAAGGCAGCCAACCCACTGGTAAACTGTCTATAGATATAACATAGTTATAAAGCAGCCAATCCACTGGTAAACTGTCTATTGATATAACATAGTTATAAAGCAGCCAACCCACTGGTAAACTGTCTATACATATAACATTGTAATAAGGCAGCCAACCCACTGGTAAACTGTCTATATAGTCAAACATTACATAGATATAATTACCCAGTCTAGTGGTAAACTGTGTATATACCGGTAGTCAACTTACAAAGATACAATAGTTATGTTGATCTAAACTTATCAACCCATAGCTACAGATACAACATGTTTAGAGTCTTTGATGTTGAGGTTTTATGTGTCCATAAAATCACATTATGATAGAATTAAACATTAATTTAAGTATACACATACATAATGGAATTTTCGTGAAGTTTGTTTTTACAATACAATCAGCAGCCATCTTGTTGACCTGTTTCAGACAAATGCAGCAACCTTGCAGCAGCAACTCCAGTCTGCGCTGCTGGCCCAGCAGTTTCCCCTGGCAACCGCTGGAGCACAGACCGGGTTCCTGATTCAGAATCCTTATGGCCAGCCAGCAGTGGTATGAACCCCATCCTTTGTTTGAATGCAATTAATTTTTCAAAGAATATTTTCACTGTTGCTGTCATATAATGTCAATAATGAAACTTTGAGACATCTTCTTTTTTGACATGAAATTGGTTTCTTGAAGTTTAGACATGATGTACACAAATGATACATCAATTAGAAATAATAATAAAAGTCAGAAGAATTTAGCCATATTATGTGGAATCATCATTGTTTGTGGGGACCAATGTTCATGGCTTTTGTGGTAACCCTTGCCCACGATTTTACATCCCCACAAACACATATACAAACATTCGTTTAATATTTATTTATGAAATAGAACTTGATACCAATGAAATTATGTCCACATGAACCAAGAAAATTTTGGCAACCTATGAACATTGGCCCCCACAAATAAAAATGATTCCACAGTAGATGATTGGTGTTAGGGAGGAAGGTTTATTTAATGAATTGTGTTTATTATTTCCCGGTAGATCCCGGTATCAGCAGCCCTCCCTACAGCTAGCATACAGATAGCAGACCTACAACAGCTCCAACAACTAACTCAGCAGCTGACGCAACAGCAACAGCAGCTCCAACTGCAACAGGTACGTACTTAGTCACTCATCCACATTGTCAAGAATTATGTTGTATATGCAAGAGGACTTGTGCTTATATGATAGAAGTATTATTGGTTGTTTCAGTGCGACGGTTTCTACTCTCCTTCTACTCTACCTCAACTGATTCAGCAACTGTTTATTTATTTCCCTTCACAATACCATGAATTGAATAAGCATCTTTCTCTTTCATTTTCAACATCTGTTTATACTTTCATGTAACAGATTCAGCAGCAGGTCACTTCCTTGAGTTCCTCGGCCAACACGACCACAGTTGTCACCCAGCAGGCCCCAATCAGTAGTGCCACCCCCCAGCCGACCCAGATCCAGACCAGCCCCCTGGCCACCACCACCCTCCAGGGACTGGCGGGGGCTCTACAGGGGACACAGCAGATAGTGTTCCTCAACCCCACCCAGCTTACCACAGGACTACAGCCACTTCTGATTCAAAACCAGGTGAGGGCAGGTCTCTTTAATTCTAGCATTCACAATTTTAAATGGTTATTTTGTTGAAAAATATCAGCATATAGCTGTTCATTGAGTCGAGTGTTTATGCCCAGTGTGATTTAAGGTTCATTTACCCTCTGATAGTTGGAATAACTCTCATTTGTTTACATGATTGTATAAAAGTACACAGCAAAGCCCACTGAAATTAAGTATGATTGTTTTTAGACTTCCTATATTTAGAGACTGTTATTATTGAGGCCAAATTTGATTTGATGATGAACCTTAATGAATTTGATCTTGTTTCGTTTAAATCGTGCATTGGAAACAAAAGAGGATTATTTCCAGAATGGGTACATTTATTAGAGTATATCATGATATGCAATTTATTATTTATATATATATCTCTCTCTCTCTCTCTCTCTGAAAGATTAAATGAATTTATTTTTATGTTTCTGACAATTTTTCAGGGAATCCCTGTTTTAACTGCTGCCACACTTGCATCACTAACACAACAAGTTCAGCAGCAGCAGCAGCAACAACAACAGCAGCAGCAAGTACAGCAACAACAACAACCAGCTGCCGCTGCTGTGCTGCAACAACTTCAGCAACTTCAAAACGCTTCTACACAGCCTCTTCAGGTGAGTCATACATCTCTCAAGTGGAAAAGCTCATTGAAATTGTACCAATTATCAAACAGGATTTGCTGTTAAAAAAAATAGAAAAATTGTAGAAAATCCTCTATCTCTAAACATGGACATTCCTGATTCCTGATTTGGTTGATTTAGAGGTCAGGGTCAAATGGAAAGATGTTAAATTGGGTCAGACTATGATTTACTTTTAGTGAGATTATCTAAGGTGGGATTTCTTCAGTTTATATGAATGTTCAGGTTTCAGTTTAAGTATATGTTTTGTTTTACTTTTAGATACAAGTCGCTGCTTCTCAACCAAATCAAATCCCTCAGACAGTGACACCCATCAAAGTTCAGAACACTATGACCAAGATATCCAACTCGTCTCAAATTGTTCTCCCCAACGCCCCTACCACAAACGTCGCTGTCAAGTCATCGCCGGAAGAGCTGTCCTCATCAGGAATCGTGGATGAAATTCCTCCGGTAAGTTTCAAACAAAGACGCCTTAACTATAACCTCTTGTAGTAAATGTTTATAGTAATATTTTATATTATTTACATTGAATCCAAGACAGGGCTTACACGACTATTTTACATTCAGTTTTTATGGATGCTTATTTTTTGTTTTGTAGGAAGAAAACATAGACCTTGAAGAACTTGAACAGTTTGCAAAAACTTTCAAAAGAAGGAGAATAGAACTAGGTACTCTTCTTTGAATATTTTTTCTTTGACCTGAATAAGTTTAATATGTATACTTTGTACAAATACCATGGTATTTTTTCATCTTTTACCGCTTACATTCAGGTTTTACCCAAGGAGATGTAGGATTAGCCATGGGAAAACTGTATGGCAATGATTTCAGTCAAACCACCATCTCAAGGTTTGAAGCTTTGAACCTGAGCTTTAAGAATATGTGCAAGCTCAAACCATTGCTGCAGAAATGGCTGAAAGATGCCGACACAATGTGTGCCAATCTGAACACTCCGGTAGGGGGCAGCCCTGGGGGAAATGGGAACAGTTTGTCCCCAGAGTCCGTGGCCAGGAGAAGAAAGAAGAGGACCAGCATAGAGACCAATATCAGAGTCGCTCTAGAGAAAAGTTTCCAGCAAAACCCCAAACCTTCCTCGGAAGAAATTACTTCTGTGGCTGACCAGCTCAGTATGGAGAAAGAGGTTGTGAGAGTCTGGTTTTGTAACCGTAGACAAAAACAGAAGAGGATCAACCCACCCTCGAACTATAACCATCAGATGTCTTCCCCTCTGTCACCCCCTATCACACCTGTGCAGGTGGTGGCCTCACCCACTAATCAGCTTACGGTGCCCTCGTCACAGGCCACAATGACCCTCCCCACCATCATCAGCTCATCCACGGGGGCCACCCTAGTGGCTGCCTCTACCCCCTCCTCCGTGGGGACTAATCAGAACTTTATAATGGCCAAGTTAGGGTCAGTGTCTACCTCGGGCTCCAATCAGCTGATCTTAACACAGGCTTCACCGACCTCTGTGTCCACCGCCCAGGGGCTTACCCTGCAAACAGCCAAACAGATTATTCCACAGAAAATTGAATTCACCACTTCTTAGACACTTTTTCCTGCAAAAATCAGATTTATATTTTGTGAGATTTTAAAAGAAAACATTCCAAAGGAAACAAACCAATGGCATCTTATTTTGGATGAACTCAATACCAAAGCAGCATGAATTATCGTGTACTACCATACATACTGATGGTCTTCCAAATTCCAACTGCCTGACATTTTATAAATGTCTTTTTATTCTTCTGCGAATTGATTCATGAATAAACATATGTAGACATTTTGTAGATGTATTTTTCATTGACTTGCACGGTCTGGGTGCAGATTCATGGATATACCTCATGTCACATTACCCGTTTTCATTGTTTAAATGTAATGGATTTTCCTTATTATTGTCTTCTTGTGAAAATTAATTAACCTTGCATACTTTTTTGATAAGAGAAAAATTAAGTTATGCCTTTGAAGCCGTTTCTGAAAGTTTACAAACCCACGGGAGTGAATGGAGAAGCATTTTTCGGAATTAACTTGTTAGAATTTCATTTATTCCTTACACATATACCTAGTGTTTATCCAAAAGTTTAAAATGAAATCTATCTGTGGATGGAAATTCATCTTAGTAACACTTCAGATTGGCGTGGATATTAAAAGGCAGGTTGAAAGCTAAAAATAAAAATGACAAAGTAGGTAAAAAATATTTGGTTCAGTAAAATCACCCCCACCCCCTGTACACGGATTACAACTCAACCTTTGAGCCTATGGCAGAAGTCTCGGATAGTATTCGCCAAGGAAAAGCGAAAAAAGTAAAATTTCCAGCTACAACAAAAACCGTTTCAATTATAAAATGACACCCCCAAAAAATAAAACCCCACAAAAAATTTCAAGCCCATAAAAGCAGTTTTCTAAATACTAGTACACGATTTAAGTGCGTAAGAAAACGGCGAGTTCATGACGACATAATGTCATAAATGAGTATATTACAGCAATATCTACAAAACACCTTATGAGATTTCACAAAACTATCCCACAGCTCTTTTAACACCATCATAAACATTCCAATTCCGGAAGAATTAAATTCAATTATCATTTTAAACACTCGATCTGGCTAAGAGTACCACAAAAAATGAATTATTTAAAAAACGTGTCAAAGAATTTTTATTCGTCATCCGGCTTTTGTAAGTTTTATGAATTTTCAATTTATTTCATTTTTTTTCAATCTCAAACGCACCTGATTGCTCTGTTGGAGCGGAATTAAAGTTTTACACTAACTAATGGTTTCCATTAAGAAAACTATAGTAAAGGACCCCTGCATATGGTGTCCTATCCAAAGAATGGGGGCAATAATTTACTCAATTACTATTGGATTCCTTTTAACTCTTGATAAATACATGTACTTTTGTGAAGGTAAGATTATTTTATCATGTACACAACATAGTACTTATTTTCATTTAATTTATTTAACAAAACAATAGTTTACCATTTCCAAAGTCAATAATGGTATCGGTTAGTAAATACCTGAGTTTAAAACCAATCCTATTATGATAAGGGCCAATGAGATAATAATGTAATGTTATAATTTCCTTGATAGTCTGTTAATGGATGCTGTCTTCTATCAGCCACGATTCCAACATTCCATTAACATGTTTTACTTTCATTTATTGAATTGTACTTTTATAGTCCATAGACAGAAATATGGCACTCGTAATACGAATTTTATGAACGTAAAATCTAACCCTGTTTACAGTATTGTTACACAGTTTTTGACTATGGTACTTATTCTGTTTACTATGTGAATGATGAACGAATCCTTATTTTATTTCAAAGGAATGTCCGAAGTACTCTCATTCATTTTAGAGTGGAACTTTATTTTTTATTTAGGAAAGTACACATTCACATAATTGTCATTGCGTTTGAGGAAAATATTATTTGAAATCAAATAATGGGCCATATTATTCATACATATTTTTTATTCAGATTATACATTGTTCAGTAACTGTTGACGTTGCAGCGGGTTTGGTACATGTAGGCTGTTCACACTATACCACGTTTAGCGACATTTATATATTTGTTATATAGAAAATTCGACAAAATGACTGCTTACCCTAATTAAATTTAAGAAACATATCTACTCCAACTGCAACATGAGCTCGGAATTTGGGTTATGTTTTGGTCCTTTCAGTTGTGAAAGAAAAAGGGATCATATATGGAGTTAATGGCCCGCCAGCTTTGTTCAACTTGGCTCCAATACCCCAGACCCAGACGGATTTGAAATATACAAGTTACCCTCTGAGTGGGTATGTGAATGTTCGAAGTTTAGCAGTGGACCCAAAGCAAGGCGTCGTCTTCGTGGCCTCCCAGTCCAACATCCACGCTGTCCACAACTACAGCCTACAGCAAACCAACTCGTCTGCTTCATCCACCGTGTTCCAGGGGAAATCGGACGATACAGGGGAAATAGCCTTTGATTACCTCTCCAACAACTTGTTCTGGTGCGACTCACGTCTGAACTGGGTTGCCATGAAACCGGCTTACGGCGACAATTCGTCTCTCTATAGAGTACTGGTTCAGGACAACTTGAACAAACCGGAAGGACTCGCTTTGGATCCCGTGGATGGGTAAACTAGAGAAAAAGCTTTGAGTTTCAGAACCTTTTGAATACTTGACGATAATTTTTAGATACTTGATATTGTGTAGTAAGAATCTGAATGAACCCTCATTCCGTGTAATGTAAATTAAAATGCAATATGCAGTTTTTAAAAATGTTTGACTAATTCAAGTTTTCTACACTTTACAGACGTTTATGTGAACTTATATATATTTATTTCTTTTTAAATATACGCGGAATCTCTGTTGAACCAGGTTTATAACTGTTATGCAGAGTACAGATAATTCATAAATTTAATTGTAATCAATACCAGATTCTAGTTTTTGGTTCTCAAAAAATTAAAATTTAGAGTAGTTTAAAAATGTTACGTATACATTTCTACCACAGAATTTTAGTTGCAAGAACTCTGATCGTTTTGTTATTACAGATAAACGACGAATTTTATGTTTGCAAAATCAAGGAATGATATTACTAAACCTTAATTCACAACGATACAACTTTATGTCTTAAAACAATAATCTTTACACATTAAGTACTTTAATTTTGATTGTGGATTATATTTACGAACGAGATTTTAGAACTACCGATATAACCCAACTCAAAGAATCATCGATGTTTTTTGAAAATGCTAACTTTATCTGAATTTTTGAATTATTACACTTTTTGTACAAAACAAATTTCAACTAATTATAAATGGGTTCTTAATTAATTAATGTACATTCGTCTGCTTACAAAAATGTTCACTTACTGTAAAGATGTACCAAGACTCTTTATAGCGTTCTCCTTTTCATGTAACAGGTTCATGTTCTTTTCTGACAACAACCCAAATGGCCGCATCACCAGAGCTTCACTGGATGGAGAGAACGCCACAGTGATCGTATACCGAGGACTGGTTCGCGTCTCTTCTCTTACTGTTGACCCAGACAACGACCTCCTGCTGTGGGCAGACACAGTGCGGTTCACGGTGGAGATGTGCCAGTATGACGGGTCCCAGAGGAGGGTGGTCCGAAGGGCTAACCTGGTCTCATTTGCAGGGTTACAGTTCTACCAGGTAAGATCACGTGATGTAATAATACCCAGTACTCAGTAGGACGGGTCCCAGAGGAGGGTGGTCCAAAGGACTAACCTTGTCCCATTTGCAGGGTTTCAGTTCTACCAGGTAAGATCACATAATGTAATAATACCCAGTACTCAGTAGGACGGGTCCCACAGGAGGGTGGTCCGAAAGTCTAATTTCGTCTCAATGGAAGGATAGAAGTTCTATCAGGTAAGACCACGTGGTGTGATTTTACCCAATGCTCAGTGTGATGGATACTACAAGAGGGTGGTCCGAAGGTCTAATTTCGGTAGAAGTTCTTGTAGGTAAGATCAGTGATGTAATAGGGCCCAATAGTTAGTATGACGATTCTATCAAGATAGTGGTCCGGAGGACTAACCTTGCTACTAAAGAAGAATTACAGTTCTACCAGGTAAGACCACGTGATGTGATTATACCCAATGACCAGTATGACAGGTCCCAGAGGAGGGTGGTCCGAAGGATTAACTTGTCACAAAGGAAGGATCACAGTTCCGCTAGGTAAGACCACGTATTGTAATAATACTCAATAAATGATTAGATTATTTACCTTTACCTTGGCTATTCATGCCAAGTCAGATTATAATACCTATTTAATTAAAAAGCAATAGTAGTCAATTCGAACAAATAATTACAGTGTTTGTGTCATATATCACAGTGTTGTATGTTTCCTTTAAAGTTTATAGATCTGTTTATATTATGAAACAAAACACTGCAAATCTCACTTCAGGTACAATATTACAAACTTAGCCTTATAAATGTTTTCTACAACTTACAAGAAAAGGAATATTCATGATGGTTTTCACAGAAACTCATAGATACATATTTGATTTATAACCAACAGAATATTTATGAATAATAGAAGTAACACATTGACTGTTCTGATTTAATGGACGTATATTATAGTTAACCAAGATGGAAGTACCGGTGACATTAATGATAATTTCAATATTATTGACTGATAAGTAGTTTTAAAAAAGTGAGAATACGATTATTTGGCTATTCTGATATAATATAATACAGTATTGTTAAGTGAGATGAAACTAACATCATTTGTTTGTTTTGTTTTTGACTGTTTTGTGACGAATGCTTTCTGATATAATAAAATAAAGTAATGCAAACAGAGATGAAAGTTTGTTATATTTTTGACTAGTCTGTAATGAATGCCTTATTTTACAAAAAATTTACACATGAATAAGTTGATGTCGACAAAACATGGGTTAATATTTTGATAAACATTATCCACACATCTAACACATCAACAAGTTAAACAGATAGATACACCTCTAACTTATCTTCCCAGAATGTTCTACACGTGGTTGATCCCGGAAATAGGTTTGTTCGTGGACTCGACATGCTGTCGGGGGTATTGGTATACGATTCTTACTTTACGATGGGAACTCCTACAACTCTTGCTGTTTATGACACAGAAAATGTCCCGAGCATCCTCGGTATGTCAAATAAACATGGTATTGTATAACATTCAGAATCTATAAAAAAATAAAATTGGATTTAACCTTACGAAGGCATAAGAGTCCATTAAATATATCTCATAAGTCGTTTCTGATTTTGCGAACACAAGAATAACGTTAAACCACTTAACTGTGTGAAGTTGTAATTCCATTTGAATTCATATCCAAAAGATCCCTGCTCCTTAGAACAGTGTGGACAAATCTGTGTGAACACTCCATCAGGTCCGGTCTGTCTATGCTACGAAGGACACGACCTGGCCGAGGACGGAAGATCTTGTTTAGGTATTCTTAATGTTTTTCTTTGAAAATAAAAGACATACATAGTCCCTAAACTGCATTACCATCCCAGGTAGTAGTACATAGGAAATGGTTAGCATTAAATGCAAAGAAAATATATATACAATATTGAATTCTAAAATTTTGAAACAGCAACCTGAATAATAAATTAAATTTTCTTTTGTAGAGAGGTCTTTGTTTTATAGTAAAGGTTTTATAATAAGCCATGAAAACACTTTTGAGATGTTCGAAATTTCATCAGTCAATGGAATTGTGAAAAGTTCCCCACAGCTGAAAGACCCAGAAGCAATTATCCATTCATTTGTAGTCAACGCAGACAAAGAACTTATTTACTACATTGACAGCAAGAACAATGTTTTGAAAGAACTGGATATAAAAACCCAGCAAATCCAAACCCTTACAGCAATTAGTAATGGAAAAAGTAAGTCTTTTTTTCAATCATTATGCGTGAGCTAACATTTGATTTTTTAAACACAATAACATGATTCTATAATTACCGTGTAGCAAATGATTTTTTAAAAAGTTCGTATATGTTTATTTGTTTTGTGAATACATAGAAATTCTTAATTTTAGCCGTCAAAATTGAAACTGTGTTATCTTGAATAGTGGATAAATTAAAATTTGCCAAAATAACGAGCACCAGCTATACACTTTTACCTAATATCTCAAAATCTCCAAATACCACAACAACCAAAACAAAAGAACGGTTTTGTAATTGATGACAGGTTTAGTTTTGGACTGGTATCGGGGTATATTGGGTTGGATCGATGTTGAATCCTGGGAAATTATTGCATTCAGTCTGAATTCAGAAAACATGACAACAATTTATACGGGACTCCCTCCAATAGAATCTATGGCAGTGGATCCCCATGATGGGTTGGTAAATACAATGTAATCAAAATGATAGAATTAAGAGATATACAAATATTTTTACCAAATACTGTACTTGTCAAGATGTTGCATTCAAAATAAAGATATTAAGATATAACCTTACATTGTATTAGAACAATGTTGTTTTTATCTCACAAAGAAGTAAACCTTCTCAATACAGGAAGCTGTTTTGGATATCCGGTATGTCACCGTCGACCATTATGTGCGGACAGTGGAATGGTTCGTCACCAAAGTCGCTGTTGACTTCTGCTGAAGTTTTCTCTCCAAGAGGACTCAACTTTGATGTTACGAATGATAGGTTATATACTTTAGTTTGAAAGTTTGAAAATGAAATTCTGCTAGAGAACAAATTCTGAATGGTGCTTCTTATCTTTTTAAAGATATTGAAATTGAGAGATGTCAGCAATTAGATCAAAATAAAAAAAAATTTAACAGTTTACTGGATTTCTCTATGTAAACATATCAACAAAGTTTTTAAATCTTTTTTTTCTTATTATGGAGTGAACAACGTAGATTTACAGTAAAACACGGTTATAGCGAACACGCTTATAATGAATTGACGCTTACATCGAAGTGAATTTCATTCCCCAAATCTCTATTTCATGTTGTAAACTTGACGGATATAACGAATTACGCTTATAACGAAGTTAAATTGCCTGTCCCTGGGACTTCGTTATAAGCGTGTTTAACTGTACATGTATTTTAATACAAGTTAGAAGAGGATTTAAATTGTGTACCAAACTATGATTAAATTCCATTTCTAAAGCATATGTTTAGCTTCTTGGTTATTGCTTAAAATTCTAAAACTTTTTGTTTTTCGTTTTCATTTTTTGTTAAATATCATGACTGGACTGTTTATTTATGTATATGACGGTTAATATCTGAACATCGAGTGTTCTAGACGGATCCGGACAGACCATCAACTATTATATTTTAAAGATATGAATAATTTTATCTAAAACTGTATATACATGTAAGAAATACAGATAACCAACACGTAATATTTTTATAAAAACATTTTTTTCTACAACATAGGTTGTTCTGGATTGATGGATCTTTAATAATGAGCTGTAAAAACAACGGTTTGGATCTTCAAACGCACAGTTTAGCAATTGATGCCAAAGAATTATTCTCCTACAAGGTTTGTTGTCTAAATATCACATCATATAAAAACAACAGAACTAAACTGTACTTCAATTTCATTTAAATGTTTGATTCAAAGCTGAAAGGTCTTTATTTATACTATGTCAAAACAAAATATCATGAAGAGTCATAATTTTCTTTCAAAAATCTTCAAAAATGTTTTTTGAACAGAATTTGTTTGTTTGGATGAACGACAACCAGCTATATTTTGGACTTCAAAGCACCAATAGATATTACGGCTATATCAATATTTTGAGGAAAGCTACACATGTTGCTATTTATGATTCTCTTCTGCAGAGAAACCTTACAGGTACTGTTTAAATTTTACGTTCATGTCCATGTATTTATGATGTTTTTCTTTCACAATTGTATAAAGCGCCAATTTGTTGTCGTTTTCCATAGCGTAATATCTCAATTAAAGAAATGTACTTAGTAATTACCGATTTTCAAAATATTTTTATTTTTGTAATAATTTATAAAACCATCAACTAGAATTAATAGCTGATTATGCAGAGTTTTTGCTTATCTTAAAAGTATGAGCAAACAGCACTTTTCCCAAAAATTATTCCATATGATTTAATAATTTTTTTCTCTCTTCATTATATGGACATAATAATTGCAGGTTCTTGTCAAATTGCAAACGGAGGATGTGAGGATATATGTGTACCATTGGTGGACGGACGCATGTGTGACTGCGATATTGGACTTCACCTACAGAACGACTCTCAAACATGCAAAAACGGTAGCTCTTTTTATGTTATGTATAATTTCATACCCACAAAATTATTTACGGTTGAAAGTGTATAAAAGATAGCTTATATTAGCATCAAAGATGAAACAAATTGAACCAACTTTGCTGTAATGTTACTGTTAGAAGTTACGTTTTCCTTTTTTGGAGGAAAAGTAAAGTGAACTCTAAAGTGAAGGTTAAACGATGCATTGACAGATCTAGACCAATGTTTATTCATTCATTTTTCACCTGTCACTTAAAAAACGATGATGTTTCAATGAAGACCCTATAATTTTCAAAACTTTTGCACTCATAATATTATACAGCTGGTGTTTAGGCTTTGAGAGATGCATTCTAAAATACCTTTATAAGTACGTGAACAAGTCGCTTAAATCTACATTTGTTTATCAATAATAATTTATATTGTGCACTTTGTCATCATTCTATCAGTGCTTTATGACGACAATTTCATTCTTGCGGCCGACCGAATCCACGACCGAATAATTCAAGTTGACCTCGAGAGCGGTAATTTGGTAAAAATACCAGTTAAGGTGGTTGGTGTTACTGGAGTTGCTTATGAAAAATCCACCGGCACAATCTTTTACACAACTTCTAAGGATTTGTTTTCGGCCAGAGTTGGTTCGATTTCCCTGCGTGGAGACAGAGACCCCGTGACTTATGCCACAGGTAACACGTTGTCACGCCTAAACTTTTGTGAACCAATATAAGGGTTGTTCAATATGTAATATGTATTGTATGGTATTTTAAAAACATTCGTCTTAAATAGTGAAATGAATTTTACATCCCTTCAAAGCACTCTCTTCGGTTTAAAATACACAGCAATCTATTTTCTGAAATGAGTCACGGTACGCTGATTTAGATGTAATTCTAAAGCACTGACTGATGGCTGATGGCTTATCGGAACGACGACCAGGGCTGCGTTCAAGATCGTAGCTGCTACGCAGTGCTACGTAGTTGAAAGGTAAGCTAGCATAGCCGCTACGTAGATATTCGTAGCGTAAATATTATATGCTAAGCATCAAATTCAAGATGGCCAACTTAGTTACCACTTCGAACAAACATGAAATTTATTTATTTAGTGATATTTTTTTCACCCCTTAAGTTATAATGAATTTTAATTTTAATTTTTAATTTCTGCTTGAAATTAACTAATTTTGTCGATGTAATTCCTCTTTAGTTGAATATTTCCAACCTCAAATCTGATACCTAGCGGCTATCCTAGCGGTCCGTTTAATAGACCTAGATATCTTCGACATAGCGGCTAGGCTAGCTGCTACGATCTTGAACGCAGCCCAGATGAGGACTTTTTTAGTTTTATAAAAAGAAAAAAACCCGTTTGAAAGGTATCGAATTAGGGGTATTCAAGAGTATCATCATCCATGAAGTCCTGCGATGTTACGCTGTGGTACAAAACACATTACATATCCAACAACCCAGATATTTTTTGTTCAGGGTTTGCAAACAAAAACATTGCAAAATGTATATATACCTATTTCGAATAAGAGCATCACAATTTTCACTTGCAACCCCCCCCCCCCCCCCGCCAGCCACCCCACCCTCTCCGCTATACTGCCAACGTTTAGTGAATTAGATACCATCTAAAATATATAAAGATAAACAAAATAAGATAAAAAATTCAGAATGAATTTGAATGCTGTCACCCTTGATTTTTTCAATCGAAACAAACAAACAAACAATCAACCAAAAGCAAAAATCCAAAACAAAACAATGAAAAATCTATTTCCTTTTAAAACTAGGCTTCCAATATTCTGAAAGTTTGGCGCTCGATTACTCCACTGGAAACGTCTTCTTTGCGGCAGTGACGACACCAGGCCAGGTGACGTCAACAGGCCAGGATTTCATCAGAGTTATTCACCGAAAGTTGCTTCTTCAGAAAACTTTGTTGGAAAATCTTGATAGGCCTAGAAGCATTGCTCTCTTTTCGTCCAAAGGGTTTGTTTGTTAACGTTTATATAGTCATCTGCCAATGTAAGTCGTTTTGAAGTTCATTTTTAAATAGCGAAAAATAGTTTTTAATTATTTTGAGGTGTGGTCCTTTGGCTGGCCAGTTTATTTGTTAATTATTTCTGCGGAAGTCTTGGACAATTCCAGCCCTATGTACAGGTGCATTATCATCCTGAATTATGTAGTAATCATTTCCTTTAAACTGCTTGTTGCGTGAAAGTACAATATATCTCGTTATAAGATAAGTCCTTTTATTTATCCAAAGTCTTCATACAATGCCTCCTTGTAGTCCTCGAAAATATTCTTATCACTCTCATCCTAAATTTCTCATGCCGTCTTGGTAAATTTTTGTATTTATTTCGCTGAGAATACCGCTAATGAAAGCTGTAACGGTACTTTGCTAAAAGCCCGACATTCTGGCAATGTTAATCTTTTTTGACTGGCATCATTAAGTCATAAAGAGCGAGCAGATATGCTTGCTTTCCGATCGTTTGACAACTATTTCCCTTTCGACATATATTTCTTAACGTGGTGGTTTTCTCAAAATTTACAGACGACAACGATATGACATAAAAATGACGTATACATGTTGATTCACATGAAAATTGTTAAAGAATTTGGGGATTTCAGTTTTCAGAGAGCTGAAAATAAATTTTCTTGTTAAAAACAATATTGTTTTTGTTTGTATTTGGCGGATATTTTCATATTTTACGAATACTTTTAGTGGATGACTGTACCATCTACACTATCAAATTTCTATTAAAATTCCTGGTGCTTGCTTGTTCAATGCATACAAATACAAAAAAACTAAAATTCTTGTGTTTCATCTATTCTTTGCAATTGTTAATACTTCAATTACCTTCAGATTGATTTTCTGGACAGAAGTGGAAGTGGAACGTATTGGTAAAGCTTTCATGGATGGAACATCTAAGAAATATATTATCACAAATAAAATTCGCTGGCCAAATGGTGTAGCTATAGATTTTACTGGTAAATAATCAATCAATTTTATTTCAAACCTTGAATAATTTATGAACTCTAATTTTATTTAAGTCGAATATTTTTTTCTTAAGCGGAAAGGCTGTACTGGACTGACGGTTTTAACGAAATCGTAGAGTCCTCGGATTTAAACGGTGGGGATAGGAGAGTTGTATATAACGACAAGTATGCTCATCTTAGGAGTATCGCTATAGATGAACAGTTTATATACTACACAGGATATAATCGTCAGTAAGGTGTTTTTTTTTTAATTTCTTATCACTGTGATATCAATGTGATCTTAAAACAACGAAATTCTGCAGACTACTATGTATGATTTCTGCAATTGGTTGTCAACATCAACCGTTTAAGGTTTAAATGATTTTAGAAAAATAGCAATACATTAAAGATCCTTTTTAAGAGGAATTTTTCAATTAGTTTATTGGTCTATATTCTATATGAATGTATTGTGACCTCAAGGAAAAATGTTTTAAATACAATACATACCCCAAAACCAATGACATCATTTTAACATATGTTTAAAATCTTATAAAACTTTTATGTAATGTATATGAGATTGATATTGAGCGAAATCTATGGAAAAATACCAGTCCTAAGGATTAATTCAGTTGTCATGTGCATATCTTGAGAGTTAAATGTGTAACTTTTATTGATAACATTTACTCATTAGGTTCATATAAAAGATGAAGGTTGTATGTCTGCATAATTATGATAATACTTTGTCACCTTTTTATACAATATTATTTTACTTTCTTTTACAGACGAATAATGAAGGTAGATAAGACCTCAGAAAGAAGAACCAAATTCATGGATAGTTATCCCGAACTCAATGTCTCAGTTGGACTTCAAGTTTATTCAGACAATTACACTATTGACGGTAATATCCCTGTTAGAATGAGCACTTTTCATATCATTTGAGATTTTTGAAATACCAGGGTACTTGGAATAAATTTGAATGGCTAATTAGGTCTTGCTAAAGCATTTTAAAGATTTATGGTTCAAAATGCTCTATTTTTTTCATTTTGATGAGCCTTAACATAATTCATAAGTACATGTATGTCATCAACTAGTTATCAAAACTCAATTTTGTTAGTAATTATCTGCTTAGAGCCGGTATATAGCTAAAAATCATTGACACAGCTTTGATAATTGATGCTTACAAGCTGAAGTCAGCGAGTGTTTTTTGACCATGGAGACAGTTTTGATCATTGTTCCCTACAAGCCGTAGACAGCGAGTGTCATGTATCATGAACACAGCTTGAATCATTGCTGCTTACAAGTTGCAGACATCGAGTAATCAATGACCGTGGACTTTTAATCATTATTGCTTAAAATCTGTAGAAAGCGAGTTATAGTTGATCATGGACACAGTTTTGACCATTTTTATTTACTAGCTTTAGGCAGCGATTAATAATTGATCATGGACACGGATTCCATCACTACTGCTTACATCAACGTTCGTCAACTTCATTTAAACGAATTAAAATGGAATTAAAAATCTCATACATTTTATATGATTAAATATGTAAATATTAAATTAAAAGAAATCATATACATTACTCAAATGATTTATTTACGATTTTGTAGTAAATCCTCTGTGTTCGAGAAATAATGGACTTTGTAGCACGTTCTGTTTTCCAACACCCACCGGAAGAACGTGTGGTTGTCAAGACAACACAGAACTTCTTTCAGATCAGAAAACTTGCGAAGGGGGTAAACAAATGTTTTTGATGAACAAGAGGAAAGCCAGTTTGTATTTTTTTTAAAAATGCATACAGAAGCATCATATAAATAATATAAATATTTAATTCTCAGTTTCCGTCTGTCCAACATCCCTGACAAATTTACAGTTACTGGACTGTGGGGCATATTCCGGACAAACATGTGAATTTGAATGCAAGAACGGCCTCCATAGAACAAACAACATATCCTTGAAATGTAACGCTTTGGGTCTATGGGAACCAGACCCCGATTCACTTTGCATAGGTAAATATGTAAGAAATGATAAGTTAGAATTCCTCTGTGTTTATTCAACATTGGACTGCTATTATCAAATTTGAATATCCGAAAACTATTACTAGTTTATCGCGTTTAATTTCAGAGCTACTATGTCCGTCTATTGTGTCGAATACTGTCTTGGACTTTGGCTGTACTCGAAGAATCGGGGAAGCTTGTAAATTTATCTGCAAGGAAAACTATATCCCATTATTTTCAGAAAATATTGTCTGCTCTGAAAAAGGAGTATGGAGACTTCAGAATTCGACAGAATTTTGTACAAGTAAGACCTTAAGACTATAATAGGTATGTTAAGAGATTCGTTGTTGTGTATTTTGAACTAAAGTGGGAAAATTGACCGTATTATCTTTTGAAATCAAAAAGTATATTTTAGAAAACGTCAAATAAGTCAGGATTTCTTTTTAATTTTTTTAGTGTAAAGGTTATTGAGTTATATCAGCTATAAGAAACGCTTGATTATATTTTTGTTTTGCCCTAAAACATTTGCTAGTTATTTAAGTCAAATAATGCAGGTTAAAATTATCCGAAGAAGACAAAACACACTGAGCTACGTATTTACACAATTGATGCGATTACGACATGGGATTTACAGCCAATGCTGATTCAATTATAAATTTGTGGTGAATCGTGAATTACAATTATTGTATGAAATAGATATGAATTATTCACTATTTGAATGCAGCGGTCTACAACTTGTTTAGTTCATTCTAGATAAACAATGATAAACTATGTATACTTGTAGCCAAGACTCCTACCACCCAGACCTCTAATAACTCTCTGATCGCTTGGTTGGGAACAGTTGCAAGTCTTACTCTGGTCGCAGTAATTATCATCATCGTGTCCTGCATGAAAAGGAAAAAGTAAGTATTGTATTGCATCTGAAACTGTCATTTATATTGGAGCAGTATTTCCATTTACCGTATCATATCGGCGACTATCAAAATAAGGAAATCTTCTTCAAGTCGTGTTCTTGATACAGTATGTATATTTACGTCTTAGATTTATGTAGCGTATTTTTCTGTATAGAATGTATCAAATAGTTTGATGCCATTTAGTTTATTTTTTGATTTACCTGAGGTACATGTAATCCGATTTCAAATTATATTTCTATTATCAAATGTTGTATCATACTTATTTAGTGTTCAATTATGTCGAACTGCAAAAGGTTGACTTTTAGACTGCGAGAACAAAACAAAAGGAATGTCATTACAGCAGTGATTCATATAATGGTGTCATTGGATTAACACACACACACACACACACATACGTGTATGACGTGGCAACTGAACACCTTAACTTCCCACATGCAAATGGACACTTCTTGAAAAATGGAGTTAGAGGGAAGAAATGTTCATTTTTTTACTAGAAATAACATCTAATAATGGTATTAGACCTAATATGTATCAAAAAAGGTTTATTTCGATCCTTGATTTTTCACATACCAAATGAACACTTAACTCATACACAACCAAGCGAACACTTTCATTTACACACTATCCATTGAACACTTCTAAAGCACACAGTCAACTGAGCACGTCTGGCACACACAGTCATTTCAACACGTATAATACACACAGCCAACTAAGCACATTTTGCACACACAGTATCAACTGAACACTTCTAAAGCACACAGTCAACTCAGCACGTCTGGCACACACAGTCATTTCAACACGTACAACACACACAGCAAACTAAACACATTTAGCACACACAGTATCAACTGAACCCTTCTAAAGCACACAGTCAACTGAACACGCCTGACACACACGACATCTGAACACATTTAGCACACACAGTCAACTAATCACTTTCTTTCGAAGACTTATGATATTACAGGTATCTGCGGCTGAAATCCATCTTTTTAAAAAATATATTTTCTGACCTTGACCTTTTGACTTCAAAAACAATAGGGGTCTTCTTATAATTTCAATGAAATGCTCAGAGAATCTTTAATATACTTCCGGGAAGTGAGTGTTCCAACAAACAGAATGACAGTCGAATGGAAAGAAAAATGAATGAAACCATTGAAATTGCAATGTTGCAGCATGCTGTCAAAAAAGGTAACGTTATGGGGTATATAAAATCCTCTAAACAGCTTGACAGGGTGGGGTGTTTGACTATGCACAATGCCTTTTCATACATACTGTAGATACCTTAACTTTCTATTTTATACTTTAGGGGAGTCATGCTTAATAATGTTCATGCCAATAAAAAGTAACTTACAGTACAGGTAACATATATTTATTTATAATTATTATGCAATTTTGGGACATTCAAATGATGCATACATTTCCACAACAAAATTTAATTTTTGAATGACCAAGTTCTGAGGTACAAAGTAATACATTTCATGCATATACTGTGTACAATATATAGTCTATATACTTTGACTTCGCTTTACACCTAGTTCCTCAGTTATGTCCACTCTGGGAGCTAACAATAAAGGTCAGACTCTGAAGCTTGATCTTTGATTTTCTTGAATATTACATGCATTTGCAAAGAAAATTATAAGAATCTTCGTATTACAGTCCTTAATTTTTTAAATATCATGAGATATTCCATTATACAACTTTTTATACATGTAATTATACTTAACAAAAAAAATTATACCATAGGTAAAAATTGTAAATTTTGTCTCTCTCCCTGCATCAAATTATCTATTTTTTCAAATTAGTTCAATGAACATTTATAAATCTTATATATCTTCAACATCAAAACTTGTAATACTAACATGTACATTATTGACTCTTTATTCCACTGCAATCCAAGAACCATTTTATTTCATCAAAGCACAAGGCCGTAACTAGACCTATATTTTTAGTGAGGCGAGGGGGACCGCCTAGGTCCGGGCCCCAGCGGGTCCAGGGCAGCGTCCTGGTGGGGGGACCAAGGGGGCGAAGCCCCCCGGAAGCTCCTGTGTTTTCGCAAATTTATGTGTTTATTTTTCAAATTGTATCGTTTTTTGCGTGTATGCAGAATCTTTTTCTGCTGAATACCGTAACTTTTCCCAATCTTTTGAATATTTTCGACCTTTAGTTGCTGGAAAATTGTATGAGTCTGTGTAGGATGCGCTTTGAGATAGTATGCGAAGCTTTTCGTTTTCAGATAAAGTCTTGTTTTTAAAATTACAAGGGTCTAGTTCTTGTATACTGTGACTAACTTTCAATTTCTTTTGAAGTACATGTGACATTGTTTCTTCATTATTACTGCAACTTTGACCAGGTACATTACTATCATCACCTAAAGTAATATCTGGAAATGTTTAAAAGTATAAAATTGGTTTCATATGAATAATTACCCTTGTATCTATTATTTTGTGAAATGTTATAAGTACATATGATTTGAAATGCAATGTATCGGAACGCAGACAGTGCCCCCCCCCCCCTTCTCACAACGACTAACAAAGTGTATTATACTTATTTATAAGGAAATGCCCTTCTTTCGTAAATTTTTTTTCTAAAAATCACACAATATATTTTTAAATAAAAATTCGATCACTATTTTACACCTCGAGAAAACTAAACCCCTAGGCTGAATGCCAAGTTCAATTACGCAATATGTTAGACCTAATGGACACAATGACATTTGTATTAAGTATAACATGTTGGTCTATCTAGGTTTCCGTTGACTCATTGGTATCATAAATATCAACACCAACCTTTTTCTGAAACAGAATCTATGGTGGCATAGATCTGCCACCACTTGTCAGATGATTATGTCGACTTGTCAGATCTTGATGTCAACTTCTCAGATAATTATGTGGACTTGTCAGTTCTTTAAGTCGACTTGTTACTTATCCACGTGTTTAAAAATTTAACACTATAACCTTCCCACGCCTAATTTGTGCCATCAAGTTGAAATAATATTTTCTGACAAGTCGACATAAGGATCTGACAAGTTGACATTAGCATCTTTTAAGTCGACATAAACATTGGACAAGTCGACATAATAATCTGACAAGTCGACACAATTATTTGACAAGTCGACATAATTTTTACAAGACAATATAACATCTGACAAGTCAACATCATTATCTGGCTTATAATATGAATGATAAATAAACTAGTGGCCTATGGTGGCATGGATCTGCTACCACTTGTCAGATAATTATATTGACTTGTCAGATGATTATGTCGACTTGTCAGATATTTATGTCAACTTGTCAGATCTTTTTGTTGACTTGTCAGAAAATCATCGTATTGAGTAGAAACTCAATAATTTGTTGTCAAAGCGTGTTATTGCCACTAACTGTCATGAACTTGTCATCATAATTATCTGACAAGTCGACATAACTATCTGACAAGTGGTGGCAGATCTATGCCACCATACGAATCACTTGACTTCCTACAAGATCCTGTTTTCAACCACAGATCCATATTTTCATTACGTCATTATACACACTATGCATAAATGACGAAATGATCAAATACACCTGCTTGAATAAATTCATTAAAGTACAAATTTAAAAAAAAAAATGATATTTGAAAGGCCTTTTAACATAATAAAAAGAAATACATCTCAAAATTTTCAGTGAGGCATTTGCCTTACTTGCCTCAATGGTAGTTACGGCCTTGAATTCATGCCAACCTTCACATAAGACTTTGAAAGTACCCGAGATTGAATGTGTAAATAATTCAACACCGATCTGCCGATTGTGAGGTATTTTTCCAAAGAACAATTAATTAGAATCATTTTACCTGTCTCGAGACAAGCCCACATCACGTTATATTTACATTAATACATGATAAACGTACTCCGCAGAGGCGGATCCAGCAATTTGGAAAAGGGGGGGTTCCATTTGATGACAACAAATATGTGCAATATTCATCATTTGTCAATAAACAAGGACTTTTTGAACGTTTTCCGTGCGTTTACAACTGTATTTAATAAACATATATCTTATCACTATCTATTTCAACAGCAGAGTGCACTGCATTATTGAGCGTTTTGCCGATTTGGTTTCCGTAAGATAGATTTGCATATCTAGCCTCAAGCCCAAGTCTCCATGCAGCAATGAGAAAGTACGTCTATGCTTGATAGAAAAGAAACACTAAGAAACAAAAAATCACTCAGACTAATTATATTACGACAAACTATTCTAAAAATGGATATTTTAATAACTTTTTTATGTACATGAATTTGATGTTTTTAAATTCTGAATTATTTATCGATTTTGATTTCTATCGATTGCCTTCTTAAATAAAGGTCTAAATGATAGGATGTGACATGATATGAAGTTTTGAAAAGTTGGGCATTTTCATGATAATTTACATATAAACCCTTTACACGGTATTTTTGTTACAGAATTTCCGATTCTTGGAAACAAAAAAGGCTTTCTTTTGCGTTTCATGTGGGTATGAAGGTAGCTAGCATTCCAGAGAAATAGCATAACCAGCATAAACGGGTCATGTAATTTTCTTTGTACAGTATTTTTCGTATGAAACGAAGTAAAACTCATCTATTATAATTACTTTAGTTAATTAACTAAACAATACATTTGAAAGAGGCTTTTTAAAGTGAAACGAATGCGTACTTGAACGTCGTTTTACTTGATGGCTTGTCAGTTCAAAACTGTATTAACTATAATCATTTTTTTTTAAAAAGAAATAGAGTAGACAGTACATTGTAGCTGTTATCATACATCTATGTTTTTAGCGATACTGCTTAATTTTGTGTATTTTTTCTTTGATTTTCCACATGTTTACTCAGCTAGTGTAGTAAACACCAGATGCTGAAGGGGAGTACAATGTACTTTATTTCGATAAAAAATTGATCTTTTCATATAAGAACAAAATTATGGGACGCAGTACGAAATTCTTTAAATAAGCAATTTTAGAAGCATTTCTTTGAGATAATTACAGTATTTCTATTATAAATGGGAAAAATTGCCTTTAAATAGGCATTGAACGTTTTAAAAAAAAATCATATGTCCCAGAGAAAGGGGGGGGGGTTCCGACCCCCGGAACCCCCCTCCCCCCCCCCCCCCCCCCCTGGATCCGCCAATGAGTCCGACATCAGATTTTTTATATTTCATCTCTTCTTTCGTTGAATTGAAAGGCATCGAAGTTCGGGACGATGTGATGTCACAATCATGCGCATTACGCTTGTCGTAAAAGGAAGCCCGAACAGTTGCGATTGATATACAGTGTACCGTATAATAACGTGTATTACTTACACATCATATTACCTTTATACATAAGGCCCGGGCAGAATTTTGTGATAGAAAAAATAATCCAGTGTCTGAATTGATATCATTATAGATATATTTTTTTCTTACGGAAGATTAAACGATTTTCTTCATAAAAATCAATACGTATTGGAAAGGGGGGGGGGTCTATGATATTGATTATGATATTCAACAAAATAATAAAATCAGAGAAG
Source organism: Magallana gigas (assembly GCF_963853765.1). Taxonomy (NCBI): domain Eukaryota; kingdom Metazoa; phylum Mollusca; class Bivalvia; order Ostreida; family Ostreidae; genus Magallana; species Magallana gigas. The sequence continues at coordinate 647,989 of NC_088854.1, read as the reverse complement.
TCATCTCTCTCTCTCTCTCTCTCTCTCTCTCTCTCTCTCTCTCTCTCTCTCTCTGTGGAACATACTAGCAATGTTTTTGTTAAGATTTTTTTAATTTTTTATTGTAAGAATTGTATGTTATCGTATCACGACGATTTGAAACATATGAGATAGTTCAATAATCCAACCGTGAAAAGAAATGACTGCATTTAATTTTTGTTTGCTTGGGGAGCAGATGTAGCTAATATAATTTTTTAAAAATATATACAATATATTATAGTCAAAACCATTACTCTTTCATTATAAAAAAAACATATTTAATTTATAAATGTCTGCATGTTAAAATAATCGTTTTAAGTGTATTTAGTATGTAAATGGTTGCTTTATTCACCTGTGGTTTCAGTGATTGGAATGCACACTTTGCATATTATGATAGAAAATGTGAAAAAGTTCTAAGGCGAGTGGGAATTTGATAATTCTTTTGGATAAATATAATTGTAAATTAATTTGATGTTTGTTTTACCGATGAGTTAATTACACAGTTAAAAAAGAAAAAGAAATAGAATGGATGTAAAATGGGAAAATAGCAACATAGAGTCATTGTACAATTAAAAAAAAAGAAATTTGAAAAAATATTCCTGAAATGTAAATTAAATTATGGATGTAGTGTCTTAAATTAGAAAATACTAAGCATAGATTAAATGTTTCAAGTAAATCGGAGATGTATTAAGTCAGTATTCTACAGTATTTTTTATGCTTACGATCTATTAACCTCACTTTTTTCATATTTTTTTCAGGTTTTGTATAATTTTTGCATAATATTCACAAATCACTCATTTTTACTGTGGACAAATAACTTGAAATCTCTGAAATCTGTGAAATATTGTTATTTATTACATACTTAGTAATAAATACAGGTTTTTTGCACATGTGATACAGATGACATCACAAAATCCGTATCGGCCTCCGGGGCTGATACAGGTTATCAGCCCTCCAGGGCTAATACGGATCCGTATCACACCCCTTGCGGAACTCCTCTGCCTTTTTTCGCTTCGGCATTTTTGCATGTTTACAGACGAAAAATAAAACATTTTCAGTTATAGTCGACATTTGTAAGTGCAGTAGAAAACTTCAAATGCTAGCAAATGTTTTAAAGCAGTCAACTTTTAAAACATGAAGAAATTCCTTTCTGTAGCTTCATGTTTGTTAAAACAAGAAGAACTCATATTTCTATTTAATACATGTACTTTCAATTATTCTTTAAATTCAATTTGTTCAAGTTGATGCCTTTTTACATAATTTATTACTAATTATGTAATAAATATAATAATAAATACCCTTTTTCCATATCACAACCTGTATCAGCCCTCGACCAATATCATCCCTCGGGCCTTCGGCCCTCGGGCTGATATTGGAGTCTTGGGCTGATACAGGATGTGATATGGAAAAGGGTATGTATTATTCTCTATGCAATGCAATCAATACTTTAAGCAAAATTAAATGTTTATATAAGTTCCCATTTCGCTGATCGAGGTTTCATTTGTATTGTCATTTATAAAGAGCTTTTATTGACCATTTAAAGTTTGAAATGTAGTAGAAGTAATTTGAAAATTGACCTAAACCACGTGTCTGTGATGAAATATAAACATCTAGTAAATAAGCATGTTTTGTTATTCAGTCATCGGATTGGACAATTGTTTTCTGTAAGCGACTATGTGCGAAATAATATTAATGGACATATAACAGTATAAGGTAGATTCCTTGGACAAGCATATATCACTCTATTGTATTAATGGACGGTTGTGCACCCATGGCTTAGATAAGTACAGGTAATGTTGGCTTACTCAAATAAAAATGTTGAAGACTAGTAAGTTTCCTAATATTAGATTACTTCATCAAAACAAGTTTTAATAAAACTTGTGGAATCTCGTAAGGATATATTTCAAAACAAAGAAATATATTGATTGTTAATTAAAAAAAAATACAGCAAAAAATTCAATACAATTTAATTCAAACCACGGGATCTATCATTGAAACTCAAACCATAAGAAAATATGAAATCGCAAGCAGAATACAGCTATTGCAATAGACTGAAGAGAAGAAAACGGAAGGGGGTCTTGGGAATAAGTAACTTAGAAACAATACCAAAACGTAAGACATAGGTAAATAATAAAGGAACAATGTATATATTTGAATTTTTAATTTAAAATCAAATGATACCTTTTCTTTAGATATCAAGTCATCAGAACTTAGTTGTTCATAAGGTTTAGTTTGACATACAACTAATGTAATACAGAGATTATTGAACAATGTTAAAACGGCACATTGAAGAGTTGTGCCCAAAAAATCCCCAACATGCATGACCGTAAAAATTTCTTGTAGAATAACCTTTTTAACATGATTAATACGGCGAAATCTATCAAAACAATCATTGTCACCATAAAACATTTCTGCAACATCAAAACAATTCAAGATATCGAAATATTATACCCAAAAATCCATGGAAACTATATCAAGCTCGGTTTACACACACCCCCCCCCCCCCACCACACCAGCAAGCATGCCTATGAAAATTTCCTACGATGTGTCTTAAGACGTGTACTAGGATATTTCTTAGGACAATTTTCCATCATATACATGTGTGGATGTAAGGTGGTGGGGGTTAGTTTCCCCCCTTAGTTCTTAAAAGAATTTAGTTAATACAATATAATTAAATTTAGATCCGCTCGCATTATCGCTACACATACAGAAAACGCGGACCCATTGGCTGCGTTCAAGATCGTAGCGGCTAACCTATGAGCTAGGTGGTAGATATCTATAGATCTCTATTAAACAGACAGCTCTAGCCTAGCTGCTAAGTGTTAGATTTCGAATAAAAATATTTGAGTATAAAGTTATTTTTGGAACAAAAAAAGTTTATTTCAAGCGAAAATATATATGTAAATTTACATTTCATTTACTAAAATGTAGAAATTAATTTCCCATTTTGTTAAAAGCATGCATGTGTGCTGTGAAAGCGTACCTAAGGAAGCCATCTTGGATTTGGTACATAGCATCTAAAACTTATGCTACACTGTAGCTTTCTCTACGTAGCGGCTAGGCTAGCTCTCTGTTCAAGAGCGTAGTTTTACGTAGCGGCTACATGTATAGCAGCTACACTGTTGAACGCACTGATGGTGATTTATGCGAATACATGTTTTGTATAATTATAAATGCAACTCCCCTCCGTCCTCGAAACAAAATTTTCAGGTTTGGAGATGATTACTTTAATTTAAACATTTTCCTTACTTATCAAAACATTTCTGAGTCAGTTCTTATCAAAACATTTCTGAGTCGGTACTTTCTTTGTTGGCGTGTCCCCACTCCTCTTTTAGAGAAATGCTTAGATTCACGATCGATATGTTTAAGTTTTTTTTTCAAATTTAATTTAATCTATTATTTTCATCGATTTCCATTACATATCTTTAGTAGATTAGTCCATTTTTATCCGAGTTTTGGTAATAAGCTGAAATATAACAGAGCTACTTGTGTACAATTTAATAAACAAAGCAGAAACAAAAAAGCGGAACTACATGACAAATATACAAATTTTCTTTTCATAGTTATTTGTATTGCTGGAAAAGTAATAAGGCATAATACAATTTCTTGTCGTTGTTAACAAAATAAATCTCTCTCTCTCTCTTTCTCTCTCTCTCTCTGGGAAAGGAAGAGGAAGTCGCACTTATTAATCTTTCTCCGCGGCCTTTATCATTAATACCGGCTACTACCAATAAATGCAACAGGTTGGTGCATTATACAGGACTTGTACTTACATCTTTTGGTGGTAACATGTGACTGCATCCTCTTATCTTTTCCTTTTTGCCCCAAAATAGTTACTGGTATATTTTTATTTATTTCGAAAGGGCTTAGATAAATCTTCATCGTTTTAACCTTTAAATGCATAAATGTCAATTAATACGTGCATTTTTTAAACTACCATCTCCATTTACATTTGTACAGGCATATACATACATTCACACGGTACAGTGTTTATAAACTGATAAACAAATATTTGATTTCTTTACGCAAAAATCATTCTCAGTTATTTTCCTGATACCAGAGCTTCTTAAAGTCTTAGGAAAAGCTCGCGGTCGTCTTAAAGACTAAGATTAGGAGGTTTCCTAAGATAGGATAGCTTCGATGGCCTCACTTAAGACTGAGATATGTCGTAAGTTTGTCTTAAGATATGCCTTCATCCTAAGTATTAGCTTCATAACCATTCCTGCAGTTTCAGAATTTACCGTAATTCTGAGTCGTATTCAGCCAAGCCTTAAGGCGGGTTTACGGTAATACAAGTCGTGTATAACTTGCCGCATGCAGCAAAATATTGTGTGAAATATGCTATTACTTGTATCATACAACTTTTGAGGTAGAGTATGTTCCTATTCTGTACAACAAATTGTATGCGACCTTTTTGATCCAATTAACCCACGAACGACTTTAGCTACAAACTGTAGTACCTGCAACAAATTTTGAATTGTTTGGTGAAACATTTATACATTGATTTATAAAGTAAAATACGAACAAATTAGATAATCGTTCGGACAAATAAGATAATCGTTCGGACGAATTAGATATTTGTACGGACAAATTAGAAAATTCGTTCGGACAAATTAGAAATTTGTTCGGGCAAATGAGAAATTAGTTCGGATGCATTACATATTAGTTCAGACGAATTAGTAAAAATGGGAATAGGTGTCAGGACACCTCGATAAATGCGCGATTTGCACCAAGACATTACATTTTATTTGTTATTCTCTGCAAAATAACTTTCATGAACAACATCATCAATAAATATTTGGATGATACGAGTATTTTTCATCATGATCTCTTTATTACCATATTCATTTACAAAAATGAACGTGTTTGTACTGATCCCAGGGCTGTTCCTAAGTCCCGGGAGCCGGGGAATTACCCCGCATTTAATGACGATATCACCCGGTTATTCTGGTATACCCACTCAACCTCCTGTTAGAGAAGGAACCCCGCACCCACTTCTACTTTTTTAATGTGCTCTGCTATTTCAATTCTTTTCATTTCAGGCAGACAATCCTGTGATCCTCATATTTAATTTACTAATTAACTAAGAAGAAAAAATGCACTGAAATGAGGAGCAGGTCAGGCACGTCGCATCGGGAGGCAGAGGGCCTGCCCCCTTTTTGGGGCACCTTAACTTTTTATATATAAAAGAATATAAAAATTCTATGAGATAAGTTAACTGGCCCCTCCACTTTTGGGGCACTTAAACTTTTTATATATAAAAACTATGTTCTAGTGCATTGGTCCTTCGATTTTACTGATTATTTTCTCTCTCTCTTTTTTTTTTCTTTTTTTTTTTTGCTTGCTTGTCAAGAAATACTGTGGATTGCAAAATGTTTTTGTAAAATTCTGCCACCACCCCCCCCCTCCTTGAAAAACGATGCTACGTGCCTGCAAGTGGAATGAAAGAACATCGAAAAGTGATTAATTCCGGGGGTATATTGTGGCACAACCTCGAAAATAGTTTCAAACGGTTACGTCTAAATACACTGCTTAAAAAATGTATCTTAAGCTAACCCATAGCTTTTCAGAGCATAATTATAGGCACCCCCTTTATTTGAAAGCTTGAATTTCATTTGCAGCATTTGTAAATTATATTAATACGGTTTCACAGTACCAGTTCGAAGGTATGATAGACCAATGACTCACTAGTCAGGGGATATTCTGAAGCCCACTCCTAATATAATGAATGAATGATTGAATGCCAGAATATTTTTCAACTACCCCCCCCCCCCCATTTAAGAACATTCAGTTGTCTTAATCATTGAGAAGTTTAAAGGCATTATTCATCTTTATTCATAAAAGAACATACAATAACAAAGCAGGCCAAATTTTGCTGTCATAGGATTAAATATTCATAGACAATGCAGTTTTCTTCAAAATTATAAACAATACAAACTATCGACACTATTCAGAAGGTGTCATTTTCCTTCACAACCAGAATGATTGTAGACTTATCATAATTCAGCGTAGAAAAGAGGCCCCATACAATATTTATGGCAGATCATCCTTTAAACCCTACTTTTAGCCTAATGTCCAAAATGTGAAAAAAATTAATCCATATGATGTGGGAATGCTTGCACATGAATTTGAAATGTGTCATATACTTGCTAGTTTTTCACTTGTACACATTTTCATGCAGTTATTCCCTTGCTTTAAGAAAACTTTTGGATAATGTTTGTCTTATATGAACAAGTGGTTCTTAAAACAAAAGTTTTTAAATGACACCATCCAATTATCATATTTCTCTCCACTTGAAAAAGAAAGCAGCCCTTTATTTGAATAAACTTTATTCCCTCTAAGCAGAGAAACTTTGTACTAAATGTGGTTTAGATTGACATTAATAGAAAATATATTAAAAGTTAATTAAGTTAATGTTAATGGAAGACATATATAAATGACACATGATTGGACACCAGAAAGTTCTTTTTTATTAGAATGGTGCAATTGAGCCTTTGGTGAGCTAAAATCAATATCCAGATTTAGCAGGTGTGTTATATCTCATTGAAGTAATGTACACAAATGTAGTTTTAAGACAAATCACTTCAAAATTTGAATATTGGTACAGTTTGGAGATCTCAATTCCACTGGCAACAGTCAAAGACAATCAAGTCCTAGTATGTTTTTTTTTTTTTTAAATTAATTTGCTTCCTTTTAAAGCTTTAATTCAATTGTCACAGCAGATTTGGTTTTACTTTAATGAAATATTTTCATCACTTGCTGGCTCTCTCAGTTAGGCATTTAAGCACTCAAAATGGCTGGGTTATTTTTTTTCTCTGATGAACACTAGGAAATTTCTTTCTCGTCCTTGTTCTTTTCTTCAGCCCACCATCATGTGTGCATCTATACTGAAATTAAATTTAGATATGATTATTTAGTCATGCATATTAAAAAAACCCACTTTAACCAAATCTAGCTTCCTCAAATCCCCAATATATATAAATATATACAGTTGAACTTCAGTATCTCAAACACAGATATCTTGAATACCATGGATATGTTGAACTTAAGGTGAAGTCCTAACCATGTATTTCTTAATATTTTTTTACCCTGGATATCTCAAACCCTTAGATATTTTTTTTCATGGTACCATTGAAGTTTTTTCTCAGTCAAATTGAATTCGAGATAACAATGTTTTTGGCTGTTGTTTTATAAACTGTATGTGGCCCTACTTATGATGTTCAATTTTTTTTAAGGAAATGCTTACCAGTATACATGTTACTGTTGTAAGTATTTGTTCATTGTTATTTGTAAATTAAATAAATTTAAAAGTAAAAATTATTCTGGTGTACAGATATTTTGGAGACTCTCTAGAACATTGGTATATTCATTAATTCTAAATACACATACATGTATCGCAAAAAAATTTGATCTACATATACATGATGTATACATATAGAACATGCTAACTAAATTTTTAAAAATCTCACTTTTCAGAGCACAATCATAAAAAAACAAAGAAGTGTGAGAAACTAAATTGGACAGATTGATAGCTAGAAAGAAAGATGAACAAAGAAGTAGGAAAACTATACTGATAGTTTGTTATCCCTCTCGTTTCACTGGCTGGGGATTAATAAAATAGGAGTTAACACCCCCTCAAAAGTTAAAAGACCCATGCAGCTTTATTTGAATTAAGAATTTAAACAAGAGGCCCAATAGCCACAATGCTCACCTGAGTTAATTTGTCTCTGCTGTTCTTCAACAGATTCCCCCTTACTTATTGTGACCCCACCCTACCCTTGGGGGCATGTTTTCAACAATTTAGAATCTACACTACGCTTTTCTGGCCCAGTAGTTTGTGAGAAAATGATTTTTAAAGATTTTGCTTATATATTTCAATGTAAAATTTTGATTTCCTATTGGGTCCCACCCTACCCCCTAGGGCCATGATTTGAACACTTTAGAATCTACTCTACCCATGCAAGGAAGCTTCCACATAAGATTCAGCTTTAATTTCTGGCCCATTGGTTGTTGAGAACGAAGTGCAAACTTGATGTATAACTCATCAAGGTTAAGTCACATGCCAAAAGTCAGCCCAATATCTGCAAGCGTTTAGAAAAAAATTGCAGAAAACCCTAAACAATTGAAAAGGTCATAATTCCATCAAAAATCATTGAAGTGGAACATAATGCAAACTTGATCTGTAACTCTTCAACTCACATACCAAAAATCATCTCAATATCTGCAAGCATTTAGAATAAAGTGCGGAAAACCAAGTGGGACAGACTGACAGACAGAAAGACAGACGGATGGACAGACAGACAAACAGATGGATGGACAGACTGAGGAAACCTATAGTCCCCTGCGGTTTCACTGGTAGGGGACTAATAAGAGTGTTGACTTTTTATAACTAACATTAACTTAATTGATGTTTCTGAAAAATAAGAAACAGAATACTTTAGTTCCTAAATATTGTAATAGATTGTGATGTTTTATAATAATTATTAAGGGGTCACAATGCCTTTAATATTGATCTACTTTTTGTTAAAATAAATTTGCTATATTTTTCATAAATTGATACTTAAAAAAAATATAATAAAAGAAAGTTAAGGCTTATTAATAGATACATTTTCTAAAATACTCTATTAGTATATAGGTAACACAATGACATTAAACATGTAACTATAGTTTGATCTCTATATGAAAATTAAATTTTGCTTTTATTGTTTTCAAATTTTGACCTGTCAAACTCTATAAAAAATAATATAACAAATGTAGCCTTTTTATTTGGTCGTGCTCGGTTGATATGCTTTTCTGTGAAGTTGATATATTTGTGGATCAACCTCATGAAAGGGCTACAAAACAAAACACTTGTTCTTATAGCTATCTGTGTCATTTTCTCTAAGTAGCACTTTGAATGTTTTAGAAGCAATTAATTCTATCGTTATGTATACAGCTCTGACTATGCGGGGCCACTAGGCTATCTGCCCGCTTTGCACCAGCTTGTTCCATTATGCCTAGGGAGGGAATCGAACCCTCGTACATAGTCATTGGACTGTACCATACAAACAAACAAACAAAGATCTCTCTCTTTCTCTCTGAATTAGATTTCGTAATCATCAATAAAGCTGATATGATATATTTGAGCACATTTTATGTTATCAACCAGGAAAATGAGTGGGTTTAATTCCTTCTATCAACAGAAAAAAAGAATACATGTACAATTTAAAGGTTAATTTTTATCAAGCACAACACTTCTTATTTTTGTGTCATTTTCTCTAAGAAGCACTTTAAATGTTTTTGAATCAATTTATTCTATCATGATTATAATTACAGCTCTGACTATGCGGGGCCACTAGGCTATCTGCCTGCTTTGCACCAGCTTTCTGTTCCATAATGCCTAGGGAGGGAATCGAACCCTCGTGCATAGTCATGGAACTGTACTACTTAAAAACAAAAAATAAACGGTTTAAAGGTTATTTAGCTGATAATTCTTCAGCATATGGAGAAAACCATCTCAGTAGTGTACCTGAAGGGGTGGATACTGAAGTTATAGCTAAATGCATTAAATTTCATCCTGTTTTTACTTTCAGGTAACTGTACTCAAGATATAAATCAAGATAAAAGAGAGGATTAAAAGATAAAAATACCAAAGCAAAGTGATTAGGAATATAGATTTTTAAATGATAAATTCATAACAATGGCTTTCCTACAGGGGGTGTAAGTTCAAAATAATACGATTATCACCTAAACTAATGGTCATTACTTCTTTGTATCAATGTAACTTAGGATAAATTAGGATATAAATACTGTCTGTCACATCTATTAAGATTAAAGGGGTTTACTTAGTGGTTAACGAAACTGATTTTTCAATGATAAAATGAAAATTATGGGTTTTCTGATGGGGGTTTAATTTCGAAATAAAGGGATTTTTCCTAAAGGTAAAGGTGTTTATTACTTTGTATTGATGTGATATAGGATAAATTAGGGAACAAATATTGATCCCAAAAGATTTAGGGAGTTTCTTAAGTGATTAACTATACCGATTTTCAACAATAAATTGAAAATAATGGATTGTCTCAGGGGGGTATAATTTCTAAATGAAAGAATTTTTCCTGAAACTAATGCTGATTATTTCTTTGTATTTATGTAGTAAAGGAGAAATGAGGGTGTAAGTCTTAATCCCAAAAGTTTTTGGGGGTCTACTAAGCGTTTAACTACATCCATTTATGAACGTTAAACTGAAGAATATGGGTTCTTTCCTGGGGATGTAATTTCTTAATTAAATGATTTTTTATTTAACTAATGCTGTTTAATTCTTGCCAATATTGTCATAAAGGATAAATGAGGGTTTAGGTAACAATTCTGAAACATTTATGGGGTCTCTTAAGCGTTTCAGTATACCCATTTGTTAATGCTAAAATAGAAAAAATTGGTTCTTTCTTGGAGTTGTTTTTTCATAGTAAAATGATTTTGCCTTCGACTATTGCTGTTTATTTCTTTGTATTCATGTAATGAAGAATAAATATGGGTGTAGGTATTCATAACAAAAGATTTAGGGAGTTTCCTAAATGATTTACTACACTGATTTTTTAACGATAAAATGAAAATTATGGGTTTTCTCTGAAGGTGTTATTTCTCAATAAAAGGATTTTTCCTGAAACTAAAGCTGATTATTTCTTTGTATTAATGCACTAAAGGAGAATTGAGGGTGTAAGTCATAATCTCAAAAGTTTTAAGAGGTCTACTAAGCGTTAAACTATATCCATTTTTTAACGTTAAAATGAAGAATATGGGTTCCTTCATGGGGATGTAATTTCTTAATAAAAAGATTTTTCATTTGACAAATGCTGTTTATTTCTTTGTATTCATGTAATTAAGGTTATATAAGGGCGTAAGTATTCATACCAAACGATTTAGAGAGTCTCTTAAGCGTTTAATTATATCAGTTTATTAACGTTAAAACGAAGAATATGGGCTCCTTCATGGGGGTGTAAATTCTAAATAAAAAGATTTTGCCTTAAATTAATGCAGTTTATTTCTTTGATTCGATGACCAAGCCAGCTACAATAATCAATATCTATTCAACAGGTCCAGTACGTACTATCTCTTGATTTAGCTATATAACATATAAAATATTACCTAAGAAATCCTCCACTGTGTTTTGGTAGTTCTCATTTTTTGCCTTTTGTTTTGTAAATGAGTGCAGCCTCCTGGCAGAAGATGCACATAGCAAACAGGAACTTAATGGAATAAGTTTTAGCGGAGTCTCCATAAGAATAACAAAAAATGTGACTTCGGTAAAAGTAAAAGTGAAACCAAAACTAGGTTAAAAGTAGTTCCTTTCCCAACATTCAAAGCGTGCTATGGATGCCATCGCATGACGTCCAAGGTTAATGTCGAGTGCGCGAGACATCCGAGTAGTTCCGAGTGCATCAAAACTCTTAAATTCCATCTTAGTCTAACTCACGCATCTTCCATGAATTTTTGAAAATCATGATTTTTGTTATTTTTGCCAGTTCAACATTATTTTCTTGACTTAGTGGAAGTCTGATGAAAGTCCTGAGGATTATACTCTACTATTCTTTTTTTCACACTCCTATGGACTTTATTCTGATGTGTTTTATTTGGTTTCTCACAATCCTTAAATCTTTGTATTGTGGCTCCCTGCTTCCTTTTAACTTGGTCGATATCATGTGTTCTATGATCCACAACAAGCTGTAGAACAGAGGTCCTTCCTTTTACAGGGTGTGTTGATAATATAGGTTCATAACTGAAAAGACAAATTGATTACCTTCTATATAGAAACCTCAAACCAAGTCAATAAATATATATTGAATATGTTTACATTAATATCAACTTACATAGCTGCACTATACCGTCAGATTGCAAGGGTTAGAAGACCACGTTGAAGCAGGGACTTATACATACTTACTATTTATTATTATGTCCCTGGGAGAAATAAACAGCTAAATATATTGACACTCCCCCCATCCCAGGGTGCCTCCCACCTTTAATTCCTCATTAATTTTTATATATTTTTTAAAAGAAGAAAAATTGATTTATCATGAGAAATACATGTAACAAAAAACTAGTCTGTAGTACATGTATTATTATTGTAAAATATCATTACTATTTTTTCCCCTTAATTCATGATTGTCGATTTGTATGAAAATTATTTGTATTCTTTTCATCATAATAAATGTTAACTCATTAATTGTTCGGCTTTAACCAGAGACATGTAAAAACCTTTAAATCATTTTTCGACTATCATTTAGAAAATTCACTGTCTTTTTTGTTGTGCCTTTGTATGACTTCTGGGCCCAAAATTGGAAATTTAAACAGTCCTTACTTACTTACTAGCTTACTTTAAACGTGCAGAATTTACGTTTCATTTATGTGTTTTCTAGTTGACAGCTTAATGTATGTACACAATGTTAACAATGATTTAGTAGACCACGTACCTATATAAAGCACAAGAGCGTACAAGGCCTGACAAATCCCCCGGTACCCAGGATTTTGAAATGGCATATGAACATATAAAAAATCTTTACATTTGAAACTGTGCATGAGTACATGTACATGTATAATATAGAGCTGCATTCTCTGATAAATAAATACTATACAATAATATATGTACTTGGTACTTATCTCCTTTGTTTTATTTGATGCTTTCTAAGCATTACAACATGATTTCATATCTGTGCTAGCGCTAATTTTATCCGACATTGTATGTACAGAACATGAACATTAGGTAATTGTTGTCATTATATAAATGGCATTAGATATTTTCTCATAATCAATAAAAAAACAAAACACGATTTATTTAAAGGCAAATGAATTAAAAATAAAACGCCGTCTATACGGTTCGAACACCCACTCCTTGGAGAAGTATGGACTTAACGAGCCAGGCTCCGCCTATCGCAGTGAGCTACGTTGACACATTAGAGTACGGGTGAATAAATTGAACTTTTTTGACAATTATTAATAAAATAAAACGTGAAAATCACAAATTTGACCCATTATGGGTCTAGACTCCATTTTAATAAATCAATAATAAAAATCAAAATAAACTTATTCTTTAAATAAAAGTACTTTAAGGATGGAGTCAGGACCCATTCATACCTAATTTTGCAATTAAAAACAGTGAATGATCCAAGATTTAGGCAAAAAGCGATGTGCAGCTTAATTTGGAATCTAAGGCCTGTCGTGTTTATAGAATGAAAGCACAATATTGACTTCCATCGTGAAATTTACAATGAAAACAATCCATACAAGTCAAAAATAAATTTTCTAACTTGAATTGAAATTCTTTCGTCTTCATTGCTCCGAGTGGGGGATATGCAACGTCTTGTACGCCCCTGTTCTTTATATAACCGAAACTGAACGTTTCTCCTGCCCATAACACATGGCGTGACCGACTCGAGTCGTAAATTCGAATGTTTTCATATTAAAAACGAAAGTAGATCTACTTTCGTTTTTAATATGAAAACATTCGAATTTACGCTTCAGTTGAACATGTGTTTTTTTGGCTGACAGCTTAATATATACACAATATTAACAGATTTAGCAGACCACGTACCTGTATATAACCCAAACTGAACGTTTCCTAGGTCCATTACCAGGGACGTATATACGTCCCTGCCATACACATGGCATGACCGACTCTACTTTCTTTTTTAAAATGAAACCTAACTTGATATGACATAAACAAAACATTATTAATTTCTGACAGTATATTGGGTTACACAATGCAAAAGATCTACGTTGATTCAATTTGAAATATATTAGATTTATATGCACATGCAGAAATTGTTTCAGAATCTCACCGCGAGTACAACATATGCCAATGTTAAATGGAATTTTACCTACCCAGAGACATAGATATAGAAAAGATTTCTTTGTGTTTTCACTCAAATTAATAATAAAAACTGTATGTTTATTGGTTTTAACCATTTATACTGCAATCATGCAACTATGTACATTGTAACTCTGCCTTATACTTGTACATTCTTGAGTAGACAATAGTGCCGTAATGTCATATATTATTATGAACATATCTTTCCTCATAATTCATAGGCCATATTTAATACATAAAATTTTGTCTATATATTTACAGGATTCTTTACTTACCTTTTTCAAAGTTTACTTCGTCCCCATGTTCATAACAAAGTGTGAAACGGGTACTGTATTATGATGTCATTTTCCACGTCATTTGATGTAACGAGCATGCGCACTTGCAATGTGTGTAAGTCTCGCCGAGAAGAAAAAATGATGGATCGGTGGTCATCTTATACACACTCATTACACAGATCTCATGCATCCGGTCAAATTAACACATTTTTTTTTTTTAATCAGATGCATCCTAGGACATTTTCTAGTTGATTTATAACAAAATCCAACTGAACACCGCCATTTCGTGTTCATTTGGATTTTTGCGTGTTCATTTAAACGTGTGTCGTCTAAAGCCCGTGTTCCGTTGACAGGGTTTACAAACACACACACACACACACACACACACACACACACACACACACACACACACACACACACACACACACATATATATATATATAAAGCACTTAATAGAATCAACAACACTAGGCGCATCTTTAAAGTGTCGGATCTAATAAAGATACTAAGCAAGTAAACTGAATATATATAAAGCACTAAAAATGGCCAACGACAGGAACATTAGATATTGTCAAATGTTTGGGACAACTAGTCCTTTCTTTAGGAAAAAAATAACATGGCTAAAACAAAGAGAACACAATCTAGCGCTACTGCTAAAACTTCTAAAGAAACTATAAAAAAAACAACATTTACTACATTATAAACAGTTTTCGTTCACATTCTTAACGACGGTGTTCAAATGCGGCCGATCGCTCTAAAAATAAAACTCGTTTGAACCATTGTTTCGCTGTAGTTTGAGTGGGGAAGAGTCCGAGCGTCGGTCTAGAGATACAGCTTCTATCCCATCTACGGCCTACCATCAACAAAACAATGTGTACATTACCAACTCCGGGAGGTCATCAAGTGAATATGACAATTTAGATGAAATGATGCTGAGATATTTTAGTTACATGGAATTTGACGGGGAGTATTATTCGGAAATCAACAACGTGTTCAACTTTGACAGTACAAGTACTTCTTGAATCATTACTGGGCCATAATGATATTTCAATGTTGTTCATAGCAGCCTGTGACAATATGTCAAGATACTTGTATCCTTCTTTTTTATATTTTCCCATAAACCATTGATATTGTTGATTTTTTGTTGACTTTTTTTTTATCCAATTTTGTGACAATAATCGTCAAATATATAAAATCATTGACAGGGATGGGGAAATGGTAATATGGAACGGTTGACTTTAATTAATTAAACCAATGATGTACTTAAAAGTAATGTGTAATTAGCAAAATTTCCAATTACATGTAATTGTAATTCCATTCATTATTTTTTAAAGGCCAATTCCCCATCCAAAGACTCATTTGAGACAAATAATTCTGATGATTTGCTTGATATCTTTCCAAAAATTTAGATATCCCCCCATGAAAATGAATGAAGTTTCATTGATTTATAGGTAAATTGTTTTGTTATATATTTAAAGGGGCATGGTCACGATTTTGGTCAAATTTTATTTTTCTGTATTTATTATTTACAATGCTTTAGGAATGCATTTCTAATGATCAAATGAAATATAGATGCCAGTCGATGAGTTTTAAGCAATATACAGGGCTCACAATTCTTCGTCATGTAAACAAGGCTCGTGCCCTGTTTTTGTTTACATAGATTCAATATACCATTAAAAAATCTTTTTCAAGCTGATTTGTCTATCTTTTTATTCATTTTAAGCATAAATGAACAGTTACTAACGATTAACATATTCATTTGAGGTCTAAAACTGGAATGTTTTACTTCAACATTCAAAATGTAAACAATCGCCTTGTTTACATAGAGAAGAAGTGTAAGCTTTGTAACTCGCTTATAACTCAACAAATGACAATCAAATTTTGGTTGCCTATTTAAAAAGCCCTACTGAAGCATTGTAAACATTAAAATCAAAAAAATAATTTTTGACCAAAATCGTGACCATGTCCCTTTAAAGCATCTCAATCTTCTCCTTTTGTTTTTATTGTGCACATGGTCATGATATTGAAGATGAGTGTGCTTTTATTTATTTAATCAGCACAGAAATATCACTATTTTATTTGTTCTCAACATTTATGAAAAAATTAATTCAGAATTCATAATGAAGGAAACTACTTTTTCGTGCCGAAGGCCCTTTTAAAAGAAAATGATGAACATTTCAATGTTATTTTTATTTGATTGGGCTTTATCCTTTAAAGATTTATTAGGTTTTGAACATATTTTGTAGGGTCCGTTAAACGATAATTCAGATTAAACAGTCAAAATAAAACTAAGAAGCAAAAAGTATTATTCATGGAAGTACTTCAAAGTGAGCAATTATTTCAGCACAACGTCACCTCTGATAATGTTCGCATATAAAACGGAATACTTTTTTGTTTATCAGAAATGTCTGGGTTTTTTTACATTGGGAATTTTCTTTTGTGAAATTGATTAATGGGTGGGATCTAGTTATAGAAGTAAACTTCTAGTTTTGGTATTGTTGAAGGAAATTGATCATTTAGCTACCGACACATACATTTACTTATTTGCAGTATATTTTTTAGACAATTAACGACAGTATCTGCAGGTGTCATAAAAAACGAAGAACTAGCACAAGCACACGATTTAAAAAAGGTTCCTAAAGGTCTTAACGGTCACCTGAGTAGCATATAACCCATACACAAACTTGTCGAGGAGTCTCAATTATTCATTTAATTGGGTTTCATTCTCGAGTAGAAAAATTATATTTGTAATGACGACCACCTCCCTGCTTGAAATCTTTCAAAAAGAACTATGAAACCTATAATTTTGGTGATAAACTTAAAGATCTGGTTTACAAAATCATGAATTTAGTTTTCCTTTCAGGTGTGTGGGAGTAAAGAAGATAATTTTTTAACATTATATGCATCAACACTTATACATCCATTTTGGCCCTGCCCTAGAGTCAAATCCATACTCAAGGGGACATGAAATTTATAATGTTAGTAGAGGACTTCCTGGTAAACATAATTATGAAGTCAGTTTTTCATTCAGATGTGTGATAATAGAGAATATGAAGAATTTAAAACATTATATGCATTAACACTATATTGCTATATCCCCCCATGTCCTGAACCCCTGACCAAGGGGCCATGAAATCAATTTAGGTAGAGGAGTTAGTGTACATTATAACAATGTATTCAGTTTTTTGACCACATGTTTGGAAGTAAAGAAGAAGATTTTTTAAGATTTCATACATTTTGACTATATGGCCACATTGGTCCCACCCTAGAGCCCGAGCCCCTGACACAGGGGTCATGAATTATGGTGCAATTATCATGCAATTAGTTTTTAACAAATGTATATGGGAGCAGAGAAGAAGATTTTCTAAGATTCATTACATTTAACTATATGGCCATATTGGTCCCACCCTAGAGCCTAAACCTCTGACACAGGGGTCATGAATTTCACAATTTTGGTAGAGGGCTTCATGGACATCATTATCATGCATTTAGTTTTTAACTAATGTATATCTGAGTAGAGAAGAAGATTTTCTAAGACTCAATACATTTTTACTAAAATGGCCATATTGGCCCCACCCCAGAGCCCGAACCCCTGACCAAGGGGCCATGAATTTCACAATTTTGGTAGAGGGCTTCATGGACATCATAACCATGCAACCAGTTTTTACCTCACATGTGTGGGATTAGAAAAAAAGGTTTTTGAAAATTTGGCTTTTTTAATATTTGGCCCCAGCTTTTGTGCCCAGGGGGTGGTAGAGCCATGTATTTCACAATTTAGATTCCTCTTACCATAGAGATGCCTCACATGAAAAATGGTAACAATTGAACTTGTAGATTTTAAGAAGAAGTTAAAAATTTAAAATTGTTAACACACGACGGACGACGCACGACAACGGACGAAAACGGATAACAATAGTTTACTCAGGTGACCTAAAAATTGATGAGAGCGTTCTGATATTCTAAACAGGGACGGCTATCTGAAGGTTGAAAATTTGGCCGAAACAATTCTTCATTTTCAGAAGGTGGCGTGGGGTGTTGATGCTTATATGGGCTTGTTTTCCAATAGGAAACTCTTTGTGGGAGAAAAGTGTATGTCACAGAACTGGGTTCAAAAAATTGGTTAAAGATGTTGTTAAAAATGTACTTTAGCATTTTTATAAGAATGCGGTAAATCACAGAAACTTCCATTTAACTTAATGATTTTTATTTATTTTATGATGTCTAAGTGACGCATTTGTTAAGCTCCGATAGAGCAAACCAAAAAATAAATTTAAGATATACTTTCCATTTAAGTTTATATTCTGTAAAAATAATGTGTTAATCCTTTTTAAATCCTCTTTTGAAGCGGCGATAATGATAGCTTACATTTTCTTTGCCATTCTGGAATTGTTTTTATCATTGAAGTTTTGTGAAGGCAAGTTTGTTTTTATTATAAAGCATTTTTTCTAGTTTTAAAGTTTTGATCAATTAACTAGTGTACAGATTAGGAAAGCTGTTGTCAATATTGGTCTCATTACACGACTAGCATAGCCTAATTAATTTGGACAATTTCCGATTGCCTGTGTCAATTATTAGCACAAGGTAAAATGTAACAATAATATTCTATTTGAGATATATTCATTCAACGGCATATAATTTTTATATGACGTCATTCATATGCGAGTATTTAATCGAGTTGGTACTCGGGACAAAACGTTATACTAATTTACATGATAATTTTCAGAAAAAAAAAATAAAATAAATAAAAACCAGAATGTTTTAATTTTTGTTCAAATAAAACTTTTTGTTGTAAAAGATGACCATGCATAAACCAATTGAGATATCTACTACATTAATCAAATGCATGGAAGTTTAAAACATGCCATGAAATTTTGATTTCATAGTATGTCTTATCAAATTCAAAATTATTTTTATACAGCTGTTACAAAAGAAAAGGGTATCATATATGGAGTTGATAGTCCTCCATCTTTGGTAACTCTTACCAAAATAACCCAATCAAGTGATGAAGCGCTAAATTACACAATATTTTCTACTGACTTTGGTGTTCGAAGCATAGCTGTTGACCCGAAATCAGGAGTTGTTTTTCAAGCGTCTGGCAATACCATCTCTTCAATTCACAACTACAGTCTTTCAAATAGTAACAATTATCTTACATCGATCGAGTTTAATGGAAAGTCGAATGATGTAGGAGAAATAGCATTCGATTTCCTTTCGAACAACCTATTTTGGTGTGACTCGCTTTTAAATTGGATTGCTATGAAACCCGCCTACACCCATGTGCCACATATGTATAAGGTCGTGGTGCAGGACAACATACGACGACCCGAGGGGCTTATTCTGGATCCTTTAGATGGGTAGGTACTAGCACTCTTTTTACTTGCGGTTCATATAGTAATGACTTTAATAGCAAGCTAGTTAATACAATTTTAGTATATATTATATTTCGCTATATAAATGTAATGTTAAAAAAATATGTAAACTGCTCAACACAAGTTTATGTGTCATAATTATAAACTCTTTAGCCACTAAATTAATTTTGTTTTAAAATTAATTTGGACGAGGTGTCCTCTAAAATAATAAGTTTTTTTTACAAGATTTATACATAACGTCAAGCAGATTTATGTGTTCTTTTGCACAATCTATTATAACAGTATCAAGAAAGATAGCATGATGAAGTTTGGAAATGAAATAGCGTGTTTCAAATGATTTTAAAATAGATATATTTTGAATATGTTTTTATTATGTAATCGTTTTTCTCTCATCCAGATATATGTTCTTTTCGGATAAAAACCCAAATTGTCGCATCACTAGAGCTTCACTTAACGGTGATAATACAACAGTAATTGTGTACAAAGGCTTGATTTATGTACCTACCTTGTCTATTGACCCTGACAACAAGATGATTTACTTTGCCGACACAGTCCGAGACACCATCGAGGTCTGTGATTACGATGGATCCAACAGAAGAGTAATACGTAGAACGAACCTCGCTACCATCAACGCTATACAATATTACGAGGTACAGGGATACTGAATTTATATTTAAATTTTTTGGTTTTAACTTTTCTTGAAATTAATTTAAGATTCCTAATTGTTTTATACAGAGTGCTATATACACAGTTGGAATTCCCAAAAAACAAGTCCGAGGATTTAACTCGTCATCAGGAAAAATGATGTACAGTATGGATTTCACTCTTGGAACACCTTGGACAGTGACTGTCTATGATTCAGAAAATCTACAAAATTTTTCTAGTAGGTGGACATAGTTTAAAATATTACGCGTTATATTGTAAATGTAAAATTTCATAATGTTTGGCTTTTGTAAAAAAGCGAGTTATATTTCTAGAAGAAACACATTGTATACATTATTGATCAGGAAAACAACAATATTTATTTCAAGAGTTTATCTTGTTATTGTTAATATGATAATTCCTTATCATTGACCAATAGATTGTTGCGTTTTATATCGATTATTTATTTTTTACTTTAATAGATCCATGTTCTTCAAAACAATGTGAACAGATCTGTGTGAACACTCCCGCCGGTCCATCCTGTTTATGTTACGAGGAATTTGATCTGGCACTGGACGGCATCTCCTGCAATAGTAATGTTTTCATATGCATTAAATCAAATAAAGCATTACATTTTTCAATCAAAACCATTTCTGAAATATTAATATTATTTTGTTTTTAAAGTTTATGCCGTTTGACGGAACATAATTGTTTTCTTCTTCTAGCCTTTTCATATTCTTCCCTTATAATAACACTTAAATTGTATATTTGTAGGCAAATCTTTAGTCTACAGTAAAGGTTTTGTTATTAGCAGCAGAAGTGCCTTTGTAATGATAGATATCTTAAATTTGAATTCGAATGACTTGGACGTAACACAAAGACTTGATGACCCATCTGCTTATATTCAATCTTTCATCGTGGATGCCACGAATGAGCGTATATACTACATAGACAGCAAAAACAGAGTCCTGAAACAATTGGATATTAAGACGAAGAAAATTCATACTCTTACAAATATTGGCACTGGAAAGGGTAGCGTTTTTATTTGATGCAACACATTCAAAAACTTTTAAAATAGTTTATATAAGTAGTTTATTAAAGTTGCAAGAGCAAAATTGTTATATGTATTTTAGTTAATTTTATGATTACATCTCTATAGAGCAACCAGATTGTTATCAGGAAATTTTTTATACATTGGAGATTAATATAACAGTTTACCAATATATTCCTTATAGAGTCACATTTTCCTACTGAAGATCTATTTATACGTCTATTCAATCAATTTTTATATAGATTTGGTTTTGGACTGGCATTTGAATCTTCTGGGATGGATCGATGTTGAATCGTTTGAATTGGTCTCATTCAACCTTAGTTCAGGAAATCTTTCCACTATTTATTCAAGTCTTTTCTCTGAAGAATCGTTTACAGTTGACCCAAACACAGGGTATGTGAGCTAGAATATCATATAATTCATTTAAAAAAACCACATGTTTACTATTTCAAAGGAAATTTATTGTAACAAACTAATAAAATAATAGCTAAGTGTAGTCCTGTATAGCGATAAATGATTTTTACTCTCAAGAAAAAAAGCAGAAAAAGTGTAAAATGAAAAACACATGACTTCTGTTTTCTTTTTATAAAGTTACCTTTTCTAATATGAAATAATATTTTGCTATAGATGCATTTTTTTCTGTATGCTTTACTAAAATTTAAAATCTGTAAACGCTCAGTGTAAAATTTCAGGACACTTTTTTGGATTTCTGGAACACCACCATCTTTGATTAAAACCGGAAGCTGGAATAAATCGTCGCCGCGAACTTTAATTACATCAGCTGAATTGGCATTCCCTAAAGCCATTTATTATGACGTAACGGACAACAGGTAAATTAAAATATTTCAATCAACTGACCCATTGAACCTGAAGCATCTTTATTTGATGGGACATAATACAATGCGTACAGCTGTTTTTTAATTATCAGATGATCAAAATATATTAAATTTTGATCTTAGAAAAAAATATATAAAATTTGAAGGGTGTATATATTAACTTAAAATGCATTAAATAATAAATTAAAACCATAACAAAACCTTATAAAAAGTTGAATTTGAAGCATTTTGATGAATACCTGTATATTGTTGTACATTGCTGTTTTAATGGCATGTTGAATTATCTTTATTGTCAACAGGTTATATTGGTTGGATGGATCATTGATTAAAAGTTGTTTAAATAATGGGTCTGATATCGTGACACACAGTCTTGCTACAGATGCCCAGAAATTAATATCCTTTAAGGTAGGTTTACATTTATCATTTAATATGTACGCGGTTTTATTTTTCTATGCATGTCGATACACTTGCTTAAACACGACCTGCAATACATACTATGTATTTTCGTTGCATTAGGAATACTTTGTTTGGATGACTGCAAAGGAACTTTACTATGGATTGAAGAGTACGAACACATTCTATAAATCGTTAGACATGTCGGAGGTTCTACAAAATATGTCCAATTTAGTGGTGTATGATCCCTATTTACAAAACTCCAGAGCAGGTATTCTTTATAAAAAATTTCTTTGTGAAGGCACGTTAAAACGAACAGAATTGCAATAGAATATAATGTGGAATCACAATTGTTCGTGGGGGACCATGTTCGTGATTTTCATGAGTAATCCTTGTCCATGAATTTACATCCCCAGAACGTATATGCAATCATTTGTTTGATATTCAATAAGATTATCCTGATAAAACTACCAACGAAATTACGTCTCTAGGATTAAGACAATTTTTGCTCCCCACAAACATTGACCCCCACGAATAAAAATTGAATCCACACTATTGTTGTTTGCTATATTAAATCAAAGTACTGAAGAACTGACGGGAGCTGATTTTGTCGATGTTTATTTATTTTAAAATCAATGATATGTTATTTTGCATGACAAGTACATGTATACGTAGTTTCTAATTTGAATTATGCATATTTTTATAATATGAATTTTTGAACTTTTTCGACTAGAATGTCGAGAAACCTCCATATGAATCATGTTAAATAATATTTAAAGAAAAAATTAATTCAATCAAACTATGTATCAGTGGTAGAAATATTTCTCGAAAAATGTATGGATCCAAGCAACATTGAACTCTAGTCTCGTTCAACCAAACGCTCGGCTAACACCGTAAATCTCCGACAAGGGTTTACGGAGACAGCCGAGCGTCGAGTTGAACGAGACTATATTGAACTCTGGCGTAGGAATACATACGACTACAAAAATATTTAAATTGTTCGTATCATTTAAAATCTGCCTATTTTTAAGGTATTTGTAAATAAGTTTCCTTGAAAAACAATGCTTTAGCATACATTACATCGAATTCATCAATTAATTTCAAGAACTAAGTCTTGTCAGGAGCAATGATTTGTGCTGAGGTCCAAACACTGTTTCACTTTCGGTTTGTCCGAGTGACTGCATAGGAGAGTTGATTAAAAATCAACTCTCAAAAAAAGATACTTGTTTCAATTTTATTATCTTTACTAAAAAATCATTTGTCATGCCTAGTTTATAACACTGACAATGATATAATTTTATGAAGTATGGATAGAAAGGAACGAAATCATTTGTGGCAATTTTATTATCTATCAGATCAATATTTACACGTTTCTCTTTTTAAAAGGAAAAATGTAGTACATCATGTTTCTTCTTTTCTTCGCAAAACTGTAGAATCCTGCCACGTCTTGAATGGTCAGTGTGGAGATATATGTATACCCCAGCAAGATACACACACGTGCACCTGCGACTTAGGCCTTCAACTACAAAACGACTCGACATCGTGTGATAGTAGTATGTTTTATATTTACTTTGAAAAGAATAAGGAAAAATACATCATAAACAGTTGGATCGAGGTATCTTCTGCACGTATACATAAACGTTGTAAATGATTTTTTACAGCCAAAAATGCCAAACAAAGTTATTTCTACGTATGTCAGATGGATATCACTTTGACATTTTGATTGATCATGATACATGTATACATTGACCATACATTAACTCTTTTCAGCTATCGTTCGCCAAATGTCACCTATTAATAACTTAAATCAATGCTTCAATGTAAATTAAAAGTATTAGCTCTATACGTCATTTACGGCTTCTTTGTACAAAACAAAATTCATTATAAAAATAGATTTTGGAAGATCAGAGAATTTGTAAAAATATTTTTATATAAACATTCAGTTTACAAATTCTATCATTCGGCTAACAATGTTTCTTTATTTGATTTTAGCTGTCTTTGACTCCAATTTCATGCTTTTGACCGACTTATCTCACGATAGAATGATCCAAGTCGACATAGATACCGGTACATTGGTCAAACTGCCATTTGCTGCGATAGGAGCAACAGGAATCGCCTATGAAAAACTGTTTGATACAATTTTCTTCACTTCGACTGTGAACACGTTTACTTCTAAAGTGATGTCCGTTTCTCTTCACGGAAAAAAAGGCATTGTAACATATGCAACAGGTAAACAAGTATATATGAATAACTTTTTCCAAGGCACACTCAATCATAAAAATATGGAAAGAATATGGTCACAATCTATTCGACAAAGTACAGATCATTTGGATGATATATGTTTGAAAAACATTTTGAAGTAAACCGTTAGAAGTTAATTGTTATTCACATTTCTGAAATTAATCTGAAATGAAGTGGAAAGATTTGATTTCATATCTTGGATTGAAATTTCTTTTTTTTAAACAGATAATTAAAACAAAAAAACAACAAATAAACAATCTATAGCAAACGTATGTAAAGGAATAAAATGCGCTAATTGTGTTAGTCGCAGAGAATAGTTAAAGTTTCATGTTACAAATTACGTACTTAATCTGAATATAATATTCTTGAAAAGTACTTTTTGAAAATTTTCTATCAATTGTATTTGAATCAAAATACTTTCAATTTAGGGTTTCACAGTTCAGAGAGCATTGCAATTGATTACTCGACGAGTAACCTTTATTATGCTGTTAAAATCTCCTCAACATCCTCCGGTCAGGACATGATCAGAGTTGTCCAACATGCAACATTTCTTGAAAAAACATTGCTAACCAATCTGAAACATCCAAGAGATATTGCGCTGTATCCTTCAAAAGGGTGTGTATTAAAGTTTCATACTGGCATATTTGATTCTTAAGATCTTAGTTTTAATAATTAACACTATTAAAAAAATATGTTTTACACATATTATCTAAAAACTTGAATTTATTACTTTGTAATTTTCCCTTTGAAGGATTTTCAATAAGTTTATGGTGTAACAAAAAATAAATGAATACAAAAAAGATAATTGTAGGAAAAATATCATAATGAAAATGGTCATCTTAGTATTGGAAAGTTGTTGAAAATGTTTCTGTTTATTTCTTAGATTGATGTTTTGGGTTGAAGTTGAAAATCCAAAAATTGGAAAAGCAGCCATGGATGGAACTTCTAAGGAGTCTATCGTAACAAGTGATATTACATGGCCAAATGGCATTGCAATAGATTATACAAGTAAGTTATATAGTTTGTATTGCTTTTATGAATTATCGTTTGGTCGCAAGATTAAAGTTTTTGAAAAATATATAATCTAGTTTTATAATTTAAACGCTTCTGCAAAGTTCTTTTATAAAAACCTGCAATATTATTTATCGAGAAAAGGAGTGCTATTAAATCTTAAAATGATTGTAATCTTAGATGTGAGCGGTTTCAAACATGATACTGTCACAGTGTTATTCCCCACAATTATCTTTTTGTGCAGGCGAAAGACTTTACTGGACAGAAGGTTATTTTGATTGGATAGAATCTTCAGACATAAATGGTGAAGATAGAAAAAAAGTGCTGTCGGATCCTGGCGCTCACCTAAGAAGCATTTTTGTGGACAGTCAGTTTATATACTACACTGGATACAATAGGCAGTAAGTATAAAATTTTATATCATATCTTATGCCTTCTTTGACTCATTTTTATTCTGAAAGAAAAAAAAACCCCTAGATAATTAATAGCTTAAATAAGCTTTTCATTATGCGTTTATTGTTTGTAAACCAAGTGCAATGCTGCGTAAAATCTATTGATATTATATGAATATTGTATATCAGAGTTATGACAAGACAGCGTGTAAATCTGCTTGAAACTTATACGTAAACAATTTTGTTAGGTAGACTTATGTATTATCAATGCGAGACATATTATTCTAAAATAAATTCTACAACAGGAGAGTCGTAAGAATTAATAAAACGTCAGAAGCAGAGGCAAGAGTGATGAAGAACTACCCAGAGCTGGGGGTTATTGGCAGTGTTAAAGTTTATACAGACAACGATATCGTAGACGGTAACTCTAACGGACATGGTCACGATTGGAAATTAAAAATGTTCTGAAGAATATATCCTTTAGCATATACTCTTGATGGCTCGAAACCCTTGATCCCTGGAAGTCAAACTATAGTCCCATTTTTTATAATATATTATTTTTTACTCTCGAAACCCCGTTACGTAATTAACACCTGTTTTTTTTAAATTTGAATTGCCAAGGTGTTAGATGCATGATTCTTGTACCGAGTTGTTTATTCAGGCGACAATAGTCACAACAATTTCACAAGTTAGCGATTAGTCGTTGAAAATACAATTGACATTACATTTATTCGCATATGGAAATAATAATATATCAATAGTGCCTGTTTGGGCGGGTAACTGTTGAAATTGACACACCGAGAAAACCATTTTCAACTGACGCTAAGCGGAGGTTGACAATGCTTTTCGAGGGGTGTCATTTTCTATAGTTACCCTCACAAACAGGCACCATTTATTTTATTATACTGAATGTTTTAGTTTCAAATAAAATTTTACTGCTTTTATAAAGAAATGAATTGAATTCTACGGCGAACCGTACGCGCATAATTTACGCGCATGTAACAATTCGTTGTGTTACTCGTTACCAAGTATGTTGCTGAAGCTCAGGGTAGTAGAGCGGATTACCAACTGCGTCTAAACCAATCAGATTTAGTATTTAACATAAAAGTATGATGATGTATGATTGAGTTTAGGGTCGTATTTTACATGGTCCTTTTTTCATTTTTATGATAGCGATGCTTTATTGCGAATTTGCCAGTGGTCAACAAACATTTATTTTAATGTTAGCCAGCCATCGGGTTTTAAGTATATATAAAATATAAATTTGAAGGTTAACTCTAATCGTGAACAAATTTACAGTTCAAATCGTGACCAAGTGAAATATATCATAATTTGTAACTTGCGTAATTTGAGATACGGTCAGAGATGACTAAAGTACATCATTTTAATTCTTTTGTCCTAGTGAACCCACTCTGTGCTCAAAACAATGGACTTTGCAGTACCTTCTGTTTTCCTACTCCTTCTGGACGAACATGTGGTTGTCAAGACAATGTAAAGCTTTTATCAGACCAGAGAACTTGTGAAGGAGGTAAGTGGCAATCTCATTTTTACCGACAATAAATATGATAAAAACTTGTGAGTAGATATCAACTAAAATATTAACATGTTTTTGTGTACTTGCTAGTCCCTGTGTGCCCTACTTCTCTGCCTAGTTTACAGCTCTTGAACTGTGTTCCATATCCAGGAGAGTCATGCGAGTTCAAATGCATGGAAGGATTTAAACGAATTTTAGAAGTTAATGTTACTTGTGATTCACTGGGACTATGGAATCCAGAAACGGAAACACTATGTTCAGGTGAGGGTAATGTGTTTTCTTACCTATTAATTAGCTCCATACATTTGAATATTGTTGTATTAAGAACAAGAGACAGAATGAAGAATATATCTGAAAAGAGAGAATCAAGATAAAGAATGTCAAGAGAAAGCAAAGAAAGAAATTGAATGACAGATATATGATGAGGTCATTGAATTATTTGTAGAAATTCTCTGCTCATCTTCATTGCCTAACGCCGCACTGACATCAGGCTGTTCACGTAGGATTGGTGAATCATGTGGAATAACATGCAAGGAATACTATTCACCATTACTCAGCGATGACATAATTTGCTCTGAAAATGGAGAGTGGCAGGCAAAAAATATTTCAAACTCCACGGAATTTTGCGAACGTAAGCTGTAAAATTAATATTAAAAAATTTAACACACTAAATAGTGAGAGAGATAAACTTTGCGATGTCAACTTTGAATAATAGAATTATCACAATACGAAAAATGTATGTTTTAGTTAAAACAACAGTTTTGTTAAAAGCTTTGTTGTCTAAGCTTTGCTTTGTGTTTCATTAAGTTAAACATGAATAAAATATAGAGTTAATTGTAGCCAAGGAGTTTACTAACGAATCTGATGGAGACCAGTTGACCATAGGATTGAGTACAGGTGTTGGCGGTTTGGTACTCATCATCATCATCATCATCGTCATTGTCATTTGTCTGAAAAGGATGAAGACCAGAAAAAGGTTAGTGTTGTCTAAATCTATACAATAATCGTTACATGGTGATTTAATTATTGCACATAACATTTTGCACAGGTGCAATAAATACACTGAGCAGATGCAGGGTGCATGTGATACAACGATCTTTCTTCTTTCAAATTATTAATATGTTCCTACTAGAACGTTTTTGTAAAATAATTCTTGAAATTGAATAATAAACAGTTTACAGTTTTTTTGTTATTTAAATAGGATGCAGAGAGAAGCGGAGGATACAATTAAAGCATATGGAAAAAACCAATACATTACCCACCAAGAAAATGCACCCGAAGAAGATACATATGCCACACTAGATGAAATGAACTTCAAAGATTTGGGTTATATGGAGTTCGATAAACATTATGATCCTGATGTGTATGGTGGATTTGTGTTGGACGCAGCAGATGAATATCTCAAGCCTTCCGTCGAGAGAAAAGTAGTGGATAATGACATTGATGAAGTGTCCGAAATCTAACTATTCTGCATGTCTAATAATTGATTATTAAAAACAATTTGTCAACAAAATATTAATCAATATAGTTCTTGTTTTGTCTATATCTTCTCAAAAACTATTTTTTTTAATCTTGGGGTTTTTATATAGTACTTACGTAGTAAGAAAATTTTAAAAAAGTCTTCTCAGAAAACATTTGGCAAGAAAAGTTGAAACTTGTATGAAAGCAATCTCAGGTACGGTGAATTTATGTTTGTTTCAATCATGATCCCGGAAGTAGAGTTAAGCAACAATGGGGATGAGTGGGTCAAATTTTAATGTTGGAAAATATAGAGAAAACATATTTAACTTTTCTTTACAAACCCATTTAATTTGTTTGTAAGCAGCTTTATGCAGTAGTGGATTTAATGTATTCAAATTACGATTGGATTTTTACATAGGAAATTATAGAGAACAAATCTTGTAAACTGGGGTTAAGAACAATTTGCCTAAGCAGCTATATCTTTATTGAAAGCAACCTCAAATATGGTTGATTTAAGTTTGTCAAAATCATGGTCTACGTGACTCATTGAACTGAAGACCAAAATCTGACCAATTGAACCGACTCTAACTAGAAAATTCCCGACCAATTGACACTCTACGAATTGGACATTTAAATGTGTGTGGATGGACTAGTGGTAATCATGCAGAATCTTGTTATGCAATTTCATGGATGTTATAATTTTTTAAAGAAATCGTGAAACTTGATAGTAAAAGATGTTTAACATTTATTACATACCATTGGTTCTCGTGGGAAAAATATCAGCAAAAACACTTTTCTGAAAGCCGTGTTATAATGTTTGTTACACGGATTGTCGAATTTCTGAACTTGTCCATGAACTGAAAGGGTTTCAAGTTTAAAACAAAATTCAGAGAGGTATTGTCTAGTACTTTGTAGAAAATGAATAAATTGTAAAAAGCACGATTTGAAATAATAAAGCTCATTTGTTGCAGGTATCTGTTAGACAATGGTTTGGTTAACTGTTGACCAACTGTTTAATGTTATAATATTCCAAAGAAAAACAGTTTTTAAAATTAAAAATTTCAGAAACTCAAACAGACTATTTGTCTGTTAAGAAAAGTTTTTGATTTGATACTGTACCACCTGATCACCGTCCATAACTCAATATTTGGCATAACTCAAACGGAAAACCACTAGTAAACGTCGACATTAAAATAGTTCCATATTTCAAACCTTAGATGTCGTTTCAAAAATCTTTATTTCCGTGACAAACCACACCCATATCAGTTAATCAAAATGATTCTTCAAGTTGTACGTAACTCAAGAAAACACATAAATTGTCCTTTAATGAAACAGGACCCACTTATATTGTAATTGAAAGATCCATCGATAGAGCCTTCATCACGTCTTTGCAATCTGATATCCCCATTTTAAGTGATGTTGTTACCTAATCACATAACAAATCAAATGACAGAACTTGTTCATAACGTAAAATTAGAATAACGTACACGGAAAACATTTTTCTTCATTTTAACATGTATTTCCAACACTCGACTGCGTTTCTTGCTAAATGCACTCGTACATGTTTTTGCTGTATTCTAATCAGAGGAAAGGATTTTCATTTTGATATTCAACAATCACTCTGTAGGGCCCAATTGATGTAAATTCTTATTTTTTGTCATGGCTCTTTGATAGTCATACCCTCAGCACTACCCTACTGATTGTCTCTTTAGTTAACAATTTTGAAACTTTATCATTTTTTTTTTTTACCTCAGACATAGGATAGAAAATCGCTGATACAAAATCAAGGTTATTTGTCGTCAAATGTAGTTTCTAGCTATAGATAAACTGGATATTTACAATTCTAATGCTAGCATATTAACACACATTACGATTGGTGTTTGATAAATGATGCAACAATGAATTTGGAAATCGTTAAATTGTAATAAAATCTGAAATATCATTTCAGCATCGACCACAAAGAGGAAGGTTCAGTTTAATTCAATGTTTGTCCTGAAAAGGTTGCTTAAATCTCATAAAAATGCACATATACCATTTTGAATACGTGTGTATATAGAGTATCCGGTTATATACTTTTATCTTGTTTCAAAAAATAATTATGACTTCAACATTTTGGTTTATTTCTAAGATTTAATAAAAATAATGATTTAAAAAAACACATTTTGTTATAAATCTTTTTAAAGAAGGAAAAGGTGTCTGCAACTGTCGCCCACAACAAAATTAATATATTTTATTTGATATCACATGAAAACGTTTAAATGTGCGTTGCAGATCCATGCCACCATACTTTACAAAAAGCTTACCGATAATATGACCTTGACACAATTTTAGATGAACTTTTTACATTAATTTTTTAATGGTTTTTTCTCGATTGGTTAAGTTGATTATTTCAAATGTTCGACCAAATGATAAAGCAATTAGCTGACTAACAAACGGAATATGAAAGAAAACTCATTTTGTTGTGTAAGCAATGCTTTTATATTACAGAAATATTATCTTGAGAAAAGTTCCATCCAAATCTTTTTTTATTAAAAAAAAAATTATAAACACGATGAATAATATATTATATGTAGTAATTCCGTTATTTAACATTATCTGTAAACCGACTCGAGTTTTGTATAAATAACTTAGAATTTCATGTTCCTTATTCCGCTTAAAACTTGATAAATTACATTCAAATCTTGAAGACAAATGTTGTAGACGTTGCTGTGAGAAAATATAATTTAATAATTTTGCGATCAAATCCTACCACAGTCCCTTTAATTAATTCTTACTGGTACGCTGCTTCAAAGGTATTGTTTAATGTAAATATTTTGCTATTTTTATTATCAATTCCTTGTCATGTAGTTGGAGTAATTTGTAA
This sequence comes from Magallana gigas, assembly GCF_963853765.1. Taxonomy (NCBI): domain Eukaryota; kingdom Metazoa; phylum Mollusca; class Bivalvia; order Ostreida; family Ostreidae; genus Magallana; species Magallana gigas. The sequence goes on along the minus strand of NC_088854.1, from coordinate 616,066 downwards.
ATCAATCAAAATGATAGATATTTTCTCTAATGGTTGAACATTAATGGTATATGCATTCATCAAACAAGCGATAAATTTAGTAATCCCTCTAACGAGCCATACCAATCTATAAAGCCATCCAACCAGTTAGGTGGGTCAGTGATACGAAACGAGGAGCATGGTTGTTAAAAACGAAATGTTCTCTAAATAAAAGCATAATCTGGTTTAATCTTTTAAATCCATCCGGTTTATGAATAAGATGTACATTTTTTGTATCTTAATGTCATATTAACGGAAAAGCTAATGGAAAATGGATGAAAAAATATTGTCAATTTCACATCTTGCATTGTACATTTATGCAAGATTTTTAGATGCCAAACAGCCAAGAATAGTAATTGCTTTCATTTTATGTGCCAATGTTTTTTAATGCTTTGCTAAATCCATTATAAAAATTTGAAAACTCCTTAAAATGAAATATTTATCAAAGAAAGTGGCTATTCTTATTGAGTAAAATGAAGTTTGAAGTCCTAATCACTGTTCTACATGTCGTATTGTTTTTTGACCAGATATTCGAAGGTATGTTTGCAATAGAATTGTTCCTTTTTTTCAATCATCGTTGTTTATTTTATAAAGTTTAGTATAAAACTAAGAATAATTATGTACACGTGTATTACATATATTATCAATGCAATCAACTTGCATCTAAGATAAGGGGCAAGACTATCCATGTGATGATAACAATTTTTACGATTGGTCTATTTTGGACAAATCATGTTTTGATAATTAGTAATCGGTACAAACTATATTCTTTTAATATACCCTTAATAATTAGCATAAACAGTAGAAGTTTATGCAATAATCTTTGGGATCGGAAAATGTTCAATTTGTTAGCTTAATCATTTAGCACAATAGAGATTGGTTGTGTGTTTTCATGATTGTGTTTTAGGAAATAACATATTACATTCAGAACAGTAAAACAATTTAGTATATGTGTATTTTTGCTTTCCTTTAGCCTGTACGTTTGAGAAAGGTATCATTTATGGTGTTCGGAACCCATCTTCATTGTCAAATCTTCCAAAAATACCCGAAAATGGTAACGGATTTAACTACCTGACATATTACCTAATTGGAAAAATTAGAAGCATTGCGACTGATCCTAAAAGAAAAGTGGCCTTTATTGCTTCCTCTCTCCAAATCCAAGCTGTTCATAACTACAGTCTTCTCAAAAGCGACTCGTACGAGTTATCAACAGAGTTTTATGGAAAATCAGACGATACGGGGCAGATTGCATTTGATTACCTATCCAACAACTTGTATTGGTGTGACTCACGTTTGAACTGGGTTGCAATGAAGCCGGCATACAATGGAAATGCATCAATTTATAAGGTCGTCGTACAGGACAACTTGAACAGACCCGAAGGACTTGCATTGGATCCTGTTGATGGGTAAATATTTTTTAAAGCTAAGTTTAATTTGTTTCTTATGATAATTTCTTATATTCTATATAAACTTGGCTTTTTATTGTTAATAGACTTGACTGAACAATTATAGCAGACTATGTTTGTGAACAGATTATTTAAAGCTTTAAATCAATTTCTAACTCATGTTCAACAAACTACTGTTCTCTCTCTCTCTCTCTCTCTCTCTCTCTCTCTCTCTCTCTCTCTCTCTCTCTCTCTCTCTCTCTCTCTCTCTCCTCCAGTAAATAATTTTGTTTTAAAGTAAATGTACTTAAAGCTGTTGTAATCAATTTGTTGTATACAAATGATTGTTCAAATTCAAATAAAAAAGTTCTAATATACTACTTTTATTGACTTTTCTTTGTAGAATTATGTTCTTTTCTGATAACCACCCTAATGGTCGCATCAGGAAAGCGTCGCTGAACGGAGAGAATTCAACGGTTATTGTGTTCAATGGCATAGTACACGTTCCATCCCTTGCTATTGACACAGAAAAAAACCAATTGTATTGGGTAGACATTGTAAAGGATACTGCCGAGGTCTGTGATTACGATGGTTATAACAGAAGAGTGATAGTAAGATCTAATATGAACCCTATGAGTGGAATTCAATTCTACAAGGTAGTATATTGTGTTCGTTTATTTTATTTTGTTTTTTTTTTAATTAAAAGAATATTTACCCTTCTACAAATTCAAATTACAACGTAAAGGTAAGAAAGCAAATAGTTTTATTACGCCTTATGATGGGTTACTTTAATTGTATCCTATCAATCTTCAAAATATATAACAATTATTAAAATATTTTATCTTTCATTCCTTGTATGCAGTTTGTGCATTTTTGAATATGAAATGATATATATTTCAGGAAAACTAATACTATTTTACAGAATGTCCTACATTTAGTGAGCGAGGAGAAAAGACTTGTAAGAGGAATCGATGCTTTTTCTGGTGTATACAGTTATAATGTAAATTTTAACCCAGGAATCCCGACTGCTCTAGCTATTTTTGACACAGAAAATTTTCCAAATCTCCCAGGTATATAAGAACTCTCTTAGTCAAAGTACTGAAGTACTGACGGAAGTTGATTTTATAGATTATTATTTATCTTAAAATCAACGATATGTTATTTTGCTTGGCAAGTAGTTTTTAATCTCTATTTGAATTAAGCACATTTTCATAATTTGGATTCTCGGAATGTTTCGAGAATAATTTCTAGAAAATCTCTTAAGAATCATGTTGTGTTATATTGAAAAATAGAATTGATTTCATCAAACTATGTATCGGTATTCGAAATATTTCAAAAAGTGTATGGATCCAACCAATAATGAACTCTAGTCTCGTTCAACCAGATGCTCGGCTGTCTCCGTTAAACTCCGACAAGTAAGAGATACCACGTGATAGTTTGATGATGTGACCTCTAGATATAGACTGACTCTCTGTTTGTCAGAGATGTACAGAGACAGCCGATGGTTGAACGAGACTATATTGAACTATGGCGTAGGAATACATACAACTGCAAAAAACTTCTAAATTGTTCGTACTATTTAAAATCTGACTATTTCTTAGGTACCGGTATTTATAAATAAGTTTCCTTTTAAAAAATGCTTCAGCGTACATTACATCGAATTTATCGATTATTTTCAAGAACTAACTCTTGTCAGCGGTGCTGATTTGTGCTTAGGTCCAAACACTGTTTCAGTTTCGGTTTGCCAGATAAAATCAACTCCCAAAAATGACACTCATTTTGATAAACTTGTTTTTATTTCAGGTGTAATATAATTGAAACACCATGTACACTTACTTTTTTATTATTATAATTATGATTTTATAAATATATATATATATATATATATATATATATATATATATATAGAAATATTTTTCCCGTTATTTGCATTGCTTAAGAGACTTTTTAAAGTACTTCATCTCGTTTTTATTGTCTGAATATTTATGTATATAGATCCCTGCTTCTCAAAACACTGTGGACAAATCTGTGTGAACACTCCATCAGGTCCGACCTGTTTATGCTACGAAGGATACGACCTGACAGATGATGAAAGATCTTGCAAAAGTATACCTAATGTTGCTAATGAAATTCACATGTTTCATTATATTAATTATTTCTTGCTACTTTAAACCTAATCTTGGAACAGGGCGTATCCTAAGATGTTTGAAATGTTGCACCGTTTAAGTTATGTAGTGCCGGTTTAGTTATGGTGATGATATTTTTAACTAAATTAAGATGCCTATAAAGTCGTCCTTTTTTTTTTTTATAGAAAAGCAAGGACCAGCATAAGTCATAAAATTTTAATCTGTATAAAATATCATTATTTAAAAAAACACGAAATGGATAAAGAAGTTTATTAAAGTTAAATAGTGGTAATACTTAATATTTTAATGACAAAATTTCAATAAGTGTGGAAAAGTTTTTTTGCATAGGATTTCTAAATCGATGTCAGTTTTATTTTTAAAGAAATAAAACATAATAAAAACACTCGACACTGAAATTTGAAGTCGTATCGAATGTTTTAAAAGTACCGACATGTCTATTAACAACTGTTCCTCCAATGAAAAAAAAGTTAAAATAATACTATTGTTAACATATTTAAATTCAAGGAAAGTATGTATTCAAAATAAAAAACAAAGTGTCATAGTGTGTATAAACATAAATCTGTTCAGATGGTTGTTTTTAAAATAACAAAGATATAACATTAATTTTATTTTGCTTCTATAGAAAGACCCCTGATGTACAGAAAAGGAATTTTAATTAGTACTCACAATGAGTTTGAATTTGTCAACATTGCCTCCATCAACAACATTTCCACAGCCTCACAAAGCTTTAAAGACTCAACAGCAAACATAACATCGTTTGCCGTTGATGCTGTCAAAGCAAAGATATACTATATTGACAAGAACAGCGGTGTGTTAAAACAAATAGACATGAGAACTCGGCAAATAAGTGTGTTGACAAACATGCGGAGCGGAAAAGGTATATCTGTCTACCAAACAAAAAATGATATAATTTATTAACGAAAAACCAAATCTGATTTTATAATGCATGTGTATTGATCATAACAATAAAAACCTAATGATTATTTTTTGCAGATTTGATTATAGACTGGAACCAACATTTGTTGGGCTGGATTAATGATGGTTCCAGCGAGATCCTCTCATTTAATCTTGAATCGGGAAATACGTCGTCTATATATTCAGAATTTGAGTATGCAGAGTCTTTAACAATTAATCCAGAAGAAGGGTTCGTTGCAGTACATTTTGAATATGTTTGAATTTTTTCCACTTCTTTCATTGTTTTGTAATTTTTATGAACAAAAATATTTTAGGAAGTTGTATTGGATATCTGGATCGCCTTCTTTGATTATGAGCGGAAACTGGAAGGGCGAATCACCGAAATCGTTGGTGACCTCAGAAGAGTTGACCTTTCCGAGAACTTTAAACTATGATGTCACGAGCAATAGGTCTGGGTTTTTTAAACCACCATCATTAAAGTATTTTATCTCAACTTACAATTATCAAGCAAACTTCCATGAAAACTACAATGAAATGGAGTATTTAATGACATAAGAATGTGATATTGGAATGCATACCTAAGATAACCTGTTTATGTATATATATAAGGACATGACATAAGAGCACATGCAATAACAATTCAAATTTAAAGGCTGCTATTGTTTCTGAAAGTCATGATTATTGCTTGCAGTAGGTTACATGGAATTTCAATAGGATGTTACAGTTTACATTCGCAAAATTACCCGGGAATCTTTTTTCACTGGTAGTTCATAATTGATATGTTATAGTCACTTAATAATTTTTATTATCTTTAGAATTGAAAACTTTGTAACACAGGTTATATTGGTCCGATGGTGTGTTAATAAAGAGTTGTTTGAGTAATGGATTGGATGTTCAAACACACAACTTAGTCATTGAGGCCGCCTATGGATTTTCATATAAGGTATCATAATTTACATGATATAAGAAATTGATTCGAGCAAAAAGTGCAATTTTGAAAAAAAATCCGTTTACTATCTTTAAAAGGATTTCTATGTATGGGTGTTAAAAGAACACCTATATTTTGGGCTGAAGGATATGAAGACACATCAAACTCTGTTACCTATCCAAGAAAATACAACTGGCGTGGTAATATATGATCCTTACTTACAGAGGAATTTAACAGGTACACATGTAAATGTAAGTTATTGAATTTAAAACACTCAACAAAAAGAATACTTTTAAATTTACTCTATTCGATAATATTTAAAGGAACATGTCAGCGCTTTAATGGTGGGTGCGAGGGGATATGTGTTCCTCAACAAGAAGGTTGTTGGTGCGAGTGTGACGTGGGTCTTCAATTACAAAATGATTCACGAACGTGTAACAGCAGTAAGTCTTCTTTTACATTCTGAAAAATAAGACCAAAAGTGAAGTTTGGTACACAAACTCTAATAATTCACTTATTTAGTCATTATAATATCAAGAATACATGAAAAAATATTCTTAAAACAACAATACATAAAATAACACTTTTAGAACATGTCTGTATAAAAGTGTATGTTAATTATTGATTTTCACGATTTAACCTTTCATATATGCATTGTATTTCAGGCGTCTTTGAAAGCAATTTTGTACTTGTGACCGATAGCACACACGACAGAATCCTTCAAGTTAGCCTTGACTCTGGGGAGCTAAACAAAATACCTATCAATGCAACTGGGGCCTCTGGAATAGCCTTTGACAAATCAACACAGACAGTCTTTTTCACATCCTCGAAATATCGATTTTCCTCAAAAGTGATGTCTGTGTCACTTCACGGAGAACGTAAAATAAAAACATATGCTGCAGGTAAAACAAATAAATTGATACATGATCTATTCGTATTCATGATTGATTCGTAGGAAATAGGTAATCTTCAAGTACCAATGATGTTTAAAATATATTAAACAAAAGACAGTACTCATCCGATTTCTCGGTATTAAAGCTCAAAGAATAGAGTCTATTATTTTAATATAGTAGTATAGATTTTTCTAGAGATAAAAAATGCTAATTCAGCTAAGTGTCAAAAAATGAAAATGTAGCTATCCATTAAAGGATCCTCTTTTTGGCTACAGGGTTTCGATATTCGGAAAGTGTTGCTCTCGACCATTCAACAGGAAACATCTACTTTGCGGCAGTGGCATCACCGGAACCAGATTCCATTAGAGTTTTGAATCAAGAGACGTTAGAACAGAAAACATTGCTCACCGGTGTCCAGGGCCCAAGAAGTATCGCGCTTTATTCTTCAAAAGGGTAAGTGATCGAAAAGTCAGATTATATGTTTAAACATATCGGAATGTGTGAAAAGGTAACGAGAAAGAGGTATTTGGCGAAAGTTTTCTCCTTGGTTTATGATATTTAAAGAATGAATAGTACATGTATGCGATATGTAATACGTCATCATCATATTTAAAAAACGATTATTTTTATTTATTATTTATTTTACTATTTAACGTTTATTGCTAGTAAAACGTTTCTGTGATTGCCATGTGATGCTGCCCGGGCAAATCATAAAATGTATAATAAAAACAAGTTTCTCATTCGTTGATTTTAATTAGAAATATGTACAATTGTTAGCTATTGATTCTCTGTAAAACAACTACTTTGAAGTAGTTATATGTCTTCGTTATTGTGGTACATAATCTTTTAATTTCTCTTGCCCCCTCCCCCTTACCAGAAATGTTGATAAAAGTATAGAAAAAAATCTATTAGTTGAACTATATGAGGTGCTTAACAAATAATGCTTTCTTTAGTGCTTTATGTAAGCATAAAGATAGCACGCAAAGTCAACAAAATGCATCAGGTGGTAATGTTTTTTCTGTGAGGATTGTTACCTTTTTGGTCTGTTTATAATACTTAAGAGAGTATTTTAATCTTTACCTATCTCCTAAATTCTACAAATAGTAATTCGAGAAAAAAATATGTTTAAATATATTCCTTAATTCTACAAAGTGTTCCGCGATAATAATTATTATATTCACATTCCATTATCGGGAATATGTTTTCATTAATTTCTTCGTAGAAAGTTTTTCAAGTAGCAAATGTAAATATGTTTCATTTTCAATATGATAATTTTGTTACTGCTTGATTACTGAAGCTGTTGATTCATTAAAACATTAATCAAAAATTCAGTAGGCATGGCATTATCAGTCACATGGTTAATAATTAACCTAAAATTGTAAATACGTGGTCAATTAATTTCATATGGGGTGAAAGCAGAGCTCGAGCTTCGTATGGAATGTTCTGACCACGTATAAAATTTATCATGATAAATAATGAAAATTAGGTCTTTTATTATAACAATTTTATATTTTTTGATATGGGTAAAAAATCTGATGTCATATTACTTTAAGAATGACGAAATTATGGCAAAAAGTAGGTACATGTACATTTTGTTCTTGTGGTTTTAAATTAAACATGGTCCCTGCGAAAATGCTGTTAAACAATAATTTTCATACAAATAAAAAGAAGACAAGCTACCATAATTATTCATACATATCTTGTTTCGATTGAACAGGTTTATCTTTTGGACGGAACTAGGAACTCAACGTATTGGTAGAGCTCATATGGACGGAACATCGATCCAATATATTGTTACAGTTCATGCATATTGGCCCAACGGCGTAGCCATAGATTTTACAGGTACTCCTATTAAAGCTGTCCTTATGTAATTGGTTTCCTTTGATGATCTCTGCTAAGTAATTGTCCATTATATTCATAAATTCTTTGTCCTACTAATTCTTTTTTTACTCATGATTTAGCCGAAAGATTATATTGGATTGAAGGTTACCTTGACTACATAGAAACGTCCGATTTGAATGGTGGAGACCGGAAGGTTATAGCAGTCGACTCGTTTTCTCACATGAGGAGTATTTTTGTGAACGGGGACTATGTTTATTACACAGGTTACAAACGTCAGTAAGTGTAACAATTTCTTTTTACGTTAAAACAATTAAATCAACGAGAAAGGAAATAACAATATCCAAACGGCATTTTGCTTCATAATGATCATAACAATATATTTTAAAGTGTCGCTTTAAAAAAAGTTTATTTTGTAATTTTGTTTTTTTTCAAATGTAAGATAATTAAAAACTGAGAATTCAGTTTAAACAACGGATGTATAAACTGAGTTAATAATATATAAGATTTATGTATCACATGCATTTGATCAATAGTGAAGCATGCCAATATTTAAATAGTGCCTGTTTGGAATGTTAACAGTTGAAATTGACACCCCGATTAACCATTGTCAACCTACGCTAAGTGGAGGTTGACAATGGTTTTCGAGAGGTGTCAAATTCAACTGTTAATATTCCAAACAGGCACTATTGTTTTATACTGAATATCTTAATTTTAAAGCGAACTTAGTTGCTTTTATGTAGAAATGACGTGAATTCTTCGTCGAACCATACGTGCATAATTTACGCGCATATAACAATTCGTTGTGTTACCCGTTGACAAATCTGTCGCTTCCGCTGAGGGTAATAGAACGGATTATCAATTGCGTCTAAACCAATCAGATTTCAGTATTTAACATGAAATTTTAACAATACTAATTGTCTTCTTTAACTTCAAAAGGCGAGTATTGAAGATCCATAAAACTACAGGAGCTAGAGTACCATTCATGGAGAACAATCCAGAGCTCGGGATACTAAGTGGCTTATTTGTATCCATGGAAAACGATAATACGGACGGTAACTCTAACATATTTTCTGAAGAAATAAATGACTCAAACCAAACGAATACGATAAAAGTCTTTTGTCCTTTTCCTATTTAAGAACATAAGCCCGCATAAATCAAAAAATTGTTTTTAAACACTTACCTTCTCATCCATTATTATCAAATCAATATCAAACACTAAAAAAGCAATATAAACATTTTAGTTCATTCACTCTGTGCGGAAAATAACGGATTATGCAGCACGTTTTGCCTTCCGACACCAACAGGAAGAACTTGTGGCTGTCCAGACAACGTAGAAATTCTACCTGACCAGAAAACCTGCAAAGGAGGTAGATAAATGACCTTTTTTATTTTGAAAAAGATGTCTTTTTAACATACGTAGCCACATCTTTTTTTTCTTCTAATGCTCCTTTCAACTTCTTAACTGCCATTCGTATCCGGGTTGATCCTTTAAAATTGGGTGTGATTAAGTATTATTGAATACAATATGAATTTTCAGTTGAAATGTAACATTACTAAATTGCATCAAGCTTTATATTCTTTCAACAGTTCACGTTTGTCCGTCCTTATTTTCCAAACTGCATCTCCTTAATTGTCCACCATATGTGGGTGAATCATGTGACTTTGAGTGTAATCCCGGATTCAAGAAAGTGTTTAACTCATCTGTAAGGTGCAGTGCACTTGGTCAGTGGGAACCAGACATAGAAACACTGTGTATAGGTAAATGGATTTCATCACTTATTATTTTTTAATAAATCCCATTGCACGTCCTGTATAGACACAATTTGCAATGGTACTTAATATTTAAAAAAATAATAATCATTTTATAAATACAAATCATCTTTCAGATAAACTTCAAAAATGTTTCTGGTTTCAGATATTTTATGTCCATTTTCTGAGTCAAATGCTGTTTTAAAATCTGACTGCACTCAAAAAGTGGGTTTATCGTGTGGGTTTAATTGCAAAGAACACTACGTTAAATCCTACTTTGGTGATATAGTTTGTGATGAGGATGGTACATGGAATCTACCAATGGAAAATCTGTGCACAAGTAAGAAAACAATTAATATGAGTATTTATTTTATAGACGTCTAAAGCATTCCAAGACAATTATGGTAAATGATTTTGTTTTTAATTTATTGTCTGGCTAGAATAAAGATTCCATAATAAATGGAAAAAAATATTATTTTTCTTTTTTCACAATTAACAGGTAATAAGAATCATGAAGCTTCGGATATGTTGATTGTTGGTCTGAGCTCTAGTGTAGGAGTTGTTGTTTTGATTACAACACTAAGCTGCGTTTTCTGCTTGTATAGGAGGAATAAAAAGAATCAGTAAGATATTTTTCTGAATAAAACTTTTTACCAACCTCATACTTTAGGATTTTTTTTTATAAAAATATTTTTATTTATATCAATTTTTTAGTTCATTTTTTCCATTTCCAAAATCTATGACAACAATTTATTCATTGAACAGAAAAACACAAGAAATCCAGAAAATTCAACAAATAAATACAGTCAGACCAGCAAATATGGACACAGAAACCGATATTACTCCCGATGGAGAGGGAAAACGACCGGTGTCAGAAGGATATTCCAGTTTGTACGAGGGATCGGATTACGGCTACACGTGGTTCGAAGACGTGTTCGATCCAGTTAACATAAGCAATGGCTCAATGGTGGTTTCAGGAGGGTACATAGATCCCACTTCAAGGGGAGAAAATATGATGGAGTCTGGCGGCAATAATGATATTAGGGATAGAGTGACAAACACGTATACAACTCAAAACAGTTGATAGAAACTTAGAGGTGTGGAAGGGAAAAGGAGACCAAAATGAATACTCATCCAAGCAAAATCTACCGACTCAAGGGATAATTAAAGCGATATGATCAAAACAACAAGTTATCGAACAGATGTAATGATATATCATGGAAATAGAAAAAGCGTATAGATACTCGTAGAATTGTTTATCATATGAATAGTGATGAATATTTGTATTATTTACAATGCTATTTACAATGCTGGAGAGAAAGCAAAATAAAATTATGATAGCTTTTAGGATTGCTTTTTCACGGGTTGAAATTTCTTTGTATTACTCAAGGTTTTCAAATTTTTCAATAAAAAAGATTATAGTTTACGCCTACATTTTTTAAAATAGTTGTAAAATATACATTTTTTTAACCAAAGGTTGCCAGTTTGAAAATTGTCAAAGGTTGCCAAATATAATTTTATAAATGGGGTAAAATGATAAACGATTTTAAAACTCTATGAAGTTTCCATTCATTTTTTCAGGTAAATACAGTATGGAATGCCATTATTACACATATAAAAATATAACGGATAAAACAGACATTATCTCAGCACTTTGATGTGCCTGTACGTTTTTCATTTATTTTACAGAACCAGAGAGAAACCAGTTCTACTTTTTGTATGTTTAAACAATATATTTTTACAGTGTGTCCCAAGTTACTATTTCGTAATACCCTTTGGCGATTTTTGTTTTAAAAAATACAAATACCTGTCATTTATAAGTTCAATTGAAATTGAACAATGGTAAAATTTCAAGATTGCTCTCAATACACATTAACTTTTTGTACACCGACAAAAACGTAGGAAGTAAATCGGGTTTCCTAAGGAGATTATCAATAGGACACTCTAACATCTGAGAGTGGAAGGTTAAATCTTCCACTGTGTCGCATGCAGACTGACATTATACAAACCAATTGTAAGACCATTATTAATCACCTAATTGTCTACGGTCTTTTCCGGGTTTTTTTTCACCATTACGACAAAGAGCACACGGCGGGTGTGACCGTTCAGCAGAGGATGCGCAATCCTCCTACCCCCAATGAAATGGAGGTCCGTGTTGGCTAACAATGTTTATTTTGACCATCACAAGCAAACAAATTCAGCAATGTTCGTGTTTCCCCTACATTGACATTTTCCCGATTTGACATTTACCTCGATTATGACAAACCCGATTGTGACACGGAGCACTAGGCGGAAACAACCGTTAAGCAGAGGATGCTCACTCCTCCTGGGCACCTGATCCTACCTCCATCTTTTTGGAGGTCCATGTTGCTCTTCTTTGAATTTGTATTTTGTTTTATGGATGTTTGAGATGGTTGATGGTTTGTTATCGTCATTTTGCATTGTCACAACATGTCTGACATCCGTTTGAAAAGCTATTTTGCTCCTGATTGATAACATTATGTCGTGTACAAAATAGCTATACATCGTTTAAATGAACTCTTCTATCGAGGGAGATGAAATAGAAATGAAGTCACCAAAACGCTCTGAAAATTTTTCAACTTTCTTCGTGGTTAAAGCTTTCAACTAACATTGATTATCAGCTGAAATCTAAATAATTTCTGTTTTCCTGCTACTGGCAATACATTTTTGTTATGTCGTATGCAACAGACGATCATACATACATGTATGTGACGGATAATCGATAAGGTAAGCAGATATATTTTCAGTTAAACTCTATATGTGTGATGAATATAGAACTAAAGTACCGTAGTACGATCTCTTGAATGGATCCTAACTTTCCAAATGTGAAACATTTGCAGTAAAAGACTTGCTTTGAAAGTTTGACATCGAACGAATGTATCTATACTACTATATTAAAATAATTGACTCGAATTTTGGTCTTTAATACCGAGAAATCGGAAGAATACTGTCATTTGTTTTAAACATTTTGAAGATTACCAATTTGTTTTCATTTTTTCTAAGTTAAGCTTCGCTAATTAATAACCAACGAAAATTCCTCAAAACATCCCGGAAATCACCTGGATTTTTTGGATTTTACAATCTTACGCTTGCGCAATACATTTACGCTAACGGGATCTTTAGTTTATGTTTCCACAATATCTCATCTGCATGCATAAACTCAGAAATGACAAAAAATATTTGATTACATGCAAAAAAGTTACATTATATTTGTTAGGAGAGTGAAGATAGAATATGTTTTATGATAATCGTACGGGCCCAGTTTTACAAAGAAAATACGTGTACGTTGTGAAAAGGTGTTGAATTCTTCCATTCTATGGATTAAAATTTTTAGTTGAAAGGTACTTGCAGTCTCAAAAAGGTTTGTTCTGATGAACTTGACTGTTATTTTCAAGGCAACTTCATTAACTTTCTCCAAATGCGATTCTGCGATTTTCTGCTACATTACGGGTATATGGGAGGCATTCTAACTGTAGTGAGGGCCTTTCCCAAGACACAGTTAGGATTATTCAAACTAAGGAAAGTGTAGTGAAATTAATAGCAGTATTGTAGGCTAAAAGCTTTGTAATGTAAATGTCAATAATAAGGTGTGTCGATGTACCTATTTTGTAAATGTCCGATATGCAATGTCAACTCGTGCACGCACGGGCCAAAGTCTAGTTTCAATTAAAATATATATAGCTAGGTAGCAATAGCAGTAGCTATATGTCTGTAGCTCCCGGTCTGGAAAAAATCTGCAATTTACAGTGCATAATAAATGCGATAGTTTTTAATACGTTATTAAAGAAGAGATAAAACATAATTGAAGGAATATCGTCAAGACGATGTAAGCTGTTTTTATCCATTAAGAAGTTTTAAAAAATGATATGTAAAAAACAATATCAAGATTCATCATTTTCCCCATCAATCGATGAATTTACCAATCTGTGTATCTGGTCGACAGCATTTTTAAAGTGAGCTAACAAGTGATGATGCGTTTAAAGAAACATGATGTGTGAACCACTTAATATAAACATTACCTTAATGCATCATCTTTTAAACTTGTCTTGATTATGAGCTAGAGGTAATATAATGGCATATTTAAAAGAGTCGTGATGTACAACGGATGATAAAATACAACCTTATCAAATTTTACTATGTACTTTGAAAGAAGCATATTGAAGCCACTTGTTTTAAATATTAAATGTTTTTACGTTGCATGATGATTGCTTTCAAGCTCTGTTAACCGAATAATTGAAATTTTAAATAAATGTGAATGTTTCTTTAAACGACAAATTATTAATGAAATCGGTCAGTCTGCCCGTGAAAAATGAAGATAAATGCCTATATCCCCTTCCTTCAAATCGTTTTGGTTTTTTGTTCAAACCATTAAAGGTATGCTTGTTAATGTTTTTCGACTTTTTACGAGCGCAATTAATTCATGTTTATCAAATATCACTGAAACCGACTTAACCTTAAGGAATACAGGCCCAAGAATCATGAAGCAAACTTAGACTAAAGTGAAAAATTGTAAAATGTCTTGATATCTCTTGATTAAAAGTACTGACAAAATTGAAATGCTATTAAAAGTGTCTTGATATAATGTTTTCAATTATAAATTTCCATTGTCATTTTATGATAAACCATTATTTTGAGACTGGTTGAAATTTTGACTTAAGTCTGAAATTGCTTTATATCTTTTTTAGCTTCAACTGTTGAAAAAGGTATAATTTATGGAGTTCAGGAGCCAACTTCTCTTTAAAATGTATCTAAAATACCACAAAATGAGAATGAACTCAACTATCTTACTGGTTATTTTAATGGGGAAATAGAGAGCATTACACCAGATTATGAGAGAAAAGTAGTATTCCTAGCCACTTCGTTTTAAATCCAATCTATTCATAACTACAGTCTTCTCAAAAGTGACCCCAATGATATATCAACAGAGTTTTATGGAAAATCAGGCGATACTTGGGAGATTGCATTTGATTACCTATCCAACAACTTGTACTGGTGTGACTCGCGTATAAACTGGGTTGTAATGAGCCGGCATATAATGGAAATGCATCATTTTATAGGGTCCTTGAACATGACAATCTGAACAGACTCGAAGGACTTGCATTGGATCCTGTTGATGGGTATTTTTTTTAAAGCTTGGACATGCTTTAAAACAAATGGACTTTGAAACCCTGCAAATTAGTGTGTTGACAAACATTCAGAATGAATGGGAAAGGTACCGATGTTCAACTGACAAATTGTTCGTTTTAATCGATAAAACATAGACATATGATAAATAGAAATAATACAAGTCCGGAGTATTAATTGGTAGAATTCAAAACATAATACAGATCTAAAAAAAATTAACAACATTTTACAGATTTGAAATGGGATTGGAAAAATTTTAGCTGATAGGCTGGATAAATAAGGATAATACCAAATTTCTCTCGTTTGGGCTTGAATCAGGAAAAACTACATCTCTATATTCAAATCTTGGATATGCAAAATCGATAACAACAGTCCGGTGGAAGGGTTTTGCCAATGTACATAACAGAATGAGATGGACAGTTCACAACTATATCTTTATAACTTAACGCTGTGCTTTCCATTTTTCATTAATTAAAACATTTAAGAAACTTTTATTGAATATCCAGGTCGCCTTCTTCAATTATGAACGGAAACTGGAACGACAAGTATTCGCGTGATCTTAGGAGAATCTACTTTTCCTACGGCTTTGAACTATGATGTCACGAAAGACAAGTTGAATTTGTCCATTTAAAAAAAAAAACCAGAGAGCTATGTCTAATAAAATTAACATTTCGTAGGTATAAAGCGATAAACGCGAAATCAATTATCCTGACAAAAAAATGTATTAAAATATGATAGTTATTAATTTACATGCTTGAAATCAACTGTCGTGAACTATCAACACATACCAAATTTAAACTTTCTAAAGGAATTTGGAGTTCACAAAATATACTTTTGAATCAGCTATTGTTTTTTTGGGTCATGGAATGTTCCCTCAAGTTCATTTTTAAACATGTCACGGAACTGAATTAGCTAAAGTCACATATTATATACCTATTTACTGGCAATGAGTACGATGTCAAGTTCATTGTCTCTAGAGACAGAAACTATTTTACTAGGCAAAGCCAAGGGAAATGATTGCTCTCGAGGAGTAAAATAAACTTACCTAAGTCCGAATAGTCAGTATATAGATATATTAGGTGCGACTTTAGCACTTTCAGTTGCGTGACATGTTTATTTAAACTGCAATTATCAACTTTCCACCTTTCAGGTGAAAGACCTTTCGTTTTCTTAATGTTTTTTTTTTCTTCTTTTTTTCTATTCATAACGGGGTGTCTTCTTTATTACAAGGATAAGAGTAATCCAAATAATTTAAATTTTATGTAATTGTAAATGTAAAATATGGTATAAAATGACCCTGTATCTAAAATCTTCCAGAACTTATAGAGTTATTGCCCTTTGGATATGAAATGCTTGTTATCGCTACTTCTCTTAAACCTTAAGAAATAAAGACCTGGAACTTTTATTAATATTGTCAGTACACTTAGATAATTTTTCAATCTTTTCATTCCGAAGGATCTGAGGCCCCCTTCTAGTAGTTATTGCCTCTGAAAAGAATTAAAATTTCCATAAAATCACTTCAAACATTTTCAATTATTTATCATAGATACTTCGGACTACTTAGGATAGAAGCGTCTACCTTGGTCAACAAATGACATAAAAGTCAAATGTCAAGATCAATTGGTTATCTGATAACTAATGAGTTTTTAGATCTCTTCTGTTTAGGCTGATAGAGAAAAACTTTTTCTTGGATGTAGTAGGACAGTTTAGGACATTTTGAAATATAGCCCCTTGGCTCAGACCTTTGATTACAGAGTTATTGTCCTTGATTACAGAGTTATTGTCCTTATTATACGAAATGTTAGTTATCGCTACTCCTCTAAAACCTTAAAGATAGAGACTTGGGACTTTTACCAATGTCTTCAGTACACTTAGAGGGTTCTTTAATCTATTCATACCGAAAGGATCTGATGCCCCCTTCGAGCAGTTATTGCCTCTGAAAGTATTAATATTTCGATAAAATCACTTTCAACGTTTTTACTATCTATCATATAGACCACTTGGGATTGGTGCGTCTACCTAGGCCAAACATACTGACATAAAGGTAATAGTCATTTGGAAATCTGTTAATTAATGAATTTTCATATCTTATATAATATAGAATTTTAGTAATTCATTCAAAGCAGAGCAACACGCACCTCTAAAAAAACGGAGGTAGGATCAGGTGCATAGGAGAAGTGAGCATCCTCTGCTGACCGGTTGCACTCGCTTTGTGGTCTTTGTCGTAATCGGAAAAAAAACGAACGGAAAAGTCCGTAGACAATTAAGTCATTATCTATGGTCTCACAATAAGTATGAAAAACGTCAGTCAGCATGCGACCAAGTGGAAGATTTTATTTGCTGACAGGGTCGTTGAATCGACCGTAGAACTTATGAAAAGATAACTTATAACGAGACTGTTGATGGTCCTGTTTTATTATCTTGTTTGTCAGTAGCTTGCCTCGCCCAACAAACTGTTCAACTGTTGACGATAACTTTAATCAATTTTCTAATTATGTATAATTTATTATATTTTTACCGTGTTTTGCCTACTTTTCTAGTTTTACTCTATCTTACCACATCTTAAAATTATAATATAAAAAGGCTCTTTTAACTTGCCAAGTATTGATGCAATTAAATCTATTTATATAATTTCAAAGCAAAAAAAAGTATTTTTGGTTTTAGGACATCCGCTTTGCGTGAAAAATAACGGAATATGCATCACATTTTGCCCCCAAACCCCACAGGAAGAACTTGTGGTTGTCCTCACAACGTAATATCCTATCAGACTAGAAAACCTTTGATTGAAGTAGCGTAGAGACGGGATTAATTAATAAAATATTTGTTATTGAAATGTATTTAGTTAAAATGTAAACACGCTATATATTCTTTCAACAGTTCCTATTTGTCCGTCCTCATTTCCCAATCTACAGCTCCTTAACTGTCCACCATATTTGGGTGAATCATGTGAATTTCAGTGCAATCCTGGGTTCAGGAGAGTGTCGAACTCATCTAAGGTGCAATGCCATTGGTCAGTGGGAACCAGACATCGACACAAAATGTATAGGTAAACGGATATCATCACTTTAATATATTATATGTTATAGCACAAATTGTTCTACTTTTACAAATTAGATTCTTTTACACTTTTTGTTTGCAATCAAAAGCAATATTATATGATCTTAAGATGATATATTTGTTTAAAATCTTATTACATGATTATTTGAAATAATTGTAAGGTAAACTACGATTAATTTTATTTGATTTAGATATGTTATGTCCAGTCTTTGAAACAAATACAGTTTTGAAATCGGACTGCGCTAGAAAAGTCGGTATGTTGTGTGGGTTTATCTGCAAGCAAAACTACGTTGCTTGGTATACTGGTGACATGGTAAATATGGAACATGAGATCAGCCTGTAGATATTCCTTGAACAGGTAAGGAATTATAAGAAACAATTTTTACTACAATGATAAGTGAACAGAAAATAATTCAAAATTTTGAACAAAATCGTATATTTTACAACAGTCTTTTTATGCCCCTGAGTTTGAATATCAGGTACATGCTCAGATTCAGATACTATCAATTATCTTGGCAAATGATTAAAAAAGTCTGATAACAAGTCAATGGTTACTCAAACTAGGCGTTGTTTGGACTCAGAGTGTTTCAAATTCCCCTGAATCAAATTGTCCATTAAAGTCGCCTTTTTCTGAGAAAGTTTTTCCAATGTAGATGATCGCCGAAACTTTTTAAAGAGATAAAAGCTGATGAAAACTAAGTTCAACAGGAGTGAGAGACCCAGTAAGGCTATAAGAATCACGTGGTGTCTATGATGATAAGCCGAGTGGAGGTACTTCCGGGAGACGGTCCCGCTCTCTCGTGATGAAGACGGGTCAGATGGTTTGTCTGATAAGATAAAATCAACAGTATCTATTCGTGAACTCTCTCTCCATGAAACAAATTATGTTGCTGAACAGACATTCTCACATCGTGAAGGATTTAAAAGAACACTCTTTTCAGTTCTTAAATTACAGTGATGCTTGAATAGTCAATTTTTGCAATAAAAAGTATTTACATTTTACAAGAATGATTTTATAAACATCTTTTACAACACAAGTCCACTGAAACTTAAATTACACATTTGCCAGTTGGTTTACAACACAAAAGTTGTCTATTCGTTAATGCATATTAGAATACATACATGTATAGAACATTCAAGTTAAGTTGCCTTTGCTGACTGAATTCAACGTATGAACCAAAGCAAACAAAAGTCAGATTTAACTATCAATTTGATAATCAAAAATGATCATTAAAGTTCAAGAGATAATATCTACTATGATTCATCAAAATCTCTCTCTAAGACTAGTAGTAGGTAATTTTCTGAATTTACATAGCCAATCAGTTTATAATATATCTGTATTTACTCTTTTTAACTTGAACATAATTTAACTGTATTTATCAAAGACTACCGGAATATGGCCCACAACTAATAAGTAACCTACCTGCATTTATCACTTACCTGTATTTACCTATGACCACCTGTGAGTAACTGTCCTGTATATTCCTTTATCTAACGGCACGTAATCAACCTGGTTTTTACCTGACACTATAAATAAGTAATCCACCTGTTTTTCCATTGACTACAGTCACGTAATCCACCTTATCTAAAGCTTAGTAATCAACCTGTATTTGCCATTGACTACAGTCACGTAATCCACCTAGCTTTATTTACCTATAACAACAGGTATGTAATCCACTACATGATAATCCACCTCTTCCACCAGGACGTCGCTGGGTCTCGTCTGCTTTTTCTCCCTTTTCCGAGCACCCTTTGGGGTCAGATACTGCTTGAACTCCTTTTCTGACATCTGGAAGCTCCCACAGGTGGGAAAACCCTCTGGAACAGGTTCCATGTCTGAGGTGTCCCCCTCCTGTAGCAGCACAGCCATGCCTGCTATTTGGTGGATCTCAATGTGGCAGTGCATAAACCAATATCCTGGATATGTTTATTGCCATTTAAAATCAAACATTTGTAAAAATTCAAAAATTGGGTACTTTGATATTTCGTGAAGTTCATTTTAATTTTTTTATAGAAAGGATCAAATAACCTGGATTGTCAGCTTTCAGTCGGACGACGACGTATCCGTTTCTTGGAACAGCTATCGTGTCCTTTTGTGGGGGGTTTTCCAGATTCAGTCCGGGAACATTTCCAAAGTTCCAATCCTCATTTCTCCAGGAAGCGCCATTGCAACTCTTAGTGCTGCATTTAATGTCTCTGTTTCTATCTAGTATTTCCCCTGTCGTAGAATTATAGTGAGGGAATCCTGTCTTGAGAACGTGGAAATGATGACCGTGCATGTGTATTGGATGAGGCATTCCGAACGGAGCATCGTCTATATCATTAACAAATAGAAATGTTCTTTAAAAACCCAAATTTATGATTATTAAGAATCAACATTATTGTTCAGGATAATAAAAACAATGCATGTGTAAGTGACCAGTGCTTGGGATAGCAATAAACCTCAAATCAGTCCTGCCTTGGTTAATATACTGATTTATATCCATACGAAGGTAATAGTTTTAATATTATTTTGTTTTTAAAGCTTTTATTACTTACTCTTTCAATTCTTAGTCAGAATCAACAAAGCTTATAGAATTGTAACTCCTGATGGAACACAGCTGGTGAAGCATTAAACCTCGCAGTACTATGGCAATTTTTATGTATATGCCTCTATAGGTGATCATCAAAGAGTTAACTTTAATCAATTAACATCATGAACAGGCAATGTCATGAACAGTTTTTGATCCATGTAAAATAATTTTTTTTTCAAATTTCGTTTTATATAAACATTTTACTGCTAGCCATGTCTAAATCATTTTTTTTACTTTCACATACGGAATATTGCTTTCATAAAAATGTAATTAAAAACTAAATCAATTCATATCATCGAAGAGTATATTAGAAATAGCAAAGCGCTTTGCATGGTATGTCATTGACTTTTTCTTACCCATGTTCAGAAACACAATCTGCACGGTTTTATCTTTTTCCAGTTTGACAATGTACGTGCACCTGCAGTGGTCCGTGCAGTTTAAAGACTCACAGGAGGTTGTCGTATTTTCTTGCTTTGGATAAATCTTTAAAATAGGGATATTTTGTTAACGTTTAAAAAAGAACAATACAAGAACCTATGTATTTCCGTCTGTCTGACCGTATGTCTGTCTGTGTGTCTCTTTACGAACCTGAGGTGGTGAGGTGGGTGGAACAAAGACGTGACCGTTCACTGCAGTGGTAAAAGGAACCTTCGCTGTTGCTGAAAACAAGAACGACGCTACCTATTTTTTGTCAACTGTTTAAACTATATTTATAAAGATATACGAGCATTGAAATACAGACTTCCCTTTGGACTGACAAAAGGCTGCCTTTTTGATAATGACAATTCTTTTTAATCAAATGCGAAACAATATTAATCGTACATGAGAAGTGGAAATTCAAAAATATTTCCTGGAACTCCGCAGGTGACGAAGCCACTGGAACCGGATGTGCCTTTATCTGCGCAGAGGTAGATTTAAGGTCCGAGGCGGCGACGCAGGTAATACTGTAGCTGTCTGGATATTGGCTGTATAATAAACACCGTCTTAAAACTTTGTTATTAATTTCAAAACTTCTTTTCTTTGTTCATTCTTATATCACCACTTACCCAAAAGGACAGTTGACTACTCTGCAGGGATCTTTGGGCCGACACTCGTACCTGTGAGTTTTTGGTTGAACTGCGCGGGAACCATTATACCTCAACACAGCCAGAGCCGTATCTTGAACTACCGGCTTTGAAAGTATAAAATAAACAGAAAATAAAAATATAGACGTTTAATTTAAAAAGGCAAACTAAATGCTTAGCAATATTGATATTTTACCCCTTCGCTATTGGTATCTTCTATGCTTTGCGCGCGCACCCAGTAGTTGCCAATGTCTTCTGACGCCAAGATGATGAAATCTACTCTCTCCCCACCATGTACGATGACGGATTCAGCGCTGGTCATAACGACGTCGTTACCGTCGACAGAGATGATTTGAATATCATGCTTGTTTAAAAACGTTCATTGATTAAACAATTCCAAAGATATAATCAGCTATGATCGTGTTATAACGTTATTGTTTGAAAAATTCAAGATAGAAAGAAAATAAAGATAAAAGAGCTACCTTATCAACAGAAATTCGGAAGGCAAACAGCATGCCGGTATTGATGACTCTAAATCTATAGTAACCGTAGCGGCTGACGACGAATGTTTCCGTCGGAAGCTCGGGTATATCCGGTTGTTCCGGGTTGTCTTTGTTCAGGTAGTGATTGCCTGGATAGATAAAAATGTGTGACTTGTAAAACGATGACAAGAGTGTATAAATAATAAAAAGATAGATAGATAGATAGATAGATAGATAGATAGATAGATAGATAGATAGATAGATAGATAGATAGATAGATAGATAGATAGATAGATCTGTTGTAGATAACGTAAAGAACCAAAAAAAAACCATATTTGATTTTTTCGTTTCGTTTTTTTATTGTACCCCTTCCGTTTATAAGTGCAGACTCAAATGGAAAGAGACCAACAGCTCCACCCGTTGCGTCTAACGTGATCGAGTAGCATTTAGTTTCGTTGAATCCGTATGAGAATCTGAATATTGATTATAATGCTCCATGAAATTTAGTGATTTTGTGAAGTAAGTATCGTCACAAAGGGGGGTGATACGTACGGATTAAGACCCCAGTCTGCCTCGCTTTTGGTCTCGATGGAAGCATCTAGCTTCCAGTCCGTGACAACCATCACAAAATCCCCGGATAATTCAGGCAAATCATCTCTTAAGTTCTTACATGAAAACAAAAATCAAAGTATAGTGAATCTGTACACAAATTAAAAACAACTAGACTCCATACATAAGAACAAAGATTTTACCTCCAATTTTTCTGGTTTGGGAAGAACAATTAGGGCCCCGGACAAGCCGTCTGTACGCTCCGTGCCTAGGTGTGAGTGGTACCAGTGAGTACCCGGGGGGTCGGCCAAAAACCTTTAAAACAAAAAGAAACTAGTGAGTACCTAGGGGTCAGCTAAAACCTTAAAAGACAAACATATCAGTAAGTACCTGGGGGTCAGCAAAAAAAAACCTTGAAAGCATAAAGAAACTAATGAGCACCCGTGGTCAGCTTAAACCTTAAAACACAAACAAACCAGTAAGTACCCGGGGGTCAGCCGAAAACCCTAAAAGCACAAACAAAGCAGTGAGCAACGGGGGGGGGGGGGGGGCACAAAAAACAACCTAAAAGAACACGGAGAAACTGGTAAACACCTGGGGTTAGTAAAAAAAAAAACCTAATAAAATAGTGAGCATCTAGGGTGATCAGAAAAAACCCCATAGAAATCATAACTAAACTATAATGAGGGTTAGCCAAAAACCTAAAACCACAAACAAACCAGTGGTTCCCCGTGGACCAGCAAACTTTAAAATACAGCAAAGAAATTTCAATTATTGCTGTCTTGATTAGAAATCATAATGCATGTAGATTTTAAATCCATCCAACCTCCTTACGATGGCTACATTGTCGTGGCTTTTTTAAGGCTGTTTAAATAACTTTCTCCAAAAAAACGCTCTCTATAAAGCTACAGCAAAACATTGAATTTTATAAGTTAAAAAATGTAATTTTTTACTTTGCTAAAAGACAATTAATTTTTGAAAAATAATAAATATCTGATGGTTGATTTGTTGACTTCTAAGCTTCTTCAAAATAGAATAAAGTAAATATTGTAAGTTGTATTTTAACCTGTATTGGAAGGTTTCCCCAGGGTTTATTGGACAGTGGGACACGGTTCCCACCCCGTCCATCCAGGGTGTGTGCCACTGTACCATGCCGTGCCAGTGTATGGTCAGTCCCTCCATCAGTAGGTTGTTCTTCAGATTCACCACCACCTGAACAGGTAAAAGCAAACATGTTTGATCCGACGCAAAATACTCAGATTTTACAATATGTAAAAAAGTGTAAGTATAATTAAAATATATATGATAGTTCGATAAAAAATATAGACAATGACTATTTTACATGTTTATTGGTAAAATGCAGTAACAGACAAACTTGATTAATGTTTAAATCTAGTTTAAAGGTTTGTCGTTTGGTATATTGATCGATTAACAAACAATTACCTGTTGACCTTCATAAACAACAACAGAAGGGCCAGGATAGTGTCCGTTTATTCCATAAATTAGTTTATAAGACCCATCTGCGAATATTGCTTTTTCAGAATCTGTAAGTTATAAAACTATAAACCACAACAAACTCAAATCGACTAAATTAGGCGGTGATTAAATACTGTATGTACATATATCTCTTTAAACATAATGATACATGTTGGTCTTCTCACCTTTACTGATGTCAATTGGAATATAAGTGTTGCAGCTGGATCGTTGGTACAGGGAACCGTTCCGGACAACAATAGGATGTCCAGCACCCCCGTCCTCGTAATAGATCATCGTTTCCACATAATCAACCACCCAATCAAACTCACAGACTTCCTTATCAGGGGGACAGTGAGGCTTGACATTATGTTCAAAGCCAAAGGCGGGGGAATAGGTGAAGAGAACGGAAATATAAAGAAAAGGGAGAAAGGATTTGAGGGGCATGTTCAAGGTAAGGACTGATGAAAATCACAGGTAAACAAAGATATTTATGGGGACTGATATCAAACGTAACACACGGGTGAACCCGCACGTAGTATCATAGATACGGCATCTTATCTGCAATATCCAGGTGTGTAAGGTATATTTACAGGTGTGACAGCAAACACAAGCTTTGTTTTAATTATCGCTTGATATGTTGTAAAATAAACGATAAAAAAGTATTTACAAATACCTGAAACGCGTTCGTTAACTTAAGCAGTCAATGATTTATCATGATAAAAACATAACAGAGAAGAGTGATATGTAATAATTTAAATTCAAACTTTATCAATATTTTCATTAAAATGTTTATTGCACTATCGTTTCTTCTTTTTTCATATTTTGTTAAAATGAAATGGTCTGATTATGATTATTAAAATAATAAAGATGATAAAAATTGAAAAAAAAAATGTGATCTTAAACAATTTTTCATGAAGTTATATGATTTTAAACTCAAAACAGTTTTTGCATCACAAACTTTACACCTTTGTTCTTTTTGTTAAGTCAGAACAAATACTCAAATATTAAGAACAAAATAATTTCAGCTTTAAATACAAAGGTAGAGTGAGTTTTTGGCATAATCTATTTTGAATTAATTTGATAGCTTATTTTTTACATATACAAGTAGCTTTTAAAGTATCCGATCCATATTATTCCCATATGCCATGAATCTTGATGCTATGTATGAAGATAATACTCATTATTCTAAGGCATAATTTTTATGTTTAAGTATCAGTATGTAAGAGCGGAATGTGTCCTAATAAATGACCGTTACCTGTTCTTGAAGAGTTGTCCCTCTTTGCTTTTAATCTATAAACGTTAATCCTAAAAAGTATATCCGGTATAAAAAAAATTGTAATAATATATTTTTTTTTATTTCTAATGATTAAATACAAAGTTCCATCAAAGCATTTATTGATATTCTAAGTATTTACTTTTTCATTTTCAAAAATTTGCTTGTCGCCATAGACCTTAATGCATTCTTTATTAATTAATTACCACTTTCGCAGGTAATAACATTTTTTTGTCTTGGCGAATCATTTTCTTACTCTAAAATGCTTTGAATTAATATCAGAGTATCTAATACATGATGGATATTCAAGGTTAGACAATTGAGGCCTAATATTGATCGGATAACTTAAAGTGGCATGGTCACGATTTTGGTCAAATTCTATTTTTATGTTTTTATCATTTACAAAGCTTTATAAATGATTTCTAATCATCAAATAAAATTTGAGGGTCATTCGTAGAGTAATATGCAAGATACAGAGCTCACAATTCTTTGTCATGTAAACAAGGCTCGTGCCCCGTTTTTGTTTACATAAGTTCAATACACCAGAAAAAAAAAATTTCCAGCTTATTTGCAAGTTTACAAAAAAACTCCCAAAACTCCAAAAAACAACCCACATTTTTATAAACAGTGACCTCTACCAACGCCAATGAGGGATAACCATGGTGTCAAGGTTAGCTGAAATATATCTAACCTTCATCTATTTTATTTTACGAAAAAATATAAAATTCTTGTTTGATTTCTACAACCAAAAGGAGTAACAACTGAAGTTCTAAGATAAAAGTATTTGTGTTCTTCCGAAAAAAAACAATTAGGTAAGGAATACCATTTTTGACCACCTACAACTGACGTAAAAGGGGATCACAAACCAGTAAAAAATAAATGTACAACTGACGTAAAAGGGGATCACAAACTAGTCAAAAAATTAATGTACAAACAATTTAATGAAAACAAATACCGTTCATTTTAATGGTAATCTTAAGCTTGTTCCAATCATGACCGATGGAAATGATCTCTGAGATAAATATGCAATTAGAAGTTTCATGTAATTAACAATATATGAATGACACTTAAACCAGAACACTGCTGTTCAGGCAAGCGATGTGACACAAAAACCTATCTTGCTTCTCCGAACAATGTTTAATTGCGCAGAACAAACATTATCATACCCGTTCACCTTAAAGTACTCGTGCTATTTTACTCAGGGTCATGAGTAGTATACAGTCAATAAGCAGAATGTTTATAAACCAAGGTCGCATTTGTTTAAAGTACAGTGATACTGCGATGTGTACTGGGAGTTCTAAAAATATCCCGAACGACCAATAGCATGGTACTAAGGTACCTACAAAAAACTGAGAGAACCTTAGAATGGCGTTAAAATATAATTTTGAGTTTTTTAATACCGGAAGAAACCCGGTCTATTATCAAACAAGTTTATTGAATACCCCGCGGCCTAAAATATTTTCATAAAAGAGTAATGATAATTTCCTATCAGTAAACTTTTAATGTGAGGAATATGAAATAATATGTTTTTCCTTAGAGTGGACTTCTTCAGGAGAATATATACTTCTGTGTTGTGAGATCTAGGAGAGTTATCAATAGAAGCGAAACAAAGAGAACTAGAAATGTGAATAGAAAGAAGAACAAAGAAACAGGTAGGATTCAAAACCAACGGCAAATAAATCAGAGAATCGAGATGAAGAAAAGTGCTGGGTGTAGTAAATTTGAAGATGGTCGAGAGAGCAAATGTTTATTTTTTCTATAAAGGATCAGGGTATACACGGTGAAATAATAAAGCCCAACTCGTAATCTTTTTCCATTTATCATTGTGCTATCTACCTTCATACACGCATGAATCATCAAAACAAGCATTGTTGTTTTATTGAAACATGCAAATCAAGCTCACCAGATTTCACATTAGACAGCCGGTTTCGCTTCTCAAACTTTATATGCATTCATGATTACATATTGATATAAAATGTCAAATCGTAGATTTTTTTTTAATTTTTGCTATATAATGTCAGGACTTTATGTGCAGTAATAGTAATAGTTTTTCATAAGATTACGATTACAGGTTAATCGTAAGTTTTACCCTGTTTTAATGCACCGCAAACAAAAGAAATCTAGGGAGAGAAAATCACAGAAAAGAATTATGCCCTACTGACATAGATATATCATTATTTTATTATTTTTTATTTCAACTTCTTGCAAAAAGCTCATCAGTATTGAACACAATTATAAACATATGCGAGGTACGCAAATTGCGAAGCCAGTAGGCTTCAGAGTCGCTGCAGAGCATACATTCTCGCTATAGAGAACAACATACAACTTTTATATGTGATTACATCATGCTTATATGTGTCGTACGTTTGCCCAACATTGCTCTATTATTTGAATATTTTGGGACAAAAAGATTATGATTCCAAATAAAACAAAAGTTTGAACCCAAATCAAAGATGATGAAGAAACGAATTCTAAACGTATTGTTTTTCATTGCTGGTCGGGTTGGTACTTTAAAAAAAATATATATTAAACCGAATTTTCTCTAAAAGTGTTGAGCACGTCAAACGAAATTGTTTTAAACTCACAGGTGGCTGTAAGAGACTTGTATTGATGCATTGCTTGTGCAATACTCTCAGAATGTTTGTTTTTATCAGATGTATAACGAAACCATTGTGTGGTGTTTGACTCAATCCCGAGCTCAATTTAGACTCCTTTGCCGAAAACCATGCACTGTTTTTACAAAGCGTTGTTTTGTAAAAGAAATTATATAAATAGATATAGGAAAATAGTAAAAATAGTAAAATAAAATTACACAGGTACGCAATGCTGTTTATACATACATGTATCATTGTATCGAGTGATTTTTCGCTATAAATATAAACATGTATTACAAGCAGAATTATTAAAAGATTAAACCCCAAAAGAAGTCAACATGTTCTTAACGACAAGTGACATTATTTCGTGGAAGCAATAGTAAGGGTTAAAATGAGATTCCTGTCCCAACAGTGCATCTGTATAGTCATCCAAGTGTGTAGTATCATATCTGGGGGGACTATTTAGACAATTGCCGTAGTAAAATAAACACTGTCAACAGGAGTGAACATAAAAGTGACGCGTGGTGATTTGTTGGTACAAAATATTACCCGGTCATTATACATTGTGTAAAAAGAATGTGTCATTAAAATATTCTTTAAAGAACATCTTTGGCACTTTTTAAAGAAATGAGACATATACAGTGGTTTGGTACACTAAACGTATGGAAGGGAATTACCGCCAAAAGTCTATGTATCTTGCTTTTATTCTTATTATGCTTACTTCCTTATTCTTCAGTATACTTATATTTGTATATCACTTTATTGTTTTCATATTCATGCTTATCCAATTTCACTTTGATTCTCTTTTATTCTTTATGGTTTGCTTAATTCTATGTTGCAACATTCTCTTGTTATTCGTGTAAATGTTTATTTTTATCTCTGTTACAAACGTGAGTTCAATCACGCAAACCATATAGCACTTTCAATAAAGACGAATACAAGTTGTATGAATTTAATGCTACATTATGACGCCAGGCGGCAGTGTGTACGCTACAATTGCTGCCCCCCTATACGAATCAAAGTACTGAAGAACTGACAGGAGTTGATTTTGTCGATGTTTATTTATTTTAAAATCAATATGATATGTTATTTTGCATGATGAGTACATGTAGTTTCTAATTTGAATTACGCACATTTTTATAATATGAATTTTTGGACTTTTTCGACAAGAATGTCGAGAAACCTCCATATAAATCATGTTAAAAAATGTTTAAAGATAAAATTAATTCAATCAAACTATGTATCAGTAATAGAAATATTTCTCGAAAATTGCATGGATCCAAGCAATATTGAACTCTAGTCTCGTTCAACCAAACGCTCGGCTGACTCCATAAATCTCCCACAAGGATTTACTGAGACAGCCGAGCGTCGAGTTGAACGAGACTATATTGAACTCTGGCGTAGGAATACATACGACTACAAAAAATATTTAAATTGTTCATACTATTTAAAATCTGACTATTTTCAAGGTATTTATAAATAAGTTTCCTTGAAAAACAATGCTTTAGCATACATTACAACGAATTTATCAATTTTTTTCAAGAACTAATTCTTGTCAGCAGCAATGATTTCCAAACACTGTTTCACTTTCGGTTTGTCTGAGTAACTGCATAGGAGAGTTGATTAAAATCAACTCCCAACAAAACCCGCAGCTAGTTTAATAAAAATGCGGGATGTTTCGCACCAGGACATTTCGCTCCAATAATTATATGTTCAGATCAAGAATTTTTTTTCGAGACGGGGAGGGGGTGGGTGGGTACATGTACTGAGGAATAATTTATGATTTTGTTTGCCAAAGGGAGGTCTATTTTCAGTATGTTACTGTGTGAGTTCAAAAAAGCTGGAATTTTCAAGGGTGGTGGGGTGACTGGAACCCCCCCCCCCCCAAAAAAAAAAAAAAAAAAAAAACTAAAAAAAACCAAAACACAACTTCTAAGTTCGCGCATCAGTTATATATGAGACGCTTTATTCTTACAGTTGTCATAATTAGCACCTGTATCAAAATCATCATCATTGCAAGCTTGATATGGAAGTCGGTTAATTCAATTCTTCATTCAATCAAGAACAGTTCTCTGGTAAATAGTCATGTATGAGGTTCATGTCTGTAAATTATGGTAGCTTAAACACCTTAAAAACTGAACAGGGGCACTCAATTAAATGATTGATAAATAAGCAAAGATACAATAAGCCTGGCTGTTAGTGATCCATATCACATACTATATTTTAAGCTCTTTAGCCTGTTTTTTTTTCTTTTTTACTTTGTAATGTGCAACTCAATATTTGACGTCACTGATACTTTAGATTCTTTAATTTTACTGAGTACATGTATATTTATTTCTGCGATTCCGCCGGTTTTTTTTCCAAATCGCAAGAATATAAAATCACATCGTTCACCAAACTAAAAACTGTGTTTTAATTTCACAAGTTCACCACAACTTTTTAAAAAAAAGTGAGATTTTTAAAACTGCAAGGTATGCTTATCGGAATTTTAGGCGGATATTAACGTTTAATCAGAAATATACAGTACTAGGGCTTAATGAGAGTTAGATAGTGATTCATGCACGTGATAATTCTCACGCGTACTAGTAGACAGGACAAGCTACTTCTAAGCAATACGTACCCCGGCCCTTTTATTGTTTTTAAAAACATCTTTAGATTTCATTTACTTTTATTTATATTTCATCTACATGTTCCACATGTACTTCTGGACAGTCTGTGCACCACCCCACCTCCACGTATTTTCCATCTCAATTGAAAAAAAAGCCATTTTCTTGTCTCTAACCCCTACATATTAACGGCTCTAATCGATAATTACAGAAATTAACGAAACGGTGGCATTTCTATTCACATTCTTTCCCATTGTATTTATGTTTTTTTTTAATTGAGGGAAAAAGAGTGCACGGTCGTGTCCACAAGTACCTATGCATGACATGATCCTCGGTTCAAAATTAACCACCCATGCGAATAATTTGTTGCCGCTTATAATACATTAGTATATATTTACGGTACATTGCATCTAGAATGGGGGTCAGATCCATACACCTGGAAAATTCACAATTATTTATTCAACCAATAAAATAATTATCTCTCAGACCCCCCCCCCCCCACCCGGAATTAGTTTTAAAACCGCGCATATGCATTGTACATAAAAGAAAACGTATCATTTTAAGCCTGCGCATATCATGGCTTGTTAAAAAGTTGATTACATCCTTTCATATTCCTATACTGAGCCCTTAATTGGATCTGTTTTGACCAATTCGTTATATTTATGCCATTTGTTAGTTTCGTATATGAATCTTCGGGAGCAGCAATTGTTACAGTAGCGCACACACTGCCGCCTGGCGTTATAACGCAGCATTAAATTCATACAACTTGTATTCGTCTTTATTGAAAGTGCTTTATGGTTAGCATGATTGAACTCACGTTTGTAACAAGAATAGAAGTAAGAATTTACACGAATAAAAAGAGGATATTTCAACATAGAATTAAGCAAACCATAAAGAATAAAAGAGAATCAAACTGAAATTGGATAAGCATGAATATGAAAACAATAAAGTGGCATGCAAGTGTAAATGTACTGAAGAATAAAGAAGTAAGCATAATAAGAATAAAAGCAAGATACATAGACTTTTGGCAGTAATTCCCTCCATATAAACGTGCCATTACTTCACTGGGCTCTCTGATTTTGTTTCGTGAATCGCTGCAGTTTTGTTTTGCTTGCTTCTTTCTGATGTAATAAATTGTGTTGAGTTTTAATTTCCGAAACTGTCCGTGTATAACAACACACAAGCCCTTTAAAAGCGCTGTACTTCTTTTAACGGTGGATTGTATACTATTAGGGAAGTGCGTCAGTGCGTTTTAAACTATTTAATTTTTGGCACATACATGCACCTTCTATTATATATTGATTCTTAACAACAGAGACCCCTCTTCGGAATTTCCCCATGTTTTAATACATGTAAATGTATCGTCTGTATTCAATGATGCTTCTCCTTCTTGGAACGCTATTTTTATTGGAGCATTTTTGCTTTGGTAAGTGCACAATTCATGCAAAGTTTCAAAAATAAGTCTTGAACACATTCTTTTAATAAACATTAAAGGGATCATTAGGGTGCCCATAAATATTTCGATAGAATTAATTTTATAATTTTTTTATTCACTATAATTTTCAGGCAATAAGTTTTGTATTCTTTATAATGAAAATGTTATTAATTGTATAAAAAATTATCGGCTTTAAAACCATGTCTTACTTATTAAGTTGAACCCATAATTCAGTGTCTCTTTTCTGTTTCTGTGATTCGCTTTTTACATAAGAGAATGCATTTGTGTAAGTATAGTTATGTAATAATAAGTATATAATTAATTGCATATCTTAAAATGCACGTGTGTATATTCTTACTTTTCATTCCTTCTTTTACTGTATTTGCATTGCTATCTAATAACTGAGTCGTAAACAATAGAATTCGGTATCAAAATATCTAATAGATCCTATGCCGTTTGTATTTTGATTTCGAAGATCGATACGTTTTTTTTTCCAGTAAGACCACCTTCATTATTTATACGTTTTAAACTGTGCAGCCAACCCGTCATATAGATATTACTTCCTGTTTTAATATAATAGAGGTTTAGCTTTCGACTTTGCTATCTTGCGCTACTGGAATTACCGATAGTTTCAGTTACGTTAGCTTTAAAAAAAAACCTGTTGCTGTCCTAATAAAAAACTAAATACGTGGGTGATATGCACGCGTTTAGTTTATACAAGATTCCTCCGATTTTTACTCCCCATTTTTAGACGGGGTCACATGACCCCGTCTATTGGTTTACTGACAGCCGAATTCTCAAACCGGACGGCACGCATAGAACACATGAATTGAGTCCTAGCGTAAGAAAATAGTGCAGAAAGTTTTCAAGCATTTCAGTAAATTTGTATCATAAAACACGCAATAAATCTTTTTAAGTCCTCTGTGTATAAACAAAGTTCTATTTGGAAACAAATAGTTTTATTGATCAAAATATTTTTGCTCGGGTTCAAATGTGGAATGAGTTACGCAACTGAATGCACAGCGCCATTGACGATTCAGTTGGTGCACGAGCTCATTAATCAATAGAAAAGGTTGATGATGGAATCGAAATTAAAGTTCCCAAACGCAATGTGCCATTTTTGAAAAATTGTATAAAATTTTATTTTGACTATCTTTCAACAGAATACTGCCAAACTTCGATTCATGCGCAAGCCGAAGTTAAAATTGGGACGGGTTATACACAAATGTTTTACAAATTAAATATGTGTTTCATTGGCTTCCAGTCTACTTGCGGTATAACTGCTGTTCGTCTCTAAAGGAATTTTGTACAAAGAAAATAAAAACAAGTCTGAATTTGCCTTCTCTTTCGTTGGCTCTTTAGTTGATTGAACTGAATATGAATTTTAAGCAATGCATTGTAAGCATAATCTATAATAGATTATACATTTTGGAAGACTTATACATCATATAATATATACAATATTATCGATTGAAGAACCAAGTTAAATGTTAATGTTCATGTTTTCCGGCTTAGTTGTAATCAGGCTTGGGGTGAATTACATTGTAAAATAATGCATTACATTACCATTACTTCATGAATTAGGGCATTGAATTACCATTACTTAACTTTCTTGATGTAATGCATTATATTACCATTACATGAGTGAAGTAATGCATTACCATTACTTTGTGAAAAGTCAATAAGTTTTGAAAAAGTAATTTAAAAACTAAATAAAGAGTTTTTGTAAATATTTCATAAATAAAACATGCTTAAAACATTTACAGGTTCATGTTCACTATCAGGTTCAAATTTAATGACTTATGTACAAGATTGCTGTTGCACTTGTAGTTCTCAAAGTAAGGTTGGTCCCGTAACATTTACACGCTAACGGCGAGGTTGACAATCTCTCTTATTTATGTCTCTGATTTTCGGAGTTTGATTTTTAATTAAGGGAACGGTTGTATCGTAATTCGTGTAGGTGATGCACGAGTTTACACAAAAAAGTAGTAAGTGGCAAACGGATTTATTTTTACCTATTAATTTTGCATGAATTGCAAATGAAGAAAATCGTATCAGATAAGTCGGTCTTAAAAATCAAAATGGCGACCGTGACAAATCTTTTTATTGTCAAAGTTCTTGGAATCTTATTGTAAAAAAAAATATTTCTAACGTCAGGTGCCTGTTTTTGTTATCGGTATACAAATGTTCACTTTGTTTGTTAATTCAGCAGTTAAGAGTTTTCGGGGTTTTCATAAAACTTTTATTACGGATACTGTCCGACTTGTGGATTTTCCCTTGGATAACAAAATTGAATAAATCTAATGATTAAAATTATCTACTTTGATATAATTGTTTGATTTTCCCGGTTACTAGTAATTTTTAAAAATTTTCTTTGGGGTCTTATTTTATATACATGTAATATAGTAGATTACCGTTGTGTCAATTTTCTACAAATATGAAGGCCGGGATTGAGTAAAATTTAGACAAAGTATCAGACAAATGCAAAAAAGCCGAATTAACATTGATTGTAACAACTAATTCAAACTCATAAATTTTGGAAGCATATTGGAAATCCAGGACAATTACAAATTCAAACTTTCAAGACCCCGTCTTTCAGTACTCTCAGTACTTTGATTGATTCATGACACGTGCTTGGACGACCTCTAATGTAACTAAAAACAATACAAGCATTCTGAGAGCATTGCATATTGCTGTTTTTTACGGGCCGCCAGAAGGCGGTCCGTTATTTGATATACATTTAAATATTGTCACTGCGTTTCTGCGGGATAGTTTTTTTTTTTTTAACGGAAGTAATATTATGCCTTTTTATTAACTAAAAGTGAATTTGCATATAGAAATGAATGTTTTATGCCTTTTAAAAAATTATACATGTTTTTGTTTTACTCGCAAATATAAAGTAGTTCATAGACTGTCATGTTAGAGACGTTTTTTTTTCATCGAGACTATAATATATTCGAAAAATTTCGGAGTTTTTCATTCGTTTCAAAATAATGTATCGGTATAAGGGACATACTAAAGACCTGAAATACTAAAGACCTGAATGACATGAACGTTTATATAGATGATATATTTAAATTTCTTTGTGCTGCGTCAAATGAAATAGGAAACAAATCCGGCATATTTTTTAATTCTAAAATTGTGCAGATTCTACCGGATGAGATGACCTCACATGTACCTTTAAAATAATCCATTTTTATTTTATTATGAGGTCCCTTGAAATCATTTAAACTAATGCATTAAGGTTTAATTCAATACAATGCAACACAAATATCAAAATGGTTTGAAATACATAATATCCAAGAGAATAATGATGAGTTGAACGTTGTATTAGAATAATGTACAAATCAATGTGTTCTCTATTAATTCATACTATTGCAATTATCATACAATTACCGTTAGAAATGCTTACGATTCTTAATAATAATAGTAAAATGTTTAACATCAAAACGTGTTGCTGAAAATATATTAAAATTTACCCTTAAAATTAGTACAACCAACTCGTTATGGTTTGTGATTTTTTTTTTATGTAACCAACCAATGATGATGCATACAACTATATTTTGGCGGCCCATTTGACGCTTGCGTCAATATGATTTCTTGTGGAAATTGTGAAAACAATGTTATGCAGAATATCGAACCCGAACATTAAAAAATTGGAATATAAAAAATTAAATAATTTTCTTGAAAATATGCCAGACGCTACAAAAGTGTAAACTTGATCTGTAGTTTGACATTTTGAAGCTGATCAGCAAATTTCATATCATTCCTCAAACGCAAAAAGAAAAAAAGTGTGAAAAACTGAAATGGGACAGACTGACGGACGGACGGACGGACGGTCGGACTGACGGACGCAGAGGAAAGCTATAGTCCCCTCCGGTGAAAACCGGTAGGGGACTAACAAGCAAGCCTGGATATTGTTTTTAACATTTATTCTTTAAATCTGACGTATAGCTGTAAGTATTTATCTGAAGGTTTAAAGGCTTCATACCTCTAGCAAATTATGAGTAATACAAGAGACCAAGGGGCAACATTGCTCAACTGAGCAACACTAGCATTAACTCTGATTAAATGAACTGACAGCATGAAACAAAAAATATCTTGACAATTAAGTACAGTAGACCTAACACAAAACTTTTTTAAAAATCTGCCGATTTTTATCCACATATTACCAAACCCCTTTGCTATTTTAGATTTATCTTTATTCCTTTAGAAAAAAAACGCCTCCCCCTTTTGTGGCCCTTTAATCTTATAATAAACTTTAATCTGCACAATCTGTGCTTTCCCGCAACTTTCAGCCTTTTTTAACTGAATGCTTTCAAGAAGATTTTAAAAGACTTTTCTCTATATTTTCCTATGTAAAAATTAACCCCCCCCCCCAAAGAAAACAAAAAAATTAAAAAAAAATTGGCCCAACCATACCCCTGGATCACGATTTGAACACACTTAAATTTACACTATCTGGGGATGCTTCCATAAAAGTTTAAGCTTTTCTGGCCAAAACGCTAAGAAAACGTTTTCTAAAGATGTTTGCTGTATATTCCAATTAAAAATTGTGGCTTTATCCTACCCCCCCCCCCCAACCCCCCCCCCCCCCTCTTAATGCTTCCGCACAAATTCGAGCTTTTCTTTTGAAATAGTTTTTAAAAAGAAGATAAAAAAAATATATGTAAATCTTGATTCCCCATTGTGGCTCCACCCTACCCCCAGGGACAAAGATATGAACAAACGTGAATCAACAGTTCCTGAGAATACTTAGACCTACACGAATTTGAGCATTTCTTGCCTACTAGTTTTTGAGAAGCAGATTTTCAAGGATTTTTTTTTTTTTTTTTTTTACATATTCCTGATATATTTTCTGTTTAAAACTTGATCTCTCCATTGTGAACCCACCCCCCCCCCCCTTTAGGGCCATGATTTGAATAAATTTAAATCTACACTACCAGAGGATGCTTCCACACAACTTCGAGCTTTTCTTGTCAAATCGTTTTTGAAAAGATTTTTGGAAAATATCAATTTTTTTTTTCAATAATTCTAAATTTTCTCTGCTTTAAAGAGGGCGTGGCCCTTCATTTGAACAAACTCGAATCCCTATTACCAAGTAATGCTTTTTGCAAATTTCAGTTGAAATATCCTGTGAAGAAAAGGATTAAAATGAGAAATGTTTACAACAACAACGACAACGACAACATCGACAGGCAACGGACAAATCTTGATCAGAAAAGCCCACTTCAGCCTTTGGCTCTAGTGAGCCAATTATTGTCCGTCCCAAATTATTGCTTCCGTCTTTTTTGATGATTTTTAAATAAAACTAGACTTTGACCCGTGCGTGCAAGGGTTGCCATTGTAATGATATCGGACATTTACGAAATAGATACATCGACACAACGTATATTTTTTTTATTGGCAACTGATCGAAATCTCGCGAAATCTTGCGGCCCCTTTTGTAGAGAGATCCCAGTTTAAATCAGTATATCTTTCTAATTGACAATTACATCGAAATATAAACAGCTAAAACCTATTACCAACATATTCAAAATATTATTTTTTTAATGAGTTTATGTCACATAAACAATATTAAAAGAGGAGTTGTAGGAGGCAGTCGGCCACCTGTCGTCCGAGATTTCGCCGATATTTTATAGCTGGCCAATATATTTTCTATATATTATAGTCTGTCCCAAGATATACTGGATTTACATTTTGCATAATTACATGATAGTTATAAATACCACAGGGTTCAAACGATGCTCATTCGAAAATATGAAAAATTTCCAAGATTTCTTAGTCGAAACGCCCCTGTTAGCTTATCAGGTTTTAATACAATGCTAAATCAAAGTACTGAAGTACTGACGGGAGTTGATTATATCGATTATTATTCATTTTAAAATCAACGATATGTTACTTTGCTTGGCAAGTAGTTTATAACCTGTGATTGAGTTTCGCATATTTTTATGATATGAATTCTTTGACTTTTCCGACAAGAATTTCGAGAAAACCCCGTATGAATTGTGTTGTGTTATAATTAAAGCTAGAATTGATTCCATCAAACTATGTAGAAGTAATCGAAATATTCCAAAAATTGTATGGATCCAAGCAATAATGAACTCTAGTCTCGTTCAATCAGATGTGTACACCAGGTCACGTGATAGCTTGATGACGCGACCTCTAAATATATAATGACTCTCTGCCTGTCGGAGATTTACGGAGACAGCCGATGGTTGAACGAGACTATATTGATCTCTGGTGTATGAATACATACAACTGCAAAAAATATCTAAATTGTTCGTATTATTTAACATCTGACTATTTTCAAGGTGTTCATCATCATCAACTCCCAAAAATGTGATGTCTACGGGGATTTTGTATTGCAGTAAGTCCGGATGATAACGTTGTAAAATTGCGCGATGTATTCCGACTGTATTCCGAATGGAGAAAACTTTAAGATGTAAACATTCCCCATTATAAATCTCCGTAAGGAACCTTGTTTCGTTCCTGTGAATTTTTCCGAGTGAAAGATGATAATGTGTCAATGAAATTATCGTGAAAATTATCCCTTTCAACTATTTCAAATGCACTTCTTTCCCAGGTATGAGTATTTTTATAAAAAATCGTCCAAATGTGCTGCATAATTAATTGGGGCAGACTATATTCGTATTTTCAAAATGTTTAAAACCTATGCACACTTTTCATTAAAACAATATACTTTTGGTATGACCATAATCTCAGTTTACTAAAATGTAGTTCTCAAAGTAAGGTTGGTCCCGTAACAATTTTCAACAACAAAACATGCTAATGGCGGACTTGCCAATATATGTTATTTACAATGTACGTCTTTGCTCCCATATACCCGTAATGTAGCAAAAAATTGCAGAATCGCTCCGAAACGATTTTGGAGGAAAATTAATGAAGCTGCATTGAAAATAACAGTTAAATTATTCATAAGCTGAAAACACCTTTCATCTAAAAATTAATTCATATTAATAAAGAATTATACACTTTTTCACCAACGTTTTTTACTGGCTTCGAAGTTACACACCATGTTGACATTCTGAACTCTCGCGACTTTTCATATTAAATGCACTGAGGTAGAGTTATCTTCCATATTTCCTTTGATAAACAGAATATATGACAAAATTTCAATGAAAATTTTTATATATTTGTATTAACGTTTTTGAGTTTATCCATGTAAATGTGATATTGTGAAAACATAAACCAAAGAGCCTCCCGTGATTTAGCATAAAGGTAATGCGCATTCGCAAGTTTGTAAAATCCAAAAAACTCAGATGTTTCCGGATTCTTTAAAGGAATTTTCATTGATTATTAATTAGCGAAGCTTGATTTAGAAAAAAAAAGAAAACAAATTGGCAATCTTCAAGTACCAATGAAATTTAAAATATATAAAACAAAAGACAGTACTCTTTCGATTTCTCGGTATTAAAGCCCAAACATCCGAGTCTGTTATTTCAATATAGTAGTATAGATGAAACACAATTCAAATCGATAAAAATGAAAATAATTAGTGTTGTCAAATTGTAGGAATATATCTTCTTTTTTTTTTTTTTTTTTTTTTTTTTTTTTTTTTTTTTTTTTTTTTTATTTGAAGTTGAACAATCAAATGCATTTGTATACAATAAAGTGATAACAGCTTTGAGAAAATTTACTTCAAAACAAAATTTTTCCTTGAGAGAGAGAGAGAGAGAGAGAGAGAGAGAGAGAAGAGAGAGAGAGAGAGAGAGAGAGAATTGGTTGTTGAACATGAGTAAGTACTTGATTTATAGTTTTATATCATCTCTATATAGTCAGAGTCTGCTATAATTGTTTAGTGAAGTCTATTAAGAAGAAAAAGCCAAGTTTCCCATCTCTTATAAAAATCATCTAATCTGCAATTTCGGATAGCTATATATCTTAGAGTTGATATATGTGTTTTAATATCTATAAGTAATTCATGAATTGTTAGTGCTTCATTAAGACATCTTTTCCTATAGATATAGGATTTCATAACCAAGAAGATAGAATAAATGTCTGTAGAAATAGGGTCAGAGTGTAGCCCGAATATAAAAATTAAAGGATCTCTTTGGATTGTAATTCTCTTTGATTGACAGAATTCAAAAAATTGCTGAAAGAGTTCTTGAACATTAGGACACTCCCATAGTACATGAAAAATTGTTTCATCATGTTGTTTACAAAAGTTACACAACTTACTACATTCCTTTCCTATTTTAAATAGATATTTATTAGTTGTTAGAATGTGGTGATTAATTCTAAATTGCAGCCATTGTAATTTGGTACTTTTAATGTTGACAAAAGGTAACTGGTATATGGTTTTCCACTGTAAGTCTGACAACATAAAAAATAATCCCCATTTTGATTTATTGAAAGATGTGACATTTTCCATGTTTAGAATATTATACATAATCTTAGATCCTTTTCGAGGTGAGCAAAATAATTTAATGTGGAAAGGTATAAAAGGCCTTGGGTTATCATCTTCTTTTGAGATTCCATGATAATGTAAACTAGTTAAAATAGATTTTTGTAAACCAAGATAAGTAAGGAAGTTTGACTTGACATCAAACTTACTTTGAAGGTCTTGTAAACTTAAAAAGGACCCATTTTCATCCAGCAAATCATTGATATAAACAATATTCTTATTGAACCAATCAATAAAGAAAATTGATTTCCCCCCCATTGTAATATTCTTATTGTACCATATGGGTTGTGTAATAAATTCATGCCATGTAAGTAATTTCATTCTATCTTGTATATTTTTAAAAGCAATAAATGTATCCTTCCAAAAGGAGTTTCTAACTAAATTAGTTAATATACAGGATATGAACTCTGTCCCAGTCTTCAGCACTATGTCCGTATTAATTGATTTATTTAATAATATATTCCATTTTGAATTTGGGCTATTTATCAATCTTCTGATCCAGGATGACTTTAGACTTTGGATGTAATTATTTATTTCAATCATTTTGAGACCACCATCTGAGTATTCTTGTGTAATTTGTTTTCTTTTTATTTTGTCCACCTTAGATTTCCAAAGAAAATTAAACAATATTTCATTTAAGTCTTTAATAAATTTATTTGATGGTGTTGGAAGTGAAATAAACAAATGATTCATTTGTGATATAATAAGAGATTTGATCAAAGTAATCCTACCAATAGGAGTTGTATGTCTTTTGTTCCACTGATTGATGATTTCTTTAATTTTAACTAACTTTTTATCATAATTGAGTTTTGGAATATTTGCTAGATCTACGTCAAATTGGATGCCTAGTAATTTAAATTGTGTTGTCCAATGAAAATTCATTTCATGACATAATTTTTCAGTAGAATATTTTTTGCTGCCTATCCAGACTAATTGTGTTTTCGATAAATTAATCTTGAGTCCAGAGATTGTATTAAAATTATTCAATTCATCAATAGTTGTTTTGAGGGATTTTTCTGAGCCATTTAAAATTAGTACAGTGTCGTCAGCATATTGAGATATAAGATATTCAGTATCATCTATTACTATTCCTTGTATATTCTTATTACTTTTTATCTTATAGGCCAAAATTTCTGCACACAGTAGGAATAAATAAGGAGAGATCGGGTCGCCTTGGCGACATCCTCTGCTAGGTTTGAAAAATTTTGAAAGATATCCAGCTTGTGTGACCGATGATTCTATATTACATTGAAAAGTAGATATCCAAGATTGAATGGATACTCCAAAGTTTAAAAAATCTAAACATTTGTGAATAAATTTCCAGGAAACAGTATCAAAGGCTTTTTCAAAATCAATCATTAACAATACACCAGGGATGTCATTTTCCTCTGTATATTGCATAAGATCATATATCAGTCTAGTATTTTCACCAATATATCTCCCTGGTATGAAACCTGTTTGATCGGGACTAATAATAGTATCAAGCATATTTTTAATTCTCTGAGCAATACATCCAGAACCTATTTTATAAGCAACGTTTAATAGTGTTATTGGTCTCCAATTTTTTAAAAAAAATTTACTTTTACCAACTTTTGGGATACAGGTAATAATTCCTTGTTTCTGTGTGACTGAGAGTTCCCGAACTTTGTACCCATAATTTAGAGATCGAACCACGAAATGTCCTATCTTGTTCCAAAAAACTTTATAGAATTCTGTTGTAAATCCATCACTACCTGGACTCTTATTATTTGCCATATTTTTCACCACTGTTGTAGCTTCTTTAAAGGAAATTTCACCTTCTAAGGAGTCTCTTTGTTTATTATTAAGTGTTTTTATTTCAATGTTTGTTAAAATTTCATTTAGATTATAGTCAAAGTTTTCATCATTTTTATTATATAAATTCTTATAAAAACTTTCAATTTCATTCAAAATTTCCCTTTGGTTTGTTATTTCTTTCAAATTCTCTTCCTCTATTATTAGTTTTGGTATTATTTTATTTGTATAATGTCGATTTTCTAAATTCAGAAAATAATTTGTAGGTTTTTCTCCTTCATCTGCCCATTTAGCTCTAGATCTCACCATACTGCCTATAAGCCTATGATTTCTTAAATTTTCCAATTCCTTTTTTTTTTCATTAATCAGACCTATATTTTGTTCATAGTTTTCTTCTAATCTATTCATTTCTGTTACTATTTTTTTTTCTTTTTCATTATTTCTTTTTTTTATAAAGCTTGAATAAGATATGGTTTTGCCCCTAATTTCCATTAAAAGAGTTTCAAGGAAAAGCTGATCATTAATTGTAAATTGTATTTCAGAGTCAGATATAGTGGAAATGCCATTTCTACTATATACGGGCAATGCATAATTTTCTTTGATTTGCATGATTATGGTATTAATGGTTTTAATGTAATCTGAATCATGCAACAAGGAATTATTAAATTTCCATAGACCTTTTCCATGAGTAAAGTTTCCAATTTTGAGAGTTAATAAAACTGGAGAATGGTCAGACTTGTAACTTGATAAAATATCACTTTCTTGTACCATATTTAGTAGAGAATTTGAAACCAAAAAAAAATCTAAACGTGCCTGTTTGAATGGGCGAGGTTTGCGCCATGTATATCTTAGTTTTTCAGGGTGAAGTTCTCTGAATATATCTGATAGGTTGTGGTGAGAGTTTATTTCCAACAGTTTGTCCCTAGCTTTGGCATTATTGATATGCTTATAGTTGTGATAGTCTTTGTCTGGGTTTAATACAAGATTAAAATCCCCAACTAAAATGATATTATCATTCTTAAAATTATTTATAGCTTCTGATACCATGTTATAAAAACCAGGATTATCTTCATTAGGGCC
This sequence comes from Magallana gigas, assembly GCF_963853765.1. NCBI lineage: Eukaryota > Metazoa > Mollusca > Bivalvia > Ostreida > Ostreidae > Magallana > Magallana gigas. Next base: position 572,654 of record NC_088854.1, on the reverse strand, counting down.
ATATATAACCGCTAAACTTACACGTATATTACTCAATTCAATATCAAGGGCAAGGAAATTACCAGAATTGTCATTTACTGTATTATGGACTTTGTGCTCAAAATTATTATTTATAAATATTGCTATACCTCTAGACTGAGAGGTAAATGAATTAAAATAAACATCGTATCCCCATTCATTACGTATGTCTGTTTCCATATCAATAGTAAAGTGAGTATCTTGTAAGCATAAAATATTACATTCTAATTGTTTATAGTATTGTAAAACATCTTTCCTTTTCTTAAAATTATGCAGACCCTGACAATTTGCTGATATTATTTTAAGCTCAGACATTTAGGGTGGAATATAACGATGAGAATATTTTACCTTAGCTGTATGTCTTGTTGAGTCGTCCTCATGTTCACAACTAGAAAGTAAGAATAGATTGATAGGGAGAGTAGATAGAGAGTGCATACTGATTAGATATAGAGATCTGTGCATCGTTAAGAGAGAGTACTTAGGTGTTTGGTTATTTACAATTTATAAGTTTACATCGGATATGCCACCTGAATGCTAATTACAAAATATGTCAATACAGAGTTTATAATTCCGGTTACGGATTATAATATACTGAAGCTTCAGGCGGCATTCTTATTTCCGTAATAATAAACGGTTGCGTGAAAGCAAAAGTTTATATTAAAAAGATGTTCACTTTAACACTTTTACGGAATGTAGAATGTTTTACTCAAGGATCAGGTTGGCGACCTCGTTGACAAGACCCTCCATGATGGTAAAGCGCTGAGGCCCAATGTGCTCCCCCATCCACCTCGTAACGACTATGGCAACGTCCATGATTTGATTTTCTCGCATGTATTTGAGTAAACGACGACCCGCTCCATGCTCGCCATCGTCATGATAGTTTTCAATTAATTTCCCTTGTTCCATGAAACGGTAGATGAGTATTCTACTGTCTACACTGGCGACATATGGATCAATGCAGACTTTTTTGTAGAAATTTTGGGCCTGGTTTACAGACCCAACTTTGGTTCCAGTTGCGTAGAATTCCGATCCATTCTTTTGTATGGGTTCGGTGTTCATCGTGACGATGTCATCCAGTTGCTCACTCTCGGTCTGATCAATTTTCAGAACAGCTGCATTGGAAAGTAATGGTACCTCCTCACTATATTTGGATCCGTTTGGCAGAACAATGCTATTTCTAGATATCTTGACAGAGATGTTTTGTTTTTTAAGTGAGTCTGATTTGTCAAAGAGTTTGTTTCTTGCGGATACAAGTGCGGGAGGCTGCCGCTGGGGAGTGATATAAAATGGAAGGGAGACTCTTGCAATTTTTTTACTTTTTTGCGCATTTAGAATTTCGTCTTTTTTGTTACGGTCAGTCAACTTGGCTGTGATTGTTACAGGTCGATCAGACTTCTTATGAAGAACTCCATTTCTGTGAATTCTGACGAAGCTGACATCTACCCCAAGTGTTTGTTTTATGAGCGCCGGCATGCTGGCAGCTAAGTCCTCGTTAGGGGTATACTTGAAATTGTGTATCAGGATGTTATCCCGCATAGACCTGGATCGAAGATCGGTTATTTCGTTGTCCATTATGGACATCCTCCGATCCATACGAATAACCACTGATCGCAAAAGCTCTAGCTCTCTGCGTAGATTGATGTTTTCGGTCTTGAGTGTAGAAATATCATCATAATTGCACTCCGCTTGCTCACCGACGTATTTAAGGTTTTCATTGAGACCTTGTTGGTTATCTCGCATCTCCTTAAAATTATTTTGCAAATTTTTCAAAGAACGTGACACCGTTACATTTACTTCTGGCGGATCATTTAACGGTACTTGAGTCGAGGTATGAACCGGTTTTGCAAGCTGTCGGGAGTTGGTCTTTGTCTGGGTCTGGGTCTGGGTTTTGGCCGCACTCTGCTGTGAACTCTTCTCAGAGTTTTTCCTTAGATTATTTGATTTAATTCCAGGTTCCATTGCATGTGTGTTTGTTGCACCCTGATCTCGATTTTTGATGTATAGAATCCAACATAAATCAATGACACACACACATCAATCAACTTTTACGGAATAAGATCCTTTTTAGGCTATATATCAACCAAACACCGGACAGAATTTTTAAGCGGCCATCTCCGACGGCTGTCACGTGATCTCGATACATCATCATTTTTGCCCGGATAAGTTTTTACAGGAACAAAAACAAACGTTGTACGGATATTCAAATTGGAAAATACTTACAAATGTTATACCAAGCACAATATGTTAACATCAAATAATTATATAATCGAGTGCTCCTTTCTAGCGTTAGAATTGAATTCCATTCAGAAGATAACATGCGCGGATCCAGAAAATTTTTTCAGGGGGGGTCCGAAGGATAATTGTGTTTGCCAGGGGGGGGGGGGGGGGGGGGTCCGAGGCATATTTTCGCGATAATTTTACTATGTAAATTTAATAAATTTTCATTTTCCAGGGGGGGGTCGGGACCCCCCCGACCCCCCCTCTAGATCCGCGCATGGATAAGGTGACTGTAATGTAGCTGAGATGGGACTGAATGCTATACCTTAAGCGTTTAGTCCTATACCTTTTCCATGCCCTCAATGATTAATATGGTTTTACTAAAATGTACCCCAATCTTGTAAACTATTTTTGATACAATTGAACTGTTTCTGAAATGGAGTTTTGAATTAAATAAATTGTTTAGTTTTTGACATTTTTGAATTTTTGTATTGAATAAATAAAATTGTTTTCAATGCCGAACGTAATTAAAATAAATATAAATGTTCAGGTTTTCTAAGCGAACAAGGACTAATTGTTGGAATGCACAACCCTGCATCAATAAAAGAAGTAACAGAAAATCCAGAGAACTCAACAAGCCCCTTCAGTGTTGCGGATCTATTAACAATATATCCATCTGACATAAAGATCACAAGCCTAGCATCCGATCCAAACAAAGGAGTCTTTTTTGTAGCCCAAAATAATACCATTTTTATCTGGCAAGATGATCATGAAGTTCCGAATTTTTCAACTGTGTACAATAAAATGTATGCAGAAATTGAACAAATCGCCTTTGACTATATTACGGGTAACTTGTATTGGTGCGATTCTTTGCATAATTGGATTGCTTTGAAACCAGCATACGACTTTAGAGAGATGATTTTTAAAGTTGTCATTCAAAAGGATTTATATAACCCTAAAGGACTCGCTTTGGATCCTGAGGATGGGTAAATATTTCAAATTACATATATAGTTGTTAAAAGTATTTTTCTTTGATGTCCAGGGTATTTCTTGTTTTTTTTTGTTGCAAATACTTTACCGATAGAGATTGTGTGGTTTGTAGTCGTTCTAGGCCTGCGACATGCGCATGCAGAAGGAATTTTATTTTTGGTGCAAGTAGTCAGTGGTGGTTGGGTTTTATTATGTTAAAAACGTAAGGGATTACTTGTAAGTTTATTGATAAATAATTGTATGACAAATCAAGTTGGATTTTTATTGACTCAAGTTATGTGTGATCACCCTTTGGACCGAATCCTTATTATAATACCGCATTTAACCAATGACTGCTATTTACTTGAGATTTTATAGTGCATGCAATTCATAGAAGATAAACTGCGAACTGTAGGTATAATTTTCTTTACGAACAGATTGATGTTTTTCTCCGATAATGGTCCAAATCCACGAATTGAGAGGGCCTCCTTAGACGGACAGGACAGAGTGGTCATTGTATATAGAGGCATATTAAGGGTTGTCTCCCTGACCGTGGATACTGACAACGACAAGCTGTACTGGGCAGATCACGACAGACAGACATTGGAGGGCTGTGATTACGACGGGTCCAACAGGAGGGTCATCAGACGTATGAACGAAGTGCCACTGTCAAGCCTTATCTACCATGAAGTAATATATACTAAAGTCTCAGTCACAACTGGTTGTCCAGTTAAGCTAGTCTTATATCTAAAGCAGAAATTGTAGAGTAACGGTTTTCTGTATATTCGTGTACTTTTGACGTTTTAATATTCACTTGCCTACGGTAAATTTGTCTCAGTACATGACCATAGAAAACAAAAATTCGAAAACTAGATATTTTTCCCAGCAGCTCTCTTAAAAGACGTCGATACGTTTTACTTGCGACTTGCAACTGCCGTTTGCAAAGCAAACATAGGTACGTTTCCCGATATAAAGCGTTTAATTGTTGAACAATATTAATATTTGATACAATAACTACACAAATTAAAACTTGTATTATTTTACAGTCTATTGTCATGAGTTTAAATGCTATAAAAAAGATTTATGTTATCGCAGAATTTTGCAAATTTAAAAACAAATACATGTATTTACATCTATGGAGTATGTTCCCCTCTGTTTCGTACGGAAACTTATCGTTAATTCATAGCTCTATAGAAACAGAGAGGCCTGAAATTTATATGCCCCGCTTATCGATTGGTCGAAATATAAAGCGACTGAAACTGACAGGACTGAAATTTAAACGTCCCGTTTATCAATTGGTTGAAACCTACAATTATTAGCTTTTTGAGACTAATATTTAAAATGGTTAATTTTTTTAATAATTTTTTTTGTTTTTGTTTATGTAATGTGTGCGTGAATGTGTGCGCACGTGTGTTTAATTTTTCATTTCATATATGAACTTCCAGTAACAAAACAATATCAAAAAACTAAGTTAATACTCTTTTTCCAGGATTCGCTGTATGTTGTCAGCTTAAATACCATGAATCTTTACGAAATTGATATAACATCCGACGCATTGCTCGACATTAGCAAGTTTCCATCAGGACAACCGTATACAGTTAATGTGTATCACACAGAGTCCACAAAATCATTTAAAGGTAAACAATGTATGTTTTTTATATTATATATATGGCATAATGTTCTTTTCTTTTTAAATCTTTTATAACACTTTACTGGTAATCAAATGCATAAGTATTACATGCAAGGAAATTTGTGAACCCACCTTAGTCAAAGTCCGACCATAAGGGAATTAAAATATTTGTTCATATGAAAAAATGGAGAATCTTTTAAAAACCTTTTCCAATCTTTTGCTCAAAATATTTCGCCATAAAAATGGCACTTGTGTTGAAGCATCTTAAGGTAGTGCAAATGATCCTTGACAGTAGGCTGCAACCACACTGTGCGTTCAGATTTTACATAGCAATAAAAGAAAAGAAGAAAATATACAAAAACCTTCTTTTCTAAAACAATTTTACCCAAAAAAAAAGCAAAAACTCGTGAAAAATCACCCTCAGGTATTTAAGATTTACGTTTGAACCTGATCCTTTGCGGCAGGGTGGGAGTCAAAATGTAATATGTGTCAACGTTTGAATACAAATGAAAGAAAAAACTAAAAAATTATCTTCTTAAAAAGTCCAAAAAAATACACAGAGATAACGTTTTTCTTTAAGCTTGTATAATGTACTTTACAAGATGTACTTTACTAAACTAAATTAATCAAGTGGGCGATATGCCCCATCGGTCTTTTGTTACAGTTTCTTGTAATCGTGTTTTAGTTCACATAAAATTGGATGAAATAGATAGATTACAAGCTTAAGTGGTCATTTCTCGTTTGTCCGTCCGTCGGCTGTCTGTGTTCAATTGTACGTGGTTTATAGTTTTTGTTTGGAGAAAAAAATTAAAAGTTCTACCGTCACACAAAGGTTGCAAATGTGTGTTTTGACCCAAGATCATTTGGGCGAGTGCAAGGTCACTTGAAGAATCAAAGTACTGAAGTACTGAAGGGAGTTGATTTTATCGATTATCATTTAATTAAAATCAACTTATCTTGCATGGCAATTAGTTTCTAGTCTGTATTTGAATTAGGCTCTTTTTTATTATATGAATTTTTAGACTTTTCCGACAAGAATTTCGAGAAACCCCATATGAATCATGTTGTGTAATATTTAAAGATAGATTTGGCATTATCCTGTTATTTACTTCGCGAAGTAAATAAGTTTGACGTTGTTGACGTTATCGTCAAATGTGTCAGAAGTTTTCACAATGACATTTAATGTGCATTCTTACTTCAATTATACACATTCAGCACACATTTCCATTCCAGTCATTGTCGGTGTCCACAAGCATATATTCATTTATTCCGTAAAAACATCCATAAGATTTTCATTCTTATTGTGGTTTTAGTGTAGGTAATTGGTTATGTTACCTTTTCATTTCAATTATTATACTCATGGTATAAAACTCAATCCGCCTCCGCTTTTCATAAACTAGAGTTATCGGTATTGAAAGAGTTATCCTCTCTGATAAAATTTCTGCTTGGATTAAGAATTTCTATAATCGACTTTTAGGCTAACACGTTATTATTATAGTATCAAAGTATGTTCGTAATCCTTCACTTAATATATATGAAATAAATGATTTTAAAAGATGACATTCCCTTAATTTCTCCGTAACGTATAACAATATCCGGTTACGGAAATTGTCGAGCATTAACTATATATATCCCTACTTCTATCGGTAAATATCCCGTTTGCCTTCTCTTGTATTGTAAAACATTGAATTCTTCTCAGGAACAAATGCAATTAAGGACCATTAAAGTTTCTACCTTGACTGACAACATTTCATTGCCTATTGATTGTGCTAGTTATGAGTAAATTTCAAGGTTTTCGTCGATATTTACTCCTGTCTCCGCTTTTAAATGAAAAGTTATATTTATGAAACTGTTTTAAAATGTGCACTCCCCCCAAAAATTACCAAGCCCCATGTTTTATATATCTCTCCCCCAAAGAAACCCTTTTCCCGGATAATCTTCCTCTTGGGGAGCTATTTAGAATGATATGTCTCGGTATATATATACTCCTGTTATTTACTTCGCCTCTGTATATATATATATATACTCTTGTTATTAGCTTCGCGAAGCGGCGAATAAGTTCCAAGGGTTTGCGTCGGTATTTACTCCTGTTATTCGCTTCGCTTTTAAATGAAAAGCTATATTTATGAAACTATATATCTAGGCCTATGTAATCCTGTTTACAGAATAAATGGCTACAAGTTTAATTGTTATTACGGAATAAATGGATACTAGTTGTACGGGCCAAAAATGACAGGAGTCGAAATGTGTGGAATTAAAGTCATGTTGGGTCGAGTAGATAGAGTGAAATAGGAAACAGAGTACACAGATATTATGCAAATAGATTTGACGTTAACGTCAACAACGTCAAACTAATTTACTTCGCGAAGTAAATAACAGGATTATGCCATAGATTTCAAACTATGAATAAGTAATCGAAGCAATTCTAAAAATTGTATGGATCCAAGCACTGTTGATATCGAACTCTAGTCTCGTTCAACCAGACGCTCGGCTGTCTCCGTTTATCTCCGACAAGCAAGAGAGCCTCTCTGTTTGTCGGAGATTTACGGAGACAGCCGAGCGTTTGGTTGAACGAGGCTATATTAAAATCTGGCGTAGGAATACATGAGACTATAAAAATACTTAAGTTGTTCGTATTGATTAAAGTTTTTTTTAAACATTTAGGTATAATTGAATAATTATGTCACTGTATAAAAATTTAAATCTCAAGAAAAATGCATCAAAATATGAAATTTTTAATTTACACAAAGCTGTCACTGCATAGTTAACAAAGTAGTGCGAATCGTAATGTGTGCGCAAATAGTAGAATTCACCGAATGCCCGATACTATACATGCAAACTTCATTCATAGATAGATCATAATTATTTTAGAAGTATGAACCCTTTAAATTCTGAGATAAAAAGTCAGGGCTATACATAATGTATACGTTATACAACGTACAAATTTAGTGGTTAAAAGCAGAGGGCTAGAGTCGGTGGAATCTCAGATAATCTTAAGGCTTACACGTTTTCGTTGGAAACCCATGCAAATGGTCCATGTATTGTAGTCCTTTTTTAAAGGACAGCAACTTGTTCTTTTATTTTCAAGAACTAAGTCTTGTCAGCGGTGATGATTTGTGCTTAGGTCCAAACACTGTTTCACTTTCGGTTTGCCAGAGTAACTGCATAGGAGAGTTGATTAAAATCAACTCCCAAAAATGGAACATTCGTATCCGGTCTTTCATAAAATCTTTCTTATGGAGAATCATTGAAAGTTCTTACTTACTTAAGGATGTGACATGATTTTGATCCAATTGAGCAAATCTAGGTCACTGAAGAGATGAATGTTATACTTTCCAGTCTATACCTTTCTTAGGCAATCGGTTTTTGGAACGCAGTTCGCATTTTACAATTGAATAGTGAACTGCGTTCTAGAACGCAGTTCACTATTCAACTGCGAAAAGGCCAAAATCTCACAAACCAGAGTAGACCACCAAATTTTCACGGTGGCAGTGGTATACCATCAGTAAATGCCCCTGGAAATTTTGAGCCCCAAATATGAATCTTAAATTTTAAAATTGCGAACTGCGTTCTAGAACACAGTTCACTATTCAATTGCATATAAGCCCAATTCTCAAAAACTATAGATAACTGCATCACTAATTTTTACAGTAGTAGTGAAATACCACTAGTAGATGCCCCTAAAAATGTCGGGCCCCAAATGAGAATTCTAAATTTTGAATTGCGAACTGCGTTCTAGAACGCAGTTCACTATTCAATTGTGAAAAAGCCAAAATCTCAAAAACTAGAGATGACAACTTCACCAAATTTTCATGGTAGCAGTGGTATACCACCAATAAATGCCCCTGAAAATTTTGAGCCTTAAATATGAATTTTGAATTGCGAACTGCGAACGCAGTTTACTATTCAATTGCATATAAGCCAGATTCTCAAAAACTATAGATAACTGCATCAGCATACTTTTACGGTGGTAGTGAAATACCGCTAGTAGATGCCCCTGAAAATTATTTGCCGCAAATATGAATTTTAAATTTTGAATTGCGAACTGCGTTCTAGAACGCGGTTCATTATTCAATTGCGAACTGCGAACTGCGTTCCAAAAACCGATTGCCCCTTTCTTATGAAGAAACACTGAACGTTCTTACTTAACATAACGATCGCTCGATTGCTTATGACATGAAGGGATTGGTTAAAGTTCAAGTTCATTCTCGTTAAAGTAGTGCATCCATTAATTAATCTGATATCTATCTAATCGAAAAAAGTCTAGCTTTATATTTACACTTCGGAAAATCCAATTTCAGATCCTAGTTTTGTTTGTTAAATTGCTAAAAAAAATCAAGATGTCTTAACAAAACGTTATACTGCTAAAAATAACTTAGATGAACCGTTGCTTAAAGAAACAGTAGAGCCGAAAAACAGGTTGTGTGTTTAACTTCAGATTTACCCACTGTATCATAAGAAAATAAGAAATTATGTTGATTGTGACAGATGAAGTACACAAAAATCCCTTTCAAATCCCTAATTAATGTTATTATGAGCTTCCGGAAATTTAAGGGTGGTACAAACCGGATTAATCTGATCTATCTAATCGTTTATTTGTACCACGTGGACTTTGATTGATAGTAATTGACACGTGCTGAAAACTACAAAATCTTCGCCCGACTACGGTCATCATGAAATACAGTGTAAAAGGGACTTTTTAAACGGAACCCATGATCAATTTTCTCGATAATTTATAAATGGTTTGCCAATATCAGTTCATTTTAAAACATAAATAAATATGTCAAATGACCCGTTAAAACGCCTCACTTACAAAATGAATATAATTTGTAGCAACCTCTGTGATAAAACGCAAAATACTTGCTTACAAAATAATTCCGGTGATTTTAAAACTATGAACAATTATTACCTATGAGAAGTAGAAACGACATATTCTATCAACAAACCTGTCCAGGAGAATCTTTGCGAGCCATGCATGTGTTGTTTTTTTTATAGTAAATACGCATGCGTAATAGTATAGAACTAAATATAACAAGTTATGGTTTTTTTGATTAATTAGATATAACACATTCTTACTTCTATATTAAAGCCCGCTAGATATACTAGTTTTAAGATAAAACGTTAATTGCTTTTGAATATATCTTTTGATAACAATGCAAGACTACGTATAACAATTTTTTTGTACAACGATTTATGTTCGAAGTTGCCTCAGTCAGGTGAATAGTTCAAATGTATGTCTAATATTTGAACTTTAAATATTCTGAAAGTTTGAAAAAGTCATACCACCGCCGGATAAAGAAAATCAATTCATTTTATGTTACTAACCTAAACAAATTTCAGTGAAGAAATTTTACCTGTTCAGATTATTATAAGAAAAGTTATAGGTAAAAAGAAGTAAATTGACACAGCTAAGCTACATTGATCTACTGTCATGTTCCAGATTCACCAATTTTTGTGATCGGCTTCGGCCGATCACTGTTGTGTCCATATGAGGCATCCGGCAAATGCTTCCACGTGCACACACATTCCGCTTGCATAAGAAGTTCTTATAAAAACTTGAAGATTTGGTTCAGTATTTATATAACATTTTACTCAGTTTTATTTCAATTCATTTACCTTAAGAAATGCAAACATACATTAAATACAGTTCGAACTGTTAATTCAAGAATGCAAATTTTGTCTCACGCGTAAGAATATCGATGGGAAGATTCATTCAGTTATGCAGTTGACCTCGGTGAACTGACCTCGATCATAAGAAGATGCTCCATGAACTGACCTCGATCTACTGATGTTGCATAATAGAAGCTAGCTTGATTTATAAACAAGGTTACGTTATAATACGACCTCAATAGCAATTTATGATGGCATTCAATGTTTTTCAGTCGCATTATATTATTTTAATACCACTCTTTCTTTGTTAATGTGTTAATGCTATTTGAAGAGCCCTTCTCAGTATTCTGAAGAAGAAGATACATTAACATTTAATAATTACGTTTAAAATATAAAACTAGACAAGGAGTTTACGAACGGCTTTCCCCAAATTTATTTCAAAATTAAATTTGTTGACGGTTTATAATGATGAAATTATGGTGTACAGATTCAAAATATTCTATATTTTGTAAAAATACAGTACTTTTTAAAATTATTTTATATCAAACTGATCATGTTGATTACTTCTAGCTATCTATATATCTTTATTGCCGATCATTCCTTTAAAAGGAAAACTTGTTGGAACTGTACCACAACTGTTGTTTGTCATTGAGGAGCGCCATTTTACACATCAGTCATTTAAACAGGACAATTGTAAACAAACACAGCTCATATTTTTTTTCATTATTGACAGATCCGTGTTTAACCCTCCATTGTGACCATATATGCATAAACACGAAGTCAGGACCAACATGTGTATGTTCCGATGGCTTTGAACTGAATCGTGACGGTAAAACGTGTACAGGTAACACACTTATCGACGTTAATTTTTACAGCAATCAGATGATGAACCATGAATTTTCCTTCAAATACAAAAACAGTACTTTTCTTTGTGTGTGAGTTTGCAAATCATCGTTTCAATTTAACGGAACCATCATTTTTGGTACAAGTTGAATTATTTTGAGTACAAAGTGATTTTTTTAATCTCAGATATATCTTATATTATGGATGGGATGTTTATTGTAAGCAACGCCTCCATGTTTGCGATGCACAGATTACACTCTGTCGATGGTCAAAGAAGCGTATTACATTCAGTTCAACTTCCTGTCACTAATATTGAAACATTTGATGTGGATACAAAGACAAAAACTATCTACTTTGTGGACGGTGGAAGCAGATCTTTAAAGAAACACGACATTGTATCATTAATAACTAATACTTTAACTTCAGTTTCATCAGCTACAGTGACAGGTATAGACTTCAAATATTAACCTAAAAATAAAATCATGAACAATATTTCAGAGCTGGAATATGATTGGCCAATGTTTATTATTTATCTCATGAATTTATTTTTACTTGTACAATCGGATTGCTTCTTATTTTAAATAATTAAGTGCAAAATTAAGTTACTATTTCTTTGGAGAGGATAAAAAATAAAACAGAATCTAAATAAATGGAAAACACTGATATGCATTTAAATTATTAATTTTACTCTACACATTTATCGTATTTATGGTGTGTATGATGTCTTAAGTTGTCCTTTATTCCGTTTTGTTCATAAAAAACGACTGAACATAATAACTGCAGTAAAATTTATATACAATAAAATATCTTTATACTGTAAATAACATAATGGGACCAACTTGAATGTGTTTTACTTAAAATTTTAAAAGATAGTATAAACCAGTTTATTGTAAAATTATGAACAAAACCATATCTGTTTCGTGTTAGGATTACAAGTATTTGAAATTTACAAAATACAGTTACACCAACAAAAAAATAATACAATATTGAAGATTCCTAGTTAAACGCGAGAAAGTAATATCCGCGTAAAATCGCAAGAAGCACCGTTCGCGAATTTCAAATCTCTGCATTATTTTCTGAGAGATGAGAACTATAAGAAACAAAAAGGAATTTCCACGTTCGCGATTTTACATTCTCGCGATTTTATACAAACAAGCTAGATTGTGGAATTAAGTATTCGCGTAATATAAGGACTTTACAGTAAATGCAAGCATCAACAGAACAATCGAAAATTTTTTTTTTCATACAAAACATATTTAAAAATGAAATTTTATTGACCTTTGCAGTATTTGAAAAATCAGAGTTAAGTACACCAGCCTGTTGTTTTTTAAAATATCAAAATGCAAATTTTTTTATCTACATATCTTCACAATAGAAACCAGGGATCCTTTCCTATGCTTAATTGTTGACTTCTTGTTTAAAATTTTGGAATTTCTAATTCATAGTTGGTACCATCTTTCACCAACCCCCAAAAAAGGGAAAGAATAGATGATTAATTTCCGAAGCAATTGGATATGAATTATAGCTTAACCCTAAATACAAGATGTTTAATGTAAGCGTTTTTGCCTATATTATGCATTGAGGATACAAGCAATGGGTACCTTAAAAGATTGTTACTTATTGTCACCTTAAACAAAAGAAATCAACAGAAGACATATGCATATCTATACCTATAGATTAAGACATTTTGTTAATAAACTCAAACATGCCTCAACAAGAGTAACTGCTTACACATATGGTATGTTAACACAAGACCTATGATGTTCGTAAGCTATGGTTTAATTTTACCTGATAAGTAGTTTGTATAAAATTAATCAAAACTCTACTTTAATTTCGATCAACCCCGATATAGCAAGCAATAAGAGAAAGGTGGTGGACACGCATATGCAGATCCAAGTCAATAGCAATTTGTATTAAAATATATGATTGCAAAAGAATGATATTGAATAATCACGCAAAGAGTAGATCTTACTTAGACTATGTACATTGAATTTGAGTTAAGACAAATGTGTAATGAATAAAATAAGGCAGTTTGTTTCTTGAATGCGCGATTGTAGTTTAATGGATAGAGCGATGCACAGCCTCTGGTGAGAGAATAAAGTGATAGAACTTTTCAGAACGGGGTAACCAAAAACGCGGGTTGACTAATCAATACCAAGGCAAATACTCAGTATAGGAAAATTCGTCAAGCATTACTGGCAGATATCTTGGATTTGACATCTTTGGTTTATACAAAAATTAATAAATATAATGTAAAATATTTATGAATAAAAATGTGCATAGGTTACCGTTTTTTAAGTTCATATATTTTTATAGCACGACAGATGGGTTGTGTAGTAAACCTTATATACAGTCAAACTTCTCGTAATCTTGAACTAGATGGGACTGTTTAAAATTTTCGAGATATCCGAGTATTTGAAATATCGAGAGTAAAATACTTTAAAAAAAAGTAGTTGAGACTTACAAATCACTTCGACATATCCATGGTATTCGAGATATCAGAAATATCAGTGTTCGAGATATCCAAGTCCAACTGTATTTATTTTTATGTCATGAACAGTCTTTATGAATAAATGCAGAAAATGGGAATGTTGAATACGACGGCGGTGGTTGACCCCATCCCCAGTTGTTTTTTATCAAACAGTTTTCTTTTCTGAAAATCTATTTTGGGACAGTTGTCATAAGTAAGCAATAATTGAAATTGTTATTATGTCTTCAATGTCATAAACGACATATTCGATATTAATTGTATTTGTTATGAAATAACTTATTTCAGACTTATCGTTTGACTGGATTTCAAAGCGTCTTGGATGGATAGAGCCGACTCTGTCCAGTATACGGTCCTTCTCAATCAATGCTCAAGCCAGTGCTACCGTATACACCAACCTGCAAGAACCTACGTCTCTTACAATAGATCCCCACAACGGGTAGGGAAAGCATTGGTAACGTTATTTAATAATAGTTCTTTTGTTATGCATATTTGTGTCATTTCCGGAAAGGAATGTTCTGCGTCACCAAAAACCCACCAGTTTGTTAACGAACTGCGAATAAAATGCGGTTAGGCTATTTATGCAGTGGATCTAATTGCTTTTGGTTCCTTGTGTAATTTGGATAAATCTATATAAATCTCATTTTATTTGTTATCAATATTATTTTACAAAATAAAACAACCCTTATTCTATCTAATGGCAAAAACGACGAAAACCATATTATTTTGACTTGAACTTATGTTTGCTTGGTCCTCCGAAATAAATTCATAAATAATCACTGAAAAATACATTTGTAAATAAGCATGAATAACGGATTCATATATTACCATCAAAGCTAATCAAAACATTACAAGACATTAACATTACCATTTATATGTTTTACGACTTATTTTCTGCAAGCGTACTATACTGGATTTCGGGGACATCAGTACGAACAATAGTCCAGGGATCCTGGACAAGAGATATACCACAAGTTTTAATAACAGCTGCAAACCTACATAATCCAACTTCTCTACAGTTTGACGTTAAAACTAACAGGTAAACTGTATTTTCGTTCGGTGTTCAAAGTATAGAAAAAATGTTTTGTCAATTAACGGTTATAAATGGACTCTTTAAAATGTTGCAATTAGGTATATGCTTGACAAAAGCAGCATTTCAAAGCATTAATGAAATTAATCTACTTTAGGAAATACTATTCCGATTATAAATACATAAATAAGTTAAACAATGTTACTTTATACTTAGCTTTTTCAGGGTCCTTTTTTTTGTCCATCTGTGTACATACTTGATTTGATGCATTTTATTTTGTTAATTCTAGATTATACTGGCTAGATCGGTCGGTAATAAAAAGTTCGATGACAAATGGAAGAGATATCAAAAGTCATATCAACACAAAAGGCGCCATAAAAACTATTGCATACAAGGTTATTTTAAATAGATTTTAGATATTTAAATAAGATATGGCATGGTTTACGTAACACTTGCAGAGATCATTCTATTTTAATTGGTTTTAGGACTTCTTTGGTTGGATAAACAAAAAGGAAATTTATTTTGCACGAAGCATCTTTAAAAACGCAGATATTACATTTAATACTGTGCAAAATGCAAAGGATATCGCTGTGTTTGATTCAACTTTGCAAGAGGATAGACGAGGTAGTAAAGATTATTTGGTGTGAAATCAGATTAAAGAAAAAACCATAACAATATAAATAATTATAAAATCGTAATGTTTTTAAAGTCAGTGACATCATATTTTATATATATTTTCACAGTATGTTATAACGAATACTATAGATATTTAATGTTTGCATCAATTTTCTCTAATACGGTGATATTCTAAAGGAATAAATACGAATTTTAGTCTCCTTTTTTACTTAGATCGTGTGTTTTACAAAGTGCTTGTCTAAGTTACTTTTTCTAAATTCAGGTACCTGTCATATACAAAACGGACATTGCGGAGGACTATGTGTTCCAGAGGAAAATGGTCGCAGATGTGAATGTGATATTGGTCTTCACCTTCAAAAAGACCAGAGTTGTGATAACGGTTAACATTCCATTTTGATTTATTAAAACAATGAACGTAATACTTTCTTTACAAATTCGTACATGTTTACGGATCGCCGACATTGTAGAAAAAAATGATTAGGCTTGTTGTTAGGTTTACAATTAATTTATTTCTTGAAATCAATCAAAATTTTGGTTATTACTGTCTTTTTTTTTTTTTTAATCTTTAAACTGCTTATAAATTGTTCATTAAGAGTGAAGCAAGGAATTTGTTTGTTATAACTGAGTATTTCATTTGATAAATTCCCGTAGAAAATAATTATTCCAATAATTAACGTTACGGTACTAATAACGTTAAACTGGCTTGCGTCATTTCGTGATTTCCGTGATTTAACTAATCGTTAAGCGTAATAAAATGGCACAGAATATTCATTTAAAACATAAGATAATAACATGTTTTAACAAAATAAATATATCTATATGTAAAATTGTTGAAAAACAAACCAATAATTGTAAACCCATAAAAAGCAAGCAAGAAACGTGTATATTTATCGAGTAAAAAAAATGAATAGAAATATTAGATTTGACCGTGTGGGTTAATGATTAGCTTTATAAAGAGATTTCAAATGCTATTGTGTTGGGCTGTGTAAATTGTTATCGATTATGCTAGACGAATACCTAAATCTTAATTGTAGATGTTCTTTTGTCGAATTTTATTGTGGTCACTGATTTTACGCACGGAAGAATACTCCAGGTTGATTTTCAGACTGGGACTGTGATAAAATTACCAATAACAGCAAACAGATCCCCGGGACTAGTGTTGGAAAAATCAACAACGACTCTCTTCTACTGCGAAACCTTTACGAAAAGTATAAAATATACAACGTTACAAGGAGACAACACAACCTATTTCTACACAACAGGTATTCAATTTAAACCGTTCATATTACGCAAATGTATTTGCCAGGATGTTCTAGTATGACAACTGGTTTTATATCCTTACTGGTGTCTGTTTTTATATATTACAATCTTTGTATATTATCGATTTCTTTCTTGTGAAGCTGTTTCGGGTACTCTAAAAGTGGTTATTTTCGTGTGGGAGAAATTTACACTGGCTAGGCGGAAAGCTTAAAACCACGTTATAAACTCCTGCGTTTTTGTTTTTTGATCTTTAGTACCATTCTAATATTTATCGTTTTTCTATTTTCATTAAATCACTGTTTTCAGGGTCTTCATATGCTGACCGTCTGGCCATCGACTACTCCACGGGTAATCTGTACTATACGGCTGTAGGTCCTACTACATCCCAGAGTTATATTGGAGTAGTTCACAGATCTACATCTCTCCATAAAACGCTGATATATAACCTCCATAGTCCTAAAGACATCGCTCTTTATTCCTCCAAAGGGTAATTTAATCAATTAAATTATTGCTTCATTTTAAAAGGATTCTCCTTTTATTTGAGAACACATTTTTTTACAACCAAAGTAGAATGATTATTAAAACATATAAATATCATTGCTAGATAAAACATGTAATCCCCCCAAAGATCTATATTTAAAAAAAAACAGAGTATTTTTCATTAGATATCAAACTTAGTAAAAATTGGTTAGATAATATCATGAATTTTAAAGACTAGACTAATATTTAATTTAATATTTGGATGTAATGATGAGCACATTTTATTGATTTTACGGAACTGATCATAATTTGTGATTGCTATGCATAGAAACTCAATATAAAAAAACATTGAGTCTCTTTTTTGCCTACGTTATCTTTTAAGTCAGTAATTGTGCAACAATACTTTTCATTAAAAATGCAAATTTATTTTAATTTCAATGGAACAGGTTTACGCGTTTATTAAAATGAAAGTAATGAAAGGGGATATAAAGTTACATACAGTAATTGTATTCTATGTATCGTATGATTTTGAAAGTTTTAAATGTATTCGAGCAACTTTGTATCTGATAATGTTTTCCTTTAGGTATGTGTTTTGGACAGAGTTCGGAAACACAGCTCAAATTGTTAGAGCAAATATGGATGGAACATCCAAAAGCTTCATAGCAAAAAAACAGATTGGATGGCCTAATGGGCTAACTTTGGATTTTAAAAGTAAAGTTTGCACACATTTTCATTTGAAATTTACATCATTGATGTTCTTTGTTGTATCTAACTTAAATCATTTCTTATATAGCAAACCGATTGTATTGGACGGATGGGTATTATAACCGCATCGAATCATCTGACCTCAATGCTGGAAATCGTCAGGTTCTGGCGACTGATAATGATGCTCATTTAATGAGTATTGTGATCCATGGGCAGTTTCTATACTACACAGCTTGGAATCGACAGTTTGTTTTTTCATACTCTTAGTATAATTTGTTTTACTTTAATTTATAAAATTAAACAAAATATACGCCCAACTGTTTCTATGTTTACAAGAAGAATGTTTGGTGTCTATATTGCAGGCGAATAACAAAAATCAACAAAATAACGGGTTTAAAAGTGCCTTTCATGTTGGATTATCCCGAAATTGGGCGACTAGATAGTTTAGATATCTACACTGATGATATTCGAGACGGTAGGTGTTATAAATAGCTGCGTAGTCGGTCTTTTTGGGCATATCACAACTTCGGCAGACTCTTACAGACAAGGTTTACCATTAATTGCATGGATGAATACTATTTTCACTTTAAATGAATACTATTTCCTTCATTAAAACTCTAGTATCATTTGATTTTAAACAGCTGAAAATTAAATGTACTTTAGGAAAAATCCTAAGTCTCCCTAACTAAGCTGAAACATTTGATTCCAATCTTGGCTTCACATACTTCAATATTTTTAAAAGAAATAACTAAATGAAACTTCATATATGCTAAAAAATAAGAAACCTGGTTAAAAATCAAATTTAGATTCTTTGTTAATTAAAAAACCATTTCTAAGACAATTTTGAGCTCCGCAGTTGATAATAAATCGCTTGTTTCCTTAAACAACACAAGCTAAAGCTCTGTCACTGAGGTTAAGTACAAACCTGAAGTGCATATGTAAAATGATGTTTTAAACATTTCATTTCTTATTTATTTTATTGTTTGCCTTTAAGACGGGGTCACCTGACCCCGTCTATTGGTTTACTGTCAGCCGAATTCTCAAACCGGAAGGCACGCGTAGAACACATGAATTGAGTCTACGCGTAAGAAAATAGTGCAGAAAGTTTTCATGCATTTCAGAAATATTTATTATAAAAACACGCATAAAATCTTTTTAAGTCCTTTGTGTATAAACAAAATTCTATTTAGAAAATAAACAAATAGTTTTATTGATTAAAACATTCTTCCTCGGGTTCAAATGTGGAATGAGTTACGTAACTGAATGTACAGCGCCGTTGACGATTCAGTTGGTGTACGAGCTCATTAATCAATAGAAGAGGTTGATGGTAGAATCGAAATCAAAGTTCCCAAACGTAATGTGCCATTTTTGAAAAGTTGTGAATTTTATTTTGACAATCTTTAACCTTAATACTACCAAACTTCATGCGCAAGCCGAAGTTATAGTCGGGACGGGTTATACAAAGATGTTTTACAAATTAAATAGGTGTACAAAGAAAATAAAAACAAGTCTGAATTTGCCTTTTCGTTCGTTGGCTCTTTAGTTGATTAAACTGAATTTAAATTTTAAACAATGCATTGTAAGCAAAATCTATAATAGATTATACATTTTGGAAGACTTTTACATCATATAATATATACAATCTTATCGATTAAAGAACCAGGTTAAATGTTAATGTTCATGTTTTCCGCCTTAGTTGGAATCAGGCTTGGGGTGAATTACAGTGTAAAATAATGCATTACATTACCATTACTTCATGAATGAGGGCATTAAATTACCATAACCATTACTTAATTTTCTTGAAGTAATGCATTACATTACCATGACATGAGTAAAATAATACATTACCATTACTTTGTGAAAAGTCAATAAGTTTTAAAAAAGTAATTTAAAAACTAAATAAAGAGTTTTTGTAAATATTTCATAAATAAAACATGCTTAAAATATTTACAGGTTCGTGTTCATGTTTACTATCAGGTTCAAATGTAATGACTTATACAAGATTGCTGTTGCACTTGTATTTCTCAAAGTAAGGTTGGTCCCGTAACATTTACACGCTAATGGCGGAGTTGACAATCTCTGTTGTTTATGTCTCTGATTTTCGGAGTATGATCTGAATTTTTAATGAAAGGAACGGTTGTATCGTAATTAGTGTAGGTGATGCACGAGTTTACACAAAAAAATAGTAAGTGGCGAAAGGATTTATTTTTACCTATTAATTTTGCATGAATCGCAAATGAAGAAAATCGTGTCAGATAAGTCGGTCTTAAAAATCAAAATGGCGACCGTGACATTTTTTTTATTGCCAAAGTTTTTGGAAATTTATTGTAAAAAAATATTTCTAACGTCAGGTGCCTGTGTTTGTTATCGGTATACAAATGTTCACTTTGTTTGTTAATTCAGCAGTTTTAGAGTTTTCGCGGTTTTCATAAAACTTTTATTACAGATACCGTCCGACTTTGAATAAATCTAATGATTAAAATTATCTACTTTGATATAGTTGTTTGATTTTTCTCGGTTAGTAGTAATTTTAAAAAAAATTCCTTAGGGTCTTATTTTACATAATATACCGTTGTGTCAATTTTCTACAATTATGAAGGATGAGATAGAGTAAAATTTAGATAAAGTATCAGACAATTGCAAAAAAGCTGAATTAACATAGATTGTAACAAATAATTCAAACTCATAAATTTTGGAAGCATATTCGAGGAAATTAAGGACAATTACAAATTCAAATTTTCAATAACCCGTCTTTCAGTACTCTCAGTACTTTGATTATTGACATTGGTGTTAATTATGAGTAAACTTACTTTTTTTAAATGTAACAGTGTATGTATGTAACAATATATGTCTTTTTTATCATATTGAAATATAAAAAAAATATTCCCAAAATCTATGCATAAATTTCAACAATATCTACATAGAAGAATGTACATTTCGTAATTTTAATTTTGGTGAATCTTTAAAAACCGCCAAAATAGGCCAAATTATATTTCAGCTACTAAAACAGCTATAAATATAGATTGAAACAATCGTACAAACTTGTGCTGAAAGTTTTAATATTATGCATTTTGTTATAGTTAGTTCCAGTTGCTCGAACCTAAATGGTTTGTGTAGTACGTTTTGTTTTCCAACTCCAAACGGGAGGACATGTGGATGCCAAGACAACGTTAAGCTTCAATCAGACCAATTAACCTGTGAAGGAGGTTAGTAGATTCCACTTGTGTTCTTAAACTTTAGAAATTTAGCTTGAAGAACTAAAACATGAAATGAACGTGTATTACACAAGGTCGTAGCATTAACTCTCTCAATTCGTTAGTTTCTAGATGTCAGACGTTGCATCATTCCGTGAATTTCATCGACTGCCGACCGTATCCAGGTTTGACTTGCAATTTTGAATGCAAAGCAGGCTATCGAAATGCTAGCACTGCCACAGCTACTTGCAGTACTACTGGAATATGGGTTCCATCAATAGATGAATTGTGCAAAGGTTTGTTTTTCTAAGATATTTGAAAAATACTAACAATGAAACATTAAGAATATGAAGAACATTGATCAACTACAGTATATTTTGCTTTAAGCAGTACAAAGGATTTAAAGAATTATTCTGATATACGTATAATAAAATCGGTTTTTTTTCTTCTTACTCTAACAATATTAGAAATGAAGCTAGAAAAGCAAATTTGGATACTTGCTAATTGATTACAAGAACTGAATGTTCCTCAACGACGGTTACCTATTTAAATGGTTCTTTTACATGTTAAACCAAACATGTTTTCTTTCAAATTTATAGGCAATAAAATATTAAACATACACTGCACAATTACATATCATTTTTAGAGACATTGTGTCCAATGTATCTGGACAATGCTGTATTGTCACCAAGCTGTAGTAGAAAAATTGGGGATCTATGTACCTTCTACTGCATGAAAGGCTATCTCCCGACTTCATCAACCATGGTGTGCACATCTGAAGGAAAGTGGAACGTTGATACAGATACACTATGTTTACGTAAGATTTAGCTTTAATGTCTTAAATCAAATGCTATATTTGTCAGAATTTTCGCTAATATATCAATGATTTTTATTCTGTAGCAATGTTGTGTCCACTGTCACTGGGTACTGCTGTTTTATCATCAAGCTGTAGTAGAAGGACTGGAGACTCATGTACTTTTTATTGCGTTGATGGTTTCATTCCTACAACATCTGACAGATTGATGTGTACATCTGATGGGACGTGGAACCTTCACACTGATACTTTATGTACACGTAAGAAGTGATTCTTGCTATATACGATATTTTATTACATCAACTAACATTTGTAAGGAAACATTGGTAATCAAAATTTACAAGAAATAAAGAAAGTCTAGAGTATAAGATATTTTTAAAATGCATCTTAGCTTGACTCAGCTTGGAATGATACTTACTAAATTTTATATTATATCATGTTGCGAAACAAGAAAGTAAAAATTTTCAAAAATATATATTATTCATAGCAAAGTTATGTCCAGCAACAATAGAAAATGGCCATCAATCTGAAAATTGTGAAAGACGAATAGGAAATATATGTTCGTTTACTTGTAATGAAAAATATATATCGGTCATTGATTCTAAAAACATAATATGTACTACCGGAGGAGTATGGAGCTCAGACACTCAGCGACTGTGCAGTCGTAAGTTGTTTATTAACATAAAAGGAAATAAATTGCACTCTGAACACTGTATTTTTGCTATAATTTAAGCGTGTCATATAAATGCTAAATACATGTTCTTATTTTCAGCTATGAAATGTCCCTTGGACGTAACCAACGGATATGTGTCATCGACTTGCCGGGGTATGGTCGGGGAGAAATGTGACGTATTCTGTGGGGTTGACGCCTCAATAAACACTGCTCACATCATATGTCTGACTTCGGGTGCCTGGGACATAGATACTGCTGATATATGTCGACTGCATCGTGAATATGGTAACTTTTACCTTATTGTCGTTTATAATGACCTTGTCTGTTGGCTCAATTGGTTTTTACATAACATTTTGTGCAATGTTTTTCTTAAGTTGTACCTCTGTGTGTTCATTTACGATATAGTAAAGTAAAGGTTTGCATTGAAATTTTAAATCAAATGGATTGCGATTAAGTTAACGCAGCAAATATTTTCATGCTCTTGTGATATATATCATTATATTTAAATAATTCAATTCTGGTTGTAACGTGCTTTCTGATTGGCTAAAGAAATATTTTATTTCATATAAAGAATGTTGCCTACGTCATAGTAAGACTAACGTCAAAAATGTATCAATACGCCTTACGTTACGTTTGAAATTTGTTCAATTTTACGTCATTTTAAAGGTCAAATTACCGTTTTTATCTACAATTAAGAGAAAAAAATTAAATATAAGCAATGAATTCAATATTTATTAGTTTTATACGATATAAAATGGTTTGAAACAGTTTACGCTTTTTAGCTCACCTGAGCTGAAAGCTCAAGTGAGCTATTCTGATCACATTTTGTCTGTCGTCCGTCTGTCCGTCCGTCTGTCCGTCTGTAAACTTTTCACATTTTGAACTTCTTCTCTAAAACCACTTAACCAAATTTGGCTCAAAGCATTCTTATGGAAAGATGAATATAAATTGCAGAAATGAAAGAAAAATTTTGATTCAAAGCGGAGTAAACCTCAAAACTGTAAAAAAAAAAAAATGGGGGGTGCATTTTAAAAAATCTTTTTTCTCAAGAACTACTGAGACAAATTCAACGTAATTTAGCATGAATAATCCTTATGGGAAGGAAAATATAAATTGCAAACATTATGGGCTAATTCTGTTTCAAATCTGAGTTTTTAAAATAATAAGAAAGAAAAGGCGTGTTTCAAGCAATTTATAGCATCCATGAGTCTTGGTAAAATAATAGGCATGGCTGGGCCAGGGCAAAACTAAAGATTGACAGTTATTAATCTGCCAATCTCATTAAAATTTCAAGATATTATCTGACCAGTATATTTGTATTCGCTGTAAATATTGCTGCAAAATAATGCGTAATTGGAATTGACGATTGCCGATCTACCGGCTTTTATTTTGCCCGGGTCCGGGTTTGCTTACCCATTTTACCAAGACTCGTATTCCATAATTCTAAAACGAGGTTCTTTGTTTAAAGCAGCCATGACACTATATGATAAACGGGTCGATCTGACAATGATGAATTTGTTTGTTGTGCAAGAGTTCGTGTACGAAGGGAATCTTTGAAACATGCAAAATACATTGGTGCCGATTTTATAAAGTAAATTGAGGCTAAATATTTCAATGCGTTGACAGTTTTCACATATGACGGTGGTGTTAGCTTGTTGTGTTTTCGTTTCGTTTTCATTTATGCTTTGCGTTAACCTGGGAACTGTCGCTTGTATTTCCTGATTTTTACGTATTAAATCAAACAGAGACTTCGGTAAATCAAACAGTTTACTGTTTACCTGCGCAAATTAAGCAACATCTGATGTATTAAGAAAGAACTAAAATGCAATTCATTCAGGCTATCGGTAATTCGGTATCATCTTTTGCGTAATGGTAGAATAATACAACATGTTTTGTTGAGATGCTCGGCATTTTCTCGAGTTTATTCAGTTTAAATAGAGTTTAATATCGCTGACGGAAATATATAGGTTAATACATGTATATGATTCATTTTCAAAAATAAATTGTGTTCTTTATTTTTTATAGTGCATGTTTCTTGTATTTAATTGTTTACAATTTCTATTTACTTACATGTACCATATTTGAGTGTTAAGCTTCGAATTATAAGCAAGATACAGCGATTTGTTCACAATTCTATGTTTGTACACAGATATGGGTCCATTCATTTTTTTCCATTTTAAATGCCGAATACGAAATACCAAATTAAAAATCTTAAGCTGAATGTAATAAACTCATGTGAACAAAATATGACTCAAACCTAGCAAAATTTTGAGCTCATCTTGCTTATAATTCTACGATTGACTCTGAAATTTTGGTTGATCATTAGAAATTCTATATGAATAAGAGTATGTTTAATACTTGTACACAAAAAAATTAAAGAATGATATGCTGTATATTACTACTCTCTGGGGCCCCCTCTTTATACAATGAATAATGTGAAATGTAAGTAAATAAAAACGACATCGTTAAAACAGTTTCCATAGTTCTGACACATTTCTGTTGCGGGGATAAAAGAATTATCGCTATTCCTAAGAAAATATTACAGCGGAAAATTATCCTGGTTTGTAGCCATTTGTTATTTTTTAATAAAAATAATGGGTGGGCCATAGTAAATTAGAGTGATGTGCCTGTCAATACGGTAACATTGATTTTTATACCTCTTTAACATGTCACGTGACAACATTTTTCATTCCAGTGTATTCATCAATCAAGTGTGAGTAAAGTTATAAAAGTCACGAGTTTACGCGAGGTAAACAACAGTAATTTAATGATAATGGAGAAGACAAATTAAATCGTTGAATAATTTTAATTTGAGAAATTGAGCGCATTGAGGTGCAATTTTCTTCTTCACATATATATACATGTATACATGTAGGATTTATTTTAATAAAATACAATAACT
Organism: Magallana gigas; assembly: GCF_963853765.1. Taxonomy (NCBI): domain Eukaryota; kingdom Metazoa; phylum Mollusca; class Bivalvia; order Ostreida; family Ostreidae; genus Magallana; species Magallana gigas. The sequence goes on along the minus strand of NC_088854.1, from coordinate 547,185 downwards.
ATTATATTTTAAAAAAATACAATAACTAGTAAGTAGTTGAGGAAGAAATAGTACCTATATGCTCTCAAATATTTTGATCGCTTTATTAAGTGGGGGAGGGGGGCAGAACGAAAATACAGGTAATTAGAAGTGATATAACAGTGTACCCCTACCAAATATTTAGTTCTATATCTTGCGTAGGATTTTCTTATTCTGTGTAAAAACACTATTTCATGAAGGTACAATGTCAAAGATTACGTGTATGCAAAAATAAGTGTAAAATTCGAATACTTTACAATATTAATTTTTTTGTTATTTTTTAGCTCACCTGAGCTGAAAGCTCAAGTGATCTTTTCTGATCACATTTTGTCTGTCGTCCGTCTGTCCGTCCGTAAACTTTTCACATTTCCAACATCTTCTCATTAACTACTGGGCCAATTTTAACCAAACTTGGCACAAAACATCCTTAGGCAAAGGGGGTTCAAAGTTGTGAAAATTAAGGGCCACACCCTTTTCAAGGGGAGATATTTAGAAATTAATGAAAAATTTTGAGAAATTTTCAAAAAAAATTCTTCTCAAGAGCCATTAAGCCAGGAAAGCTGAAACTTGTGTGATAGCATCCTCAGGTAGTGTAGATTCAAAGTTGTGAAAATCATGACCCCCAGAGGTAGGGTGGGGCCACAATGGGGGTCGAAGTTTAACATAGGAATATATAGAGTAAATCTTTAAAAATCTTTTTCTCAGAAACTAATCACCCAGGAAAGCTGAAACTTGTGTGGAAGCATCCTCAGGTAGTGTAGATTCAAAGTTACAAAATCATGACCTCCGGGGGTAGGATGGAGCCACAATGGGGAGTCAAAGTTTTACATAGGAATATATATAGTAAATCTTTAAAAATCATCTTCTCAGTAACTAATCAGCCAGAAAAGCTGTAACTTGTGTGGAAGCGTCCTTAGGTAGTGTAGATTCAAAGTTGTGAAAATCATGATCCCTGGTGGGAAGGGTGGGGCCACAATGGGGGGGGGGGGGTTCCAAGTTTTACATAGGAATATATTGAGTAAATCTTTAAAAATCTTCTTATCAGAAACTAATCAGCCAGGAAAGCTGAAACTTGTGTGGAAATATCCTCAGGTAATGTAGATTCCAAGTTGTGAAAGTCATGACTCCCGGGGGTAGGATGGGGCCACAATGGGGGGGGGGTCAAAGTTTAACATAGGAATATATAGAGTAAATATTTAAAAATCTTCTTCTTAGAAACTAATCAGCCAGATGATTCTTTATAATTGTTAAGATTTTGGCCCCAGGACAACTCTTCGGCCTCTAAAGAAGGTTCTGAGTTTGATGTAGTTTATATCCCATATATAAACAATTGTAAAGGATCCTTTTGAGAACTGCAATACTCAATATGTGATATGACTATAGAATCATCCTGTTAGAAAAGGGACTAATGATTATAAACATATATCCAGGGGGAAAATGGATTTTATTTATACAGGATCTACATGCATTTTTGTACATTTTCCAGATAGTTTGTATTATGACTCCATTAAGCTGATTTTATCATACCTATTGTTCCTCAGGTGAGCGATGTGGCCCATGGGCCTCATGTTTATAAACCACTTCGCGATTTATAAAGCGTAAACTGCCCCAAACCATTTTATTGTGATCGACTTCGTTTCATTTGAAACAGTTTACGCTTTTTTATAAACCGCTTTGTGGTTTATAAAGCGTAAACTACCCAAACCATTTTATATCGTATAAAACAAATAAATATTGAATTCATTTCTTAAATATATTAATTATCTTTTGTTGCAAAGAGTAAGATGTTTCATAATTACTTTCGTGCCATATTTTTGGTAGAGCATTATATCGAAAAGGAAAGTTATACTTATCATCACCATTCAAAATTATGATAAAAACCATGTTATACATTTCTAAAACATTGTATTCTTTTGTGAAAATATACATTATAGTAATATATTTTTTTATCAGAGAAGTAAGTAGGAATTTCTGTTAATGGCGTATTGTTTTTCCCCCTTTTTAGCTCACCTGAGCTGAAAGCTCAAGTGAGCTATTCTGATCACATTTTGTCCGTCGTCCGTCTGTCCGTCCGTCCGTCTGTCCGTATGTAAACTTTTTACATTTTGAACTTCTTCTCTAAAAGCGCTTATCCAATTTCAACCAAAATTGGCACAACGCATCCTTATGGGAGGGCGAATATAAATTGCAGAAATAAAAATCCGATCTGTATTCAAAGCGGAGAAAACCTTGAAACTGTAGAAAAAGGGGGGTGCATTTTTAAAAGTTTTCTTCTCAAGAACCACTGAGTCCAATTCAACGTAGTTTAGCATAAATTATCCTCATGGGAAGGAAAATATAAATTGCAAAAATTAAGGGCTAACTCTGTTTCAAATCTGAGTTATTATGAAAATAATAATAAAGGAAAGGCGTGTTTCAATCAGTTTAATAGCTTCGGGTTCGGCATCCGGTAAAATGGGTAGGCAAGACTTGGCCTGGGCAAAACAAAATATTGGCAGTTATTAATCTGCCAATCTCATTAAAATTTCAGGATATTTGATGGACCAGTATATTTGTATTCGCTGTAAAAATTGCTGCAAAACAATGCGTATTTGGAATTGACGATTGCTGATCTGCCCCGGCTTTTATTTTGGCACGGCCTGGGTTTGTATACCCATTTTACCAAGACTCGTATTCCATACTTCTAAAACGAGGTTCTTTGTTTAAGCAGCCATGACATTATACGAAAAAGGGTCGATCTGACTATGATGAATTTGCTTGTTGTGCAACAGTTCGCGTATGAATGGAAATTTTTGAAACATGCAAAATATATTGATGCCGATTTTGTGAAGTAAATCAAGGTTAAATATTTCAATGTGTTGACAGTTTTCACACATGACGTTCGTGTTAGCTTGTTCTGATTTTCGTTTCGTTTTCATTATTTATGCTTTGTAACCTGGAAACTATCGTCTGTATTTCGTGATTTTTACGTATCAAATCAAACAGAGACTTCGGTAAATCAAACAGTTAACTGTTTACCTGCGCAAATTTAGCAAAATATGATGTATCAAAGTACTGAAATACAATTCATTCTATCGGTATTTCTGCATTATCTTTCGCGTAATGGGAGATTAATGCAATAGGTTTTGTTGAGATGCTCGGCATTTTGTCGAGTTTATTCAGTTTAAATAGAGTTTGATATCGCTGACGGAAATATGTAGGTATATACATGTGTATATATTATTCATTTCGAAAAAATAAATTGTGTTCTTTAATTATTTGTTATAGTGCATGTTTCTTGTGTTTAATTGTTTACAATTTCTATTTACTAACCATATTTGAGTGTTAAGCTTCTAATTATAAGCAAGATACAGAGATTTCCTCACAATTCTATGTTTGTACACATATCTTAAAAACTAAAGATTAAAAAAGTAAAAAATTTGTCAATATTTATGAAGAAAATTTTCAAAGTCTGTTCTTCCAGAAACCAATTTTAACAACTTAATGTATTGTAAACTTAACCTTTTTTCGTCATTATTACTCCTTCTGTACATGTGATCCTTGACTGTGTTTAAACTGATTTTGAACCTCAAATACCAGTGAACTGGTCTTGAGTGTCTGAATAAAGGAATTGAAAATCTGAGCCCATTTTTTTTCCATTTTAAATGCTGAATAGGAAATACCAAGTTAAAAATCTTAAGCTGAATGTAATAAACTCATGTGAACAAAATATGACTCAAACCTAGCAAAATTTTGAGCTCTGTATCTTGCTTATAATTCTACGATTGACGCTGAAATTTTGGTTGAACATTAGAAATTCTATATGAATTAGAGTATGTTAAATACTTGTACAAACAAAATAAAAGAATGACATTCTGTATATACCTACTCTCTGGGGCCCCCTCTTTATACAATAAATAATGTGAAATCTACATCAATTTTGATAGTTCTTCAGACAGAGGTAAATAAAATCGACATCCCTATAACAGTTTCCATAGTTCTGATACATTTCTGTTGCGGGGATAAAGTAATTATCGCTATTCCTAAGAAAATATCACAGCGGAAAATTATCTTGTGTGTACGCGGTGTAAATAACAGTCATGTAATTATAAAGGAGAGGACAAATTAAATTTTTGAATGTATTTAATTTGAGAAATTGAGCACATTGAGGTACAATTTTCTTCTTCATATCTATACAAGTAGGATTTTTAAAATAAAAATAGCTATTATTTATTTTTTTTAAAAATACAATAACTATTAAGTAGTTGATGAAAAAAAATGTACCTATATGATCTCATATATTTTGATCGCTTTACAAAGTGTGGGGGGGGGGGGCAGAACGAAAATATAGGGAATTGGAAATTGGAAGTTAACAACTTAACAGTGTACCCCTACTACATGTTTAGTTTTAAATCTTGCGTAGGATTTTCTTATTATGGTAAAAAATAGTATTTCATGAAGGTACAGTGTCAAAGATTAAGTGTATGCAAAAATAAGTGTAAAATTAGAATACAATGTTTATTTTTTGTTATTCTACCGAGGGACCATATGGCACAATATCTTTTGAACGCCCATTGTTGCTCAGGTGAGCGATGTGGCCCCATGGGCCTCTTGTTTTATTAGCAGTTACATATTTGATTTTTGAAGAGATCGTTTTTGTTTTGTTAGACATCACTCATGCAGCATTTGTGTAAAGAGCGAATCCGTCAAACTTGTATCATGCAATAACCAATATGTCAGATCTTTTATATTACAATGTCTTTAATATTATAGGTTAAACAGAGGAAGTTGAACAGAGTGTTCACATATTCATACAAGTCATATATACAAGTATTCATACAAGTCTTATATAATGATATAAATTCAAAGTTAGCAAATAGCGGAATAACTGCCAAACATAACATTGAATGATCAATTTGCTATTGTTACATTTACTGCATTTGTGGAATAAAAAATATGTCTTTTTTTCAGAGAAAAGCTTGACCTATGGAGAAATTGGATTGCGTGTATTATTTGTCATGGTCCTTATTGTTGTAGTAACCACGCCGGTCGCCTGCTATTATTTAAGGAAAGACAACTCGAAGAAAAATGATTAATATAAAAATTTGTTTTGAAGAAATTCCCATCTTATTTTGTCACAGACTTCATTGTTATATCATTTGGAGAAAAACATTGAATCTATTTTTTTTATAGATTTAAAAGCTGTTTTGAAAAGCGATTTCGATAGGTTTGAATCACAATGACGACAATTTTGATATCATTATTTTGTCAACCAACGTATTAACGTGGTATTGAAAAACATTTGGACAATGGTAACAAAGATACCCAAACGTCACATCGGCATATAAATAAATAAATAACTCAAGGTTAATTTTTAACCAGTTCTGTCCTATCAAATTTGTAAAAAAAAAAGGTATTACGTTTTATCTGTGTACAAGTGTCTGCAGAGATGTATTTTATATCGTGATACAATTATAAATATTTTGATATTGTGCTGAGTGCCATTAATATTTATTAAAGGAAAATCTTTATATTGATATTGACGTTTCTAGCTTCCCTGTTTAAGAACAAAATATTGAAAGTACTATCATATACAGTAGATATATGAAATAAATAAAACTTAGAAGAGTACTTTAGACTTTCAATAAAAAACTAGTATACCACCAATGTCAAATTCTTATTCAAGACGATAGTTCACTAGTTCAACATATAATTCAGTATTGAAAATATTGCGTCCAAAATGTATGCAGACGCAGTCTACTTTTAATTAAGGAAATAATTGAATTACATGCATGTTTGTGTCAGAACCTAATTATACTCTTGCGTGTTAAAGCGATGGAAAGAAAAAAAAAGTAGAATCATTTCAGCTGTAAACAACAATCAAGAGGTAAACATAACACAACTGAAAAAATAAACAAGATGTTAAAAACGTAGGCACTTAAATATGAATATTATGTTTTATATGAAATCTTAAAAACGAAAATCAATTACTCGAATTTACTACAATATACATATGTTATAATGAGGCACCATAAAGAGAAAATATACTTGGAAGTTTTAAAAATCGATTATACAGGAGAAAAGTTCTTCCATGGTTAATTTTGATCATCAGTTTTTCAATTCATCAAATTCTTTCATGTTTACAAATGTTTTCACATATTATATGACTTTATGTACAGAACAACAATTTACGTGGTTAGAAAATTGTGTCTAATATATTAAAGGAGTTAAGATGCATGTGTAGCATGTGTAAAGAAAATAAAGTACTTATGAATTTTGAGAGAGAGAGAGAGAGAGAGAGAGAGAGAGAAGTGTTATTAGTTATAACTTATTGTCTTAATTGGTATATACGGGGAATGAAAGTATGAATCACTACATGAGAAAAACATAATACGTTAGTTTAAGCAATGAATTTGTTACTTGATTACCTTTGTGGTCCACAAAAAGGAGTTTTGTGACATTCATTTTCGTTTTGTATTCATTTAAGCTTGGTGTAAATATGCAAACACATGCCTCTATAAAAACACATGTGCACATGGTTATAATTGTTCACACAATAAACATCAAAAAATTTAATCTATTATTTTCTGCTGTTCTATGTTCACACCAATAAGGCTATATTGTTAAAATAGCATGCTCTTTCCTTAAACTTCAAAATCGGGGTTTTATCCGCAAAGTTTTGACAGATCTTTAGAATTTATAGGTCGTGTTTTATCCCACACATGCTATCATTTACCAAATTCATTACACTAAATGATCAAATTATTTCACAATCTAGATAGATTTAAACGTTTAAAAAACCCAATAAATTCTAGCGTAAGAGCTTTAGAAATCACGAAGAAGTTTCTAGTAAACACAGTGGTTGTCGAAATGGCTCAGTGGCGAAAAAATGGTTAATTTCAGATGTAATATTTTTATGTTGGGTAAATAAGGTGTAACGTGTTTTACCTAAACAAAATATCGGGTTCTTTTTAAGGGATATAAATATATTAATTTTACTTCTACTCTTCCTGAGTACAATGATTAAACTTGATTTACAATTGATTGGAGGCGTATTTGAATCACTTAATATTGTTTAATTTGGATACTTATCCCCGCGTGCCTTGGTAAAGGGTTCTTAATATTACAGGAAGTCTGGCGCCTTAGTCATATAGACTTACTACCTCCCGACAACCAATTAAGATTCCAATTCCAATTACCGCTGAGGAGTATTCCTTCCCCTAGTCTGCCTACTTACAACCTCACAAATTACTTCTATCTGGTTTCTATTACCTTCCAGGTCTTGCGTGTTCTTCTGAGAGCTGTGCGTTTCAGACCTACTCTGCCTAATCTGCTAGATGTGTCTGCTTATATACCCTTGGGAGAGTTTACTTCCAAGGGGGCACCAGGTCATTCCATTTCAATGGGTGTACTCTATTACGTGTACGGGTATGCTTTATTACTTAAACTTCATGGGTGTGTTTCTCTGCTTGTCACTACCCCTATTCCGTTTCAAAGGTAATATAGAAAATGATCAAAACAACTTTACCCAAATGTCTCAACAAAGTTAGAATATACAGATCCTTAGAACTTATAGGTCGTGTTTCATCCCACATTAGTTAGTAAGGTTAAAAGTCATAACATGATTGAACAAATTCATGACATTAAATGAACAAATTATCTCACCATCTAGGTAGATTTAAACGTTTGAAAAACCCAATAAATTCTAGCAGAAGCTAATTCATTCTGCATAACTCTAGGAAGTTAGAGCTTCAGAAATCACAAAAAAAGTTTGTAGTAAACACCGTGGTCGAAATGGCTTAAAAGCTTAATTTCAGATGTAACATTTTTATGTTGGGGAAAAAAGAAATTGATCAAAACCACTTTACACAAATATCTCTATAAAGCGAGATGAATTTCAATTTATTGTATTCTATTTATTATAAGTATTATAAAATTAAACAGAATGTCAATTGACAATGGCAATGATCCAACATTAATTTTTATCCGAGAAGTTTGAAGTTGTCTTAGTAGCTATTATGGAAAATGTGAAAAAATTCTCATTTCTTGAGTAAATATGTCAACACAACGCTTATGTAAAACCTCCCTCTTGACAAAAGATACTCTTGTATCGAGAGTACCCAGTCCTCTAAGTGTTAGTAAGCTGATCCTCTCATTTGATGTTAACTTAATTTTGAAACAACTTCCTTATTTCAGCGTGTCATATATATACGACATTTTCGGACAATTTTTAATATTTTATTTCCACATTGGCAAAGTAAAGATGTTTCAGTTAGGAAGAATATGGATTTTTAAACTTTTGGTACTGTTTGAATACTTCTGGTTAGGTAAGTGTTAACTAGAGATGTCATTACTACGAAATATAAATGAATTCTTTACACAAACAGTACGATTTAAAAAAAAAAGATCTTTTATTGCCAATTCTAGTACCAATCGTTTTTATAAAATAAAAATATAAAAATAAACGGTTGGATGGTTTATCATATCATCTCTTTGTATTGAATTGAATTTTTCGTTTAATATTGATCAATGACAAGAAAGGTTTTGGAACGTTTTTCTTAGAGTATTCCATTTCTTTAGTACATAGCCAAGTTTAGTTTTATTTTACGAAACGTTCCAGGAATTATTTAGACAAAATAACCCAAAAATATCACCATTATTCACTAATACATTTTGCAAAAAAAAAAATCAAATTGCCAGGAGAAAGTATATACAATTTAAACATTGGATACACAGTAATACTAAGTTTTTATGGAAGAGACGTTGCCTTAATTCAAATCTGAGTTTAAATGCAAACATTCCTTGCATAAATTGTTACAGGGTTTGAAAGCAAATAAGAAGCGAAGCACCGGTGAGCATTCCTACGATTTTTTTCTCGCGTCAATAAATCGGACTCGAAATGCAATCCTAATTAGTAAGTCTTTCTTCCTTATTATCTTTGCAACGTGCTGCAAAGATAATCAGGAAGAAAGACTAACTCATAACTTTGTATATATACTATTGACACAATTAAATGGTGTTTCAACTCGCATTTAACCCCTCAAAATTCAGTTCTAAAGATATATTCTTCATCAAAATAAGATCAAGTGCCTTTGTCATAGTCGGTTACATTTTGATTTATAAAACAAATTTCGGCGTCAACCAATTAAGATCACAATTTCAAATAAATTGCATGTGACTTCTATGTCATGTTTTCTTGTGCGTTCTTGTGTTTAAAAAAAAACCCATGCAGTTGATAATCTGTACTATTACCCTCAGCGTTAGCAACACACTTGGCAACATGTAACACAACGAATTGTTACATGCGCGTAAATTATGCGCGTACGGTTCGCCATAAAATTAACGTCATTCCTATATAAAAGCAGTAAAGGGAACAATTGTGCATTTTCTTGTATCAAATAACTTGACCATACACCATACAAAATCTTTTCAAGATTTAAAAAAACCCAAAGATTTTTATTCGTAACTTGCATATTTTTTTTCTCCATCTAATATATTTGTTTATATTTTATACGTGGTTTTAATGGATTCCTTTAATGATTCAGCCAATCATTCTGTGTTGAGCTATATGTCAAAATAAATTTAACTATATCTACTTGGCTTTAAGAATAAGATGAAAATGTTTTTGTTTTTTTTTTATTTGTATTTTTTTTTTTTTAGAATTAACTGAAATAGTAAATAAAAGTATAGAATGATTAACATTTTCGCATGATGCATTCTCAGGTGTTCTTGGGGACAAAGGTCTGATTCTTGGAGTATGGAACCCTGCATCGTTTGCAACCATAACAGATATTCCAAAAGATTCCGTGAATCCCTTCCGGAATGTTAGCTTAAAAATTAATCCTTCAAGCTCGCAAATAACCAGCCTTTCTGCTGATACGAAGAAAGCAGTCGTGTTTGCAGCCATTGGGGAGACAATTTATATTTATCACAATTTTTCAATTTGGCAAAATGTTTCTGCGAAATTTTCAGTTCAGTTTAGAGGCAAGTCAGCAGCAATTGGACAGATTGCATTTGACTTTGTGTCAAATAATCTGTATTGGTGTGACTCCCTACTTAACTGGATTGCCATGAAACCAGCTTACAATTACAACAACACGTTCTATAAAGTCATAGTTCAACAAGATTTGAATCAACCTGAAGGACTGGCGTTAGATCCGGTGAACAGGTAAAACGTGTTTCATAGTTCATATTAAAAAAAACTATTGGTACATTTTACATGAAAGCTATTGAAAGTATTTTTTAACATCTTTATTAACAGATTTATGTTCTTTTCCGATAATGATCCCAATTCCCGAATAGAAAAAGCCACCTTGGACGGCCGAGATAGAGTTGTGATTGTTCACAGGGGACTTTCAAGAGTTCTCGCCCTTACCGTGGACCTTGACAATAAAAAATTGTATTGGGCAGACTATGGCAGACAAACCCTGGAGGGTTGTGATTACGACGGAGCAAATAGAAGAGTAATCAGACGAACAAACCAAATATCAATGACAAGTTTAGCATACCACCAGGTAGGTATTATTTTTATCTTCTTTCCTTAAATAATTATTGTGTAATTCACACCCCTCATGTAATTCACACCCCCCAAGAGTAACGACGTGTTAGTTTTTAGTACAGGAAGAGAAATGAAATCTATTTTGTAAGCAGGTACCCACGAAGTTGTTGAAGTTCTCTGGTAAGCTGTGAGAGTGTGTATATCAAAAGATAACAACCAAAGTTACATTTATATGCTACGCATTTTTAATGTTTTGTTTGGTTGTTTTCGAGTCCATACTCAATAAAATTATTAAACATTTAAAAAAATGCAAATCTGATATTTGAAAAAAATGAAGCCGACATCAGTTTTGTTCTAAAGGATAAAATACAATTAAATAAACAGTGTTTGAATAAATAAGATGTAAACTTTGACAAAAGAACAATTTTCACGTTAGTTTTTTTTTCTATTATACATTAAACGAAAGCAATTCATCTTGTCGATCGAAAACGTGGATTTTTTTATAGTAAAATTACTTACATCTAATTTGATTTTTTTATAAGAATATGCTGGTCGCAGTAAGTGTTGGTTCAAAGTCCATGCTGGCAGTTGATATTTCATCTGGATCTCTACTTTACTCACGAACTTTCCTATCAGCAAAGCCGTATGCAATAACAGTGTATGATAATGAGTCCATAAGATCCTTTAGTAGTAAGTGGTATAAGTATGATACTTTTGTCTGAAATAATCATCGTACTACATGAACTAACTGCATGCTGTCCACTCCAACAACACGTTGCTACTTCAGCAAAGTTTAAAAGTTATATCGTGATTGTTTTTCCTTGTTGGTTAAAATAGGAAGTGACCAGTGCAATGTAAATAAGAATATACAATTCATGGAGAGAGAGAGAGAGAGAGAGAGAGAGAGAGAGAGAGAGAGAGAGAGAGAGAGAGAAGGAGAGAGAGAGAGAGAGAGAGAGAGAGAGAGAGAGAGAGAAGGAGAGAGAGAGAGAAAGAGAGAGAGAGAGAGAAAGAGAGAGAGAGATTACCAGGAACATATATAAAGGTGGAAAAAAACGAATCAAAATTTATTTATTTATTCTGACACATGAATAAAGTTTGTGATAATCATTGAATTGTGTCCCTTTTACAGATCCATGTCGTACTTTTAATTGTGAACACATTTGTCTCAATGCACGGTCGGGACCAAAGTGCCTCTGTTATGAAGGATTTATATTTGATAGCAATAACATTTCATGTATAGGTATTGGTTTTTCATCTACTTCTTTGTCGTACAAATAATACTGAAGAAACAAGATAATATAAAGTAACTACATTCAGAAATAAACTATCGCCACCATATCTGTGTTCTTTTTAAGAATATTTTTTATTGAAAGAAATAATTTATTTCAGAGAAGTCCTGGTTTTTTGAGAGGGGTTTTATCGTAAGCAACGCATCGATGTTTGCCATGCATGAAGTCCACTCAGCTAGTAGCCAGTCAAATCGATATAATTACATGCAAATTCCTAACAACATTATTGAGACATTTGCTGTTGACGCCATTTCTGACATCATCTACTTCGTAGACAGTAGTAGTGGTTCGTTAAAGAAACACGACATTATTTCACAGAAAACAAGCACCATTGCATCTGTTTCATCCGCCAGAGGTACATTATAACCTAATCCCTAGAGCACATGAGAACATTCCAATACAACCATCGTCATACTGTAATGACACTTAACAAATGGTGTAATTTACATATTTATCCTGGGCAGGCATTTATCTATGCCACTTAATATGTTTATTTAATTTTTGTCATAATTTGTATGGACAGCAAGCATCATTTTAATGTTTCATTTTTAATGTTTTTTAATGACAGACTTAACGTTCGATTGGATTGCAAAACTTCTTGGATGGATGGAACCCACTACGTCGAGTATAAGATCTTTCTCAGTTAATTCCCAAACCAGTGCCACCATATATACCAACCAGTATCAATCCGCTTCTCTAACCATAGATCCTCACAATGGGTAAGCAGTACAGTAGTTGTTTCTATTATTTAATTATCAAGCTGGTACTTAAACTGTTTGACTCGTATTATGTGTTTTGAAAAATGATATCTGACTTTGCTTTTCTAAAATAAATTGCAATGTTGTGACATTACCCAAAACCCCCGATAAACAATCCAAGGTTTAAGTAGAAATTTTGAAAAAGACTAATTTAATCTAGGCTGAGATAAAAAAGAATATATAATGCATATAATATCTGTCTTGGAAAAAGAAAAAAATCAAATTTTAAAAAATCCTTCAGTTTTAAGCAGACAATGGCATTTACTTACCACTGCTGTTAAAAACTTTATTTAAGCGCCCTGTTCTGGATAACAGGGTTATCAGATAGGTCAATAGTTCGTGGATCCTGGACCAGAATTACACCAACAGTTCTAATATCGGCGGCAAACCTAAACAATCCACGTTCGTTACAATATGACGTTACAAGTCACAGGTACCTTTTTAAGCCTTTTTAATTGTTTTCTTTTAAATCAATATTGCTTTTATTCACCCAAATAGCTTGCAGTATCATTTTTTTAATACAGACTCTACTGGCTAGATCGTACGTTGATTAAAAGCTCGATGGCAAACGGTTCCGATATGAAAAGTCACATCATTACAAATGGAGCTACAAAGGCATTTGTTTATAAGGTTATTTTTTATTGGAATATTTTTCAAAAAATCGTGTATAATTATTTTCATAAAAATAATGTTTTATATTTTTTTATTATACCCGCATTTTCTTAAGAAAGTTCGGGTATATTGTTGTTACCCTGTTCCGTCTGTCCGTCCGTCCGTCCGTCCGTCTGTCACGTTTTACTTTCTCAAACTGCTCTTACATCTTAAAAACCTGTAAACTGAACTCTTGGAGTTTGATTTGGGGTATCATGTTGTTTTGTAAAAAGGTTTCAAAAATTCTCTGTTAGTCCTGGGGGTCAAATAATTGGTAAAAAATGACGTTTTTTCACAAAAAACCTTCTTCTTCGAACGCCTCCTACATTTTCAAAAGTAGACAAATCATCTTTTGGAATATGTTTTAGGGTATCCTATAGATGCGCAATAAGGTTTAGGAATTTTCAATTTTGTCCTGGGGGTCATTTAATGGCTAAAAAATGACGTTTTTTTTTTTTTACAAAAAAACTGGTTTCAAAAACGTCATTTTTGGGGGGGCAGTAGCCAAATGATCTTCTAGAATATGATTGGGGGTGTCATACTGAGTCGTGATCAGGTTCCAGATTTTTTTTTTATTTAGGGGATCAGTGGGCAACAAAAAATGACGTTTTTTGGCAAAAAAAAATATAGTTCCCAGAACTCCTCTTACAACTTTTGGAGTAGCTATGTCATCTCTTGGGATATTATTGGGGCTGTCCTATAGATGTGCAATAAGGTTTTAAAAATTTAAATTTCATCCAGGGAGTCAAATAGTAGCAAAAAATTGATGTTTATCACTAAAAAAACAAACATTGATCCAAGAGCTCCTCTTATGATTTAATGGATAGACAATCATATCTTGGGATATAATAGGGACTGTTCTATATTTTCAAAATTTATATTTCATCCAGGGAGTCAAAAGTAGCAGAAAACTGACGTTTATCACTTAAAAAAAACATAGATCCTAGAACTCCTTTTATGATTTTATGGATAGACACATCATATCTTGGGATATGATAGGAACTGTTCCATAGATGTGCATTACGGTTTTGAAAAATTAAATTTAACCCTGAGGCCCATTACCTACCGGTACATACCTTTTGATGCCCTTTAAGGATCAAAAATATATATGGTTAAGGGGTGGGGATCCCAACCGTTTTCGAGATATTCGTGCACTTCCTGTTCAAGGGGGGTCATGACAACCCCCGGGGCCCATGACCTACGTTTGATGCCCCTTGACACAAGGAACAAGAATATATATGGTTTAAGGGTGGGGATCTCAACTGTTTTGAAGATATTAAGGGACTTGCTGTTTGAGGGGGTCAGGACCACCCACAGGGCCCATGACCTATATAACATTTGATGCCCCCTTGACATCAGAAACATGAATATATATGGTTTAGGGGTCATGATTATAACAGTTTCTGAGATATATGGTAATTTTAAATTCCTGGGGGGGTGGGGATGACCCCAGGGGTCAGATCTAAAATACCCTATATATTGCCAGTAACAGTCAATATATGATTATGAAAACCCTATATTATTATCTGTGTCCGTTTTCAAGTTACCATTTACAATAGAGTCTACGATTCTTCCTACAAGGTTCAATGTTAGACCCCACACCCTTTTGACACCCCCCTCCCCCCTCCCCAGAAAAGTGGTTGTCTAACCCAAAATGAGAAAAATCAAACCAGGGTGCACAACTAGATATGCAGGCCTATCATATCCTAGAGTTTTGTACAATTCTGTTCAGCCATCTCTGAGAAACAAGTACAGAGCAGGAAAGAAGAAAAAGAAGATGAAGAATAATAATACATGTATTAAGAACCGTTCAAAAACAATAAGTCTCCAAATTTCATTCGGGAGACTTAATAATAAAGATTAAATAGATATAGGATCATCAAACATCAATAATTTAAAGATAATTGACAAGTTCGGATTCTAAGGGGGTCAGGATGACCCCTTAGGGTCATGACTTACATGCCATAATGATCTGATGCGCCTGCATAACCTAAGGAGGAATAATATCTTTGGATTAAGGTGGGGATCTCAATGGTTTTTATAATATTTAATAATTTCAGGAAGAGCACTTGGGATCATGATCTACATACCATCTTAGATGCCTTGAACAAAGAAACAATAATATAATATGTACATGATATATGATTCAATTTAAGAACCCAGATATAGATCAATCATCTGTTTTGTAATACTTCCTATGTATATATACATGTACATATATTAGTTTGTGTTTTGTTCTATACTATTCATGTTCATGGCTGTAGTATGGCTTAGTCTTATTTTAAATTACATTAAAAAATTGTCAAATATATGACTTGGCACCCCCACTCCCAAACAAACTCAAATATAAACTGTTCTCCCCCCCCCCCCTTGTCGAATGATCTATTAAAATCAAAATATAATTTGGGTGTCTAAAAGCTTTTATAAACTGGTAAAAAATGTTATTCTTAAAAAGGATTATATAACACCTTGCATAATTGACAAATGATCTATTGAGATATGATCAGAGGTCATATTTCTACCTTGGGATCAATAAGTAGTATTCATTGACAAGTTAAAATTAATAACAATAAATGATTCAAATTATAAATGTTTATACTCCACATTCACCTCCGCACCCCCCCCCCCCCCAATCTAACCTGGTTATAAAGATTCAGTCTTCTTAATACATTCTTACATGTGTACAGTAGCAAATTTTAAATCATTTCTTGATTGCTTTTTCTCTCGTGATTCACATTAATATTTTGGAAATTGCTTAATTCAATTTTTAAGATTTATAAACAAAATGTTATATGCATCACTTCCATGTGTATTCGCCTATTTGGGGCAATTGTAAAGTCTCCTAAACAAAGCAGTGACATCATTAGGCTACAGTGGTAGAAACGTTATTGTTGACAAATAACACGCACGATTCTGATACACGAACGATCACGCACGGTACACGAACGATCACGCACGTTACACGGACGATCACTAACTTACTGAATCTTCACGAACAAAAACGATTAAACACGCAACCGAACGATTCTACACCATTAAACACGCAAAATCAAAATACATTTTTAAGATTAGAATTAAGGAAACGTATTACTTTAATTTGTATTGCTTTATGTTTGTGTTTTATTGAAAAGCGGCATGTACTTTAGTCATGCACTGTTTTGTATTTTACGAGTTAACATTTTTACACATCCATACACAAATATAAAGGATTCTTACACAAATAATTATTTTTTGTCTCCATAACGAATATTAACTTCTATCATAAGTTAAAGAAAATTACGTGTAATAGAAATGAAGATAATGCATAAACTACACAAAATTATTTACATACGAGTTGACTGTTTATGTAATTTAATTCTCTTACGTACGATTTAATTATGCGGGATACAGGTAAATTTGTTACCTTGTTCAATAGAATTTCGATTTTTCACATCCAATATTTTCATAATTTACAGTACATAATTGATTTATTTCTATTTATTCTAAATTTTAAAGCGTCTAAATAAATTTTATTTCAAACAAATGTGTATACAATCTATTAGATAATAATGCGTATCGTATTCTCATCTGAAAGAAAAACGTTAGGAATAATCGTTTAGTTTAAAACGGGGAATGGGTAAGCCTGGCCGCTTTCACCCAACGTGTCGCTTTTGCTAATATGATTGAAATTATTTGTCAAGACACAATTGATGCTTGATATAGGCTGATTATAAAATTAAGCAAAACTAACTCGACCGAACAAAGGATTGAATGAACTGGAAATACAAAAATGTATTTAACGACGAAAGAGAGAATGAATGTAAACAACTGTCAATGTTCTTATATAAAACAAGTTTTATTAAATTCACATTGTTTTACAAAAACTACTTGTCTTTGTTTTAAGAATAAATCCTGGCATTCCGTAAAAAAAGTTACAAAACGAAAAAACCGCACGATCACGCACGAACACGCACGGTAAAAAACGCAAAATATTTTTCCTGATACACGCACGATCCCGCACGTTACACGAACGATCACCCACGTTACACGAACTATTTAACACGATTGGCTTGTCAACAATAACGTTGTTACCACTGTAGGATTTACCCACATGGATCAAACACTACTGTATAACATATGAATAAGAAAAAATACATTATTATTTCTAGTTCTAAAATGTCAGGGTGTCTCCAAGGGGGCATAATCTACATACAATTTTACGCGCAATGACACAAAGAGCAAAAATAAATTATATGGTTTAGGGATGAGGATCTCAGATCTCAGAAGTTAACAAAATATACAGTGTATCATATCGTTTCCTATTTCATAAAGGCGGGGGGGGGGGGGGGGGGTTACAGACAACACCTGGGGGTCATTAATGTACTTTACACCATTTGATGCATCATAATGACATTAGAAGATATTTTGTATTTTCCTGTTTCGTGGGGTCAGAACAGTCCCATAAGGTCATGACCTACATTGTATTTGATGCATTATAATACATTAAGAAAGAAATACTCCTTCCTTCCTATTATAACTCATATAAAAATGATAAGTGTATACACCTACTTATATGTAATACACAAATTTAATAAGAAATTGTTTATACAGGGTCAATATGGGGTCAACTCAATAGTGCATGCAGTCTAACAAATGGAAAAAATTATTTTTGCAACTAAAATGACAGAAACTTTACAAATGCGATAGGATAGGTAACGATGATAAGCTTATTTAAATATTAAAAGATGATGATACAGTATGGTGTCAAAGGGAGATCACATTTAGAAAGTGAAAGTAGAACTTATATATGTATGCTGGCATCTCATTTTAGTGTGCTACTGCTACTACATGTTTTATGCTTACCTAAATTGGTCAACATCATAATGATAATCCAATTAAAACACAATAATGAATTCCTTTAGCTGATCTTAACTAATCCGTTTCTGCATTAGGAAAACACAGACATGTATGTATGGGTGTTGCTAAAACGCGGAACGGAAAACGGAACGGAAAGCAGAACGGAATGGAAAATATCATCACGTTTATCGCTTAAAAAGGGTATAGACTGGCCAGAAACGATTTACTTTATATCTTTTATTTATATCTAATGAATGATTATCAACATGTTTTTATCTTATTAATATTCATATGAATATCAATTATAGCATCGTATTCATTCGGCTTTAGTTGAGTACGGAAACGGAAAAATCAAATGTATACGAGTTGTGAAACATTAACATGATTAAACGAGCAAATTAGCTATAACTTTTTACTTATTTTTCTTATATGGTATTGCTGGCATATCAGCGTAACGTACGCAGTTAGTGAAAGCGTTTTAAGCGTGTTTTGAGTATTTTTATATTTCAAATATGATGTACATGTATATACTTACATCAAAATTGAATTTTCGGTGTTCTAGACGATCTTTTATCATACAGACGATACAGTATCATTGAGATGGAAGAAAAAAACCGTAGGAATGACGACATTAAAAATCAAAATACAGTAAACATTAAAATACCCGGTAATTTGTGAAACTAGTAATTTGTGAAACTAGTATTTTTAGCAATGCAATTTTGTTTACGTTTGCATTACTAAGCAGTTGTTTATTCCAGCAGCTATATACATATGATCCGAATCGAGAGCTCTAGACGTTGCCTGGTTTGATTTTCCGATTATATATTGGGACTATAGACTGTCGATCCCAAAATATTCATGCAGCACATTTGGACGATTTATAATGGAAAATGTTGACATCTTTTCTCCATTTGGAAGTCACTAAGAAGACCTTGCACAATTTTTCAACACTATCATCCGGGTCTGTTGAAATGCAAAACCCCAATATTAAATATTGATTAAATATTTACCCCCAAATAATGTTACCTAACATGGAAGCGCAATGGGTTTAAGCGTTTACATGTCTGTAAGAGCATTGGGGTCCAAGGTGTATTTTTGGTAATTTTACAATTGATATAAATGAATTTTCATTGGGGGGGGGGGGTCTGGACCCCTCACTCCCACCCCTTTTCTAAATCTGTGCACACGATGATGTTCATGTAAGCAAATCT
The DNA here is from genome assembly GCF_963853765.1 of Magallana gigas. NCBI lineage: Eukaryota > Metazoa > Mollusca > Bivalvia > Ostreida > Ostreidae > Magallana > Magallana gigas. The sequence continues at coordinate 527,942 of NC_088854.1, read as the reverse complement.
AAAACCGGCAACCGCCACTGGGAGGGGGCATAATTTGATTTTTAATTTTGTTTGTAATAATCAGGTAGACCATTATACTTTCTATGACATAAAATGTTAAGATTATTCATTAACTGAAAATTCACTGCAAACAGTTCTACCCCTTATTGCACATAAAGTGCTGCTCATGTCACGATGTGTATTTTCATATGGGAAGGGATCTCATCCTTCAGTTATGAAAATTATAAATTTTAATTGGGTTACCGGAGCTTGCATATAGCCTTCATTTTTAATTAAACTGGTACAAAACAGTGCTATCTAGGGGCAAACGCATGGTGCGGGTATTACTGTCTAATGACAGCATCTAGTTATTACTATGTCATTGCAGGATTTCTTTGGATGGATAAATGGAGATAAACTCTTTTTTGGGAGGAAAACCGATACTAGTTCAAAATATGTAGCTTATACGTTAAACAATTTAAAAGATGTCGCTGTGTTTGATTCGTCTTTAGAAAAGGACGTACGAGGTATTTAAATATGCCATATGATATCTTATTTAATACACTACTTCTCTCTCTCTCTCTCTCTCTCTCTCTCCTCTCTCTCTCTCTCTGTTTTGTATCTAAAATTTGCAAAACTATTCATAACCATGATTCTGTGTGTGCCTTCATCTTTAATGAATTTATGTTAATCAGGTACCTGCAAAATCTTAAATGGTGAGTGTGGAGAATTATGTGTTCCCGAAAAAAATGGTCGCAGATGTGAATGCGATATTGGCCTACAGCTACAACCAGATCAGAGTTGTGACAGTGGTGGGTACCCATTTATCAAACCGTACATAGGTTTACGTTGGTTTATCAAGACTTCATAATGCTACTGTATGGTAGGCAGTTTAGTTTTAAAAAATATCCTGATAAAATGTTTTCCTCAGCAGTGTTTCTATAATAAATGGTTTGGTATTCAACGAATCCATGTTTTTCCCGATTTTAAGTTTTCGGTATTCTTGTATGTTGACGTGTATAGACTCAGATAAGTTCTCGCAAGGAACGTCCTGTTTCAACATTAGGAATTCTCTAAAATCCCAGATTTGTGATTATTTGCACTTTCTAGTTAACCATGCCATGTTAAAGCCAAAGTTAAAATTGCGTCGTTGTCTGTTATAAAAACAGGCGATACATTGCATATATCAGCATTTGGTAGCTTTGAATTCAATTTTAATTCTGAAATTTCATTTCTCTTTGAATAGTCTATGACCGTCATTCATTGTTTAAGAAAGTGTGTTTTTAGATGATTTATAGTTGTGTATTTCAAAACGTCAGGTAAGTGGTAGAGAAAAGTGCAGTGTGTTTCCTTCTGGAATTGTCAGATGTAACAAGGGAGAATAATCTTAAATTTAGTCTTCCTTTTATAACTGGGATAATAAGGTTGTCGTTTCAGTTTATTGTTATATCATTTTGAATAGTATCAGTGATAATTGTGTCAGATTTATTCATGTTTTATTAATTAATACGCCTGTGTTCTTTGCATTTTAACCGACTTGTTGTTAATGTTGTAACAATACACCGAAAAAAATGTAAGTGTTCACAAAAATAATTTTTTGATTGCACAAAATAAACAAAAACAATGCCTAAAGTTTTATTTGTAAATATTGATGCATGGTTTATTAATTGCTTTGTAAAAATACGCTAAATACGAAATAGGACTTCAAAGCAAAGACCTCCAAATATGAATCACACTTTAAATTTAAAAAGTTGTTTAATGATTCAAACTTCTTCCAACGCTCTGCATTATAGGTAACCCAATTCCACGAAAATAAAGAACGATTGTATTTTTATAGTGTAGAATTAAGTGCCTATAATTTTACTGTATATTATTATACTGATAAACATCAATACAATCCTATTTAAAAAATCAGTTACAATTTGAGCTCACATATACGTGTCTTAGAAATAAAATATCTTTTTACCTTAAGTATTTTCTTCTGTTGTAGATGTTTTGACAGCAAATTTCATTATTGCGTCAGATTACACACATGGACGGATAATTCAGGTTAATCTTCAGACTGGAACTGTTGTAAAGTTACCTTTATCAATTAACAAACCAAATGGGATAGTGTTTGATAAAACAACAAGGACGCTGTTTTTCTCTGATTCGTCCAGGAATACCATAATGACTACATCGTTGCATGGAACAAACAAAACATTATTATACACAACAGGTATATATAAGATTTTACATATAAAATTTGTCAGTGTGTGTAGCTTTATGTTTCTTAAAACTGTACTATTGTGTTTACCATTACCTTAACGACTCCCTTTGAAATATCGATGAACGAAGTCGAAATTCTTATAATAAACACCAATATTTAGTATCATACTTTCATGTTAAATACTGAAATCTGATTGGTTTAGACGCAGTTGATAATCCGTTTATTACCCTCAGCGTTAGTAACACACTTAGCAACGGGTAACACAACGAATTGTGACATGTGCGTAAATCATGCGCGTACTGTTCGCCGTAGAATTCACGTCTTTTCTAAATAAAAGCAGTAAAAAAGTTTTCTAAAATTAAGACATTCAGTATTATTACTAATTAGGTTAGTTACTGACTCACTACGGAAATATATTGGGTTGATCAATCTCATAGATGGTGAGGCGAAGCCGAGCCGTCTATGAGATTGATCAACCCAATATATTTCCGTAGTGAGTCAATAACTAACTTCGCCTCACCGTCTATGAGATTGATCAACCCAATATATTTCCGTAGTGAGTCAATAACTAACCTAATAAGTGTTTTGTTTTCCTGAGGACTATCAAGCAACATATTCATTCACAAATAGCGGTGATCTTCGCAAAGCCATGTACAAGATGCCTTACATCTCGTCCAGTTAAACTCATTTAAACTCTTAAAAATTATCAATACCACCTTTCAAATACCGGTACACTTAAAAAATCTTCGCTTCATCCATATTACTTACAATGTTTTGTTGCTATTCAAGTTTAAACCTCTGCAGAGATTTGAACAAATTTCGACGCTGCCATTTGCTTTGCTCAAGACATAACAATGTGACGTCAATATTCAAAGGGCAACTACTCTAATTTAAAATTATTCCAAAGGGCAACTACTCTAAATATTTTAAGGACTTACTGAACACGATTTCTCTGTTAAATAATATGATATATCGAGATAAGTAGGTGAGGCGGCGGCCAATGACAGCCATATTGCCTAATATAAATCCTCAAAGAACCTAAATAGAGATATATGAGGCAATCACGTGCCATGTTTAATTCAATGAAAATGTGACATTTAAGTCCGAGGGAAAACAAACTAAAATAGATAGTGCCTGTTATGGAGGATAACAGTTGAAATTGACACCCCAAGGAAACCATTGTCAACTGACGCGAAGCGACTGAAATTGAGAACAATATCGGATATAATGCAAAAACAATCTTTACCCCCCCCCCATCCAATAAAAAAAAATAATAAAAAAAAAACTACAAAAAAAAAACAACAAAAAGGAGGAATTATTATGACAAATTGTTCAAGTGAGGTTTTTTCATTCGATAAAATTGCCTGCCATGATTTCTATATATTATTAGATGAGAGAGATTTTGTTTATTTTTAGTTAAGATAAATGTAAACAAGAAAGTGGTAAAAATAAATCCCGGCAATATATTTCACGGTAAATGGAGAAATAATGTTGTTTTATTTTCAGGTTTTGCGTATGCAGACCGTCTGGCGATCGACTACTCCACGGGTAATCTGTATTATACAGCTGTAGGTCCGACGACATCTCAGAGTTATATTGGAGTAGTCCACAGGGCCACATCTCTTCACAAAACGCTGATATCAGATCTCCATAGTCCAAGAGACATCACTCTCCATCCCTCCAAAGGGTAATTTTTATCAATAAATAGATTTTAACGTCCGATTTATAAAATGTCGGAGAAAATTCACTGCTTAGTAAATGAAAAAACAATATCTATAAATTTTGCAACATGAAAAATTCACTATTTTTCAGATATCTGTTTTGGACAGAATTTGGAAACATAACTGAAATAGGTAGAACTTCTATGGACGGAACATCCAAAATCTATATTGCAACAACACAGATTGTATGGCCTAACGGATTAACCATTGATTTTACATGTAAATATTTGAGTGATGTTGCATTTTAATTTCTTGAAGAATTGACACATCATTAATAACGATAATAAACATTTCCTCAATATCGACTGTTTTAGCAAGCAGATTGTATTGGACGGATGGGAAAAAAAATCGCATCGAATCTTCTGACCTACACGGTGGAAATCGCCAAATCCTAGCGTCTGATAATGATGCCCATTTAATGAGCATTGTGAGCCATGGACAGTATCTCTTCTACACGGCATGGAATAGACAGTTAGTTTGTTAAATAATTCTTTATGTAAAAAGATAATTCTTAATCTTTGTTTTTCGTGTCTTGAAATAATTATTATCTGCCCAAGTGGATTTTTACCCTGTGCGCTGTTGAAACTCCACTAGAAGACCATGAACCGGAGAGCTCTTCATTATATTCTTTATTAATAATATAATTTTATATCAAATATAACGAATAACTGATAAAGATCCTTTTTTTCAATTTCTATTTATTTATGTTTACTGCTTATTGGTTGAATATGGTTATAAAAAAATTTTATCTTTGAAAAAATACACTACAGAGAGTGTATAAATCTTGCATTACGGATCTTGCCTTAGTTTCATTTTTTATACACAGACGCATCACAAAATTGGACAAAAGAACTGGGTCCAAGGTGATTTTTATGTCGAACCATCCAGAACTCGGGCGACTAGACGGCCTTGATATTTATGCTGATGAAAGTCAAGACGGTAAAATAAACAGCTAACTTAACTCACTTTTTTTTTAAATAAACCTACATTTCCCTAAACATCTTTTATATTTTTAGTAAGCTCAAGTTGTTCGAGCAAAAATGGATTTTGCAGTACATTCTGTTTTCCAACCCCAACCGGAAGAACTTGTGGCTGTCAAGACAACGTGAATCTCCAATCAGATCAATTAACTTGCCAAGGAGGTAATTCTTAAATAAAAGGGTCACAATTCTACTTTTAATTAACGATCAATTTAATACATGCACATGTATACCTATAATGCATTTGCCTCTATTTTTGCTCCAGTGACTCGATGTCCAACTTCGCTACGTAATTTGCATTTTCTTGACTGCCAACCGTACCCAGGTCAATCATGTAATTTTGAATGTAAAACCGGTTATCGACTTGCAATCAATACTTCTGTTTCCTGTGGGTCTTTGGGACAATGGAATTTGCCAACAGATACATTATGTGAAGGTATTCGTTTTATTTCTTTATAAAATTTATAAAAGAAGGGGTACAAACACGAATCGACTAGCGAATATAAAACACCCACAATAAAAATCCAATAAATAAAATAATAGCGCATACATTTAACTTTTTCTCGATTGCCATTCGTCGATTATGAATTTTGTATAACTTCAAACAATATTACAAATAATGCAAAGTCGATCTTTTTCAAACCTAGTTAAAAGCAAAGCGCTAACACAAAATATTCCCCATTATAAATCTCCGTCGGAAATCTGTTTTCTTCACTGTGAATTTTACTAGGGAAAATGACAATGTGTGAATGAGGTTATCATGGAAATGTTTCCTTTCATCGATTTCAATTGCACTTTTGTCCCAGGTATGAGTATTTTCATTAAAAATCGTCAAAATGTGCATAAATATCTTGGGACAGACTGTAATTGAGGCTTTGAATGAAATACGTTCTTTTGATATCTTAAATAATCGGATTGTAAATTTATTAATTTATCTTTTTAAAAACCACTCAAATTTTTATTTTAACTGGTAGTGCAAGCTTTTTAAACTGTAAAGAAATTCGCTATAACAGTAAAATTTTGCGATGATTTGTTAAGGATTTTAATGGGCACTTTAAAAACTTCGCTTTATCCAAAATTTCGCTTTATTCGTGTTCGTACTAAATGAGTTTTACTGTAAGTTGGTTCAGTACAATTATCACATGCTGCAAAGGTCTATCGAGGTTTCTTTGGAGATTTCAATGACCCATGGCATTGTTCACTCCGATTGGAAATTCCTTTTAATACACTCAATATGCAGAATATAAGTTTTCAATTTTGTATATTATACGCTTTACAACGCAGTTTTTCAATACATATTTCGACCATTTAATTTTTTTTTTAATTTGTAGTTTGAAATTTCTTTCCAAAACATAATGAAATTTTGAAATAGAACGACAATTATATTTCTCTACAGTGATTATGTGTCCCGAGTCTCTGGACACTGCTGTGTTGTCACCAAAGTGTAGTAGAAGGATTGGAGACTCTTGTTCCTTCTCCTGTACTAATGGTTACCGTCCCACAACATCTACCAATTTGGTGTGCACAGCTGACGGGACGTGGAACCGCGATACAAATACACTGTGTTCACGTGAGTCTTAGTAGCTGTCTTCAGTATCCAAAATGTAATCGTATATATATCATGTAATAACGAGAAGATGCTGTGGACAAATTTTTAATCAAAGTACTGAAGGACTGACGGGAGTTGATTTTGTCGATTAATTTAGGTTTATGTTTATTTATTTTAAAATTAATGATATGTTTTTTTGAATGACAAGTACATGTAGTTTCTAATTTGAATTATGCACTTTTTTTTAATATGAATTTTTGGACTTTTTCGACAAGAATGTCGAGAATCCCCCATATGAATCATATTAAATAATATTTAAAGATAAAATTAATTCAATCAAACTATGTATCAGTAATAGAAATATTTCTCGAAAATTGTATTTATCCAAACAGTATTGAACTCTAGTCTCGTTCAACCAAACGCCCGGCTGACACTGTAAATCTCCGACAAGGATTTACGGAGACAGCCAAACGTCGAGCTGAACGAGATTATATTTAACTCTAGCGTAGGAATACATACGACTACAAAAAATATTTAAATTGTTCATACCATTTAAAATCTGATTATTTTCAAGGTATTTATAAATAAGTTTCCTTGAAAAACAATGCTTTCGCATACATTATATCGAATTTATCAATTATTTTCAAGAACTAAGTCTTTCTTGTGTGCAGCAATGATTTGTGCTGAGGTCCAAACACTGTTTCACTTTCGGTTTCTCTGAGTAACTGCATAGGAGAGTTGATTAAAATCAACCCCCCAAAAAGGCATTGCATTGAATTTCTGAATTCCGTAAATCAAACATTTGTTGAGCTCCCTAAGGATATGTGAACCTGACATGAAACTAATTGAATAATTGAAAAAATTGTTTAAACAGACTCTAATCAATTTGTTTTTGTCAAAAAAGACATTTTAAGCATATGCTCGTGAGTTCGTTTCCATGGCAACGACCTTCAAACTTACCCATGTTGAAAAAATTAGAGCGAGAAAAAAAAACTTAAATACAAATTAAAAATGTCATAAAAGACATATTTACAATTAACTAGAAAAATTTTCTCACCAAAATATAAAAAAAGGTTAATAAAATACTCTATTTATCTGAAAATGGATTATAAGAATTCCTTTTATTTAATCCGCTATTTTAGTTTGAATTTCCTCTGACCACTAAACAAGTGACATTTTTGACGTGACCAGAGTTAGAAAAATTGCAAAAAATACTATTTCCTATAATTACACTATTATTTTTTAAATGTAATTTTGAAGAAATGATAAATAGCAATAAATTAGTAATCAATAATTGGCATGTTGGTGAATTAGAATAAAGGTAATAATGTCTGAATTTCCTCTGACCTCTATTGAAATACATGCTACAAACCCTACATGCTGTTAAAAAAGACGTATAACTGTTTAAAATGACAATTTCTTTCATCTAGTTATACTGTGAACCTGCATAAGTTCTTGTAGAACAAAATTAATGGAGTTGTGTTGTAAATACTACAACTAATTGAATTAAAAAGGCTGAAAATCCGAATTTCCTCTGATCTGACTTTTACAAAAAATCACTCTGCACGCTTCATGAACGTCAACACTGCCATAAATGGTTGTATTTCTAAAAACCAATCATATAAAAAGAAAATGATTCTTTAATTTAACAATTTTTTCACTTCCTAAAGAGTTTATTTTAATGGTAATTAACAGAGTGTCATAGTTGTGCATATCTGATATAATCAAGAAACTCTAGTCTCTGTACACAAAAAAGAAAAATATGCATGAAAACTTTAATACACACAATCTTTATTAAGCCTTTGTTGAAAGATTTAAAATACAAATCAAACCAAATAAATCACAGGTTTCATAAAAATCATATACTGATTGTAATTAATTTGAATTTCCTCTATCAATCTTTAAAAGTTTTGTCTGATTTGCAAGGTATTGCATTAAAATGGGTGTCGGAAAATAGGAGAATCTTTCAAATGATCACAGGTATAAAATGAAATTTGATACTTAATCATGATAATTCTTTATATCATATTATCTGATTGGACTAAACAACACTGCAGATTCTGAAATGATTAATGATTTGTCCTTATGTATATACATGATTGTATGCAATCCTATAATTCCTTTGAACTTTGCACCCTTCTTTGGTCCCCATATTGGTCTTGATGCTAATTATAATGTATGATTTAGACTTTATCAGAATGATTATGCAGGGTAATATATTACAATGGTTCAGCCTCAATTTGAACTAAAATATAGAAAATGTGGAAGGCCACACCAATTAAATTTCTTTTTCATCGGATCCTGCATGCTCGTGTTTAAATAAAACTTTACAAATCATATCATTATGGACCGCCTAAAACTTTCGGCTACAAAAAATCAATAATAATGATCTCAACTTGATCTACATCAGTAACCTCATCAGGGTTATAAAATAAAACAGACTTCAGACAGATAAATGGATGGACAGACAGACACTAATAGACAGAAATGATAATTTGAGATACTATGCAATCATCAAATTAAACATAATTATAAACATAATTAAGACATATATTTTAAAAACCAGTTTCTCCACAGGAACAGTATATAGCCATTACTGCACTTGGTCAGTATAAACACCTTTTGATATCTATCAATTGTATTTCTTATAGCATATGCAATATCATAATATATATTCTTTTACAATACTAATTCTTAATTGTATGCTTTATATGTCCAAATTATTCATGACTTTTGGAGTTTCAGAAATGGTTTTCAAATCCAAGTAAATGTAATAAATCATAAATGGTAGATTATCACTGGTTTGGTCCAGTTTCATATTTCAGGATATGTTGTGCTGCTTATTAAGTGTCTTAATATTATATCATAAATGTTGAAATAGATATTGTCATCCGTAAATTACCAAATAAATGATCCAGTGCATCCATCGGGAAAGGATTTATCAGGATGAACATAACAGAGACAATAATCTGATTATCAGCTCTTCTCTTCATCACTCATGGTTTCAGTTCTTTACACTAGTCTTATATTTTTCCGCATTGTGTCTTGTATTAGGAATGACCTCGTTAACACATACCAGTGATGTTCTCATCTCTTGGAGGTTTGAAAAGTCTGTATTAAAAAAAGACCCTGATATTACTGGTAATATTACTTATAACATATAAGAAGGACTTATATGAAAGGATGATTTTAAGAAGCTACATGTAAAAAAATAAAATTCATATAGGCATATTATGAAAGTGTATGCAACATAGACAGACAGAACCTTATATAAATGGATTATTCTATATAAAAATTTGATATCAGGTGAAACTTGTCAACATTTTATTCTAATCTTGAAAATTAAAAATTAATGTTACTTAACTTGACAATTTCATATCTTATATAACTGTGTGTATTTAGAAATCTTGCGTTTTAATGATTTGAAAATAATGGGAAAAAAATAAGAATTTGTAACATTAATGAACCCAGCACATGAAATCTAAATATGATGTGAGCAATTCTATCAACCGATAAACCATGACATACTAATTTTTCTTTCAACTGTACTTTGATATTTACAGTTCAATAAAGGTGAATATCAGTCAGCTGTTCAAATGTTTTCACAGTACAGAGAATCAACATTATCAGTTATTGATAGTGAATAAAAGATTAACTCTTCATGTTATGAACTATATGTGCTAAAATAAATCATCAATAGAAACATATAACCTATTCCTTACAAATATACTGTTCAAGCTAATGTGCATGAAAGTGTTACACTAAAAATATTTTGTGGGTAAATGTTGGTAAATAAGCTTGTCATATGCTAGAGTAAACTCAGGGCCCTCTATGTGGTTAACCTTACCATTTATCATCAGATGGTTAATTTCATTTAAGAAAATTCGAACTAAAATTGTGATTATTTTAATTACAAACACTGACTGAATTAACAATGACTAATTTTTATGTTTGAACAAATTAGGATTATTGTGTAGCTATTCTGCATATAGGCTAGGCGATATTGTTTTCACGTGGATAATATACGAGCATAATAATCTGTAATGTGAACATAATACAATAGCATATGTCATGATAAGACACCTACCATGCTTACTGCTTGCAAATGGCAGGTTTAAATCACAGGGAACTGGTGTATGGTCTCGGCCTTTTTTTTTCATTCCCTTTTTATGACACCCGACATCAGTTTGTGTTCGCAATATTCGTCATACACTAATAATATCCATCAGTTTTTGTCATTCCGACTTGTTGTTTACATCGAGATTTGGGAAATTACCGGAAATCGGCGCAAGTAAGTCGTAAACTTTAAGTTTGTAAATGATTAAAAAAATAAAACCTTTTGATGTAAATGTTGATATAAATGATAGTTTATGCAAATTCATAAACTTACACATTTTATATCACTGTTTTAAATCTTAAATTAAGCAAATAAACCTCCGATGTGGAAATACGACAGCTCATCGCCAGACGACAGTTCGCGTTGCGCAATGAACTTGTTTTTGTCAGGTTAACATATTCTTAATTCTATCAATTGTTCACTCCGATTGAAATTCCTTTTAATACACTCAATATGCAGAATATAAGTTTTCATTTTTGTATATTATACGCTTTACAATGCAGTTTTTCAATACATATTTCGATTATTTAATTTTTTTTTAAATTTGTAGTTTGAAGTTTCTTTCCAAAACATAATGAAATTTTGAAATAGAACGACAATTATATTTCTCTACAGTGATTTTGTGTCCTGAGTCTCTGAACACTGCTGTGTTGTCACCAAAGTGTAGTAGAAGGATTGGTGACTCTTGTTCCTTCTCCTGTACAAATGGTTATCGTCCCACAACATCTACCAATTTGGTGTGCACAGCTGACGGGACGTGGAACCGCGATACAAATACACTGTGTTCACGTGAGTCTTAGTAGCTGATCTTCAATATCCGAAATGTAATCGTATATATACATCATGTAACAATGAGAAGATGCTATGGACAAATTTTTAAAAAAGGCATTGCATTGAATTCCTCAATTTTGTAAATCAAACATTTATTGAGCTAATAAATTCTATCAATTGTTCACTCCGATTGGAAATTCCTTTTCAATACACTCAATACGCAGAATATGAGTTTTTAAAATTTTGTATATTGTGCGCTTTACAGCGCAGTTTTTCAATACATATTTCGACCATTTAATTTTTTTTTTTAAATTTGTAGTTTGAAATTTTTTTCCAGAAAATAATGAAATTTTGAAATAGAACGACAATTATATTTCTCTACAGTGATTATGTGTCCCAAGTCTCTGGACACTGCTGTGTTGTCACCAAAGTGTAGTAGAAGGATTGGTGACTCTTGTTCCTTCTCCTGTACTAATGGTTACCGTCCCACAACATCTACCAATTTGGTGTGCACAGCTGACGGGACGTGGAACCGCGATACAAATACACTGTGTTCACGTGAGTCTTAGTAGCTGTCTTCAATATCCGAAATGTAATCGTATATATATCATGTAATAACGACAAGATGCTGTGGACAAATGTTTAAAAAAGGCATTGCATTGAATTCCTGAATTTTGTAAATCAATCATTTATTGAGCTCCTTAATTCCATCAATGCAGTTTTTTAACACATATTTCAACCATTTAATTTTTTTTTTAATTTTGTAGTTTGAAATTTCTTTCCAAAACATAATTAAATTTTGAAATAGAACGACAATTATATTTCTCTACAGCGATTATGTGTCCCGAGTCTCTGGACACTGCTGTGTTGTCACCAAAGTGTAGCAGAAGGATTGGTGATTCTTGTTTCTTCTCCTGTACTAATGGTTACCGTCCCACAACATCTACCAATTTGGTGTGCACAGCTGACGGGACGTGGAACCGCGATACAAATACATTGTGTTCACGTGAGTCTTAGTAGCTGTCTTCAATATCCGAAATGTAATCGTATATATATCATGTAATAACGACAAGATGCTGTGGACAAATGTTTAAAAAAGGCATTGCATTGAATTCCTGAATTCCGTAAATCAAACATTTTTTGAGCTCCGCAATTCTATCAACGCAGTTTTTTAACACAGATTTCAACCATTTCATTTTTTGTTTATTTTTTAGTTTGAAATTTCTTTCCAAAACATAATTAAATTTTGAAATAGAACGACAATTATATTTCTCTACAGTGATTTTGTGTCCCGAGTCTCTGGACACTGCTGTGTTGTCACCAAAGTGTAGTAGAAGTATTGGTGACTCTTGTTCCTTCTCCTGTACTAATGGTTACCGTCCCACAACATCTACCAATTTGGTGTGCACAGCTGACGGGACGTGGAACCGCAATACAAATACACTGTGTTCACGTGAGTCTTTTTAGCAGTCTTCAATATCCGAAATGTAATCGTATATATATCATGTAATTATGAGAAGATGCTATGGACAAATTTTTTAAATAAGCATTGCATTGAATTCCTGAATTCCGTAAATCAAACATTTATTGAGCTACTTAATTCTATTAATTGTTCACTCCGATTGGAAATTCCTTTTAATACACTCAATATGCAGAATATAAGTTTTCAATTTTGTATATTGTACGCTTTACAATGCAGGTTTTCAATACATATTTCGACCATTTAATTTTTTTTTTTAATTTGTAGTTTGAAATTTCTTTCCAAAACATAATTAAATTTTGAAATAGAACGACAATTATATTTCTCTACAGTGATTTTGTGTCCCGAGTCTCTTGACACTGCTGTGTTGTCACCAAATTGTAGTAGAAGGATTGGAGACTCTTGTTCCTTCTCTTGTACTAATGGTTACCGTCCCAAAACATCTTCCAATTTGGTGTGCACAGCTGACGGGACGTGGAACCGCTATACAAATACACTGTGTGCACGTGAGTCTTAGTAGCTGTCTTTAGTATCCGAAATATAATCGTATATATATCATGTAACAACGAGAAGATGCTGTGGACAAATTTTCTAAAAAGGCATTGCATTGAATTCCTGAATTCCGTAAATCAAACATCTTTTAACCTCCTTAATTCTTTCAATGCAGTTTTTTAAACACATATTTCGACCATTTTTCTTTTTATTTTGTAGCTTGAAATTTCTTTCCAAAACATAATGAAATTTTGAAATAGAACGACAATTATATTTCTCTACAGTGATTATGTGTCCCGAGTCTCTGGACACTGCTGTGTTGTCACCAAACTGTAGTAGAAGGATTGGTGACTCTTGTTCCTTCTCCTGTACTAATGGTTACCGTCCCATAACATCTACCAATTTGGTGTGCACAGCTGACGGGACGTGGAGCCGCGATACAAATACACTGTGTTCACGTGAGTCTTAGTAGCTGTCTTCAATATTCGAAATGTAATCGTATATATATCATGTAATAACGACAAGATGCTGTGGACAAATGTTTAAAAAAGGCATTGCATTGAATTCCTGAATTCTGTAAATCAAACATTTTTTGAGCTCCTTAATTCTATCAATTGTTCACTCTGAATGGAAATTTCTTTTAATACACACAATATGCAGAATATAAATTTTCAATAATGTATATTATATGTTTTACAGCGCAGTTTTTTAATACATATTTCGACCATTTAATTTTTTTTTTAAATTTGCAGTTTGAAATTTCTTTCCAAAACATAATGAAATTTTAAAATAGAACGACAATTATATTTCTCTTCAGTGGTTTTGTGTCCCGAGTCTCTGGACACTGCTGTGTTGTCACCAAAGTGTAGTAGAAGGATTGGAGACTCTTGTTCCTTCTCTTGTACTAATGGTTACCGTCCCACAACATCTTCCAATTTGGTGTGCACAGCTGACGGGACGTGGAACCGTGATACAAATACACTGTGTTCACGTGAGTCTTAGTAGCTGTCTTCAATATCCGAAATGTAATCGTATATATATCATGTAATAACGACAAGATGCTGTGGACAAATGTTTAAAAAAGGCATTGCATTGAATTCCTGAATTCCGTAAATCAAACATTTTTTGAGCCCCTTAATTCTATTAATTGTTCACTCCGATTAAAAACTCTTGTTAATACATTAAATGTCCAGAATATAAGTTTTTAATTTTGTATATTATATGCTTTACAATGCAGTTTTTCAATACATAATTCGACTACTTAATTTTTTTTTTAAATTTGCAGTTTGAAATTTTTTTCCAGAAAATTATGAAATTTTAAAATAGAACGACAATTATATTTCTCTTCAGTGGTTTTGTGTCCCGAGTCTCTGGACACTGCTGTGTTGTCACCAAACTGTAGTAGAAGGATTGGTGACTCTTGTTCCTTCTCTTGTACTAATGGTTACCGTACAACAACATCTACCAATTTGGTGTGCACAGCTGACGGGACGTGGAACCGCGATACAAATACACTGTGTTCACGTGAGTCTTAGTAGCTGTCTTCAATATCCGAAATGTAATCGTATATATATCATGTAATAACGACAAGATGCTGTGGACAAATGTTTAAAAAAAGCATTGCATTGAATTCCTGAATTCCGTAAATCAAACATTTTTTGAGCCCCTTAATTCTATTAATTGTTCACTCCGATTAAAAACTCTTGTTAATACATTAAATGTCCAGAATATAAGTTTTTAATTTTGTATATTATATGCTTTACAATGCAGTTTTTCAATACATAATTCGACTACTTAATTTTTTTTTTAAATTTGCAGTTTGAAATTTTTTTCCAGAAAATTATGAAATTTTAAAATAGAACGACAATTATATTTCTCTTCAGTGGTTTTGTGTCCCGAGTCTCTGGACACTGCTGTGTTGTCACCAAACTGTAGTAGAAGGATTGGTGACTCTTGTTCCTTCTCTTGTACTAATGGTTACCGTACAACAACATCTACCAATTTGGTGTGCACAGCTGACGGGACGTGGAACCGCGATACAAATACACTGTGTTCACGTGAGTCTTAGTAGCTGTCTTCAATATCCGAAATGTAATCGTATATATATCATGTAATAACGACAAGATGCTGTGGACAAATGTTTAAAAAAAGCATTGCATTGAATTCCTGAATTCCGTAAATCAAACATTTTTTGAGCCCCTTAATTCTATTAATTGTTCACTCCGATTAAAAACTCTTGTTAATACATTAAATGTCTAGAATATAAGTTTTTAATTTTGTATATTATATGCTTTACAATGCAGTTTTTCAATACATAATTCGACTACTTAATTTTTTTTTTTAATTTGTAGTTTGAAATTTTTTTCCAGAAAATTATGAAATTTTGAAATAGAACGACAATTATATTTCTCTACAGTGATTATGTGTCCCGAGTCTCTGGACACTGCTGTGTTGTCACCAAACTGTAGTAGAAGGATTGGTGACTCTTGTTCCTTCTCCTGTACTAATGGTTACCGTACAACAACATCTACCAATTTGGTGTGCACAGCTGACGGGACGTGGAACCGCGATACAAATACACTGTGTTCACGTGAGTCTTAGTAGCTGTCTTCAGCATCAGAAATGTAATCGTATATATATCATGTAATAATGAGAAGATGCTGTGGACAAATTTTTAAATCAAAGTACTGATAGTACTGAAAAGCGCTAACCCAGGTTCTGAATGTATATTAAGGATAAACAGTGTATGTATATAACATTTCAGCTTCTGTATTGACACTATACTGTATTTCCTCATCACTAAGTGAAACCCCCTGCAATGATGCATGTAAGCCCCGTACATTAGATTTACAATAGCCCATATGATTCACAATAGCCCGTACAGTTATGTGCATAAAAAACTGAAACTGGTTCCTTAACCAGTTTAAATGATGTATACTTCTGCTCATAGGGGCGGTTATTCGATGCACCGGAAGTAGAAGTCTAACGACAATAAAGCACTAGGCTATGCTTAGCGCTTTTAAAAGGCATTGCATTGAATTCCTGAATTCTGTAAATCAATCATTTATTGAGCTCCTTAATACTATCAATTGTTCACTCCGATTGGAAATTCCTTTTTAATACACTCAATATGCAGAATATCAGTTTTTCAATTTTGTATATTATACGCTTAACAAGGCAGGTTTTCAATACATATTTTGACCATTTAATTTTTTTTCAAAATTTGTAGTTTGAAATTTCTTTCCACACATAATTAAATTTTGAAATAGAACGACAATTATATTTCTCTACAGTGATTATGTGTCCCGAGTCTCTGGACACTGCTGTGTTGTCACCAAAGTGTAGTAGAAGGATTGGTGACTCTTGTTCCTACTCTTGTACTAATGGTTACCGTCCCACAACATCTACCAATTTGGTGTGCACAGCTGACGGGACGTGGAACCGCGATACAAATACACTGTGTTCACGTGAGTCTTAGTAGCTGTCTTCAATATCCGAAATGTAATCGTATAGACATGTATATCATGTAACAACGAGAAGATGCTGTGGACAATTTTTTTAAAAAGGCATTGCATTGAATTCCTGAATTCCGTCAATCAAACATTTTTTGAGCTCCTTAATTCTATCAATTGTTCACTCTGAATGGAAATTCCTTTTAATACACTCAATATGCAGAATATAAATTTTCAATTTTGTATATTATATGTTTTACAACGCAGTTTTTCAATACATATTTCGACTATTTAATTTTTTTTAATTTGTAGTTTGAAATTTCTTTTCATAAAATAATGACATTTTAAAAATAGAACGACAATTATATTTCTCTACAGTGATTTTGTGTCCCGAGTCTCTGGACACTGCTGTTTTGTCACCAAACTGTAGTACAAGGATTGGTGACTCTTGTTCCTTCTCTTGTACAAATGGTTACCGTCCAACAACATCTACCAATTTGGTGTGCACAGCTGACGGGACGTGGAACCTCGATACAAATACACTGTGTTCACGTGAGTCTTAGTAGCTGTCTTCAATATCCGAAATGTAATCGTATATATATCATGTAATAACGAGAAGATGCTGTGGACAAATTTTTAATCAAAGTACTGAAGAACTGACGGGAGTTGATTTTGTCGATTAATTCAGGTTTATGTTTATTTATTTTAAAATCAATGATATGTTTTTTTGCATGACAAGTACATGTAGTTTCTAATTTGAATTACGCACATTTTTTTAATATGAATTTTTGGACTTTTTCGACAAGAATGTCGAGAAACCCCCATATGAATCATATTAAATAATATTTAAAGATAAAATTAATTCAATCAAACTATGTATCAGTAATTGAAATATTTCTCGAAAATTGTATTTATCCAAACAATATTGAACTCTATTCTCGTTCAACCAAACGCCTGGTTGACACCGTAAATCTCCGACAAGGATTTACGGAGACAGCCAAGCGTCGAGCTGAACGAGACTATATTTAACTCTAGCGTAGGAATACATACGACTACAAAAGATATTTAAATTGTTCATACCATTTAAAATCTGATTATTTTCAATATATTTATAAATAAGTTTCCTTGAAAAACAATGCTTACGCATACATTAGATCGAATTTATCAATTATTTTAAAGAACTAAGTCTTTCTTGTGTGCAGCAATATTTGTGCTGAGGTCCAAACACTGTTTCACTTTCGGTTTCTCTGAGTAACTGCATAGGAGAGTTGATTAAAATCAACCCCCAAAAAGGCATTGCATTGAATTCCTGAATTCTGTAAATCAAACATTTGTTGAGCTCCTTAATTCTATCTATTGTTCACTCCGATTGGAAATTCCTTTTAATACGCTCAATATGCAGAATATCAGTTTTTCATTTTTGTATATTATATGCTTTACAACGCAGTTTTTCAATACATTTTTCGATTATTTAAATTTTTTTTTTAAATTTGTAGTTTGAAATTTCTTTCCAGAAAATAATGAAATTTTGAAATAGAACGACAATTATATTTCTCTACAGTGATTATCTGTCCCGAGTCTCTGGACACTGCTGTGTTGTCACCAAAGTGTATTAGAAGGATTGGTGACTCTTGTTCCTTCTCCTGTACTAATGGTTACCGTCCAACATCATATACCAATTTGGTGTGCACAGCTGACGGAACGTGGAACCGCGATACAAATACACTGTGTTCACGTGAGTCTTAGTAGCAGGTCTTCAATATCCGAAATGTAATCGTATATATATATCATGTAATAACGACAAGATGCTGTGGACGAATGTTTAAAAAAGACATTGCATTGAATTCCTGAATTCCGTAAATCAAACATTTATTCAGCTACTTAATTCTATCAATTGTTCACTTTGATTGGAAATTCCTTTTAATACACTCAATATGCAGAATATGTTTAATTTTCTGTATATTATACGCTTTACAACGCAGTTTTTCAATACATATTTCGACCATTTAAGTTTTTTTTAAATTTGTAGTTTGAAATTTCTTTCCAGAAAAAAATGAAATTTTGAAATAGAACAACAGTTATATTTCTCTACAGTGATTATGTGTCCCGAATCTCTGGACACTGCTGTGTTGTCACCAAAGTGTAGTAGAAGGATTGGTGACTCTTGTTCCTTCTCCTGTACTAATGGTTACCGTACAACAACATCTACCGATTTGATGTGCACAGCTGACGGGACGTGGAACCGCGATACAAATACACTGTGTTCACGTGAGTCTTAGTAGCTGTCTTTAATATCCGAAATGTAATCGTATATATATCATGTAATAACAAGAAGATGCTGTGGACAATTTTTTTAAAAAGGCATTGCATTGAATTCCTGAATTCCGTCAATCAAACATTGATTTTGCTCCTTAATTCTATCAATTGTTCACTCTGAATGGAAATTCCTTTTAATACACTCAATATGCAGAATATTAATTTTCAATTTTGCATATTATATGCTTTACAACGCAGTTTTTCAATACATATTTCGACCATTTTTTTTTTTTAAATTTGTAGTTTGAAATTTCTTTCTAAAACATAATGAAATTTTGAAATAGAACAACAATTTTATTTCTCTACAGTGATTATGTGTCCCGAGTCTCTGGACACTGCTGTGTTGTCACCAAAGTGTAGTAGAAGGATTGGTGAATCTTGTTCCTTCTCCTGTACTCTTGGTTACCGTCCCACAACATCTACCAATTTGATGTGCACAGCTGACGGGACGTGGAACCGCGATACAAATACACTGTGTTCACGTGAGTCTTAGTAGCTGTCTTCAATATCCGAAATGTAATAGTATATATATTATGTAATAATGAGAAGATGCTGTGGACACATTTTTTAAAAAGGCATTGCATTGAATTCCTGAACTCCGTAAATCAAACATATATTTAGCTCCTTAATTCTATCATTTTCTGTTCACTTATTTATACTAATGTCAAAATCTCTACATACATGTATTGTTGACATCATTTTGTAGACCATGTTGATACGCATTTCTGTCTGAAATATTGTCAGTGTCTAAGTTTGTTTTCAAAAAGAACTAAAATAAATAATTGTATCATAAACGGCAATTCATATGAGGCAATGTGATAACAATTTACAAATTACAGTGATCATCTTTCGTGGTGTCTTTTCAGAGGGAAATCCTACTCCAGAAAAACACAAGATGGATATTAATTATCTATACCTGGGGTTGGCATCAGCTGGTGCGGTCGTCGTAGTACTGGGCATCGTTGGAAACATCTGTCTGCTGAAAAAACGAAACAATATACATCGGTACTGTAATTGTAAAATAAAGGTTGACAGTCTTTATCATTAGAAGACTATTATACTTTTTAATGGTTTTACTTTAAGTAGAAGAAGAAAATTTAGATGTATTTTTATGATGTTCCTTAAATTTAATACTAGACTATGGATCTCAATTCCTTGCTTAAATATTCAAATTTATTTAACTTGGGCAATTATCAACATCGGTCAATGACACTTTTTCATTTTCCGATAATGATAATGGTTGATAATATATAAATAGTGTTGACCTCACAAACAGGCGCTTTTTTGTTATACTGAATGCTTTCATTTTTAAGAACACTTTACTTCTTTTAAATTTTTTCATTTGAATTTTACGACGAATCGGACGCGCATGTAACAATTCGCTGTGTTACCCATTGCCTAGTGTGTTGCGATTGGTGATAAAACGATTTATAAACTGCGTCAGATTTCAGTGTTTACCATGGAAGTATAATAATTTAACATAGTAGAATAATTTTATTTGTTGATTTATTTTTCATTTGTGGTATAAAGGTATACACTAATTTTTGTGATCGTGAATTAGTGGTTTATGTTTTAGATGCCATGACTATAACTGGTTTCATGAAGTCACTAATCATACTAACCAAAGTAAAGAACCGTCGTCACATTAATAAATGCATCGAACACTTTCTCCTTTTTCTAAGACAACATAAAAAGTACTATTCTCGAATTTAGGTTAATGCTATAAATCCTTAATATTAGTTGTGATTGTAACTATATAGGAATTTAAGTTGTCAAAATTTAATCTTTTAAAAATTGATATCATAATTAAAAACTGTAAATAATTGGGCTCTATCAAATATAATATTATTCCAAATCAGAAAAAAAAATTTCGTTTAAAAAAAATGGCAGACATTTTATAACACATTTCAGTTTCGAATCAACATAGTTTTGCCAATTTTATGATTGTGTTATTTACATATTTTACAGATCGTTCTACGACATGCAATGTTTAAACAATTAAGTGTGCTCTAAATGATTTGTAGACAGCATATCGCAAATATTTTAACATTGACTTCATTTTAATACAAGTAGAATATGATTTGTTTATTATAATTAATTCAAATATTTTATTGTAATCATATCTAATTTTTCATTAAAAATGGACAGAGCTTCAATACAAAAAGTGATCAAAGAAATTCTGACTTGAATATGTTTCAATGAAGTGTTGCTTAAAACCTACTTTAGTTTCTTTAAACTGAATTTCATTTTTTTAAAAATTTTATCAATTATAGTAACTTTTTAATTTCAAATGTAGCACAATATTTTGAGGAATCTTTCTAACCGTTTCAAATAAATTATAACTATTAGCTTAAGATGAGACTAACTGACTAAATTTTTAAAGGTAAAAAATAGCTCCTCAATCAAAGGTACTTATTGGAAATTAAGTGGTTGTTAGCTACCATTAAAGCATTGGTTTTTTTTTCAATCTGAGCAATCTTCAAAAATATATATGTATTCATTGCAGTGGGCGGTATAAAAGGACGTCATCAAGCACACAACACAACGCACTTTTGACGTTTGAGAACCGAGGATTTCAACGAGCCGGGGATGAATACGTTACAATCAACTCCATGTATGATGCAGGGAATGGTGATTACGATGAGCCCAACAACGGTCATTGACCTACCAAAACCTACATAAATCCAAATGCTTTAAACATCATAATCTTTATATGACTTATTTTGTATAACCTTTTATTAAATCATTTCTTCAAATGTGACATGCGAGGTAAAGTGATTCAATTACATTTCTATCGATATACTTTTTTACTAATTAAATATTAAGAAGCAAAGGTCTCAAATTGAATCATGATTTTTAAAAGATATATTCTCATGTTCCTACAGTGTGTAAATAAATGAGGTAAGTCTTGTTATGAATGATTGTATATAGCCCCAGGAGAGAGATTATATCATTAAAAAAAGAATAAATTACTGGTTATATTAACGTTTTTTTATTCCCAGAACATAATTGTTATCATAAATCATTTTTTGTGTCATTTGTTTAAATTTAAATTAATGGAAAAATTACAGAAGTATTGACAACTGTAAACTTTAAACTTGCACTTGAATATTTTATATGAAAATATTTTTCTACGAGAACGATACGGCATGAGGATGTTACTCTTTTACTTCGCATATTCGTATAAGAGGTTCCTTTAATTGGAAAAAACTTTAACATTATCGCAATAAGCCGTGTAAACTCAGACAGATTAAATTATTTCTTTTCAATTCATACATACGTTTCCTTAAAAATTCCCGTTTATTTATTTTGATCGGCTTCGGCCGAACACAGTTGTGTCTTTATGTGGCATCCGGTTAATTCAACTATTTGCGCACGCATTGAGTCTTGATTTACTTTATTTACTATACAATGACAGCTTCATGTTAATCTCTATTTATATGTAAATTACTAAAACAGTAGTCTACTGTGTTTTATAATATGTGTTGTATCGACCATAGAACTTACGAAAAGATGACTTCAAACGAGACTGTTTGTCAGTAGCTTGTCTCGCCTTAGAAACTGTTCATACGAAGAGCATGCCCTTGTGTATCGAATTAACTGATGGACAAAAACACCATATGTAGGTGATGAAGGTATATTGCTACATAAGTAAGGAAAGTTGACTATAGAAAAATTGAGGTCATCGCGTTTATCATAAAGTTTTGTTGTTAGGTTACCATCAATGTCCATTTCCAGTAAAATCTCCAAATATGAACCAGATGACGCAGATTCTGTGTTATCTTTTATTTCAAGTTCACTGGGATATATCAAGTCGACGTAAGTATGGAAATAACAATTGTTAATTGATAATACGTCGTCGATATACCTGAATGTTAAGTTGAAGGACACAGCGATTGATTTATATTTTTCACGTACAAGTTTTTGTATAAAATCTGCTTCATAAGAATTCAAAATTAGGTCTTCAGACAATGGGTAAAATACAATGCATGTATTGTAATACTTACGCATAACGTATATCCCGTGTAAGTCACATTTATGATACCTTATGTGAAAATAAAGCAGACGTATCAGTATGAATTAAAACCTAGAAACTCGCATAGCTATTTTCAAAATCCTCTTTTAATTGTATAAAACAATACAAAAATGAAATTACCTTTCTACTTAAAACAGTCAGTTAATCCAGAAGTCTAATTTTCACATCTAAAATTCTAGATATTCCATTCAGATACTAAATTTGAAATTCCATAGAAGCGTATCCTAGTGACACTAATCAGTTACGACAACCGTCATAAGGATTCTACATCGTAATCATTTATCATGTTCACATAGCCGAATAGAACATATAATTATAACGTCGATCATATCTTATTGAATGATAATTATTATGTGTGGATCTAACCGGGTTAACCGGGTTAACAGGTATGTGACTATCAGTCAATATATCGGGTATCAATAGCTCAGTGGTCAGAACGTTGGCACGGTACGCCAGAGGCCCTGGCTTCGAGTCCTGGTTGAGACTTGACTTTTCACCACCTGCTTCATTTGGCACCCAACGTGCAAATCCCACGGTCACTCCATAGGAACATGTTTCACAACATTTCTTTAACTGGTAGAATTCTACTCGTAAATTCCAGGACGAATTTCTACCAAGAGGGGGAGTATGTCACCGGGTTAACAGGTGTGTGACTATCAGTCAATATATCGGGTCTCAAATGCTCAGTAGTTAGAACGCTGGCACGGTACGCCAGAGGCCCTGGCCTCGAGTCCCGGTTGAGACTTGACTTTTCACGACCTGTTACAAACATATAAGGTTATCCATTCATCATAGGGTCAGTAAGCTTGTCCAAGCTCAGGCATTTTCAGTACCAAATTGGCTCTGCCTTGGCTTTAGCGTTATCCATTTCCTTATACTCTTTAGCCTTTGAAATTTTTATTTAATACAACCAAACCAGTTTGGCCATTTGCAAGTTTTTCAGTCTTTTCGACAAAATTTACAAAACTAGTAATTCTTTAAAGAAAAACAAAGTGCCTGGCACGACACAGGATAAAACCCAGGCATCACGATGGAACAGGTTTAGTTAATTTCCTAATTCAATCAGCGCATACAACCAGCGATTCCTTGCCACCAGTCCAGCCTGCAATGCTATTGATATTTAGCGAGCATTGCGTCCTAAGCCTTGGCTGATATGGCCAAAATCATCCCCAATCGTTACCTAACTAAAGCCCATTGTCGCACCAGCCACTCTAGCCAAGCGTGGCGGGTCAAATCAAAGTACAGCACAGTGCATGTAATTATATATATCTAAAAAAAAATTTCCCAAAACACGGAGCATTGCCAGTGAACTAAGACATATGATAACAAATAGACTAAAAATCAAAATGTAAATTTTGAGCAAACTTAGATGAGGACATCACTGATGAAAAAGCAATGTTCTTTGATAGCGGGAAACATTAAATGTTTCTTAAGTCAACAACTAAGGCTATTACTGAAATTGTGATGTAAATAAATGCGTTCCCCATCTACGTTTCCATATATAAACACACTAACAAGTCACAATACAATTGTTCAAATATTTACATACAATTTGGTAAGGGGCAAGCCGAGTTTAGACTTGAAGATGGTGTCTTTGACTAAAAACTTGATTGGTGTTATGTTTTGACCTCGCCAATCACTGGGACCAAGACACAGTTATTAATCTCCCTTCTTTATCCCCACATGGATATTTTCATTTAAAACATGTTTATATTAACAAAAATTATCAGTCCGGCTTTAGCAATGAATGCATATCTTTTTTTGTACACAAAATGATTATAAACTATTCGTTTGGATGTTATAACATTATATGTAATTTATACCAAAAAATTCAACATTTTTAAAACTTCTCTTCCTAAGTAAACACTTGATAATGAGTGAAACGTGTGCAACATTTATAGAAGAATGTTTATTTTAAATACGATCAAAGGTAGATGGGATGGGGTGCCGCTTTGTTCAGTGCCAAATGTGTTAACAACAAGTAACTTTAGAATTACATTCCATGACTGTATATTTCAAAACGCATTGTTTTAATTTGTTATGGTCCATTCCATCAACAAGACAGAATTAAATGTATAGACATGCTTGATTAGCAAACCTTGGTTGTTTTTCTCTGTAGAGTTGTGTACTTGTACTTGTGCATAACACATATCCGAACAAAATTTTAATCAGGGTTATCAAATCACAGATCCAGAAACTTTTTCCAGGGGATTTGGATCCAAGTGAAATAGTGTTTGCCTGGGGTCGGGGGTTCGGAGATTAAGACTTTAACATTCGCTATTAATAAATGCATTATTCTATAAAAGAATTATCAAGAATAAACTACTCTTTAAAGTGAGTTGCATTTTTTAAACTAAAGAGGTGGGGGGGGGGGGGACCTAACGGTTCAATTTGCGTATATATCCATGTATATATATTTTTTAATTTTGGGTATTTTCCTTTATTTTTTCTTTTGATGAGATGAATGCAGTTTAAAAATGACAACGACTATTGGATCTGCTTAACTCCGGAAACGTTAGAGAAAACATTCCGAGAGTTTGCAGTTAAACTTACAATCCCGAAATCTATTTCTTGCCACAACATGCACACTTTTAGCTCCTGATTTACGAATATGTTTTATGTTGCTGTCGTAAAACAATATCAAATGGTAGAACTTGACATTTTCAAATTAAAGCAGTTTTATACGTATTTAAGCGTCTTTACAACTGTAACTATACTGATACGGTGTTAACTGGTTCGTCTGCTAAAGCCTTCTACTAACAATATATTTACTTATGTAACTTATTACTTAATTAATTAGTTACATATGCATGGTAACTACTTGCTGTGTATCAGTGACCTTCCGTCTACCTACTTTTATCATATTGTCTTACTGGCACCATTGACTTGTTTTTATATCATTAAACGAAGAAATACAGAAACGTGCACCCTTACTATCAGTCCCTATTCATAAAACCAACTCAGGGCATTTTAAACTAATATAATTATTGGCACCGATTACATTTCTATTTTAAAACGCAGCTCATAACTCGGGGTTTCCTTTTTTTAAATTTCTTAAGGTTTAGATTCCTGACTGTAAGAAACAAAATGATATACTCAATGCCGATATTTGGAATTATGCTTTTATTACAACATTTTTCTTTTGGTAAGTGTTTATTTTTCACATCGCTTTGTTCAACTTTATACGGCATTGTCCGCCTTTACTTTTCTTTCAAAATAGAATAGAAAGTTTGTATTTACGTATGTAATTGTACAAAAAGCTAGCATAAATTGTCGGGTCTTAGCGACCATCAAAGTCGTCGGACATGATCAGTCGGTGTCTATCAAATATTATTTTCATTTCCAATGATAACGACAATAACATACATGTATCTTAAAACTTTACAACAAAGCTGTATATGGTCAGAGGTGCTCTTGTACATTTTATCTTTGTTTTTCTTGAACATTTCTCTATGTTTTGTAAAACGATTGTATCATATAAACAAAGTTTGTTTATATGCACACAAATAGCATATCGTTGACATATTAAATAGCCGTTATAAAATGTGCTTACTTGTCAGAATAATAACAAACAACAGAGCAATATATTATGCATTTGAATTCGATACAAGTATGCATTAAATCGATTGGAACAGAAAGAGTTGCGACTTAGCAATTGCTTATCATGACTTCATCTACACGTAATATCACGCTTGAATCAATATCACACAAATAACACTGTATATATATATTGAGAATATGTATCTCAATAAATTTGAACTTTTGACAATGTTCGCAATGTTGGATAACATTTTCCTTCCCAATGTAATGTTGTTTGTTTTAATCTGTAAACACTTAACTGATGTCCGGATTAGTGGGAGATGGTTGTGCCGATCTAGAATAACACCAAAATCGAATAAAATTAAAAAAAAATCTTTAATCGACGGTATATGACAATTGGTAATAATTCCTACGAATCGGGACATATTTTGTGGTCATAATATTAGAAGGTGCTAGATATATTAGCAAAGTCACGCCTAATGATATTCTTTATATAAAAACAAAATCCCTGTTTAACCCATCATTTATTACATGTATCTCATGCCAATATAATCTATCTGTTTGTGACCGTGTGAATTTTCTTTCTTTACGTGTGCTGTAATAAATCAATTTCGGTCCCTTTCGTGTTTAAGAGTTTTATAACTGATTATCACTTTAATTATAAATACTTAATATAAATATCCTATGGTGGAATATCTCTGCCCCTTGTATGCAAGATATTTTTCTATCAAATATGTCGACATGCAAGATAAATATGTTGACATGCAAGATAGTTATGTCAATATGCAACATAACTATGTTAACATGCAAGAAAATTGCAGTAAACAAAAAATTATAAAAAATCTCAAAAAATCTCAAATATCGCCAACTTGTAACAGCGAAGATGCTGGAAGCTACTTATTTATGTCGACATGCATCGTAGCTATGTTGATATGCAACATATTTATGTTGATATGCAACTTATTTTAGTCGGCATGCAACTTATTTATGCCGACATGCGACTTAAATATGTAAACAATGAAGATAAATATGTTGACATGCAACTTATTTATGTTGACATGCAACTCCGTTATGTTCACATGCAATTTATAAGTTGCATGTGAACATATTTATCTCGCATGTGAACTTAACTAAGTTGAATTTCGACATAAATAAGTAGCATGTGAACATAACTAAGTTGCATGTCGACATAAATAAGTTGTATGTCAGCATATTTATCTTATATGTTAACATAAATAAGTTGTATTTCGATAAAAATAAGTAGCATCTAGCAATATTTGATGTCACTTGTGGGCGATATTTGAGATTTTTTGGGTCTTTTAATAATTCTCATTTGATTGCAATTTTCTTGGATGTCACATGTTGACATATTTGATAGAAAAATAACTTGGAAATAACAGGCAGAGATATGCCACCATACTATCCAGATTCTAAGCATTGTAAAATTCTTATCCTCGTTTATAATAATTATGACAATCGGAATTTTAATTGGGGGGGGGGGGAGGGTCAGAAAGATTCAAATAAGATATTAGACAGATACATTTTATTTTATAATTTCCACAAAAAAAAACCAAACAAAAAAAAACCCACAAAAACCCCCGACATCTTAGCACCGTTCTATTTGTTGTTTTTTTTTTTTTTTTTTAATATCTGTTTGATTTCTATCTTTCGTCCTTATAATTGTTTGTACTTTCAGTTATTTTAAAATACTCATTCATTGATCTATGTCTCTGATAAACCACGTTCAGAACTATTCAAACTTGACAAACGAATCAGATATTTAAATCTTGTTTGTCATGTAGCCAATGGCACTGGGGGTTTCGTCTTTGATTTTGCGTTATAAGAAAACCCCATAGTTTCTGTTACCAAAAACGTTGACTGTTTGGGTGAAACTAATTTGAATTGAATTGAACTTGACATTCGTGAAATAATGTACATTCCCTTCATATTACGATCCACATTATGACCATCGTCTCTATTCAATAAGAAATGAGTGAGCATTTAAATTACTAGCTTTATTCCGTAATCGACAAAAATAATATTTTTCCCTATTGCCAAAACTGTAGTGTTTGCAAGCTTTGGGTATTTTTGTATTTAAAGTTTTGACATAAGAATGAATTAAGTTAATGAACTTTTAAATTCTGCATCAAGATACTTTTAGGAGAGTTAACTCTCAGTTCTGTCATTATTCTGGCTGCTTCAGTTGGTACCTTTTCAAACAATTCAGAGCTTTACTTGGTACAGTTGCCCCATACAACATCACAATATTTCAGTATAGGTATTATAAGAGCGAATATATTTTACAGGTGTTTCTCTATCAATTGTATGCTTGAGCAATTTTAATATATTCAACCTTTTGCATGCTTTTTCATAAATACCACTGATATGATTGAACCAACTACTATCAGACTGTAGATGCAAGCTGAAGTGTACATGACTTTTTTAATGTTCATCATTTCACCATTTCAAACCGATTGCAGGAAAGTTTACATTTGGTCTAGTATAGTCACCATTTACAGTTTTTCTTACATTAAAATGTACAGTTAATATGCTGGACCATTTTTATATTGTGTCCAGGTCATTAGTAACTAATAAAGTTGTATAACATCATCACAAATAATAGCAAATAGTGAAGTATCATAGTATCATTTGCAAATAATCTTATCTTGTTTGATCAAGTTAATTTGGAGGCAGTTAGGGCCCGGGGTTGTGATCATTGGGGGGCATCAGTATGTTCAGGCGTTAATGTGTACACTGTAAGATTGTTAAACAACATGTCGATGTCCTGTCTTGTCCATAGTTTATTTAATCATATTATTTGCTGTTGAGTACCGTGACTACCGTTATTTTCGAATACGTTCATTTTTTATTTTTTTTTTTACATTTTTGGGGGGAAAATTTAATTTACATATATAGCAAATGTATGTTTTGTTTTTATTTGGCACATCTATGTTATTACGACCGGAAAAGATAGCACTGTGCCGGATAATTATGCCAGTGCCAGGGTGGCATTTTTGCATCCGTCTAAGCTGAATTGCTGAAAGAGGCTATATCCACCTTTGTTTTAAGTGTTTCTCACTTGTCAGATGAAATATGTACCCTTTAAAAATCCCTTAGGAAAATATTCATTACCACAGGAAAAACATTTTTCCTATAGGATATTTGAAATTTCCTAACGGAATAAAAGAAAATTATTTAGGAATTAAAATTCCGATATCATTAGAGCAAAACTTCAATAGGATGTTAAAATCCGAGAGGATATCTAAATTTCCTATAGGAAAATTACCTGTCTGAAAAAAATTCTTGCAGCAAAAACTTTCCTCCTGATTTAAAGAAAATTCTATAGGATTTTTAATATTTTCTGTAAGAAAATTAATTGTCCTATGGAATATTTTTTCTACGGGATATTTATTTTGAAAGACAAATATCTCACCTTTTAGGTTAGATACACTAGAAACAAAAGTGGTTATATACCCCATAGACAGTTGGGTATATATGGATTTTTACAAAACTACATCTTAAGCGGGTGTAAAAATGCCACCTTGGCACTGGCATAATTATTCAGTTCAGTGTTAGATGATTAATTCAAATAGAACTTGTCAAAATTGTCATAGGAAAACTTTAATTGACCTTTGTAGAACACTTTATATGTTTGATAAGTTGAACTACGACGAAATTATGACATATGCATGTTTGCTTTTAAACATAAATACATAATGAATATATTTCTTTTGAAAGAAGTTGTTATTTAATCATACCTTAAACAGAATATTCCTATTGCGGTTATCTTTTGGTATTAATGACAGTGAAAGAAAAATGAATAATAAAATGACATAAAATAGCGTATTTTGATATGAGTTACCGTTTAATTGGTCGGAACAAATTGCGATTAACCGATTAGCAATTTTGAAATCGATAGCCATCCCTAAAATAAATTGACCCAATATGGTTTGTGAACACCAAATGTATACACCGAACTGAGGGAGTCGTGATTTACAGATTAGGTAAGTACTCAGTCTACATGTAATCGAAAATGTAACATAGTATGACAAAGAAATGGGCAATACAAACGATATAATCATAAAGAAACACAAACGTAACACGAATTATTCAGGTAAATTTTAAAGGCAAGACGAATATGCTGGGAAAAAATCAGTTTTAAAGTCATTTGGTTATAATAAACAGCGTCAAGAACTATTTGGTATCAATGTATAACTATTTCAAAACGAGGTGATACAATTCCTTGAAAAGTAATGGGAAAAAATGTCCGAATGTTAAAGTATCTTAGTCATGGAACTACTTAAATAGCGTCAAAACAATCATAGAATATCATTGTTCAGCTTCAGTAAGAGGCTGTAACGTTACCCAATTCGGTAAATATCACAAGATCAAGAATGCCGCTGTCTTCCAAGATAGTAACGATACCAAATCCTGTTTTCTGACGCAAGTGTGTTTCTTTTAAACAAGAATTCAAGAACTCTAATTGATTTTTTGCAATAATTATGATCATCTATAATTCAAAGAAATAGCAGATGATAAAAAAATATTCAGTGATTATGTTTGCACAGTCTGAGAAATTTTTTTCAGGTCTTTCAAACGAGAAAGGTATCATTCTAGGAATGTACAACCGTGCTGCAATTAAAACATATCCAGAAATTCCTGACGAGTCTACAGATTTCCTCAATGCTCTTGATTTATTAATAAAACCACCAGAAGCACTAATCACGAGTATTGCATCCGATCCAAGGTTATCGGTTATTTTTACAGCCATAAATAATGGCATTTACACCATTTTTGATTTTTCTATTTGGCTAAATACTAGTAGTTCTACCGAGTTATTTCTTTCGTACAAAGGAAGATACGCAGCAATTGAACAAATAGCCTATGACTTTATCACGGGTAATTTGTATTGGTGCGATTCCATGTACGACTGGATCGCTATGAAACCAATATTTACCACCAAGACGGAGATCTATAACGTTGTTATTCGCACAGATTTGGATCACCCCGAAGGACTGGCTTTGGATCCTGGAGATAGGTATTCACTTTTTAAAATCTGCGACACAATTGTTGTGAAAATAAAGGAAGTTCCTTTGAAGTAAATTTTACAACTTTATTGGTGAGATACCAAAGCTTAAGTAACATCTATAAAGAGATTAATGTAGTGTTTTTATTAATGCTAAGCAAGCATGAAACATGTTTCAAAAGATCTACCAATTGATTGATTAAATTTCCATTAAGCGCTTAAACTTTTTAAGATTACAAGATGTTTATTTGTGATTTTTAGCCTGCTTCTTTGTCAACAAACATGGGTTTACTTGTCGAAGAAAAAAACTTAAACATATCAACTTTTATGATAACAAAATGGTCATAAATAGGAGAAGAAGGTTATATTATTGTACATAGTATTTGCTTTGATTCAGATTTGACGAGGACGTAGAGGAAAATGAAAAGAAAATATTAAAGGCCCAGTTTTAAAACTGGCTAACAAACGATATGATTTTATTAATTAAAGTTAAAGTCGTATCAAATATACAGCATATCGAAATTGTCGGATTTAAACAAACGCGCTGATTTTATATTGACCTATTTAACCCGGCCTGCTATGAAAGTAATACTTTTACCAAAAAAATCCTGAAAACCGGCTTCACTGCATGCAAGTCAAACATAGGTAGCCAGCAATTACTTTCAAAGGTGAACGCGTCGGCTGACTAAAGTTTTCCTAGGGGTTTCAACTGTTAAATATCCAAACAGGCACTATTTATACTATGCTTATATTAAGACCGAGAGACTTAAATATCAGGGCTCAGATAGAAATAGAAAACACAGGGAAGTATCTTTCTTTCCATTAAATATAAAATTCTATAACTTACGATATCATTATACAAACCTTCAGATATACTAAATTATAATAATAAAAAAAAATTCTAATTCAAACTGTGAATAACCTGTATTCTTCAGTCTTTAGTTTAGTCTTTAATTAACAATTCAAAAAGGTATGCAATGACTCATTTTACAACTGTAAGTGTAAGTTAACATTGGCCTCTTAACAGTACTTTCTGGTGCTATATTTATCATATGACTAGATTTGTATAGCGAAATAGCACGTTTTTTCTTTATCTAGGTGAAAAGTGAGTTGATATCGACATTTCGAACTCTAATGGCTTAAGATCCACTTTGCTTTTATAATTTATCATTTTAAACAGACGAGGCTTGACCTAATCATATATTTTTTGAAAAACTATTCATAGTGTTTTCTTTATTTTAACAGAGTGATGTTCTTTTCCGATTATGGTCAAAATTCGCGAATTGAGAGGGCCTCCTTTGACGGACAGGACAGAGTGGTCATTGTATATAGAGGCATATTAAGGGTTGTCTCCCTTACCGTGGATACTGACAACGACAAGCTGTACTGGGCAGATCACAACAGACAGACATTGGAGGGATGTGATTACGACGGGTCCAACAGGAGAGTCATCAGACGTATGAATACGGTGTCAATGACAGGCGTAGCGTACCACCAGGTAATGATTGGACTACACACTACCAAAACATTAACTACGAAATAAATATATTACTTGGTCAATCTATGATTTACACTTGAACCAGCATACATTGAACGTCTGAAATTCAACGAAATAGAAGACAGACGCATAAAACCAATACAAATAAAAGCTGTTGAACTTTTTGCTATATAACATAAATAGTCTGTGAAATTCGTATCTGTTGATTTTTGTATAGGCCAATCAGAATACGCTTTATGTAGAATTATCATCATTAGAAATATAAACTAACTTCACTATGGAAATGAAAAAGTGCGAACCTGTAATAACTAACACTAAAAAGCCATACGGTAGTTTGCCTTCTTTAAAACTTTATTTTACCAATCTTATTTCAGAGCATGCTGCATTTAGTCAGCTTTGGTGCTAAGAAAATCTACAAAGTTGATCTAACATCCGAATCTTTGTTGTACGAAGAAAAGATTTTCACAGGGGAACCGTATACGATTCATGCATATGATGCCGAGACCATAAAATCG
The DNA here is from genome assembly GCF_963853765.1 of Magallana gigas. Lineage (NCBI taxonomy): Eukaryota > Metazoa > Mollusca > Bivalvia > Ostreida > Ostreidae > Magallana > Magallana gigas. Next base: position 494,261 of record NC_088854.1, on the reverse strand, counting down.
GAACATGGTAATACTCATCTCCCCCAAACACCCCCAAAAAAACCCAAGCGATTTCAGGTCAATGAGAATATATATATATATATATATATATTTCACCAAGTCTATTCTGTATTCGCTGGTAAAAATTTGTGAAAACAATGCCCTGTTATGCAAAATAGTATTTCTTACCGTGTTATGTACCCTGAATCAACAGACCAACCCGACAACGAACCCGATTGTAATATTACAAAAACCCTATCGATTAAATTTACACAATATTTGAGACTATTTTAGAGAACTTATTTGTTTGTTAGAAGCAAGAAAAGGAATGGTACAAGTAATGCACGATATCATTTCTGACTACATACTTTCCTCTTTTATTCAATACACACCATGCCCAATAACGAACCAGAACATTAAAAAAAATTAGAACATAAAAATTAACTTTCTCGAAAAAATGTCAACCGGACGCTACAAAAGTGTTGACTTGATCTGTAGTTTGACATTTTAAAGCTGTTCAGCAAATTTCGGACAGACGGACTGATGGACGCAGACGAAAAGCTATAGTCCCCTCCGGTGAAACCGGTAGGGGACTAATAAATAACATGGGTAAAACAAAGAAAAAAATCTGGCGCTACTACTACAACTACTAGAGACCTATCCTTTTGGTTTTATTTTCTGAATTCAAAAGGTTTTTCTGACAAGTCTATTATTACTTGAGAAAACGTTTGAGACTTTTAAATAATTTCATTAAGGTCTTCCGTTTCCAACGGAAGACCTTATTGTTTTCGTACTGTTTATTATTATTTTTTCCAAATTTTGTGCACGCGATTTCTCGAAAACTACTCATCCGATCTCAACAATTTTTTTTATAGATGATGGGACCTTATCTGAATTTTGTCGTCTTCACTTCCGGTCCGGATTTACGGTCGATTTTGTAATTTTTTACGACCAATTTAGTGCAGAGCTGATCTCAGAAACTATTAGAGATATGACTTTGGAATTTTCAGGATAGGTAGAGCATGGTTTGAAGTTGTGCACTATTTAGTTGTTTTGCACCAGTGGCGCTATTCCTTGGAGCTCGCTTAGGCACGAAAATGGGATACAGATTTCGAATCAAAATGTTCATATGTTTTGATCAGTATCTTTTTATCAGTTGATATTTTGTTAAGACATATAGAACAAAAGTAGTAGAGAATCAAAAGTTATATGCAATAAAATCAAGAAAAAGGTCCCTTTAATTAGGGACCAAGAGACTCGTAAATCTATTACAAATAACTTGAAAACGATAAATATTTTGTTATGCATTATAAAATCAAAGTTGTTGATCTCTATATTATCGGTTTGAAAAAGTCATCGTCAGGCCCATGCTTAACGTAATTAGGGTTTTTATTCTTTATCTTAAAATTTGAGGGGGGGGGGGGTGTTATTTTGAAATTGTATCGATATTTCATGGTATCATTTAAACTATAAAAAAAAATCGGACGGAAGGACTACTCGTTACTCATAACGAGGCCGTATCTAGTTGCATATTAAATCGTAGAATGACTAATAATAGCGTTTTATCAGTGGAAACAGGTTAAAATATCAATTAGGTAAAGAAATTGCAATTTTTTTCTAATGTTAATTTTATTTCTATTTACTTTAAATAGTATAAAATTGTATTTGATGACATGTTTCATTCCAATGAAAAATTACCAGAGGGAAAAGCGATTTATGCAAAAAGGTTATAATGAATACACCGTAACACCGAAAGAAGCATATAGATCCCAACGGGTTTTTTTAATTTCAGTTACTCTATGTGTGTACGTATACATTTTTTAAAAAATACTTTAGTAAAAAAACAAAAGACTTTTGATCGTAGGATCCAACGTCCTTAGCACATATCGTTAATCATGGCTGTGTTTTAATCCAAGTTTTTAGAATAGGTAGTAAATTAGACAAAACACCCAAGCTGAAATCCTAATAAACATACATCGCACAAGTTTGTAGTAACGCTAGTTCAAAGAATGGGAAGTAATGACACAATGTTCAGCAACCGGAAAAAATGACTTTACCTCGAGATAATCAGGAAAATTAGGGATTCGGCCTTTCTAAGCTGCTATTCAAGATTACAGTATTCGAGATATCAGGATTTTTTTAAAATATTATTAATAAAGAGAAAACGAATTATTCGAGATATAGCTTGTTCTAGATACCGAAAATTACTTCGATATACTTAATAAACAATATACAATTAAGATTGCAACATACAATTTAAGATTGTACATGGTTATGTATTAGCTACCAAAAGATTTAAGTTTTAATGCATTATTCACAGTGTCATTCAAATAGCTGAACTGCTAGCTTTCTACAACTATTTTTCATTTTGTACATAAATAATACCCGGTACCAAGCATCTTAATTCCACTTATTTTTCCTTTGTTTTTCTCAATTTTATTATATTGTTACATTTTACCATCAATGTTTGTCAAATTGACTGTTAAAGGAGAGGGCTCAAATAGGCAGATTGCCTGCTGCCCAATCCTATTATGTAATACTTTTTACATAATAAAATATTGTTTAAATAAAATTAAACAATATACCATATCTATCTTTAGTATTCATAGATCCTTGTTTAACCATGGATTGTCATCACATGTGTGTTAACACAAAAGCAGGACCCAAATGTCTCTGTTCCGATGGGTTTGAACTGAATTCCGACGGTTCAACTTGCACAGGTAATATTTCAATCCTTGTAAACTGTGACATGGGATGCATCTTAAATTGAATTCTGGTTTAAGATATTATTTAAGAAGCCAGTAAACATAAGATATGATTGCAATTTAAAGTTAAACTCGAAGTGTCACTACTTTTTAGATAGATCGTATATAGTGGATGGGATGTTTATTGTAAGCAACGCCTCCATGTTTGCTGTGCACAGATTACACTCTGTCGATGGTCAAAGAAGCGTATTACATTCAGTTCAACTTCCGGTCACTAATATTGAAACATTTGCTGTGGATACAAAGACAAAAACCATCTACTTTGTGGATAGCGGGAGCAGATCCTTAAAGAAACACGACATTATATCATTAAGAACTAAAACTTTAACTTCAGTTTCATCAGCCACAGTAAAAGGTAATAACTCTTGACTATTTTAACCCCTTTTCCTTTAGACACACACTTTTACGCACATTATAGTTCCCTCAACCACGGATATTGATGCATTTATCATAAGCCAACAAGATAGAAATATGAACGCACATTACATTTTTGACTGCCACGCCTCCAGAAACTCGTATATTGTTATGATATTAAGTCAACTATGTTGTTGACATCAATATAAAAAAAATCAGTAAAATTCAGATTCATTTTGCAGTTATGGATATTTTTATCAAATTTTCTAGTCGGCCGATTTTGTCGGTGACGTTTTAAAACAAATGTATAAAAAGACGTTAGTGTAAGACGATCGTCTTTTTATTCACCTTGAAGTCCAAACTTTGAAACCACTAATTAAGTGACATGTGGTTATAACGTACAGTGTTCAAAGTCTGTTATAATTAGTAGTCTTATAAACAGTTTTATTGATAGCGTGATTGTATCTATTAGACTTTTAGATTTTACAAAGTTACAAACTCAATTCTCACAGCACATATCTGATCTCCAATTCTAAATCCAAATAAAAAATTTCCAATTTAAAAAAAAATATGTCTAACATCATTAAACACGAGTTTATATACCTGTTTACTTATAACAGACACTTTTAATTAGTTCTACCCACCCGTGATGATCGTGAGTGAACATTTAGGGCTGAAATTCCTTACTTTTGGTTTTATTACTTCTAAATACAGTAACAAATGTGTTCATCAAAGAGTATTAGGATACGGTTCGGAGGCTCACGTATTGTTATGAAACATGTAGAAAATGCAGAGATTAATTTGTTTTACAAAGATAATTAATGCAGCTCAGTCGAGTGGTTAACGGCCTATGATAATTATTCCAGTAAGAATTGTATCCTCTGTCTTTGAAACTCTTTATGAGCTGTAAGTAAAACGATAAATAAGTTTAAACACTAGTTCACTAGTATTTACGAAGCATGTTGCCCTTAAAACTCATCATCATTTACACAACAACATCTCAATTTATAAAAGATCCAATCCCATAGTCCCAAATAACACTACGACCTTAATCATCAAAATCTAACTCAATACAACATGTTGACTTGTTGCCCGTTGCTAATACGGAGCATCGCGTCCAAAGCAGATAGCTTACGTTATTTGAAATAGCCAATGCTCAGAACAGAGATGGGGTAATCGTAATCAGCTGTAATCAATTACATGCTGCTGAGTAATAAACAGTATTCACTAACCATCCATTTTTCTAATTACAAGTAATCGTACTTTAATCGGTTACTTTGAAAAAGGGCATGTAACGTGTTTAATTTTTTATTACACTTATGATAACAATAGAAAAATGAAAATGCTTTAAATCATAAATCATAAGAGATATCGTTGGGAAAAGAGTTCAACTTTAAATATGGTTTCAGTAAGGAATGGATATGAAATATGAGATTTTGCATAAGATAATCAAGGTGTCTTTAAGTCAGCTAGGGTTCCGTTAAAACAACACTGATATATCAAAGCAATCCTAGTCAACAATCGTGTTAATTGTAGTAAAAAATATACCCATTGGTAATCAAAGTTCAACACATGTCAACACAATCAACTATATGCAATCGGTTTAATTCAAATAATTAAAAAGTGTGTCTAATTGATAGATAAATGAATTTTCTTTCGTCTTAAGTAGAAACACAGAGATATTTACACTACTCAAAAAGATGGTTAGAAACAAAACATCTCAAATGGTTGTGGACACACACAGACAAAATGTTATTAAAAATACTTTAAAATAAAAAGCTTGTAAAAATTGATAGCTCAATATCAAAATTATTTCTTTCGTCAAATATTCATTCTTCTTTTCCTAAACATTAAATATTAAAACGAAGAAAAAAAGAGGAAAAAATCCTTTACTGGTAATGTAATCTAAAGAAATCAAAAGTAATCGTGATAAAAGGGATTAAAAGTCATCAAATGTAATTGATTGCTTCTAAAATAAGATGTAATCAACTTGTAACTCATTACTTTTAAAGTTCAAAGTAATTGTAATTTAATCGGTTACTTTTGAAAGTAATCTGCCCCATTCTTGGCTCGCAACGAGCGTTGATATGAGATCTCAAATAGATAAAATACACAATAGTTTAACTACACTACAATTATAAAAGGTAACACTCTTTTTGGCAAAAGTTGCATACATAATGTATTTTTACAAAAATTTACAATTCTTTTACATTTATTTATCAGTGTTTAAAAGATATTATTGTGTGTATATTTTAAATCGCAGATTTGAGTTTAGACTGGATTGCAAATATTCTTGGGTGGATAGAACCTACCTTGTCTAGTATACGTTCCTTCTCAATCATTGCCCAAACCAGTGCTACAATATACACTGATCTGCAACAACCTGCGTCTCTAACCACAGATCCCTACAATGGGTAAGCAAAAAAATTGTATGTTTTATAATATGTGATTATTAGCTCGACATTGATATTTCGAGATGTTTGTTAACGACTTTTTAAAAAAATAATGATTATGACCGTTCAGACAGAAAATGATAACTGCAAAGTCGTTATTACTTGTTTATTTTAATGTTATATATCCCTGAAGCAAAAGCGTAAACATTCTTGGCGCCCTCAATATAAATAAGCATCATCATTATAGTGTCAGAAAACATCACTTAATTATTATCAAAAAGTATGGATTTAGAAATTATGCTTAGTGCATTACCTAATATATGATCTTATAAATTTGATATTTTTATTGCGTTTAAGCTGATGATGATCTATGATAGTTTTATCTTGATTATTTTAGATTAAAGGGGCATGGTCACGATTTTGGTCAAATTCTTTTTTTATATATATATATGTATAATTTACAGTGCTTTGGAAATGCATTTCTAATGATCGAATAAAATTTGAGAGTCATTTGTAGAGTTATAAGCAAGATACAGGGTTCACAATTCTTTGTCATGTAAACAAGGCTCGTGCCTTGTTTTTGTTTACATAGGCTATACATACAGATAAAAATATATATATCCAGCTGAATTGTGTATCTTTTTATTTATTTTAAGCATAAATTTACAGTTCCTAAAGTTTTTGTTTTATTTTTAAAACTAAAATATTCTGATCTTATTTATGATATGATGAATTACACAGAAAATAATTATATCCCTGGGGTATAAGTTAATATTTTGAGAAATGTTTTGATTCTGTAGCTTGGGAATTGATGCAAAATACGCTCAATAATTTTAATATGGCCCGTTTATCTGTAACTGGATTAAATCTTTTCAATGTAATGATGTGTCCTGTGTGTTCCAGGCAGGCATTTTATCAAACTTTTTTTAAATTTGGGCCGGGCTGTAGACAAGGTGATCCAATATCGCCTTATATTTTTTTTATTATGTGCTTAAATATTGTCAATTAAAAGTAAAAATAATTAAGATATTACAGGAATCAAGATTAATAACACCCAATATTTAATATCACAATATACAGATGATACATCAATAATCCTTGACGGATCTGAAAAATTATTAAGGGCAAACATGAAAGAAATTGATGGCTATTATAAATTATCTGGTCTTAAAATAAACCAAGAAAAAACTCAGATTGTGTGGATAGGGAGTAAGAAATATTCTGAAGAAAAAATCTGTTCAGAAATGAATTTTCAATGGACAACTCAATTCAAACTTTTGGGCATATATTATGATGTAGATTAAGATAAAATTATAAAACTAAATTATGACAAGAAACTTGTTAGGGTAAAATCTATAAAAGAACAATGGAGCAAACGGCACTTGACTCCAACTGGAAGGATAACACTGATTAAGTCTCTTTTAATTTCTCAATTAAACCATTTTTAAAGCCTTACCAAACCCTAAGAGTAATGCATTACAAGAATATAAACAATATTCTATTCAATTTTGCTAGGAATTCAAAATGTGATTAAATTAAAAGACAAGTATGTATTCAAAAGTATGGACATTGTGGGTTAAGGATGTTTGATATAAATTCCTACATGTGTATCCAAGGATTTAGGTCTACATGGATAAGGAGATTAGTTAAGGATAAAAATTCAAAATGGAAAATTCTGCTGGAGAATATTATTTATATAGAAAAGCTATTAAATACCGGTTCAGATTATACGTTGCAAATGCAGGAATTTTTAAGAAATAATTTTTGGAAGGAAATTATCAAAGCTTTTAAAGAAATCCAAGATAGCTCAAATGTAAAATCTTGGCAGGATTATTGTTGCCAGCAATTTGTTTTGAGCTTGCAACTCTAAAGGAATTAGAATAGATTTTGATAATAAAACTTTTATTTTTGGTGATTTAGATGGTGTGAAGTCAAAAGTGTTCAATATTGTACTCATTATGATAAAAAAAATACATACACAGAAGTAGATGCCAGAAAAATCAATTAACAGTAAATGCTCTCTCTCTCTCTCTCTCTCTCTCTCTCTCTCTCTCTCTCTTAGTAAACGTTCATTATATATGCAATGTTGATGCAATTGTTTCATTGCACTGTTAAACACACTTTGTATCCTTGAAAATTTGTGATGCATGCAGAAGGAGTTGGTTTATTGTTATGTTTGTATTACATAATTCGAATAATAAAAAAAAACCTGATTTTTTTTTCTTCCACGTTCAAAATGTTAACAAACGCTTTGTTTACATAGCGAAAAATTTTAACAAATGACACCCAAATTTTGGCTGTCTAAAAAATATGACTTTTTAAGCATTATAATTATCAAAATCGGAAGAATAATTTTTGACCAAAATCGTGACCATGCCCCTTTAAACTAGAACCTGCACAAATAAAAATTCTTAGTTAATAAAGATCTCCTAATTCTAAAAAGAAACAAAAGTACTCATATCTGTAGAATAAACAACAGAGGTACGAACAACTTGACGAATATTTGCTCGCTTATTTAAAAAAAACCAAAATAGTATTCACATCTTTAAGCGATAATTTCCTCAATTTTGAGTATAAGCAGCAATCTACAAGTCATTCATAGAAATTCATGTTTATATTTTTTTTTCTTGCGAGCATTCTATACTGGATTTCGGGGACTTCAGTTCGAACAATAATGCAGGGATCCTGGACAAGAGATATACCAAAAGTTTTGATAACAGCCGCAAACCTACATAATCCAACTTCTCTACAGTATGACGTTAGAACAAACAGGTAACAGTTCACACAGTGAAGCTGTCAAAAACCTTATTTGGCTGTAATATTGGATTATATCTCAGTCACAACTGGCCGAACGTGTTTGGGGATCGTGTGTGTGCTACATAATGTGCTAATCATGGCTCCCGTGGTTGGTCATAGCGGTGAAAATCATGCTGAATTTATTGAGAGTGTAACGTTAAACTAACGGACAAACGGACGTTTGACATTCTAATTGTAAGTATCACACACGAATTTGTTTAAAGACGAGTTGACAATCAAAACCTGCGTTATCCGTAGACATCGTAGTTCTGTCTTTCTATTATTGTAAATTATCATTTAATGATTACAGGTAATTAGTCTCAAAAACTATATACAGGTAGCACCACGTGTGAATATTACAATTTTCGCTTAGTGGGAATACATTTCACTGATTTTAAGGGGCATGGTCATCCACAATCAGTTAAACATAAAAGGTGTACTATATAGTAATGTCAACTGTGATTGTAAAACGATTTTTTATCAGACACCTAAGATTACATATTTTGTGTTTTATAAAAAAAAACATAAGAAGAGACTTTAAATTCAATTCAAAGTTATCAAAATAAACAAAATCCTATATGTGTCAATCAGTTTAACTGTCGTTTATTTTATTAACCTTCAAATACAAACCTTAAAATTGCTAGCAACAAAGAAAACAACACAAGGCCTCTTCTTATATTTTATATATTCATAGATAGCTGTGTCCAAATGCTTCATGTTTAAAAAAAAGCGAAGGAATACCTTATTTTTTTTCTCAAAAATTCATTTATTCATTTATTATATCTATAGTCTGTTTCCAGAAAATTTTGAGCTGACATGCTTTAAAACATTTTTATATATTTTTGAAATCTTTATACCCCTGCTCCGAAGGAGAGGAGGGGTACACTGTTTTATCTCTGTGTGTTTGTCTGTCTGTCTGTCCGTCTGTAAAAGATATTTCTGTTGCAATTTTATCTGCAACTATTCATTGTAGATTCTTGAAATTCTAAAACACCCTTTTTAAGTCATGCCCTCTGGTATGATTAATTTTTGTACCAATCGGACGTCAACTTCTGTTTCATGACGACTTTAGCCTAAATTTTCAGGCAAATTTTCGTCAAAGAAAACTATTTATTGCAGATTGCAATCTTACACTTTCATTGTTTAGGCATGCCTTATGTTGGAAACCATTTTCGTACCAACTGAATTTCAACTTCATGTTGAATGTAGACTTAACTTATTTGTATATATTTACATAAGAGCGGGAGTATCACTAGTGAGCAATGGCTTTCAGATAGGTTGTTGAAATGAATACGGTATAAAAGGTATTTCATCGGTAAAAAGATAAACTGTAAATTCATGAATAGTAATTCCATTTCTGTTTAATCGTTGGTCCCAATGGACGTGATCCTACTTCACTTGATTATATTAATTTTTTTTAATTCTAGACTGTACTGGCTGGATCGGTCGGTAATTAAAAGTTCAAAGACAAATGGAATGGATATCGAAAGCCATATAATAACCAAAGGCGCTATCAAAACTGTTGTTTATAAGGTCATTTAAACTTTCTACATGCTAACTAATGAGTCAATCTTAACGTAGCCCATGCATTTTTGAATTTGTTATTTAAAATTTTGAATTTGGTTGTAGGACTTTTTTGGTTGGATCGACAAAAATAAATTTTATTCTGCAAGGCACATATCTAAAGCGGCAGAAAATGTATTGAACACAGTTCAAAATGCAAATGATATTTCTGTGTTTGATTCCACTTTACAACAAGATAAACATGGTAATAAAAAAGTTTTAAATGTTATTTACAATTCACAAAAATCTAAATTAGGTTAATGACTGTTGTTATAGCACTATCGATAAAAATAAATCGTTAACATGCATGTTCTTAATTATGTAAATGTACTGAACAAAAACTTATTTCAAATTTTATTTGTATGAAATATGACAAGTGATATGACATAAATATTTACTTTTATTATCGTTCTTAACGATGGGTTAATATATATTCTTGAGTGGAAAATGGTTATAAAATACCTTTTTTACTTTTAATCTATGTCGAGGGTTGTTCGAAAATTATTGAGACATTTACTCTTAATCCATTGTGAAAAAATCTAAATCATTGAAATTTAACCAAAAAATAAACCACGATGTCTTTTATTAACGTAAAAGATTTGAAGTTAATGACATAATTTGTTCATTCCTGGTCAACTAACAAACGTGCCTAAATCCAATGACCCGGCGCAACAACAAACCCATCGCTATGTCATTTTAAAGTTTTTTCTTGGCCCTATGTTATAAACAATTTAACCCTTTTCCATCGTATAGTTTTATTTATGTAATATCTTGGGGGGGGGGGGGGGAATGTCTTCTTCCGAGGTTCAAACCAATTTTATGTATATTCGTTGCGCCGCCTTGACGTCAAAATTCAATAAACGGTCTCAGTCAGATTTCAATTGCTTGGTAAATATTCAAGTACCCTTTTCGTATTTCAACTCGAACACTAGTTAAACTTACACGAATGTTAGACATAATAAATACCAAAATTAACATACCTAATTTCAATTCTTTTATCAAGAATTGTAGGTTTATCAAGACCTAAGATGAAGATGTTTAAGTTTTTTAAACTCCGAGTTTGTGCCTGCGCCGGGTACCCCGACCACCGACTTGTTTATGTACTGTCATAAACAAACTATTAATTATCTCTAATTTTACTTTTGTCAATTATTTGGTTAAGTTTCCTAAATGTCCATGCCAATTTTCATTAAAATTTGCCACTTAGAAAGAGAGATATTTGTGTTGTCTCAATAATTTTCGAATATTCCTTGTATGTTTTTGTTTCATTGTTTGGGTTTTGTGGGGGGGGGGGATTTCTGGTTTTTTATCCTTTTTTTTTTAAATTGGAAAAATTGTAAATGTTTATTTTTATCTGATTTCAGATAACTGTCATATTCAAAACGGTGAATGTGAAGACATATGTGTTCCAGAGGAAAATGGCCGCATATGTAAATGTGATATCGGTCTACAACTTCAATCAGACCAGAGTTGTAATAGCGGTCAGCATTAATATTCTTACTTGACTTAGTTTAACAATTAAATTTGTTGATGCATGATTTATAAATGTTAGGATTTTGGTCATGGTAAACTTTTTTCTTAAATAAATAAATTGTTACGTATTAGAATATATTTTGTGCTGATATTTTTTAAGGAGTTTGGCACCTGAAATAATAGTAATGTCAATCATCCAAAAACATCTTGGATATAAAGACCTAAGAAAGTTCATTTATTTTATTTGTTTCTTATGTCATATGGCATTCTTTGGAAATATGAGGCCCCAAACAGAAATGATAATTTCCTGAAATTATTGCTTAAATTTGCATGGAAACTGATTATTTGAAGAAATCAAATAAATGTTTATAGTTTGAACTATTACTAAGTTATGATTTCAATACAGTATTAAGTTTAACACATGTAGTGACTATAAAAGTAACATCCAAGTAAAAGTTTTAAAAACCTTGCTTTACTGATAGCTTCAAATGCCAGTACTTACTGAATACAAGAGCAAAAGTAAAGATAGTTACATAATTTTGGAGTAATCAAATTATAACGCAAATAAAAAAAATAATAATAATGCCATCTTTCTAAAACTATGCATACAAATAGACTTATCTTTGATGTCTCATATAAAAGTTAAAAACGAAGGGTCCACATCTCAAAAATTGAGATTTGACATGAAATAAGCTTTGACGGAAATCAGAGTAAATTTTTTCTTGACTTCTATGAAATATAAGCTAAATATGCCAAAATATATCGATAGAAATATTTAAATATTCTTAAGCTTCAAAAATGTTTTTCAGAACAAAATTAATATATCGTTATACACAAACTATCTTGAAGTTAAGTCTGCACTGAAAATTAGGGGGCTAAAGTAACAGTACTCTAAAACTATTGAGTTATGAAAATTGCTCATTTTCTTCTTGAAAACCTCCCGTAACAAAATATAGTCCCAAACGTAACTCTGTAAAGATATGATTTTCTTAGAACAATTTTATTCAATATGGTTTATTTGGCATTGTTTTATATGAATATACAAATAGAATCAATATATGATGCACAGTTTTTAGATAAAAGGTGCCATAAAATAGTTACCCCAAAAAGAGAGTAGTGAACCCCTTTAACATAGATTTACACTACTGAATTTATTAATTTTTGAAATTTGATAAAATATGTATCTTTTTCAGAAAAAAAATAAACCGGAACATTTGATCTTTTATTTTTTTTTGATATATTATAAAACTATAATGAACGGTAGTAAACGATTTCATTACTTGTAGATGTGCTTCTTTCGAATTTCATTGTGGTCACTGATTATACCCATGGAAGAATTATGCAGATTTGTCTTCAGACTGGAAATGTTGTAAAATTACCAATAAAAACAAAAGAAGTTCACGCATTAGCGTTTGACAAATCAACAAAGATGCTTTTTTATTCCGAACTCTCAACAAACAGTATCTCTTATACAACACTACATGGAAAAAATACAACAATGTTATATACAACAGGTCTGATACTAAAATTTAAAATTGTGAGAATGTTTTGCGTAGAAGCACGATAATCTTATCCATTTTTGTCACCAACATATCTTGATTTTTTATAAATGTCTTCACATGGTATGGGTATGACATGAAAGATTTGATATATCTTAATTCAAATTTGAAAATTTTATTTAATTAAGAAAGGTCTTTTTCCAGTTTTGTTACAATAGTCAGAAGATCGATTTTTCATTTTAGGTTACATTTTAGATTTGGTTTCTATTGGTTTATATATGTATACTAAAAATTAAACATTTTGCAAAATATGAATATAATCTGAAATGCTGATGCATGTTCTTTTGATGTGCCTTTTTTAGAGGGTTCGTTTATGATATACATGTATTTGTTGCATTCCGATTTAGTTTTGATTTCAATTATTCAAAAAACAGGTTTGGCTTTTGCTGAGGATCTGGCCATCGACTACTCAACGGGTAATCTATATTATACGGCTGAGGGTCCTACGACTTTTCAGAGTTACATTGGAGTAGTTCAGAGATCCACATCATTCCACAAAACTCTAATAAACTACCTCTACAAACCAAGAGGCATTGCTCTTCATTCAGCCAAAGGGTAATTAAATGAATAGAGACTTTATTGCATTTTCCTAATGACAATTGATACTCCAGCTCGAGAGAATTACCCCATCTTCAAAACACAATAATGAAAACACAAACAGAGCTAGAAATATATCTATTACTTCAAGATAATAACTTTGGATACAGCAGCATTTATGGAAGTAATTAATTGATGTTAGTCTTTAAATTTGTTTTCAATTCAAAACATTTGAAAACATTTTTTTTAAATTTTGTCCTGGTACAGATAAATTTGCTTTTAACAAGGATCATGGGCATTCAGAAGAGAATGGCGTAACTAAAATTCTATTGATTTTGTGTAATGTATGACTTTGAAAGTTACTCAGGTGACGTCTTGCTTTTGGGCTTTTTGCGTTAACAATTTTAATTCTTAAACTTCTTGAAAACAATAAAAACCCCGGGGCCACACTGGCAGAGCCAAATATGCAAATGATGGCATATATCTCAACCAAAAACACATGTAAAAAAAAATAATAAATTCATAGTTATGATGTCCATAAAGCCCTATTCCAATCTTGTGAAATTCATAACCTCTTGGTTATAAGTCCTGACCCTAGGGCGTAGTGGATATGGCCATATAGTGAAAATCTATTAACCGTTTAGATATTTATCTCTCTTTTATAAAAATTTAAGAAAACCGTCATGCATAGTTGTTATGTCAATTAAGTTCTCTCACAGAATTGTTAACTTCACGATCCCTGATTTGAGTCGATATGGTTAAATTTGTAAAAAAAAATGTAAAATCTTAGAAATATTCTATACTCCCATATACTTTTAAGAAAAGAACTAAATAAATGTTTAAAATGTCTATGAATTCATCTGCCGAAATAGTAAACTATATAACCCTTTCACAGTTGTGGGGGATAAACAACATGCCTCGTTATTATGCCCATTTTGTGTTTGTCTTAGATTGTAAAGTTTACGGCCCGTGGGGCAAGAGTTTAGTCGTTCCATTTGGAAGGGGTGCGTGGGTAGTGATAGATATGGCCATAAATGCTAGGGACATGTATTACATAACACATTGGAGTCACTCTGGTAACCTAGCGACGAGTTGATTGTTATCAATGTTACATGTTTTCGTGAAAACTTCGAAGTAAATTGTCATTTGCTTCATATTATGTTTAAGTTCTGTTATAGGAAATCTACTTTAATTATCTGTGCATTGTATGTTTGTGTTATAAATCTAACTGTGAATTTTATAAAAGATTGACCGCTAAAAGCCTTCATGTCTCTTCCTACCAAGACTGTACAATGTCTAGGCTATAGATAATTCAAGTTTTCTACGACAGTTGCCCCACGATTTCAACAATCAATATTTTTTAGAACACCAAAAAATGCAAACATGAAACTTTTTGACAGGCCAATCTATCCATTTAATTATGATACCAAGGAAACCTTCAAAGCCTGTGTGCCTATAGTTCAATACAGGGTTAGGGTTAGGGTTAGCCTGTACATAAAACATGTAAATAATACATATGTGGCATATTTGCTGTATAAAAGTCCCAAAATATTATAAAAACGAGTACAAGCATAAAATAAAATGAGTTACATATCTAAATAAAATTCATCAGACACTTGCCTTTCACCCTTTCATAAATTGATGTTTGCAAGCGTCAAAAATAAAAGCCCGGATCATAGTCAGAAGGTTATAAGTGTTAGGGTCAAGATCTAGTAAATGAAAGGTGCCTACAGGTTTATGAAATTCAAGATATAAATTCTCTCAATGATACTTCATAACAATATCTTTGTTTCATAAGGTGTACCGGGGCTCAAATTTTTGGTAAACACAATGAAAAATCGTTTAAACAACCATTTTCTATGAAAATGAAGGATAAAATTAACAAATCTCGGAGTTTTGTCCATTGTTGACTAATGAAATATGTCTAGAATGACTACAGTCTTTCAAAAATCGATATTGAACAAGCTCTTGACCTCCTCTTTCAAATGATGTTAAATTGAATATAGGTACCGGGATTACTTTTCCCATGCTTTAACATAAAATGCCAAGAAATTGTTTAATTTTCTACATAATTCCTTGAAAGCCATAAAGTACGGGAAATAGATTCTTCAAATCAATTATGACGTAATAATGGTTCTTGCACCGAAGAGACACTCTGGGATCATTTACTAGATCTTGACCTTAACGAGGCCGAGTACAGAACGAGTACGCACGCTTTCGCGCAGCGTTTCATTTGTTTTGTGACGTCATCTTTGATTGACGCTATGGCGTGATAGTTTCAACTGCAGATATTCAGCGAAATTTGTTAAAAATAGCTCGTTTGATGTGTAAAACTAATGTTATATTGTGGAATAAACATAAATGTCTGGAAGTATAAGCTATATTTCGGCTCGGGTTGAACACGTGAAGAGGGTTCAGCAAGCCTAGCCCTCTGTCACGTTTTCTTAACCCGCCTAAATATAGCTTAATTCATATATTTCAAGACAGTAACCATGTATTTTATATTAATGACCCTTGATAAGTGATGTTATAGATAATTTATTACTTAAATACGTCTGAATGTTTTAATAATACTATAAAGATCACCATTTCCGCCTTTGTCAAATAAGAAATAGCCATTATCTGACAAATTTGGGAAATTGGGCATACAAAAACCAATTTTGATAAGACCCTGGGACAAACCAGGAGGTAAAAGTTTTTTTTTTTTTTACCATTTGATACCTTTTAGCAATTACTTTAATATGTAGAACATAAAAGAAATCCCTAGGGCAGAAGTTTTAAAAAATGTAAAAAATGTGCAAAATTAATACATTTCAAGCAAAATTCCGTAGGGTCCTATGTTAAAAATTACCAAACTTTGAGATGACCTTCTAAACAAACGGTGTGGTAAATGTCTTATTTTGTTTATCTTAAAACAATAATTATATCTGTAGAAATTCATATTAAAAATTTCATTCAAAAATCTAGGGCAGAACAAATTAGACCCGGCCTCGTTAAGACTCAAAACATGAAGCTACAAATGCAAACATGAGATTCCCTGATATATCCATCTAAAGGCTATAGTACTCAGGTTACCATCAAGCATGTGATTCTCTTGTTCTCAAAACGATATAAGTATCCATACGTCTTTAAATAGAAATGCTTTAAACGGTAACATTCTTTTAGATATATGTTTTGGACGGAATTTGGCGACAATACTCAAATTTGCAGAGCAAGTATGGATGGGACATCGAAAAGATCAATCGCAAGCACAGCATTAGTAATGACGAATGGCATAACAATTGATTTTACAAGTAAACCTCGCTTTGTTTTTGACACTGTGGTATTTTAAGATAGATTTAACTTAATAGACTTGTCATTTTGAACATTTGATAATACTTAAATTTTGAAGCCGATCGGTTGTATTGGATGGATGGGTATCTTAATCGCATCTACTCATCCGATCTGAATGGTGGGGATTATAGGGTTTTGGCGACAGATAGCGATGCTTTTTTAATGAGTGTTGTTACCCAAGAAAGATATCTCTACTACACGGCATGGAATCGACAGTAAGTTTCTCACATTTCACCAATAACACAACGCATTTCTCTTGTAAACGTATTGAAGAAAAAGTAGCAAAAGCAGAATCAACATTTTACAAGATTTATTTTTATGTTCTTTATTACAGACGAATTACCAAAATGGACAAATTAACGGGGTTAAAGGTTTCTTTCATGTTGGAGTATCCAGAGCTTGGGCGACTAGATGATTTAGATGTTTACACTGACGAGATTCCTGATGGTAAAATATTACTTTACCTGTAAGCTTGTACAAATCATAAAAGATAAGTATTTTAAATTTTAATGTGTTGCATTTTGTAATAGTTAGATCCAGTTGTTCGAACCTAAATGGTTTGTGTAGTACGTTTTGTTTTCCAACTGCAAACGGGAGGACATGTGGATGCCAAGACAATGTTAAGCTTCAATCAGACCAATTAACCTGTGAAGGAGGTAAGTAGTTTCCATTTGTGTTCCTTTACTACAGAAATTTAGCTTAAAGAAATAAAACATGAAATGAATGCGCATAACACAAGGTCATATCATTTAACTCTCTCAAACTATTAGTTTCTAGATGTCTGACGTTGCATCATTCTGTGAATTTCATTGACTGCCGACCGTATCCTGGTCTGACTTGTAACTTTGAATGCAAAGCAGGTTATCAGATTGTTAGCACTGCCACAGCTACATGTAGTTCCTCAGGAATATGGGTTCCATCTATAGATACATTGTGCAAAGGTGTGTACAAAAGTTATTTAAAATACAGTGGGGCCTCAGATATCCGGACGCCAGATAACCGGACGCTTCAGTTTACGGACGATTTTATTTGGGAACAGATTTTTTATACGTTATTTTGTCTTATTTATCCGGAATTTCGCGTTCCGGATCCGGACGGTCTGTTTTTACCACATAACACTAATTTACTACTAATCTTGCTTCATTTAACCGGACGGTAAAATTTGATGATACCCTACTCAGTACAAAAGACTACCCCTGTAAATTAAGTTTCACACCTTTTTTACGTGCTAGACCCTCATGAGTAGCTTGTATAAATACACTGACTTCCCAATTCACTTTCAAAAATTGGAAAATTGCGAACAGTGTATCACACACATATCACACTTGGACAGAAAGAATTCAGCTAGATTCGGTTATCATTATTGTCCGGTTAATATTTCATGACAAAATAATAAAATAAAGCAGAGTTCTTTATCTCTTGAAAACGTTCACTCTAGCATGTGTTGCTATATGGTATGAAAGGCAAAAAAAAACTAGTATCAACACTGGGAGCCATTATATACAAATACATTATCATTCATGACAACACTAGACACATTTCAGATATCCGGACGCTTCACCTATCCGGACGATTCAACTTGGGAACGAAAGCGTCCGGATAACTGAGGCTCCACTGTATACATCTTTAGAAGTTTAAAAAAATGGTTAAACTACCATCTGTAATAAAATCATACCAATTTTAAAGACTCATCGTAATGAAAAAATTGTAAGATGCTCCAAAATTAATTGTATATAATTTCTAATTAACTACAATAACTGAATGTCCTCACACGATGCTAAAATAGTTTTAACAATGTTCTTTTTCCATGTAAAATTAACGAATTTTCTTTTAGATTTAAAGCTAATGATATAAAAAATAGACACTGAACAATAAAATATCTTTTTAGAGACATTGTGTCCACTGCATTTTGGCAACGCTGTATTGTCCCCAAACTGTAATAGAAAAATTGGAGATAGCTGTTCCTTCTACTGTCTGAAAGGTTACCTGCCCACTTCATCAACCACCTTGGTGTGCACAGCGGAAGGAAAGTGGAATGCTGATACAGATACACTATGTTTACGTAAGATATAGCGCTAACATTATAAACCAAATGATCTATCTGTCCATACTATGTAAATAAATGGGTAAAATTTATTCTTTAGCAATAGTATGTCCACTGTCACTGGGTAATGCTGTTTTATCATCAAGCTGTAGTAGAAGGGCCGGGGACTCGTGTACTTTCTCCTGCTCTGACGGTTACATTCCAACAACATCAGAGAGATTAGTGTGTATCTCTGACGGGACGTGGAACCTTGACACTGATACTTTATGTACACGTAAGAAGTGATTTTTGTCTAAAACGATGTCTTTTTATAATACAAATGATGACAAGGTAACATTAACAATCAAAATTGACAAGATAATGAAAAAGGTAAAAATATCAAAAAAAAAAAATTATGGCATGTTTTAGTCAGTTAAGACGAATAGTTGTGGAGGTATTTTTTTTCTTTTATTGAACCAAGACACTGCGCACATAGGATACGTATCGTATAATATGACATTTCAATATACGTTTTTCAGACGGTTGACAGTAGTGTTATTGTCACTTTTCATTTTCACAAATGTTTGCATGGTACATAGATTAATAATATTGCAAACTTACAAGACATAAGAGAACTCTTAAATATCAAAGTTTTTATGTTCAATTGCATGTATAAATTTTAAAATCAGTTGGATTTAATACTTGTAAAATATTTTTCTAATATTGCAAAGTAAGAATGGTTCAGGTATTTTTTTTTTCTAGCAAAGCTATGCCCATCAACAATAGAACATGGACATTTAGCTGAAAATTGTGAAAGACATATTGGAAATATCTGTTCATTTATTTGTAATGAAAAATACATATCAGTCATTGATCGTCAGAACATCATATGCACTACTGGAGGAATATGGAGTGCAGACACTACGCAATTGTGCCTTCGTAAGATATTGAATATTATGTATGTTAAGCATGTACATGTATAAAACAGAGAGAAATTGCATTCATTAAATTGAAACATTTGCTCTGCTTTGCGTTAAGTATAAGTCAGCAAATATACATTAATTATTTACAGCAATTAAATGCCCCTTGGACGTAACCAACGGACATGTATCGTCGTCTTGCCGGGGTATGATCGGAGAGAATTGTGACGTGTCCTGTGGGGATGACGCCTCAATGAACATCGCTCACATAATATGTCTGTCATCGGGTGCCTGGGATAAAGATCCTGCTGTTATATGTCGACTGCATCATGAGTCTGGTAACTCTTTACTTTCTCGCTGTTTATAGTGACATTGGCAGATAGCTAAAATGATTTCCAATAGCATGTTGTGTGTCATTGTCAATTTGAGATTTAGTATACTAAAGGTTCACATTAGATTTAATTTAGAAAGGAATGTCATAAAATTAACGACTTGAAAATTTTCAAGTTTTTGTTAAAAATGAAGTCACGAAACATCAAATCAAACTATATCACTTTCTTAGACATAATCAACAGAAAACACGAATAATACGGTTCGTTTGTTTGTTTGTTTGTTATCCAAATACAATGTAGTTGTTCGATAATTACAGACAGAAAATCTTTCAAGTAATAAAGTAAATTGTATTATACATTTCATAAACGGTTATTTTTATTATTGTGGGAATATTTACAGTATTTAATTAATTTTATTTAATACATGTTTGCAACTAGAAACTTTTTTGTTTTTCGCTTTTTGTGTTGATTTTTCTTTTGATAGGGAGTGGCATGAGCAATGTTTATTTAATACGTGTACAGACTATTATCAAATAATATTTAAAATCAATTTGTCCAAGTTGACATTTTTATTTTATTACTAAGTATGTAATATATATAATTAATATACCCTTTTTACATATCATTTCTCGGGCCTTCGGCTCTCGGGCTTATATTGGAGTCTCAGGCTGTGCTAGGGGAAAAGGGTGTTTATTATTGAATTTATTACATATTTAGTAATACAAATTTTAAAAAAAAACAACAACTTGTAAACATTGATTTTTAAATTCTATTTGGAAGTATCTTGTACATGTATTGAATAAAAATATGAGATAAATTTGGTTTAACAAACAGTCATGTAGCTACAGAAACGGAATTTCCTCAAATTTTAATGGTAAACTGCTCCAAAACAATTGACTTTTAAACTTCACTTAATCATGTCGAATGCTTTAAGAAAGATAATGACCAATTTGCAATATGTGCAGAGCTTAATTTGCGTCTACGTTTTTTTTTCGAGATACATCATTAATGCAACAATTTGTATAAAGAGCGAATCCGTGAAACTTTGCTAATGCCAAACCAATATGCCAGATGTTTTTATATTTACATTATCCAGTGTCTTTGCCTGTGATAACACTACGTATCGATTTTGTACTATATAACCCATAATACAAATGACGCCAAATTGAGGCGCCAGCGGGGTTTGCTTATTTATATTTAAATATTAAATCGTACGTTGGCCTAAAATTATAAAAATATAAGTAATAAGGAATCATTCTTTGAATATTATGAGGTGATAATTTCGGTCGGGGCGTGATCAAATCTATCATAAAGCCCTTCGGGCTTTATTGGATTTGATCACGCCCCGACCAAAATTATCACCTCATTAAACTCAAAGAATGATTCCTTATTCCTTATATAATTCAAACATCTTTGTCATTACTAAGTTACACTCTTAGTGTGAATGAAATGTTTACATATTCATTAAAGTATCAATTTAATGTAAATCGACCATTTTTGCTATAAAAATGCACCGAGATAGTAATCTTGATGTGTTGCCATTATTATAAATGAACATAAATTTACTTTCATATGGTTGAACTTATGAGCGTACATACTGCTAAACTAAATATTGAATTATCAAGTGGCTACTTTTACTGTGAGGATAGTTAAATGTGATCATCAAACTTTATTGACTGATCAGTAATCTGATTGGCTAATCTATTTCTAAACATTCATGATTGCGATCTTTTTGATTTTCTTGCCCTCGTGATGTCTTTCAAGAAAGATTACTAAGTTAGAGTAAACAATGGTTATATGTTCGTGAATTTAATGTTACCACTATTATTGCATTTGTTGGATCAAAAGTTTCATTTTTTTTCAGAGAAAAGCTTGAGCTATCACGAAATTGGGTTGTGTGTATTATGTGTCATTGTTTTCACTGTTGTAATAGCAACGGCTGTCACCTGCTGGTATTCCAGGAAAGGCAACGCAAAGAAGAATGATTAATAACAATTGTATTTTTTTAAATGGTATCCTAATGTGTCAAATACTTTATGTGTATTTTATTTTTAGAAAAACAAAAAGTGCTATTTTATTTTTAATTCTTACAGTTTTTGATACACTATGTTTTAGAATCACTATCAGCTATTGAAAAACATTTGGACAATGAGAGTAGAGATAGTTCGTCACATCAATATATTAATAAATAGATCGATTATCATTTTTTAACATTTTGGAATCTTTCAAATCTGCCAACAGATGTATACAAAGAATATAATCAGAGAGAGAGAGAGAGAGAGAGAGAGAGAGAGAGAGAGAGAGAGAGAGAGAATTAGATGCGATAAGTTATAACACTGACGTTTTCATAAGTGGTGTATACAGACAATGAAGGTATATATCACTACATGCATAACACGCCAGCCTTGGTATTGAATTGTATCGGGAATGCTAATTGTAACTTTCATTTACTGATATTCCACAGAAGAATGGAGGTTTTTTAAACAAACTTTTTGGTTCTTATATGGATTTAAGCTTGGTCTCAAACAAGTAAAACATGCCTTTGTAATGACGCATGTCATTAATGTACATATTGTGTACATGTAGTTATAATTTTTTTGATAATAGATATGGGAAAAAATAAACTGCTACAATTTGTGTTGTGTGTTCACATCAAAAAGGCTATATCGTTGGAAAATCATTCCGATATTACAGCAAAATCATGCCTACGTAAAAAAGTACAATGTAAATGTAATTATGATTATTAATTAGTAGGTATTATCTGTTTTTTCTGTTTGAGTAATTTACAGCCTCTAAAGATACAACGTGTTGCGTTTAAATACGGCAGTGTATTTGTATGTAATAAATATAAATGAGAAGAAAATCAACCAGATTAAGAATATTGTTCTAAGAGAATAAAGTAAGACATATTTTTATCAGAATATATTTAAGAAAACACGTAAAGCCACGACAACAAAAGATAATTCTCTTCTTACTGCTATGAACATGTACATAAAAACATGTCAAAAGGTAATAAGAGAGACACTTATTTAAAACAATTTCAATAAATATCCCCAACAACACTTAAAATAACATTGACAATAAATCATGAGTTATTAACACCAATAACAATAATAATATAAACTTTCCTAAAAATGTTTTGGATCATAACCATTGGAAAACTTTGCAAGATTTCTTAAATTATCACATCACTTAATCTATCAAGCTTTAAACAAAAATGAGATAAATCTCTCAAAATTAAGTTATTGCCTTTTAACATGATGCTTTAATTAAGTAAACATATAGCAACAATATTTCTTGTGTGGAAGAAACAAAATGTCTCACATTAAATAAAATAATATCAAGAGACATTTTATCTTATTACCTAATTGCATATTGGTTTTATGCGATTTAAATGTAAACCTAAATTGGACTTTAAATGGATATACTATAGCATAAACTGCTAAATTACAATTTTTCAACAATATTTCGAGCTCTAACGACAACCCCTTAGTGACAGAATGGTTTTCACTTTCGGTACCTTTATATTCAAATCGTTTTTAATATAAATAATCATTTCATATATATGTCTTGAATATAAAATCATCTAATTAGCGATGATAAATAAAAAGAATTAACTATCGGACTGATCTGGCTGATCTATATACTTGTACACAATAATCTTGTCATTGTTGGAGTATGATCTGACGTAGAGATGGCGAGTGTTGACATCATAATTCATGCTGTATTAATAAAATGTTCCTGATGGCCTTATCAGTATATGTGACAGTCTCTGACGGTCCTTGTCTAATATCTGTACTGTGTGTGTTCTATCATCACAGACTAGAATGTTCCTGATGGCACGTCAGTACAGATTCTACATGGATTGATTCCTAATCCTGATCAAGGTATTGTATCGAAAAAACATTGTCCTCCCCCGCACTTACAAATACAAAACCACAGTCATTATGAATACGAAAATGCCTCTGGTGCAATTTAAAGATTAACCATTTTAATTTGTAGAGAAGGTGCGTGGGGAAGATTTTGGGGTATTTTTGATGAAAGCTACACAATATTTTCCAATTTTTTTTTCATCTTATAAGATGTTTTCAAAGTATCATCTGTTTTGAAAATTAGGAATAGCCAATTCTCTATATATTTCATATCATTCTCTATTAACTAAAACATGACCGGTTTTGCTGTTAACCGTACCAAGTTTTATCTTAAGGAATAAAATAGTTATGTTAATTACAAGATATTATGGATGTAATGTACAGGGATTGGATAGATATTGATGTTTAGCTAAAGCTTAATATGGTTTACTAAATATGAAATAAATATTATATGAGTCACGCAAACTTAATTCTTAAACTAAACCTATTGCATTGATCTTATAATCAAAACATTAAAATTCTCAAATTAAGACTTAAGAATTTATCTAGCATTTTAAAGTATGAAGCATCCTACAAACTGTGTTTATTGTCTATATTGTTGGCTATGTGATTATTATGCATATTTCACAGTTTACTATAAAGAGTATCAAAACAGGAACAGGTGCTAGTTAAGAAAAGTTGTAAAGAGGATAAATCAGTTCTGGATAAGGTTATTCAGATTTAATTTTAAATTTTAGCATTACTACAAATTGTGTCCATTTCAATCATTGTCTTTTTTTCAGGCAGAGCACATTGATTATGATAGCATGTGTTACATGTAGCTTTAAATAAATAATTTAAATGCTTGGGATCTGACATTATTTTTTTTTTTTTTTTTTTTTTTTTTTTTTTTTTATATTTGAAGTTGAACAATCAAATGCATTTTTATACAATAAAATGATAACAGCTTTGAGAAAATATCACTTCAAAACAAAATTTTTTTCTTGAGAGAGAGAGAGAGAGAAAGAGAGAGAGAGAGAGAGAGAGAGAGAGAGAGAGAGAGAGAATTGGTTGTTGAACATGAGTAAGTAATTGATTTATAGTTTTATATCATCTCTATATAGTCAGAGTCTGCTATAATTGTTTAGTGAAGTCTATTAAGAAGAAAAAGCCAAGTTTCCCATCTCTTATAAAAATCATCTAATCTGCAATTTCGGATAGCTATATATCTTAGAGTTGATATATGTGTTTTAATATCTATAAGTAATTCATGAATTGTTAGTGCTTCATTAAGACATCTTTTCCTAAAGATATAGGATTTCATAACCAAGAAGATAGAATAAATGTCTGTAGAAATAGGGTCAGAGTGTAGCCCAAATATAAAAATTAAAGGATCTCTTTGGATTGTAATTCTCTTTGATTGACAGAATTCAAAAAATTGCTGAAAGAGTTCTTGAACATTAGGACACTCCCATAGTACATGAAAAATTGTCTCATCATGTTGTTTACAAAAGTTACACAACTTACTACATTCCTTTCCTATTTTAAATAGATATTTATTAGTTGTTAGAATGTGGTGATTAATTCTAAATTGCAGCCATTGTAATTTGGTACTTTTAATGTTGACAAAAGGTAACTGGTATATGGTTTTCCACTGTAAGTCTGACAACATAAAAAATAATCCCCATTTTGATTTATTGAAAGATGTGACATTTTCCATGTTTAGAATATTATACATAATCTTAGATCCTTTTCGAGGTGAGCAAAATAATTTAATGTGGAAAGGTATAAAAGGCCTTGGGTTATCATCTTCTTTTGAGATTCCATGATAATGTAAACTAGTTAAAATAGATTTTTGTAAACCAAGATAAGTAAGGAAGTTTGACTTGACATCAAACTTACTTTGAAGGTCTTGTAAACTTAAAAAGGACCCATTTTCATCCAGCAAATCATTGATATTAACAATATTCTTATTGAACCAATCAATAAAGAAAATTGATTTCCCCCCCCCCCCCCCCATTGTAATATTCTTATTGTACCATATGGGTTGTGTAATAAATTCATGCCATGTAAGTAATTTCATTCTATCTTGTATATTTTTGAGAGCAATAAATGTATCCTTCCAAAAGGAGTTTCTAACTAAATTAGTTAATATACAGGATATGAAGTCTGGCCCAGTCTTCAGCACTATGTCCATATTAATTGATTTATTTAATAATATATTCCATTTTGAATTTGGGCTATTTATCAATCTTCTGATCCAAGATGACTTTAGACTTTGGATGTAATTATTTATTTCAATCATTTTGAGACCACCATCTGAGTATTCTTGTGTAATTTGTTTTCTTTTTATTTTGTCAACCTTAGATTTCCAAAGAAAATTAAACAATATTTCATTTAAGTCTTTAATAAATTTACTTGATGGTGTTGGAAGTGAAATAAACAAATGATTCATTTGTGATATAATAAGAGATTTGATCAAAGTAATCCTACCAATAGGAGTTGTATGTCTTTTGTTCCACTGATCGATGATTTCTTTAATTTTAACTAACTTTTTATCATAATTGAGTTTTGGAATATTTGCTAGATCTACGTCAAATTGGATGCCTAGTAATTTAAATTGTGTTGTCCAATGGAAATTCATTTCATGACATAATTTTTCAGTAGAATATTTTTTGCTGCCTATCCAGACTAATTGTGTTTTCGATAAATTAATCTTGAGTCCAGAGATTGTATTAAAATTATTCAATTCATCAATAGTTGTTTTGAGGGATTTTTCTGAGCCATTTAAAATTAGTACAGTGTCGTCAGCATATTGAGATATAAGATATTCAGTATCATCTATTACTATTCCTTGTATATTCTTATTACTTTTTATCTTATAGGCCAAAATTTCTGCACACAGTAGGAATAAATAAGGAGAGATCGGGTCGCCTTGGCGACATCCTCTGCTAGGTTTGAAAAATTTTGAAAGATATCCAGCTTGTGTGACCGATGATTCTATATTACATTGAAAAGTAGATATCCAAGATTGAATGGATACTCCAAAGTTTAAAAAATCTAAACATTTGTGAATAAATTTCCAGGAAACAGTATCAAAGGCTTTTCCAAAATCAATCATTAACAATACACCAGGGATGTCATTTTCCTCTGTATATTGCATAAGATCATATATCAGTCTAGTATTTTCATCAATATATCTCCCTGGTATGAAACCTGTTTGATCGGGACTAATAATAGTATCAAGCATATTTTTAATTCTCTGAGCAATACATCCAGAACCTATTTTATAAGCAACGTTTAATAGTGTTATTGGTCTCCAATTTTTTAAAAAAAATTCACTTTTACCATCTTTTGGGATACAGGTAATAATTCCTTGTTTCTGTGTGACTGAGAGTTCCCGAACTTTGTACCCATAATTTAGAGATCGAACCACGAAATGTCCTATCTTGTTCCAAAAAACTTTATAGAATTCTGTTGTAAATCCATCACTACCTGGACTCTTATTATTTGCCATATTTTTCACAACTGTTGTAGCTTCTTTAAAGGAAATATCACCTTCTAAGGAGTCTCTTTGTTATTATTAAGTGTTTTTATTTCAATGTTTGTTAAAATTTCATTTAGATTATAGTCAAAGTTTTCATCATTTTTATTATATAAATTCTTATAAAAACTTTCAATTTCATTCAAAATGTCCCTTTGGTTTGTTATTTCTTTCAAATTCTCTTCCTCTATTATTAGTTTTGGTATTATTTTATTTGTATAATGTCGATTTTCTAAATTCAGAAAATAATTTGTAGGTTTTTCTCCTTCATCTGCCCATTTAGCTCTAGATCTCACCATACTGCCTATAAGCCTATGATTTCTTAAATTTTCCAATTCCTTTTTTTTTTCATTAATCAGACCTATATTTTGTTCATAGTTTTCTTCTAATCTATTCATTTCTGTTACTATTTTTTTTTCTTTTTCATTATTTCTTTTTTTTATAAAGCTTGAATAAGATATGGTTTTGCCCCTAATTTCCATTAAAAGAGTTTCAAGGAAAAGCTGATCATTAATTGTAAATTGTATTTCAGAGTCAGATATAGTGGAAATGCCATTTCTACTATATACGGGCAATGCATAATTTTCTTTGATTTGCATGATTATGGTATTAATGGTTTTAATGTAATCTGAATCATGCAACAAGGAATTATTAAATTTCCATAGACCTTTTCCATGAGTAAAGTTTCCAATTTTGAGAGTTAATAAAACTGGAGAATGGTCAGACTTGTAACTTGATAAAATATCACTTTCTTGTACCATATTTAGCAGAGAATTTGAAACCAAAAAAAAATCTAAACGTGCCTGTTTGAATGGGCGAGGTTTGCGCCATGTATATCTTAGTTTTTCAGGGTGAAGTTCTCTGAATATATCTGATAGGTTGTGGTGAGAGTTTATTTCCAACAGTTTGTCCCTAGCTTTGGTATTATTGATATGCTTATAGTTGTGATAGTCTTTGTCTGGGTTTAATACAAGATTAAAATCCCCAACTAAAATGATATTATCATTCTTAAAATTATTTATAGCTTCTGATACCATGTTATAAAAACCAGGATTATCTTCATTAGGGCCATATATAACCGCTAAACTTACACGTATATTACTCAATTCAATATCAAGGGCAAGGAAATTACCAGAATTGTCATTTACTGTATTATGGACTTTGTGCTCAAAATTATTATTTATAAATATTGCTATACCTCTAGACTGAGAGGTAAATGAATCAAAATAAACATCGTATCCCCATTCATTACGTATGTCTGTTTCCATATCAATAGTAAAGTGAGTATCTTGTAAGCATAAAATATTACATTCTAATTGTTTATAGTATTGTAAAACATCTTTCCTTTTCTTAAAATTATGCAGACCCTGACAATTTGCTGATATTATTTTAAGCTCAGACATTTAGGGTGGAATATAACGATGAGAATATTTTACCTTAGCTGTATGTCTTGTTGAGTCGTCCTCATGTTCACAACTAGAAAGTGAGAATAGATTGATAGGGAGAGTAGATAGAGAGTGCATACTGATTAGATATAGAGATCTGTGCATCGTTAAGAGAGAGTACTTATAGGTGTTTGGTTATTTACAATTTATAAATTTACATCGGATATGCCACCCGAATGCTAATTACAAAATATGTCAATACAGAGTTTATAATTCCGGTTACGAATTATAATATACTGAAGCTTCAGGCGGCATTCTTATTTCCGTAATAATAAACGGTTTCGTGAAAGCAAAAGTTTATATTAAAAAGATGTTCACTTTAACACTTTTACGGAATGTAGAATGTTTTACTCAAGGATCAGGTTGGCGACCTCGTTGACAAGACCCTCCATGATGGTAAAGCATTGAGGCCCAATGTGCTCCCCCATCCACCTCGTAACGACTATGGCAACGTCCATGATTTGATTTTCTCGCATGTATTTGAGTAAACGACGACCCGCTCCATGCTCGCCATCGTCATGATAGTTTTCAATTAATTTCCCTTGTTCCATGAAACGGTAGATGAGTATTCTACTGTCTACACTGGCGACATATGGATCAATGCAGACTTTTTTGTAGAAATTTTGGGCCTGGTTTACAGACCCAATTTTGGTTCCAGTTGCGTAGAATTCCGATCCATTCTTTTGTATGGGTTCGGTGTTCATCGTGACGATGTCATCCAGTTGCTCACTCTCGGTCTGATCAATTTTCAGAACAGCTGCATTGGAAAGTAATGGTACCTCCTCACTATATTTTGATCCGTTTGGCAGAACAATGCTATTTCTAGATATCTTGACAGGATCTGACATAGTTAATTCCATTAAAATATGATTACATTTATTCCTCAAACTTAATCATCGGCGGGTTTCACATATGATTTATATACAAGTGTAAACATGACCCTTCCTCCATTAAAAACATACTAACCATTTACAACGGGTGATACGAAAAATGAACAATAGAATCAGACTATAATATTAGTATCAATAATAATGTAATAAAAAATTATTTTTTTTATCCAATCTAGCTAAGAATCTCGTCTTCAGAATCACGAATTTCGAATGAACCTTCTTGGCCTCAGTAGATTTTTAGTGCGTTTTATATATATATATATATATATATATATATATATATATATATATATATATATATATATATATATATATATATATATATATATATATATATATATATATATATATATATATACACAACCTATCTCTGCTTAAAACATATGTGTTAAAAAAATAAAACCATTGAAATCGATCATGGGAATATGTGTTTAGTTTTTGAATAGCTTTTCTTACTTACATGTAATTTACACATACCAATGATCCAAATATTAGCGCTATTTAAATAACTCTTGAACAAAGAGGTAAGAAAACTTCCTTGTTGGAGTACAGATCATATTGCAGTGGTTATTCCCTCAAATTTTTGCTGGTTTCGATATATTATTTTGAAAATGCTGCAATCAAGGATGGTATTGATCGTCGTCATAATTTGTTTAATGGAACATTTCTGTTTCGGTAAGTTTATTACTCAGATGGAGAAAATACAACTTAAACAAAATCAATGTTTAGTTATACATACAGTGAACAGTTTCAAAATACGAGAAAGACAAGTATATATGATTATTCTCATTCATCAAGAAAACACAAAATATTTAAATATTTACACATGTAATACATTGTATTTAAACAAAATTATTTAGATTAACATAAAGTAGAAGTTTGATATCACTTTAAATTTCTATTACACATATTTTTGAAATTACGTTTTGTAACTTTTAAAGCAACGTTGTATATTTGTAACAGAACATAAATTTTCCTCAAATAGATTTCACTTGGAACATATTGAAATAACTAGCTTGAAAAATTTCAAACCTTGGCTCACTTCTTTTGATTTAATTTTTCATCTCCCTTGTTTTCACAAGGAGACCTAGGAGTGAATAATTTATGAAATATTATCAATAATTTAGAATGAAATAACGTTTAAGATTAATGACAAAATCATCTTTTAAAAAAAAAAATCCTTTAAAAGTTTAATTTAGTTCCTTTAAAACAATGGCTTACAAATGAAAGTTAAAGGTTTTGGGAGAAGAGAATTTTCAGAAGTAGATATTATGGGGATTTTATATTAGACTTACTTATGGGTCATTGCAGTGATTGCAGACATGTTAATTGGCTGTAGGCAATTCAAAAGCATTTTTTTCTTTAATCAATGAGAAATCTCTGATTGATTTCGAGGACTAAGAAGTGTATTACGAGAGTGTTGAAAAAAATAATGGCATATCGGTAAAAATAATCACTAAACCGTGGCGGAAAAAACAGTATTGTACAAATTTATATGACTAAGCCACAATGTTCATTTCTTTCTATCGTATCCATTACACTATACTCAAGCAAACTATAAAAACCAAACAATGCACTTGAAATAAGAGACTTCATAAAGCTAGGTCTTTACTTGGCATTAAGCCCGTAGATATGCGTCATGGGGTCTGTGTTATCTTTGGTTTTGGATTTAAAAATTTACAAACATCTCAGAGACGCTGATTATCAAGGTCACAATGCAACAGTTTTAACAAATAATTAGATCGTAGATATCTACCTTATCTTAATAGAAATAAACCATGAGACAATTAGCTCGATGACAAATTTGTCGTTAAAATGCGTATATGTTATTTGGGGAAAATTCTAAAGCTAAGCAAGGTAAACATCACGTGGATAACTTATTTGAACAATGCACAAAAGAGAGTTCGTGTTGGAAATTCAAACAACTTATTAAAGAGGCATGTTCAAGATTTTGGTCATATCTTATTTCTCTGTTTTTATTATTTACAATGCTTAATGAATGCATTTCTAATGATCAAATAAAATTTGAGTCCCTGTCGATGAGTTTTAAGCGAGATACAGGGCCCACAATTCTTCTTCATGTAAACAAGGCTCATGCCCTGTTTTTGTTTACACAGGTTCAATATACCAGTAAAAATCTTTTTCAAAATGAATTGTCTATATTCTTATTCATTTTAAGCATAAATAAACAGTTCCTTACGATTAACACAGTCATTTTAGGTCTAAAACTGGAATTTTCACTTCAACGTTCAAAATGTAAACAAAAGCTTTGTTGACATAGCGAGGAATTGTAAGCTCTGTAACTCGCTTATAACTCAACAAATGACACTCAAATTTTCTTTGCCTATTAAAAATGCCTTATTGAAGCATTTTAAACAATTAAATTGAAAAAATGATTTTTGACAAAAATCGTGACTATGCTCCTTAAAAATTTAATCCTAAATATACCAAAAAGCCTTTAATTTTTTAATAACTGGAGAAGAGACTTGGCTATAATTAATCAAAACGTAAGCATTGCTATAAGATAACGAACCTTAAAAAATGGATATGGTTTTTTTCTTTAAAAATGAAGGCATTGTCGAGTCAATTCCTGTGTCACAGGGCGAAACCGTCGCAGTTAACTTCTGTAAAAATGTTTTTGAAATATCTCCAACTTTTGCACGGTATGCCTTAAAAAAGGCTGAATAGTGACCGAGTATTTGGAAGTTACTGTCCTACTAGCCCCCCCCCCCCCCCCCCCCCCGGTATTTTCAGACTTAGCTCTGTGCGACGTATATATCACCCATCTGAAAAAAGATACATTCCCTGAAATGATCAGTAGTCTGCATTTATCAGTATATGAGTCTCCTATCGACGTATAAAAACAATGTTTCCAAAGGTTAATTGATTTTCTGCAAAATACAGGACAAGGGTGAGAACTTTGAAGGCAAGGACGAATAAAAGGTTAGTTACACACTGATTAATTCTGACGTATTAAAATGACAATTTGCATGCATTAGGATTTAATTTCATTGTGTCTATCTCTGCTAGCATTTCAACATAGACATGATATTCCTCAATATTTTATAGACATACATCTAATGCATTTCGCATAATAAATGAACTGCATACACACTTGTTGGCCATTATTTATACAGTGGACTGACAAAGGTTTCTTCCGTTTTTGATAATCTTGACAATAAGCACACGGCGGATGCGACCAGTCCGTGCCTGATGGCTACTCCTCCTAGGCACCCGATCCCATCTCTATCTTTTTAAGAGCTCCATGTTTGCTCTGATATGAACTCATATTTCGCTTTATGGTTTTTGAGATAGTTGACAGTTTGTTCTTGTCATTTTCCATCGATTTAAATTTTAAAATATGACTCAGCTTTTTTTTTTTATTCCTAAAGGTCATTGAACAACTTTGTGAAAACAAAGCTCAAGTAAAGAGTTTTTGATTTGATATGAGAAAAAAAAATATTATTGATATGAATTAACCATATTATATCTATTCTTGTGTGTTTTTCCTTGAGAACATTGAATTCGAACACCCTGTTAAAACCAAATAACTAATGATATTGGTGAAAATTTACATATAAAAAGTTTTAGCTATTTCCAAAGAGCGCTGAATACTATGTAAAGAAACTTTAAGGGGGTTGATTTGCTTTAAAATATTCCCAATTGCCATTTATTTGAACATTTGTGTTATGTTTACAGACCAAAATCCAATAAATACCAAAATCACCAAGCTATGTCACTTTAAAATCTGTTTATACATTTTTTTTCTAAATTTATGCATGGGCAAACACGTTTTTATATTTACCTAACTCGAGACTATCTTAACTACTTTTATTTATTGCTGATGAAAAACGCCATTTATAAAAGAAGAGGGGAAAAGAGTCAGCAGAAATTTATATTACTGTACCATAGTTTCAGGAGCAAAGAATTGGGAACTCTTGGTCAAAAGATAACTGCATCAATTTGATGGTCAATTATAAATAATATTCGCAGTTTTGTTTATAATGCACAAATCCTGCAAAGAGTTTATCACTGCAAGTGTATAATGCATATAAAATAATAGTTTTTGTCCTAATATTTTATACACTTTCAAGATTATATGGCCAGAAAACAATTTACTTAACCTTCTACCATGACACACGACGAACATTAATAGTTCCCCTCAAGTTTTTTGCGGGTTTCAATATATTATTTTGAGAATGCTGCAATCAAGGATGGTATTGATCGTCGCCATATTTTGTTTGATGGAACATTTCTGTTTCGGTAAGTCTATAACTCAGATGGAAAAAATACAACTTAACCAGAATCAATGTTTAGTTATATAAATTATCACCAACATGCAGTGAACAGTTTCAAAATACGAGAAAGACAAGTATTTATGATTTTTATCATTCGTCACGAAAACACAAAATATTTAAATATTTACACACGTAATACATTGTATTTAAACAAAATTAATATGATTAACATAAAGGAAGTTTAATGTCACTTCAAATTTTATCATACATATTTTGAAAATAACGTATTGTAATTTTCAAAGCAACGTTGTATAATTATAACAGAACATAAATTTTCCTCAATTAGATTTCACTTGGAAAATATTGAAATAAATAGCTTGAAAATTTTCAAACCTTGGCTCGCTTCTTTTGATTTAACTTTAATTTCCTTATATTTTCACAAGGAAACCTAGGAGTGAATAATTAATTAAATGTTATTCATAATTTAGAATGAAATAACGTTGAAGATAAATGACAAAACCATCTTTAAATTCTTTAAAAGTTTAATAATCACGCGACGGTTCCTTTTAAAACAATGGCTAACAAATGAAAGTTAAAGGTTTTGGAAGAAGAGAATTTTTAGAAGCAGATGTTATAAGTGTTTATTTATGGGTCATTGCAATGATTGCAGACATATTAATTGGCGTAGGCAGTTCAAAAAACAATGTTTTCTTTAATCAAAGTCAATTCTTTCGTTGATTTCAAGGACAAGCGTGAGTTCTTTGAAGGCAGGGACGAATAAAAGATTAGTTAATGTAGATGAAGCAGCGTGTCAACAATTTTGAAACATCCCTCGTATGTTTACTTTAATCACAAATAAGTTAAAAAATGTATGCCTTAATTGCCAGAATTCGAACTCTTCTAATTAGTCAGTCGCGGCGTTCAGATAACAATTAAAAATGCTTTTGAACAAGTACACAATGATTTATTTTGGTGTATTAAAATGACAATTTGCATGCATTAGGATTTAATTTCTTTGTGTCTTTGTTCTGCTAGCATTTCAACATAGACATGATATTCCTCAATATTTTATAGAC
This sequence comes from Magallana gigas, assembly GCF_963853765.1. Taxonomy (NCBI): domain Eukaryota; kingdom Metazoa; phylum Mollusca; class Bivalvia; order Ostreida; family Ostreidae; genus Magallana; species Magallana gigas. The sequence continues at coordinate 459,190 of NC_088854.1, read as the reverse complement.
ATACACCTAATGCATTACGCATAATAAATGAACTGCATACATAATTGTTAGACCATTTTTTATACAGCGAACTGACAACGGTTTCTTCCGTTTTTAATAATCATGACAATGTGCACGCGGCGGGTACGACCGGTCCGCATGTGATGACTACTCCTCCTAGGCACCTGATCCCATTTCTATCTTTTTAAGAGCTCCATGTTTGCTCTGATTTGAACTCGTAATTTGCTTTATGGTTTTTGAGATAGTTGACAGCTTGTTCTTGTCATTTTCATCGATTTAAATTTTAAAATATGACTCAGCTTTTTTTTTTATTTCTAAAGGTCATTGAACAACTTTGTGAAAACAAAGCTCAAGAAAAGAGTTTTTTATTTGTTATGAAACAAAAAAAATATTATTGATATGAATTAACCATTTTATATCTATTCTTGTGTGTTTTTCCTTGAGAACATTGAATTCGAACACCCTGTTAAAACCAAAAAACTAATGATATTGGTGAAAGTTTACATATAAAAAGTTTTAGCTATTTTAAAAGAGCGCTGAATACTATGTAAAAAAAATAAAAGGGGTCGATTCGCTTTAAAATATTCCCAATTGCCATTTATTTGAACATTTGTATTATGCTTATAGACAAAAAACCAATAAATACCAAAATCACCAGGCTATGTCACTTTTAAATCTATAATACGTTAAATTTTTTTTTAATTTATGCATGGGCAAACATGTTTTCATATTTACCCAACTCGAGACTATTTAAACCCACTTTTATTGACTGCTGATGACAAACACCATTTATAAATGAAGAGGGGGGAAAGAGTCAGCGGAAGAATTTCACAATTTTATCACAGGGTGATATAGCAACTTTACAATGCATGTAGTGTTTCTTTAATATATATGGAAGAAGAGAATTGGATTTTCTAAGATTTAACTCATTTGACTAACACCATCCTTGGTCCTGAAACCCTCACCCTAAAGTCATGAATATCACAATTAAAGTGAAGGGCATCATAACAACCGATTTAGATTTCTTATTTTTATATAAAAGTGAGATAAGTATTCCTTTTTAAGGAATAATCAAGATGAGATATCAGTTGACAGCATGAACTGTTTATATGTTTTGCCAAAAGAACAACATGTATTAAAAAGGATCAATTGCAATTTTTTTTTGCTTTCCGCAAAAGCAAGGAATGATGAACACTTGTAAAGAAAAACAAACCATGATTTTAATCATTATGTAGATATACAAACCTCATGTTTAAATTTCAAATCAAATACATATAAAATGTTTCTTATTTATAACACTATATACTAAATATTACATGAAGGTAACAATGCATAGTAAACAAAGTAGTGCATATCAAAATAAGTGCGCAAATAGTTGAAAGATGCCTAATACGGAGGCAACAATAAAACGACTTTCTAATATTAAGGTCTCAGTCCTCACGTTTTGATTTCATTGCACAGATCATCACTATATTTAAAATGAATATCAATTTATTTGTTAATAATCACATACAGACTAATATTTCATAACTGCACAACATTCATAAAGAAGATCTATTTTAATGCAAGAAACAGACAATTTTTATTGGGAACTATTTTTCGTGCGGAATGTTTTTAGACGAAAACACGGAAACAAGCAACTTTATGAATTTCAGATTACTTTTATTTTCATTATACTTTATTCATTATTCACATGTTTATCGGTTGATAGGTTTGTAACATATTCTTTAGATTCTGTGTGACATGTACAAAATGGCATCTTTAGAGAGTGGTAGACGTTTAGCATGAAATCATGCAATTATATATAAAAGTCTGGATTTTTTAAAAGTCAAATTGACATATACTTTTTAGTTTTGTAGCCCTTTATCTAAAATTTGTCATTACTGACCCCTATGTAATGCTATGTCAAAATGATACTGAATATATATCCAGACAACCTGGATAAGTCTTAAAAATTCTTGATATTCAAATAGTTTTATTCTAAATTAAACTGTAACTATTTTACAAAAAGGTAACAAAAAATTGTGTACATATTTTTTCCGTAATCCTTCTCTTCAGTGTGACTATTGTGCATAATTAAAAACAATATTTGAAGAAAAAAAATTGCTTGATCAAAAATACTGACAACAAATCCTAATCAGGCTGACATTTTAGGTGGAAAAAGTTCAAAATAAATGGGCAATAACTGAGAAGGATAAATGTTAGTCCCTATTTTCCTTTTTTTAAGTATATTTTGTCAACAAATTTCAATTACAGCCTTTTCAAGAAATTCGTGATACAGAATCTTTGTGGAGTGGGATACCTTAAAAAACATTTGTTGCCGTTTTGTACACACTGGAAAATTAGGTATCGACAAATCGAATTTGACCGGGTTAAATAATTGCTTAATTGCAATAAGGGTTTTTACAATAAAATAGAAACAACATATATATTCGCAATATATAATGCGTCGATATTTATATTTCGGAAAATTCAACATTGTTGTATATTGACAGTTGTTAATGCTACAAAATATAGTCACCTTGAATGCAAAAAATAAACATTTGTGATAATCTATATTTGAATTGACACTCTATACAGGATAATATGACAAGCTTGGGTGAGGTGTGATCATTAATATTATACAGTCTTTAAGTGATATTTTAATATTTTTGGACGTTTTAAGTCTCGCTATGAAATGTTCCAAAACATTAACAGATGAAACTAACCTACAGTCATAGGTAATGTGTTACAAGTTTGAAAAAAAATATCATTCGTATATATTTATGTTCTGTAAAATATTTTTCATTTATGTTGTAGCTTGAATAACCGAAGAAATTGATGAACTGTATAATGATAAATCGGTAATATTATATGCTTTAAGAACTGTACAGATTTCTTCAAAACCTATTAAATGTAGAACTAATTTATGCATTTTCAATCCCCTTTTAGTGTAGGATATATCGAGTCCATATTCAAAAACAAATTGTCGGAATGTTTTGTCTAGTTTAACTAATGATTAGCTACAGATTTTAAATACCAGAAAGTGACCCGCAATGTACTTAGGTCGCTACTTAAAAGATTTAAATATTTTGTGACAATGTACTGTTTCCTAACATAATCCCCCTTCTGTTGATTCTAGACAACTAATTAAAAACATGCGTTTTATATATTTTAAACAAAGTTGTTAAAAGAGATTCAGAGCACCCCAGATGACTGTAGTTTTCCCCTTCATCCTATGATTATCAAATAAATTAGCTTTCAGTTGGCTCGGGACCAACAATGTTTCCTAAATTAATCAGTTTCATGTTTAACGTAAATAAACAAAGATGTAAAAGTTAAATTATCTATCATTATATTTCTTATTAAGAGCAGAAGTTGAAGAATAAAATGTCAATATTTTCATTTTATCAAATGAAAAAATTGCCGATAATTATTTGTTTTTAATTTAAAAAAACACAACAATACATATATATTCTTCTCGTTTCATCGTTAATAGCTGATAAAACACAAGCAAAATCTCGGTATAATCAATCTTGGTTTGAAAGCAGTCTATAATTTCTATCACAACACAAATCACACCTAGTGTTCTTTACTCAATTATAAAATGTATGCAAAATGGGAACACACCTATTCGCTCAATTCCAGGGTCTGACCTCTTAACCAAGGACCATAAATTTCACAGTTTGTTAGAGGTCTTCATAGGCATAATAACCATGCATTAAGTTTGTTTTTACATGTGTAAGAGTAGAGAAATAGATATCATTTTTTTTCTTTTTTGCATATAATATTGAACCCGACCATGAGAATTTTGAGTAAGCTATGTCATGAATTTCACGATTCTATTCTTTTTTAACATATCCTTTGAACAAATTAAAAGTGTTACATTTGACTGGATAGTTCTTGAGAAAATACACAAAAGTAAAATTACTAACTTACAAGGACAGACAATTACCAATAGCAATAGAACACCTGAGTTAATCAGTGAATGGTGAAAAAAACTTGTTCTGACTTCCAAACTGTGAATTCTTTATGTCTTTGAAATGATAAAACATGATACATTCACCATAGAAAATTTAACATGACAAATATTTTAGTGTCATTAAATATTGCCATAACTGAAGGAACAAATCATCTTTCAATAATCACATGTATATTTTTGAAAGCCGGTCCAAACACAAGAAAGGGCTTAAATGTGCTAGTAATAGCGCGTCAGCTGTACTGATACAAAATCGTTCTATCAACTGCAAAATAAGAATTAACTGCAAGCTTTCATATGACAAATCTACTTGTCAGTCTAGTTAGGTAGTTAATTTGGGTTATAACGTCAAAAACCATTATTCCATAACGGTTAGCAACGATTAACGTAGATTAGTTCTACTGCTGTATACTATCTACCCGACTTATTTTTGCTTACTCAATATAAAAAAATGTATAATTAACTTTAGGCGATATATCGTTGTTTCATTGTGCTGCAAATTATGTATACTCGATAAATAGATTTTCCTTTGAATAAAAAAAATAATTTTGATTAAAAAAATGAATAGCACAATTGATGTTCTGATTCTCATCTTCAAATTTCATTTTTTCCAACAATTACCTTTTTAGGATATGCAGTTTGCCCCTTAGTTTTGAAAATAATACATCTAACGTTTCATATATTGCAACGTTTCTTGCATCAAGATAAAAACAGCAAAGAAAGTTTAAGTCTCATAGCATATTTAATATTAGTCGTAAGAGAGAAATATTGCATTTGACACTGGGTGTTTTTTTCTTCTTGTGAAAACCATAGAAATGTTTGAAAAAATTGTTCTTCACTGAATTTAAAGTTAATCTTATTTCACCTTTGGCTATTCTAATATTAAATCGGTATGATATTATTGAAACAGGTAATTTGTTTAGTGAGCTGCATTTTATGACCGAGTGGTATTAGTATGCCTGGTGTGATTTAACCTTATGATTCAAATACTATTTCAAATATTTCGTAAATCGTAGCTTTTTTGTATTCCAGGTACTCCAGGGGATAAAGGTTTGGTTCTTGGAGTTTGGAATCCTGCTTCATTTACAACCTTCACAGAAATTCCTAGAGTTTCCTCAAGTTCATTTAACAATGTTACTTTATCTTTAATGCCTTCAAATGTACAAATAACGAGCATGGCGTCAGACCCAAAAGAAGCGGTAATATTTGCATCTATTAAGGATGCTATTTACATTTACCATAATTTTTCAATCTGGCAAAACGCGTCTCCAGAATTTTCAATTCAGTTTAGAGGGAAGTCTGTGTCACTTGGACAGATCGCTTTTGATTTTGTATCAAAAAATCTATATTGGTGTGATTCATTGCTCCATTGGATTGCCATGAAACCAGCTTACAACTTCAACCACACGATTTACAAAGTTATAGTTCACAAGGATTTGAATCAACCTGAAGGGTTGGCTTTAGATCCCGAGGAAAAGTAATCATTTTCCCTTACGTTTATTTCAGTTATCAATGTACTGATATTAAAATTAAATATTTATTAATATATTAATTATCAGATATTTTTCAAACATAAACATTTTAAATAGATTGATGTTCTTTTCCGATAACGAACCCAATTGTCGAATTGAAAGAGCATCCCTAGATGGCCGAAACAGAGTTGTAATTGTACACAACGGATTGTCAAGAGTGTTTTCCCTTACTGTGGATACAACAAATAACAGGCTGTTTTGGGCAGATCACGTCAGGCAGACATTAGAGAGTTGTAGTTACGATGGAACGAACAGAAGAGTGATTAGACGAATGAATTCGGTGGCAATAACAGGCTTAACATACTTCCAGGTAATAGATTACCAGATCACTGGATCAGATTTATAAATACTCAGTGTGACAGCGAGTTCATTCTATAGGCAATCTTATAAAAATAATTTATCCAATACACATTAGAGAAATACATACTTAACTTGATACCAAACAAAATCACAAAAAAGGGAGTTAATGTCATTTTTATAGGCAGCATGTAATTAATTTTAAAATATCATTTATTTGAACGGCATTTGTTTAGCTATGATAGTCAGAATGCATTTGGGGGGAAGGGATGAAAACTTTACACGGACATTATTATTCATTATATTCGTTTGTTTAATAGTCATTTTTCTACTGCACAAAAACGGAAATCTACATGTAACCATTTGCAGATTAATTATATGCTTGAATTGCTGAAAATGGTTAACAGTTGGCAAACTAATAAAGGACACTAAAACAACCGTATCTTTTTAACAGAATACGTTGCATGTGGTCAGTTCTCTATCCGCGTTGATGTTTGGAGTTGACACAACATCCGGTTCCGAACTTTACTCACGTGCATTCCTCTCTGTACAACCATTCACAGTTCTTGCATATGATGCTGAGAACCCAGGGTCTTTTAACAGTAATCTATAAAGCTTTATAGATATGTGTTTTCATCATAGGTTTTCTGCTAATTCAGGGTTTATTTTCATCCAAAATGTGTTAAACACGAAACAGATTTTAAGAAAAATCTAATTTGTGTCGAAAACATGGCTTGTACTTCAAATGTTTCAGTTGAGGTAGTTGACAATATATTTGATTATATAATACTGTAAATAAAGTAATTTAAAATTCACTTATTACAATTGTTTCTCTTATCACCTTTTACACTGTTCTACTTTAAATTATTATATTTTGTAGATCCATGTTTAGCCCTGCGCTGCGAACATATGTGCATTAATATACAATCGGGGCCAAAATGTGTCTGTTCTGAAGGTTTTCAACTAAATGAGGATGCAACTACTTGTATTGGTAATAGATATTTGTTAATTTTCTAAAAATATGACGTATAATTCACTTTTGAATTGATTTGCTATGATTCATATCAAAGTGTATAAAAAAATTAGGTATTTTTTGAACTTTTGATTTTTTGATTGCATTCAATAATTTACTCCAGCAGAATATGAAGATTAAATTTTGTTTAATTGACGATAATTTCAGACAGATCTTGGTTTTATGAGAGAGGGTTTATCGTTAGCAACGCATCCTTGTTTGCTATGCATGAGGTGCACTCTACCAGTGGTCAATCAAATGAGTATTACCATCTAAGCGTTTCTGGGGATATAATCGGAACGTTTGCTGTTGACTCTAATTCAGACATTATATATTACTCTGACAGTAGAAGTAATTCATTAAAGAAACTTGACTTAATTTCGCAACAAGCTAGCACAATAGCCTCCATATCATCTGCTAAAGGTAAATAATTTTAGTTATAAAAAGAACTTACAGCAGTCAATATATTGTTTACTCTTTATTTCTTAATATGACGTACAATTTATGATATAATTTAACTGAACAACTGTTAATTGTTTCTTTTTGATTGAATATTTTAAAAAATAAGTTAAACACATTACAAATCCTTTTTATTAAATTTGCAACATTTGTTTTTATAAAGAAAACTGATCAATTAGATTTATCATAAGATTGGCAACATTTTTTAAAATATGCAAAACTGATATCTGATTTTATAAAATATTATAGTGTTTTAATTAAAGTATATTGAAATAACAGATATGCTGTTTGACTGGATAGCAAATCTTCTTGGATGGATAGAGACCAGTACGTCTAGCATACGATCTTTCTCAGTCGATTCTCAAACCAATGTTGCGATATATTCTAGTCTGCAGCAGCCAACGTCTCTTACAGTAAATCCTTATAGTGGGTATGCAAATGACTCGTCACTGAAGATTTTATATAAAAACATATTGTTTGAATGAATGTGCTTTGATTTTGTGTAAAATGGTACGCTTTATGTCTGGCTCACATAGATATGTTAATTTCTCAACCAAAAAAAAAAGATGTGCTTTTTTAACATTTTTGAAAACATAATTTTTTTAACAATTAGTCTGTTTTGTTTTGAGAAGGTTATACGACACAATTAAAACGTTATTTGAAAATAAACGTTTGTTATAAACACTCCAATTTCTGTAATTGATTATTGGTGTAGTAAGACGTGTATCAGATATTTATGGAGACATTTACAAACTATTCAAGCGCCTTGTATTGGATTTCGGGTGTATCAATGAAGTCAATTTTTCGCGGATCCTGGACCAAAGAAACGCCAGTGATTTTGATTTCGTCAGCAAACCTTAACAACCCTAGCTCCTTACAATACGACGTCTCAAGTAATAGGTAAATGGATTGATTTTTCACTTTTCCATCGAAAGTTTGTTTTCTACTTTTCAGATTTTAGTATATGTGAGATTGGGTTTTTTTATATTATAGATTGTATTGGCTAGATATCACAATTCTCAAAAGCGCATTGACAAACGGTACAGATATCAAAAGTCATATCATTACAAGTGGAGCTACTGAAATATTCGTCTATAAGGTTTGATACTATTCCACCAACATTTTTGAATAAAATCAATCATTATAAGTAAAGTTTTATACTTTGTATATATGCTCCATTTTTAAGCCTGTCTAAAATTTAAGGGCTTTTTTGGTTGGATATCTGGAAACAAAATCTACTTTGCAAGAAAATCCGCAACTAGCACGGAAGATGAACTCAATACGGTGGAAAATTCAAATGACGTTGCTCTGTTCGACGCCCTTTTGCAGCAAGACAGACGAGGTAACACATCTTTTGTTTAAATATAATTTAAAAAAAAGATGTCAACCTTTTATAACTTTTCAGATACAGTACATGTACTAATGTTTTAGAAAAGTTGTTTAAGTTCAATTAATGTTCAACTAAATACAATTAACTGCATTCGTTAATTTAATTCTAAATAAGGTGTTTATGTGTTTAGGAACCTGTGATATTTTAAATGGAGGTTGTGGGGAAATATGTATTCCCGAGGAAAATGGCCGAAGATGCGAGTGCGATGTTGGCCTACAACTGCAAACAGATCAGAGCTGTGACAGAGGTTTGTACGCTAATCTAGGTTTTCTTAGAAAAAGAACTTGAATTATTTACTTGTACATTTTGAATAATCAAAAAAAGAATTGAACATAAATATCGCGTAGCAAGCGAGACACAGAGTAAACATTCAAGTTATGTAAACAGAGTTTTGAGTGGTATATTTTTTTACAAAAAATGTAAAATGAGAAAATAACATTTCTTTAGACAAAGATGATTCGAATAACGATATAAACAGATTTTAAGTGTTCATTAATATATCATTAACAACAAAACGCATTATAAGATCAAAACGTATACCAATACAACACATGTACATATGTAAACAATAACAAAACTCAATTTTAGTTTTCAAAACAAAGACTCATTAGCTACGTATCTTTCTTGTAACTCAGATTTGACTTTCAAACTTTAATGCAGCTTTAAAAATATCTTTTTTAAACATGCATGACAAAATATTTTAAAGTTTGGAGCCAAGATGGTGTCTAGGTTCCTCAAAAAACTGTTCTGATTAACTTTTATTTCTTTAAGATCCGTTTTGGTGATAATTTTTTAAAATATGATTCGTGCTTTGACATGCGTTTGCGAATGATTTTTTCTTCATTTATTTTAACTTGAAAACATATATTTTATATGGAAATGTTTCATATTCGAAAATATTTTATAAGGATATAAATGTTAAATGTTAACATGCCGCAAATAACCTGAAACTATTAAAGAGATTCATTTTTAAAGCGCTAAGCATGGCTCAGCGCTTTATTGTCGTTAGACTTCTATTTCCGGTGCAAGGAATAACTGCCCTCTATGAACAGATATATACATCATTTAAACTGGTTAGAGGTAAAGGGAACCAGTTATCTGGGTGACGGAAATGGCCGAGTAGATACGATTGGTTTGCGGGGCTTACGTACATCAGCACGGGATGCTACGCAGTGATGAAAAAATATAGTGCGTATTCAGAAGCTAAAATATAGAAAAATAAAATCGATTCTTTGCAAGAAAATGTCAAAAACTGTGAAAAATTACTGTTCAAAAGGTATAATTTGTGATTTTAACATATCTTTTTTCAGGCAAGTATCCATATACAAGTCCAGCTTGTAATTCACATCATCTTAAGAAAGTAACATATATTTAAAGAAATCTGGCCTTCGATACTTTAAATTGATATTCATTTAACATAAACCAAAATTTCAATAAGGCTCATTTCCGCCTACGCTTGCACACAGTAAATTTTCTTTGAACACAGCTAGGTTAGCGCTTTTCAGTACTTTCAGTACTTTGATTTTCTTTATCTCCTCTCCCCTTCTCATAAAAACTTATCATCAGGAAACAAATTGTGTTTCGGGGTTATAGTAACAAATATAGTTTTGTCTACAATTAGAAGAGAATTGAACTTTACGTTTGAACGACAATAGGTCTCCATCGATGCACGTTAGATATTTCAATAGCAATGTGTTTTGGACAAAGATCCTGAGATTTTCCTTTTACCAAAGGCATTGCCTTTATGAATAACTTAGGTTAAAAAATGTTTCTTTTCGACACTTTGTAATATTATTGGTTTATTTCTTCCTTGTAGAAATACTTCTAGAGAGTTTTATCGTTGTAATTGATTACACTCACGGAAGAATACTCCAGATTGATCTTCAGAATGGAACTGTCTTGAAATTACCTATATCAATAAATAGAGCTCCAGGTCTTGTATTGGATAAATCGACGATGACGCTTTTTTACGCTGAAGCTTCGTCAAATACAATAACTTCTACAACATTGCACGGACAAAATTCAACGCTTTTCTATGCAACCGGTAAGTATAAACATTTGTACTTTGCACATGCATTTCTTGTGAAGAAATGATTAGTAATTCTTTTCATGCAGAGATATCTTATGAAATATATCTTTCAATTTTTTCAGGATTTTGTTTCTTTATTTTGTTTTTTTAATCATATTAAGGTTTTGCGCATGCTGACCGTCTGGCCATCGACTACTCAACGGGTAACCTGTATTATACTGCTGTAGGTCCCTCGACATCTCAGAGTTACATTGGTGTACTTCACAGATCCACATCTCTTCACAAAACGCTGATATCCAATCTCCATAGTCCAAGAGATATAGCACTATATCCCTCCAAAGGGTTATTACATATATATCTTAATTATAAGCTGTATTCTCTCTGACTACGGAAATAAATCGGTTTGATCAATCACAAATACGACGAGGCTATAAATATTGCTGAGTTGAACAACATGTTTGGGGGAGAGGGGTTTGTGTGTATATTTTTAGTTTTTGCAGCTTGATGAAGATAAACCTTTCAATTTTTTTAGATATATGTTTTGGACAGAATTTGGAAACATAACTGAAATAGGTAGAACTTCTATGGACGGAACATCTAAAATCTACATTGCAACAACACAGATTGGATGGCCCAACGGCCTAACTATTGATTTCACATGTAAATATCACATTACAATTACCTATTCTGTTAAATTTCTGATTTTTCTACAAGCACTGACACATAACTTGCATTTATTATGTATATATAGCTAGCAGGCTCTACTGGACGGATGGGCAAAATAACCGCATCGAATCCTCTGACCTCAATGGTGGAAATCGACAGGTTCTGGCGACTGATAGTGATGCTCATTTAATGAGTATTGTGATCCATGGACAGTATCTATACTACACGGCATGGAATCGACAGTTAGTTTGTATAATAATGCTTCATATATAGATAGAGAGACAATCCATTCTTTGTTGTTTATTACCGGCCACCAGTTGGCGGTCGGTTATATGATATAAAAGAAAGTGGTTTTGCGTTGTTTCTAGGAGCTGTTATGCCCCTCTTATTCAACTAGACGCTTTGTTGACGGAACGCAGTTTTGCTCTAATGCCCCAGGCACACATTCACGGATTAAATGCCGGATTAGCTACGGAAGCGATCCGGAATCATTCGTGGCGATATGTATTGACCCGTGGCTTTTCCGTCTGTTATCGTATCCAAACGTAGCAATACTTGTATGGCTGCGACAATTTTTGAACATGTTCAAAATTCCACTACGGATGAAACCATCGTAGTACTTCCTTAGAAAAAGTTACTAAACCGTTTTAGAACGTAGAAGTCCGTTTTAACTCCGTATAAATCCGTAGTAATTCGTATGTATCAATTTGTATCCATTCCGTAGTGCATCCGTACTAACTCCGTATCATTAGATTTTCTGGTGTCAACCGTGGAAAATATTCCGTAGTGGAACCTAAGAGTTGATCCGTGAATGTGTGACTGGGGCATTAACGATTACTTGATTTTCCGGTATCAACCGTGGAAAATATTCCGTAGTAGAACCTAGGAGTTGATCCGTGAATGTGTGACTGGGGCATAACGGATAGTTAGACGAGACCAATAATTATAAGAATAATTTCTATAATTTGAAACAATAGTTATATGTAATTATGAAATAAATAGCATCGTGTTTCTTTGCATTTTAATGATTTTAAAAACAGTAGGCTGATGTACACATCTGTGTCCATATGTTTGCTAGTTAATTTGTATGTACCGGTAAAGTTTTTCTTGTTTTATTTCAAATATTGTTTTGTAATTGAAAACAACGAATAGTTTGTGATCGTTTTTTTGCTAATGTTTATTGCTCAATTATAATCAAATTATGACGTAGTGACTCGGCTACTTTTATTTGATGTTCTATGATGTATTATCAACTCTTATTTCATAATTACACATTCATTAACAAAGGACTTTGTGCATTATTATGCATTTCTCGCCTCAAAAATTGAGGTTCCGTAGAGAGCTTTGTAAAATCATGAACAATAGCTGAAATCATATTAATATATGTATATCATTTAATTCTGATTGTAACGCCTTATTTTATTGGCTAAACAAATTTATATATATCGTATAACATAACTTGCCTACGTCACAATGCGACGCCCGTGCGAGACGTATTAATCCGCTTGACGTTACGTTTAAATTGTGTAAAAATTTACATCTTTTAACTAAATAATGGGACTTATTTTTAGTATTAGAAAATTAAATTATAAGGAATGAATTTAATATCTACCTATTTTAAACGAGTATAACATAACTTGGAACAGTTTACGGTTTTTTTTAATATACGTCTTCGCGGTTTGTAAAGGGTAAACTGCCCCAAGTTATGTTATATCGTATAACACAGGCAGAAATTCAATTCATTCCTTAAGTTTAAGATGAACCCCAGTGATGTCATAATGTATAAATGACGTCATGAAGATTGTCTTATTTTGATAAATTAATGTTTTGGAGCAAAAAATGTGTTTTCTGACTGTTTTTGGAGTGTGAAACATCAAGCACATGCTTTCTTAAGTATCATCTCTAACTAATAGTATAATGTTTATTATTATAAGAAGGAAAAGCTATGAAAAAACTTTACTTGGGCAGACATGGGCTATATACTATCAAAGAATAAAGAAAAAATGACAATATTTTCTTTAGTATCCAAACTGTGAGAATAAGCCCATATTAGTGACGTCATAGATGAATGTTTATGAGACAAAGATTGCTAAAATCAAGATCAATGTGATAGACAGCCTTTGTATAATATTTAATGAAGATTCTTTTTTAATTAGTTAAAATTGGGGGAGGGGGGGGGGGCAGATATCTGACCTTCCAAATATAGTCCTTTACAATTTCCCGATCTTTCTCACTCTTAAACGGGTGTTTCCTAACGTAGTATAATAAAAGGAACGTTAGATTCTTTCTTTTGAAGATAAACAGGTTCACTCTGATTAATGCGATTTCGTGTTTTATAAATATGAAAATGTATGTTAAGCGGTGCATCGTATTGATCGTATCAAACAACTAGCAAATACATGTTAGCAAATCATTGTAGGAAGTCATTGGGACTCGAGCATTCGTTTCGCATATTTTTTTTATATCCGCGTGGTGATCCACCTCAGTTATCGAAAACAATCGAAATGATTGTACTGTTTAATTCAACAAAAGAAAATGTAAATATCATGTTTTTCAAATTCTATCGATAGTTTCATAATTACTTTATTACAGACGCATAACAAAAATGGACAAAAGAACTGGGTCCAAGGTGGTTTTTATGTCGAATCATCCAGAGCTCGGGCGATTAGATAGCCTTGACATCTATGGCGATGAAAGTCAAGACGGTATGATGCATAACTGACGTAAAATGACAGCATTTTCCATCATAAACAAAATTATTCATATATTTCCCAATATTTTTTTTTATTTACAGTAAGCATAAGTTGTTCGAACAAAAATGGATTCTGCAGTACTTTCTGTTTTCCAACTCCAACAGGAAGAACCTGTGGTTGTCAAGACAATGTTAATATCCAGTCAGATCAATTAACTTGCGAAGGAGGTAAATGTTGTCATGGAATTCACAGATATAAAAAATCATTCATTCACATTAACACTAGGATTCAAAGACATTATAAAAATTTAAATATTATTGCTCTAGTGTCTCGATGTCCAACTGTGCTACAGAATTTGAATTTCCTCGACTGCCAACCGTACCCAGGTCAATCATGTAATTTTGAATGTAAAACCGGTTATCGACTTGCAATCAATACTTCTGTTTCCTGTGGGTCTTCTGGACAGTGGAATTTGCAAACAGATACGTTGTGTGAAGGTATGCCTTTTATTATCTCAATATTTATAAAAACATATACAGTGAAGCACAATCAAGCAATTATCAAATGTATTTTTATTTGCTCATCGTGAGAAATAATGTACCAATAAATTAATTCTTCATATAGAACCTTCTATCTCACCCCGGCCAATGTGTTAACCATACACCAATTCTCCTTGGAGAACGCGGCTAGCGAGTTCATAATATGGACATTAAGCAAGATATGCTATTGACAGCAAATGAAACTAAGATGTCATGAGATAGAGAAAAAACAGAAATTTAACAGTATTTACTCTAATTTTAAAACCTATGTAGTGTGCGGGGAATAATGGCTAGGTGTGGTGCCCAGGATCCAAAATGGTGATATTGTCACGATCAGTCAAAAAGGAATAGGTGGTGAACGTTATCAATGTATTTAAAGGAATAGGTGGTGAACGTTATCAATGTATTTAAAGGAATAGGTGGTGAACGTTATCAATGTATATAAAGGAATAGTTGGTGAACGTTATCAATGTATGTAAAGGAATAGGTGGTGAACGTTATCAATGTATATAAAGGAATAGGTGGTGAACGTTATCAATGTATTTAAAGGAATAGGTGGTGAACGTTTTCAATGTATATAAAGGAATAGTTGGTGAACGTTATCAATGTATTTAAAGGAATAGGTGGTGAACGTTATCAATGTATTTAAAGGAATAGGTGGTGAACGTTATCAATAGGTGGTGAACGTTATCAATGTATTTAAAGGAATAGGTGGTGAATGTTATCAATGTATTTAAAGGAATAGGTGGTGAACGTTATCAATGTATATAAAGGAATAGGTGGTGAACGTTATCAATGTATTTTAAGGAATAGGTGGTGAACGTTATCAATGTATATAAAGGAATAGGTGGTGAACGTTATCAATGTATTTAAAGGAATAGGTGGTGAACGTTATCAATGTATATAAAGTAATAGGTGATGAACGTTACAATGTATATAAAGGAATAGGTGGTGAACGTTATCAATGTATTTAAAGGAATAGGTGGTGAACGTTATCAATGTATTTAAAGGAATAGGTGGTGAACGTTATCAATGTATATAAAGGAATAGGTGGTGAACGTTATCAATGTATTTAAAGGAATAGGTGGTGAACGTTATCAATGTATTTAAAGGAATAGGTGGTGAACGTTATCAATGTATTTAAAGGAATAGGTGGTGAACGTTATCAATGTATTTAAAGGAATAGGTGGTGAACGTTATCAATGTATATAAAGGAATAGGTGGTGAACGTTATCAATGTATTTAAAGGAATAGGTGGTGAACGTTATCAATGTATTTAAAGGAATAGGTGGTGAACGTTATCAATGTATTTAAAGGAATAGGTGGTGAACGTTATCAATGTATATAAAGTAATAGGTGGTGAACGTTACAATGTATATAAAGGAATAGGTGGTGAACGTTATCAATGTATATAAAGGAATAGGTGGTGAACGTTATCAATGTATATAAATCGAATCAACATATGCATGCATATCGGCGGTTTTTTTTAAAAGAGATACTTATATGAACAATTTTAATGACAAAAAACTTCGTTAAAAACCGAGTGTAACCTACTTCTCGTAATTTTTTTTAAGCATTCAAATACAAGTTTCAAGTTAATAGATATATGGCTTGCTTTTCTTTTATCTTAAAGATATTTTTAATCATAAAATTTTCAAAAACACACTGCAAGGTCTGTGGACTTTAGTATACAAACACATATCCCTGTATAATACATTCCATAGTTATAAACAGTATCCTAAAAAGTCTTTATAATAAAGACTGAAGCTACAAGTAATGATTAATGCTTGAACTGTGCCTACGTATAGTTTCAACAGTAAATAGCAGTATGACACCCCCTCTTGTCTATCTATTTGGAGGTCCGTGTTGCTCTGCTTGAATTTGTATTTCGATTTATGGAATTTCAGGATGGGTCGCGGTTTGTTATTGTTATTTTTCATTTATTTTAAAATTAACAAAATATGTATTAAGACAACTTTGCTAAAAACTAGTTAATTGTATGTTTATCAAACTGACAAAAATTTGATAATAACGCTTCAGCATAACTTGGTGTTTCCTGTAAACTGAATAAGATATTATTTTTATGACAAAAGTACTATTATCCCCATCATTCAAACAAATGGTGTACATTGTAATAGTAAACAGATATGTTTTTCTTACTTTTTTTTTCGAAACTCCTGACCATAAAAAGAATTGGTACGAAATTATAAAAAAAATCAACTTTGCAACTTGGCGTTCAATTGATTGGTTTATAGACTAGAACATTATATGACAATAACTGCTTAAAGTCAAATATTTTGTGTACAGTTAGGTATAAATGATCATATAGTAGTATTTCCATTTATAAATGTAATACTCGAAATTTAGAATGATTTTTTTATTGTTATACTGGATATCTAAAAGATAAACTAGGCAGAGCTTCATTGAACATCGTTATAGCACAAAACTGTAAACCTCATTAACATAAAAAATTTCAGTTCTTTTATATGGTTATACAATCAACACAACGTTTTGTTGATTGTAATATTTTCTTTATTCCTGATTTTTTATAGGATTTATTTCAATTTTTTATATCTAATAGAAAGTTTAAATTAAAATTTTTACATTTTCTTTTACACAAAACAAAATTTAAAAAGCAAAAGTGTTTCTCAATCCATTTTATTTATGAAATAACGTACTAACGAAAAATGAGCTACTATACTTTAAAAGCCGGGAACTAGACGACAAATTAGCACGAATAAAACCATTAGTTCTGAATGTAATGTTTTGCAACAACATTTTATGTAAGATTTTGTTCCTCCTCAGCAATATTGTGTCCTGTATCATTGGGCACTGCTGTGTTGTCAACAAACTGTAATAGGAGGATCAGAGACTCTTGTTCCTTCTCCTGCACTGATGGTTACCGTCCCACAACATCAACGAACTTGGTGTGTACCTCTGATGGAACCTGGAATATGGATACAAATACACTGTGTTCCCGTAAGTTGTAGGAGATGTCTAGCAATATATATATATATATATATATATATATATATATATATATATATATATATATATATATATATATATATATATAGATCACTAACAATAGTTTCGTTGAATAAAGATTTGAATGAAAGTGTTCAAGGTCTTTAACATTGTAAAATTACAATACATAAATTTTAAAAACAGTTGAATTAGTTACAATAAGTTAGAAATGAATATACTTATTAATTTATTAAATTATTCTAAAATTTTATTTGGAAAGTACATGTAAACATTGTTATAATGTAATTGTTGTGTAAATAAACTCTTAGGCTTGATCTGTGTTTCAAAAATAAACTCTTGTTTTGTCGAAGATAATTTTGTATTGAAAAATATGTCGGTGTGCTTTAACAATTCTTATGAAAGGTTGACTACAAAACTGAGATCTTAAGATTTAATGTAATAATGATAAGAAAATTAACAAATGTACCAAAAATGTATGAATGTCCATTTTCTTTATCAGCTATTCTGTGTCCTGTATCATTCGGCACTGCTGTGTTGTCAACAAACTGTAGTAGGAGTATTGGAGACTCTTGTTCCTTCTTCTGTACTGATGGTCACCGTCCTACATCAACGAACTTGGTGTGTACCACTGACGGAACGTGGAACGTGGATACAAATACACTTTGTTCACGTAAGTAACTGAGGTTGTAATGCTTAATATATATTTTAAATATTCTCTATAATTCAATTTATATTGAAAATATTCTTTATAATTCAATAAAGTAAATTAACATATTAAAGTTTAAAACCGCGTTTTCAATTTGATTCACCAAAAGCAGCTACACTCTAATAAGGAAAGAAGTTTGTTTGTGTCTGACGCATCATTTTAGTATCGTTTCTATTGTAACTACTAGGAGGACAATTACATTTAATCAATAACTGGAAATACAGAAAAATATCTCGTCTGCTATCTACACAATGTATTTGAAACTTAAGCATCTACGATCAACGGCTTAATTCAAGTGCAAAAAAAAACGACGGCATCCTAACATCCAGCATGTCTTAAACTTATTAGAACCCGACACTCTTAATGAAGCATTTGGTCAATTGCTTATATGTCATAGTTAGTTAAGAGTGTTTCGGCGGTATTAATAGCGCATGAGCAAAAAAAAAAGACGGCATCCTAACATCCAGACATGTCTTAAACTTATTAGAACCTGACACTCTTAATGAAGCATTTGGTCAATTGCTTTTATGTCATAGTTAGTTAAGAGTGTTTCGGCGGTATTAATAGCACATGTCATTTTTGAATTGTAATAAGGCCCGCCTTAAAATGATTTAATGTGGTGGTTTTATCTTATCAATTAACAATTATTTTTTTGTTTTTATTGTTGTTATTTTTAATTGTCTTTGTTTTTTTTTCATTAACATATCAGTTAAGGGAGCTAAATAGTCTGCTATGTTATTTTCCTATTATTTTATACATAAATTGTTTAGCTATACAAAAATACATTTATGTATTTATTTTCTATATTTTAACACGCATATAACATTTTCTACTTCTAAAGAGCACCAATCCAGTCAAAAACAGCGCTTTTTTACTTCTTAATTTTTACAGACTACGTGAAATCTATACTACTATATTAAAATAAAAGACTCGATTTTTTGGGCTTTAATACCGAGAAATCGGAGGAGTATTGTCTTTTGTTTTATATACTTTAAACATTATTGGTACTTGAAGATTACCAATTTGTTTTTATTTTTTCTCAATCAAGCTTTGCTAATTAATGATCAACAAAATTCCTTTAAAAAATCCAGAAATCATCTGGATTATTTGGATTTTACAATCTTGCGAATGTGCATTACATTCAGGCTAAATCACCAATCGGATCTATGTTCCGATTGGCTAAATCACGGGAGGCTCTTTAGTTTATCTTTTCACTATATCACATTTGCATGGATAAACTCAGAAACGATAGTACAAAAACATGAACGTGTAAATTTTCATATATTCTGTTCATCAAAGGAAATACAGGAGATAACTCTAACTCAGTGCATTTAATATGAAAAGTCCCGAGAGTTCCGAATGTCAACATGATGTGTAGATTCGAAGCGAGTTAAAAACGTTGGTGAAAAAGTGTTGAATTCTTCATTAATATGAATTCAATTTTTTAATGAAAGGGGTTTACAATTTTTTTTGGCTACATATGGGGTATATGGAAGGCATTTTAACTGTGGTGAAGGCCTATCCCGAGACACAGTTAGATTATTCTAACTACGCAGAGTGTAGTGAAATTAATAGCATTATCGTAGGCTTGGCTCTGTAAATGTTAACAATACGGTGTGTCGATGTATCTATTTCGTAAATGTCCCATATATATCATATGCAATATGTCAACCCGTGCACGCATGGGTCAAAGTCTAGTAATTACTGAAATGTATTTATCAAATTAACAATTTTTTTTTGTTAACGCCTAATAATAACAATGACTCTTCACAGCAATACTGTGTCCCGTGACACTACCCAAGGCTGTGTTGTCACCAAACTGTAGCAGAAGGATCGGAGATTCTTGTCCCTTTTACTGTACTGATGGTAACCTTACCGCGACATCTACCAATGTAGTGTGCACCACATCAGGCTCGTGGAATCTAGACACCAATACGCTGTGTTCCGGTAAATAACACTGCATTTACTCAATGCTTTATTAAAAACAAAGTTTGTTATTAATAAGTAGTTATTTTAAAGATTTTTAGGTTACATGTTTTTGCTTGAAAGGTTGTGTGAGACTTATGAATAATATATCAAAATATATTTTATAACTTTAATAATTTAAACGCACATATTTGGTTCATTTGTAGCATAACAAAAAACAAAATCTTCATAATTATGCAGAGCAATACATTGGTTTTTAGGCGGAAGCGCCTATTGCAATTGCTTTCATGACCTTCTACATCATAGGTCAAATTCCTGCCCTTTTTCATGGTAAACTATTGGATGTTATTTAAACTAAGGGCACACAACTCTATAACCCCCCCCCCCCTACTGTTCGACCCCCGTTTAAACATCGATTCTGATAATAGAACTGTCTCTAAATATGTCTCTAAATTTTTACTTCATCGTTTTTAATTATCCATTGAAAATGCCTATAGCAAAGATAGCAAGTGGTAGATTTACGATTTTGATAGTACAGGAACGAACGATGACTATTGCGATGATATGCGACATAAACAAAGGATAAGCACGGAGTCTGATGCCTGTAGATGAAATTTCGAAGGAAAAAATAGTTCAATTTGAAACTGCGTCTTCATGAGTACAGAAGTAAAAATTGATAGGGAAACAGGTAGGCTAATGAATGCTTTTTTTAAAAACCAAGGGTGTGTATAAATCTATTTAAAAAAAGATAATTAGAATGATACAATGCCTATAAAGTATTTGTAAACATACTAACGTTTCGCGTAGTAATCTCAGACAATACTGCATAACGTTATGCAGTGTAAAATTTTTGTCAACAAACCCACGTTGAGAACAACTGGTGACTGTCCATCTTCGACATATGTTAGGTAAGTTAGGTAATTAATGTGTTATTTCTCATTGTATAAACGTTTGCCTTATCATTTTAGATTTTCATGTTACAATAATATTGATCGAGGAGCTGGTACATTCTTAATCCGAAATTCCTCTGACTCTAATCCCCGCTTGTATGTTGTGGCGTGCGGAGGAGACATGTCACAAAATAAAAGCGGCGGTTAGAATCAGAGAAATCTCAGATAAGTACATGAATTTTATGAAAGAATTTATATTGTTTGTGTTGGGCATTAATCGATAATTCTGAAATGTCGGTCTTTTGTTATGAATACTGTAAAAGGTGAGGCCTACAGGATATATTTAAAGATTAAAATTTAGCACAATGTAATCGCATATAAAGGAAGATAACTAGTTATATATATTAAACCTTTAATATTTTGTGACATCTTTGCTGATCTATATGTTCATATGGTGATTTTATGATATGTTACGAACTGCACTGTGTGATATAGGGTTCATTCATTTTGCTTACAAAAAATTACAATATTCAGCTTGGTTTAAAAATGACTCATGAATAATGCATATGAATTTTCTCTAAATATATCTCAAATATAACTTTTAAGTATCATACAAGATACAATTCATTGGTTGATTTAATAAATATTCCAGATAGGCTATTGCAAAGACATTTAATTGAACATTTAAAAAAAATTAATATGATTTATCCTTTTGCCTACTGTATTTACTTGTATCTCAGAATTACCTTATCATTACTTTATAATGAAAGTGACTACAATTTCCTAGGGAAGTTTCTCTACATCATAATTTATATGATAATTTTGATGACTGCATCTTTTGTTTTTAAATTTTAAAATTTTCAATTCATGAGAACTTGGAGTATATACCGGTATATCTTTGATCTACCATGTTCATGATTAATTGCAATTCCAAAAAGACTCAATTATATACCTGACAACGATTACAGATAATAACCTAACATATATCTATTTGTTCTATATGTATATGTTCTTTCAGATGAATGTCAAGAAACTGATTAACATCAACTGACAAGAGGAGACAATGAGAGCTCAACATCATTCTTCATCTCTGGGGAAGGGGAGAGTTGCTAAATTTGGATGCACAGCTAAATGCAAGCAAAACAAAGAAAAAGAAGGATGCTATAAAAATGCGGGGTTGGCTTCCCAGTTCAGCACTCTTAAAGAGGGACAAACATTGCACGTTTGCAACTTCTAAATGGAAGCAGGGCATCTGAAATATGCTGGAATCCTCATCTTAATGGCCTTAACGCCATTTTCAAGGTAAGTAAATGCAACCAAATTTAAAAAAGATATTCCCCGTGGTTTTCTTGTTAAAGTATGAACTAATTATACCCATGCTCAGAAGGAGAGGGGGTATATTGTTTTACCCTTGTGTGTCTGTTTGTCTATAACACAAATTTTGTCAGAATTATCTCAGCAACAATCGCAGATGCTTGAAATTTTAATTCAGTCTTTGTTAAGGCATGCCATTCGATAGGATTAGTTTTTCAAAATATTTGATGTCAACTTCCCATTACATGTAATGTTAACTATGCTTTTTTGTATACACATCAGAGCAGGGGTATCACTAGTGAGCATTGACTCACAGATATCTTGTTGTCATATTTTTAATAATATAGTAAATATTCTTGTACTAAATGCAATTAAAAACTGAAGAATTTTGGGGAAAAAAAATTAGACTTTCATTTACAGTTCAATCACTATATTTTCTTTTACTTGTATGTAATATACCAAAATAACCTTACAATTATTGATAATTCATATCGTGTGATCTTCTTATATATCTCATCCTTTATTTGCAAAATACATGTATACTTTTGAAAATAAGTTATTTAAGGTAAAACACATATAAATTCAAGATATTTTATTGATTAATTTTTTTTTAAAAATCCATGGTTTCTTTATTGGAGGTAAAGTATATTGTAATGAAATATTGCTTGATAACATATCCATTATTCATTTTTCATCAACACATTTTAGAACATCCTGCTGAAAAAGACAGTTATCATTGGTATAAGAGATGCAAGACAACACTAGTGATACCACAAATGGCACACTCCAGGATTACACGCTTTCTAAAAACACCATTAAGCATGCAGCCATAAAGGGATTCTTTGAAAGTCTATGTTCTGTAATGGTGGAAGTTCTCTTGAAGATTCCATTAGTATTAAAATAAAAACTTAAAAGTTTAAAGTTCAAAGGTCTTCAATATTAGAGACCTGTGATTTGACAGTACAACATGGAGCAATTGTAAAGGACACATAATTTGTACATTATTGAATATCAATATATATTTATCCATAAATAACTGGGCTTTTACATTGTATTGTAATTCTCAACATTTGCATATATGTTTGATCTTTGTAAAATATGTTTGGTATACAGTACAGTAAGTAAATACATTCTTTCTAAGTTTAAAAACATTTGTCAACAAAATATATATGAACTACAATCTGAGGATCAATTAGAGGTCTGCAATTCTCCACATATAAAATGACTTTGAAATCATCCTGTTACTGTTAAACTTGAGAATATATTAAGAAAACATCAAAATCTCTTTATTGAATACCTTTTTTACAACACATTGTCCAGATATTTTGTGTATTTTTCTATGAAGCTGATTTCTCAATGGCTATTGCTTCTACTGTAATCAAGTGATGTACAAATGTAACTTCTGCATTTTTGTGAAACATTATTGTAAAGAATAAAATACTACAGTTTCAGAAGTTCAGTTTACTAAATTCTAATACTATAATATTCTTTCATAATTTTGATGTCAAAATGAACATTTTTAATAAATCGGCATAATAAATGAAAATGTATTCCTGTAATTTCAGCTTGCATATAAGTATCAACTGTTATACGAATGTACTTCACAAAATAAATGTTTTGATGTTTAAATTGCTCTTCTCATTTAATCTTTATTTAAGGCATGATCCAGACTAATCTGGTGCAGTAACAGAGTATTTCCACATTTACTACATGTATAAACCTTAATTGACACATTAGAATAGTGTTTTATGTTATCAAACTAATTCTTAAAAAGAAAATATTTATAATAACACTATAACATTGACAACTTGCAATCATGCTTATGCCTATCAGTACTTTCAGTACTTTGATTATATTTAGATTCTCAATGTTCAAAGAACATAGATAATGGCCAGTTTATCAACTGTCAGTATAGTTCTGGAGAATCGTGTCGTTATGAATGCTACGATCCATTCGAAGTGAATCCCTCTGTTAAAAACGTTACATGTAGCGCAAATGGTGAATGGAGCCATGACATGAATGAATTATGTGGTAAGCTAGAAGAATAAATATCCTTTTTGAAAATAAGAATGGTTTATTGTGTTGTAATCCATTTTATAGTTTGAAATTTTATAAGTCATACATTTATTTTAGTTGTTTGCTATAAACATATTTCAATTTTAAGACATTGCATTTTCTTGTGTCAGCAGACGATAGATTAAATAAAGCCCTTCAAAATTTTAATCTGTCATAATGAAAAGCAAGTACTTGTATTGTTCAAATAGCTTGAGTGTTTTTTTCCTTTTTATAGTAAAACTGTGTTCCCCAACAATTAAAAATGGAAACCTTGAAACAAAATGTCAACGAAAAATAGGAAATAGCTGTTTATTTACTTGTGGCAATAACTACAAGTCGTCCATTGTTTCTGAGAGCATTGTTTGTACCACTGGAGGAACATGGAACGAAAACACAGACTTTTTGTGTCAATGTAAGCATTTTCTTCTCAGTCATTAAAGTACACAATGGTTTAAGAAACTAAATTGTTTTCCCTAAGAGACATTTGCATCTTATTTTGGTAATAAATATCGATTTGAATATGTCTGATTGTAGTAATAACTTGTCCCATAGAGGTAATCAATGGAAATGTTTCATCATCATGCCGGGGTATGATCGGAGAGAAATGTGACGTAGTATGTGGGAATAACGCCTTAATCAAAACTGTTTCTATAGTCTGTCTGTCTTCTGGTGATTGGGACAAGGACACCTCTGTTTTGTGCAGTGAACACGTTGAAACAAGTAACCGTTTGACATTTCTTATTTATTTAAAAAGAAAAATGTTATTCAAAAATATGTATACTGTTCGTCATTTTGTCTTAATGTAAAGTAAATTAATAATATCTATGTAAATCGAATAATAACTCTTTATGAATGAATGATCTGATATTTACACCGCAAGAATCATCATACATGTTATTCTCTAACAAGGTATAATATTCTTCTCTTATAAACAGGTAAAACTATCTTTTTATTTTATAATTTAAATGCTTTAGTTATATATTATTTTGTTAACTGTATTTTAAAAGGAACAACCCCTGAAGAACAGACCGACAATGCGGTCTATGTGTACGCTGGACTATCAGCAGCAGGTGTCATCGTCGTCGTGAGTGTTGTCATTGGAATCTACTGTATGAAAAAAAGACGAGATGATTCAACTGGGTAAAAATACACTTGCAATATATATAGCTTTAATTTTTTTTCAATAACAAAATGTTCACTGGATAAATGTTTCCTTATGTGGTAAAATCAAACTTCTTAGAATCAGTATTACCTTATCACAAAGGCAATCGAAATGCTAACCATGATGTGCATATCAAATGTAACTGGAAAACTGGAATGAATAAATGTATGTTACTACAATAAAGAATGCGATACGTGTATCTAGTAGTTATGTTGGATTAAACATAGTAATGCAATGTTGAAGAATATTCTACTACATTTTGATTGTTATGTATTATATCTTTTTTTAGAAATCCTTACGAGGGTCATCCCACACAAACTGAAAGCAGTGGGTACACAACTTTCGGAAATGTTGGATTTGATGATTATAGCATAATCGAAGATATAAGCGATCCAAATAAAAGCCTGTACTTAACACCTTATGACGACAATAAATCACAAAATTGATACAAATTGTATTGTGGGAATCATGTAGATTATTTTATTTTCTAATTAAGGATATGATGTAAACTCTAACGATATTCAAGCAAAGTTAAACAATATAAATGCGTCATTCATTTTATTTTTAGGGTCTTCCGTCTTCAGCGGAAGACCCTACTATTATTCTATTGTTTCTTTTTCACTTTTTAGGGTCTTCCGTTTCCAACGGAAGACCCTTTTGTTATTCTACGGTTTCTTTTTCTTTATTATTCTTTTTTTTCTTTTTCTGACTTTTTTGGAGCGCTATTTCTCAAAAACTATCCAACCGATTTGCACAAAATTTTCAGGACAAATAAAATATGATCGGCGCTACATATTATAAAAATATTTAATGATGACGTCACTTCCGGTTTCAGATATTGACGATTTTGTAAATTTTAAAGTGTCATTTTGTCCACGCATCTCCTCCGAAACTAATCAAGATAGAAGATTGAAATTTTCAGGGATTGTAGATGAATGTATGTAACTGTACCCCCATGCTTCCACTGATGAAAATTGCTAAAGGCCTCAAAGCTCGCCTGAACCTGAAAATTGGCACCAAATTTTTTCACGAAATTTTTGCACATTTTCTGTGATATCTTTTGATGTATAAATATTTTGTTAAAACATGTAATGCAAAAGTTGTTTCAAATTACACGGGCTTTCGTTTGATATCAAGAAAAAAAGGGCTGGCCCCTCAAATTAGGGGCCAAGAGGGCTGTAAAGTCTTCTTACAATAACTCTTTACTGAATAATAATTTGTTATTATTTATAGAAGCAAAAATGTTCATTGTTGGGCTGTTTATGTATACAGTACCATACTTAGGTCATATGTTACGTAATAAGGGGTTTCAAGGGGCCAGAAATTCAAAATTTTGATCATTAATATATGAAAAAGGAGAAATATTTTGAAAAGCAATGTAGAACAAAAGTTGCTTAAAATAATGTTCTGTACAATATGCCACCTTAAATTTTTTTGTTCATGACCCCATTTAGGAGATAAAGGGCCGGCCCCTAAAACACATTCATAAAGATATCCTAAGAACAATTAACATTTCGTGAACCTTTGTTGAACAAAATATTTTTTTTATTTGCAAGACCTTTCATTTGATATCAAGAAAAAGGGGCTGGACCCTCCAATTAGGGGTCAAGAGGGGTCTTAAATCTTCTTACAAGAACTCTTTACTGAACAATAATTTGTTATTAATTATAGGAGCAAAAATGTTCATTGTACAGCTGTTTATCTATACAGTATCATACCTTCGTCATATATTACGTAATTAGGGGTTTCAAGGGGCCAGAATTTAAAACTTTGATCATTAATATCTGAAAAAGGAGAAATATTTTTAAAGGGAATGTAGAACAAAAGTTGTTCAAAAAAAGGTTCTGAACAATATGAAACCATAAATTTTGTTGTTAGTGGACCCGGTAAAGAGTTAAAGGGTCGGCCCCTAAAATACAGTTGTTTAGATATCTCGATAACGGTTAACCATTCATGAACATTTGTAGAACAAAATATGTTTATATTAGCGAGACTTTTAATTTGATATCAAGAAAAAGGGGCTGACCCCTCAAATTAGGGACCAGAAGGGCTATTAAGTCTTTTTATAATAACTCTTTTCTGACCAATAATTTGATATTAATCATAAAACAACAAAGGAGCTTTTATTAAGCTAAATTTAAAACTGAAATCCGTTTTAAAATCAGACGATGCATTACAAAAATATTGGGATTTAAATATTGAGTTTTCCGGAAATTTTGATTCCACGTTCTTGGTTAAGAAAATAGAGTTATGTTCAAAGTAAAATTAACTCGTACCAAAAATAATTGTTAAGTCGTACTTGAACACATTCGGATTTTTTTGTTAAGTCGTTCTTGAAATCAGAAAGGTTTTTGTTAATTCGTACTTAAAATCATTCGGATTTTGTTAAGTCGTACCAGGAATAATTCGATTTTTTTCATCTTTTTATTATCGTTACTCTTGTTATTGGTTAAAGAGCTCTGCTTCTTACAGGAACTTCCAGCTTTACTTCCGACATTAACGGAAGACCCACTCGTTGCTTTGCAACGAGCTTTGCTCTAGTCTTATTATTCTTTTTATTCTTTTTTTGTCTTACAAATTTTGTGCAGGCGATTTCTCGAAGATGGCTCATTCGATTTTCTTCAAATTTTGAGGGTTGATGTGTCGGTATCTGAAGTTTGTACCGCCGTTTCAATTTTTTGATAATCACTTCCGGTCGGAAGTTATCGTCCGTTTACGATTTTTAAAAGTCAATTTTGTCGGCTAGAGATCCAAAAAACGAATAGAGATATAGGGCTGAAATTTTCAGTGAAGATAGACATCCACTTAACCTGTTGCAACATGGTCATAAAATCGTCCGCCGTCACTTCCGGTCGTCACCGGAAGGAAAGATAAAAAATCGGTTTTTTCAATTTTTTGCTTTATATATATTTTCTAACGGGTTGATAGAGACTCTTTCACTGATTAAGAATATGTAAAAAAAAATTTAAAATTAAAATTAAGATTGATGCGTTCCCGAGATATAAAGCATCAAATTCCTGAAGCGAGAGTCCGATTAGCTCAGTCGTTACAGTGGTGGACAGTGGTGGACATGTGCCCAGGCAACCTGGCCCCGAGGTTATAAAACTTTCTTGAGTACGGTCTCGTACTCCAAATCGTACTCCGTGCTCCAAACCGTACTCGTACTCAAGGTATCGAGGTTATAAACTTTTTCATACTCATACTCGTACTCCGGCTGAGTACAAAACGGCGATTTTCTGAGTAAGCTATGAAGCTTTCTCAAAGTCGTACTCAAGACATTTAATCTAAATAAAATGCAGTGCAAACATATAATATTGTTCATATTGTAACGTTGCTGTATTATACGCTATAATGTAATCATATTTACATGTATATGATTTAAAATGGAAAGTTTTTACCATTAATGACATAGATATAATGGAGGTAAATTTAAGAGTAAGGGCGAACTGCAACCAAGATTATCAAAATAACTTTTAGATAGTTTGCTTCATTAATTAATGTACATATACATGTAAATCTACATACAAAATACTACCATTGAATAGCTCGACTTTTTAAGAATTCTGTTTTTAGTCAAATACTACCCATACACCCCATCATTTAAAACAAAGAAATCAATGTACATGTATCGTTATTAATCAATTTCAATCAGATGTACTTGCTGGGTCCCTTTTTTTGATTACAGTGAAAATGTAGGTTAGTTCTAAACATTAACAAAGGATGGGGGATGCATAAAAGTCTAAAACTTTCTATTACTTACTTATTAATCAATTATCATTTATTACTAAAACCGATTTGGTTTGACTTTTCCGATCGCGTCGCGTTCAACTTTTTCAGCTACGTCATACATAAACAATACCCGCACCTTAACCACAGTTTTTTCATTGGTGGATTCAGCTTACCGCTGATTGGCTGCTGGTTAACTAAGACTAAATTATGCACGGACAGAACAACAACATATCAGAGAATGAAAAATTCACATGGGTACTCATGACTGTCGAAATTGGGCTATTTTTTGAAAGTGTACACTTGTGATAAAACAATACATACGGTACATTACATATATAGCTGCAGCTCTGTGTATGAATTTTGGGTTAGAAAATATAAAGCTACAGTGCATACAATACTTACATGTACAAAAAAACTTTAAGGCAATTTGCCGCGTATAAAAATAACACTATTTTTGAAAAATATTTACATCATACCATACCACATTTTGTGCAAATAATCCATTTAAATAATTCTTCATTTAGTTTACTACTGTTAATAATTGTAGCTTTACCCGCCCCAAACTTTCTCCTATTGAACAACCTTTAACCGTACTCGGAAAGTGGATCAAGAACTGTATTTTTTATGTATGTAAACAAACCAGTGTTCATGTATGGAGCTGGTGATCGGGGGTTCAGAGACAGGTAAACTAAAGAAATCTGCAGTAAATGGTTTGTGGATATTTAGTATATATATTTACACCGAAAGTGATAGGGCAACAGAAGAGAAACGAATAGGACACTTGCCTAATGAAGACGCACATGTACAAACCTCCTTGCACTCTCCACTTCCGTCTCGTTCTTTCACACCATCGTTCAATACTTTTATTGACTGTCGATTGCCGATCCTTTCGATCGTGTAGAAATCGAGGAATTCATACCTATCACTTTGACTGGCAAGTTAGTAGGTAATACATGTGCATTATACATTTACGGTATTTACATGAAATGAACGCTTAGCACATGCAACTTTTAAATATTATATTTTTTATAACGCCGTACTCTGGACCGTAGCTTGAGGCTACTGTATGGTTTAACGCCCGTTTACAGAGAGAGAGAGAGAGAGAGAGAGTTTTGCACAGAATTTAAACATAGGGGATAGTCGATTTTGAATGAATAATATTGGGGGGAAATAAACTGTTTTGAGAAATCCTTCAGCTCTGGCATTGCATAAGCGTATACTGATAACTCGGCCTAAAAATAGGAGTTAACCAATCATATAGTTTTCACAACGGCGGCGTGTATAATTTATGCATGACGTAGCTGACAGAAATGATCGTGACGCTATAGGAAAAGTCAAACCAAATCGGTTTTGATAATATGTTGCATGCCACAAAACTTGAAAAGGGAAACATTTTATAGAATAAGCGGTAAATCAGTGGCGGAGTAAAGGTCGCACCCACCCCCCCCCCCCCCAGCCCTTAAAAAATTGTCCAAATAAAGTTAATTCATACTCCTTCTGGCAAAGAAAATGTACAACTTGCAAGTCTTAATTATCTTTTTTTTAACTTGGGGGATTTCTCTACATTAGACTGGTTTCAATGGTGCAATAGGAAGAAAACGCGTGTGTTCAATGGTGTAACTAAACCTTCCCAGAAAAAAATGTATGTAATCGATTGAAAATACATGTACTACTTGTGATAAAATAGCTTCTTCGCATTTTCATGTGAGAGATGTTTCTCTATATAGCTTAGCTGTGGGAATATTCATCTCTTAAATTATTTTATTTCATTAGCAAGTAACTTTCTAGATAATTTATATAGTTATTTCTTTTTTATCTAAAGTAACCAAATATTTAAGTCAAATGCATTAAAATTAACAAATGTATTTCGAATTTTAAAGATGAATAGGAAAAGGCTTGCTCAAAAATATCAAATGACGTTACTTAAGATTAAAAATGACACAGTACGTGTATATGTAAATTATAAACACACATTTTCAAGCCTTGACTAAGTGAGAAAAACTTAATTAACCATCGATAAAACCCCACAAAAAGGGTTCCAGCAACATTAGTACACAGTTTCCTTGAACACGTTGTTTCGGTTTAACGTGGTCCTCATAGTGGGAATTTCAAAAATATTTCAATTAGTGAATTTTCTTAAACTCTCGTCACATTCCCAAAAATATTGAAATGAGAAACTTTACGTGTGTCCTTGGCTTTTGGCATATGTTCATTGATGCAATTCCAACCCCAACCCCCATCCCACCCCTTCAAGATATTAGATGTTTTTTTCTCACAAGAATTAAGGCAAGTATAGTATGTTGCAATTAAATTGGAATACCCCTATACTTTCTTTAGTGTATACTTTCTGAGTGTGAAAATAAACGGATCTTCTCAGTTTTTTTGTGATTTTCCCAAGTATATGTTTCTATTTTTGAATTAAACTCTTCCTGTTTTTCCTAATACAGGAACTGTTCACTAAATATCTTAAAAGATATCCACTTGGGGGCAGTGACTTTCCAGTTTTGTATTGGCGTCGTTTCTGACCTTTTCCTGACATTTAAAATATCAAAATCGTTAAAAAGCCAGGAAAACTAAAGATATATCGAACTAAATTCTATGTTGAAATACTCTCTTCATATCCGTGTAAATTCTTACTTCTTTCTTTTATATTCATATCGTTCCTTACAATATAATTATACTTAATCATCACATGCATGAATCACTATCTGAGTCTCATGAGAGAGAGAGAGAGAGAGAGAGAGAGAGAGAGAGAGAGATTTGACATAAACACAATTTGTTGATAATTTTACCAATTACACTCGATTTATCGTCTTTGTTGCTTAAAAGTGAAGGATTTTATCTCATTTACTCAAAAATCGGACGGAAGACCCACTCGTTGCTCGCAACGAGAACGATCTAGTTTATGAAAATGTTCTGTTTCATACTCATGTGTTTAAGTAATGTAATCATTTACTTAATTATTCTGTATTGACATCATACATTATAATTTATTTATTATATTTAACCATTTACAAACACATACATATTCAGTTTAAGTAATGTAATCATTTACTTAATTATTCTGTATTGACATCATACATTATAATTTATTATATTTAACCATTTACAAACACATATATATTCAGTTTAACATAAATGTACATAAAACAAAATTTGTGTAAAATAATGTACTGTGTAAAATATGTTCCTGTGTTAAAATTAAGTGGCTTAAGTCATCGACAGAGCCTACTCAGAGAGGCTGAGAAGTAACTGCTTATTTGTTTTATGCAGATTGTAATGATATTTTTAACATTTCTTTTAAATACATGTACAATTGGAAATAAAAGCTAATGTATCCCATCGGTATTCTTCCTAATTACTTGGCAATGATCTATATCCTTCTCCAGTGAAATCCAATTCCCTGTTTTAGAATATAGGTGATTGAATTGTGTTCAAAATGCAATGCATGATTTGAAGTCTTGCATTTTTATCCCTTTGGTTTTCAAAGATTGCTAATCTGATGCCTATAATTTAATAATCAAGCGATATGCAACATCTTTTGTCGGTATTAAATATGTAAAATAGTATTGATTTTTTTGATAAGGTAATCATATGTCAGTTTATGACATTCTTTAGCTACTGCTACTTTTTATAACAACCCCTTGTTGTGCACAATCAGGTACGGTGTCACCTTTCTTCAGCCATTAAAGCGTCCCAAATTCCTAGATTTTAAACCTCCTTTACCAAATAATTTCCTGGGAAATATTGATTCCAATGTTTTAAGAGGAAATCATAATTTTATTTTTGAGATACTTCTGCAGTGGAACGTATAGAGCTACTTTTTATAAAGTTTTAAGACAGTGTTTGCACAAGATATCGAAACTGTTCGCTAACTTCTAAATATATTTTTACAAAACATCCAATTAACAATATTATCATAGAAGTAAATTTTCATTAGAATATGAAAACCTTTTTAGAGTTTAAGGTATCTGATTGTGACTTTTTTTTAACCTACGGTGTGTTAAGTAGAATACAATGGTGACTATGAAAAACGTGTTTCAAAATATGCTTATTTTTTACCTTCAAAAGTATGTAAAGTATCACTGTTTAAACTCCTATCAATCAGTTTCCATATAATTAAAGATGATCTGATCTGCACGAGCTGCTGGTATACAGCTATCCATTAACGGGATATAAGCTTGCAGGCGTGGCCCGCTTTCTCATATGCTTAATTGCCGTCTGTGCGGATATTCAACTAAATCAGACCCGGTCTCTAACATTGTGTAACGATAACAACAAAGTATCAACTTCAAATTATAAGACGAATATTAGGATAGTTATAATATGATTTGCATACTGTACAGCAGGTTTCAATCGCTGTCGGAAAAGATCGCAAATTTCCTTCATTTTGCAGAAACACTTATTTTTCTGGGTTCATTATCAAAATATTTTTTGTTGAAAAACAATTGAAGTGATATCTAATGAAATGATTTTCGATGAAAACCCTCCAGTTTTTATAATATCACTTTCAATTTTTTTTAATATTACAGTTTATTTCAGTAGACCCACTTATTATTATGGAATGATTGCTTCTGTCAATTGCGTTTTACACCTTTATTATGTATCAGACACTCATAAATAGATCGTATAAATCCACTGTGCCCCCAAATTACTTTGAAATATCCTGTTAGCACTAGCCAGACAGGAGAAGTCACGCCTCATTGCATTGTTTATGCAACAGGAAGAATGTGGTTAAAAAATAAAAAAAAGTTCTTAAATAATCGTTGTGGTTTATTTGATTAATCTATTTGATAAAATTATCAAATACGAACTTATTTATGTATGCCCAGTTAAATTTCCTAGTAGTCAAAACCGGAGGTAGAGGGAAAATATGGAGTCAATTCAGCTAATTGGAAGGATTTTGGTTGATCATGCAATTTTTTCCAGCTAGCAATAGGTAATTTTAGCAATAACCATGTTCGGTTATCATCACAATTTTTCCTAATAGAATAACTATTACATCAATCAGGGTCAACTATACTCGTATGCTAATCAAACGGGTCAACCACGTATTTTGTGTTGTGTGTTTTCATGATAAGGTAAATGATATAAGTTAATCCGATTTTTTCATCATTATTATACTCAAATAATTGTTTACAAGATGTTAAATTCGCGGAATTTTTTACTTCAGCGAATATATTGAAAAATTTACTTCGCAAGTTAGTTTTCTGCACGCATTAATCCTAAGTCAGTGATAGTTTAATTAATTGAATTATTGTCCGTTTGTTGAAAAGTAAAGTATCATGACCTGAACGTTTTGTTACTGTCAGATAATTTTATTCATTTGTATGGTTCCCCAGAACAACTCGACAACTTTCCATGACAATAACCCAACAGCGATTTTTTTTTTCAAGTGGGAATTTTCCTAAGAAGAACCCTTCAATTTCATTTTTTTTTGTTTAGAAAAACTATGAAAAGGACTCTTACACTGTCTCTATTGACAAGTGCTTTCATTGTTGGTACAATTAGAAATACTTCTAGTTTTCATTTTAATTTCCTCGCGTTTAGAAACCACTTCCTTGTTTCGGCGTATCATATAAATGCTTTTTTGTTGAACAATTCCCATTGAAAATTTCCACATTGAAAAGGAAAGATGCTGGAATCAAGGATAACATTTGTTTTGAAACTTTTGATACTGTTGGAATACGTCTGTTTTGGTAAGATTTAAAATGATATATCACCACTCCAAAGAATGTATTGCATGATTCTTTTCTGAAAGATAACGATATTTTCTGATACTTTATCAAGTTTCAATTCTTTATTTTATAAAATGAACAGAACGGCTGGGTAAGGCTAAACGATTATCTAAGCGGATAGTAATGATTTTGATAATAAAGTCTTAGAGGATCCATCACATCACCGCTTGATTTTTTAAGACGTTTGAAAGTTCTCTTATCATTTTAATCTCAATCACAAAATAGTTTTTGACCTATTATTTACTCATGCAAACATAAAAACGTATTTCTGTAATAACAGTCCAATACTAAATATTCCATCAAATATTGTTTTGAGCTGTTATTACCCGACATATCACCAAAATCACACCAAAAGTAACATAAAGCGTTATTTTATCGCAATTCTTGGATTTAAAATTAAAATTCAAATTAAATAAAGCACAGGCATTGATTTTTGTATAGTTTAGTATAGTACAGTACGGTACAGTATAGTATACAGTTGTTGACTGGGGTCGAGGGCAACAGTTTGCGAGCCGGTCCGACAGATCAACTGTTGCCCGAGACACAGTCAACAACTGCTTTGTTATACCCCTTCTAATCAATAACACGTTTTCGCAGAATGTGACGTCAACGGTCAACAGTCTTTTTTAACAGTCGATTTTAACAGTTCCATTCAAACAGTTCCAGCCCAACAGTCAAAATGCTGGACTTTTTTTCGTATAGAGTTATAAAGTAACTGTTTTACAGGGGTAAAACAATACATCATAGTATATTGTTATATTCCGTAGATTATTTTAGCTATATAACTATATGTAGACAAAATTGTCAATAATTGTAATATTATCTCGTCCGCAACATATTGACCAGTCGTTTTTTTACAACATTGACTGGCTAATATAATATTTGGAGAAATGTCCCTCTATTCCATCAATCGCCGGTGATTCGTTGATTTGTTGATTAGCACCCAATGGACAAAATATTGCCCGACGCGAAGCGAACCAGTCAATAATAGCATAGTATAGTTTATTAGTGTATACCTATTTACTGGCTATGAGGACGATAGCACGTTTATTGTCCCCAAGACAGCAACTATTTCACGAGGCGAAGCCAAGGGAAATAGTTGCTGTCGAGGGGGAAAATAAACTTGCTATCGTCCGAATAGTCGGTATATAAGTATTTTTTAAAACCGAAGAAAGCTTTATTTGTCGGCGATGCAGAATTTCTTGATGATAAACAAATCAAAGTTATCGGACTTTGAATTTCATGTAGCAATCGGATAACGTCAGAGTTGTTCCGAGTTTTAAAACCAGGGAAATCGAATGCCGCCGATGAATAATTGAATAATGACTATTCACCATAAGCAGATAGCACGAAGACTATATCACGGTTAGATAAAATAGGATGTTTTTTTCGTTGTAATTTAACATAGAAAATATTAACAGAGGATTCAAAAACGAAATTCCATTTTAAAAATACGAAGCTACACAAGACCGGAAGTAAATGAGAATTACTTATCAAGAAGACGTTTACCATAGGCTACCGTACTTAAGGCTAAGGTAGTAGTGCTTACTCAGATACACCGAGGCATCATCTTGTAATTATTATATCAGAGATGTGATGGGAGGAAGGAACAGTAATTCTTTTACATAATATCAAACAGAAAAGCTTTTTTTCTGCAAAACTCATTTTCATAATGTTTATATATTTTACTCCAGTTTGATTGAATTAAAAGAAACATCATTTTGTTCTTTAGTCAAATAATAGCAATATTTGTACTTAAAAGTTCTTTATCAGAACATGTCGTTCAAAATAACAGAAGTGTATTCATATGTATTTCATTTGTTCAGCTACCAAACAAGGAGGAGTAATCTTATACCTGACAAAATACTATCTATATAACTCTAAGTGTAAATTAATTTTTAAAAAAATAAAGTTGCAAACTCTATAATAAAAGAAATTGTTAATTCAAAGTTATTTGCAAAGGACAACGATTCAGATTATCTAACTTTTAAAAAAAATAATGCAACTGATGTAATAAATAATATAAAAGAATAACTAACATTATGCATTCTCAGGTGTTCTAGGAGCTAAAGGTCTGATTCTTGGCGTGCGGAACCCTGCATCGTTTACAACTATAACAGATATTCCAAAAGATTCTGCGAATCCCTTCAGGAATGCTACTTTACAACTTTATCCTTCAACCTCGCAAATAACCAGCCTTTCCTCTGATACGAAGAAAGCAGTCGTTTTTGCAGCAATAGGGGAGACAATTTATATTTATCATAATTTTTCTATTTGGCAAAATGTTTCTGCAAAATTTTCAGTTCAGTTTAGAGGCAAGTCAGCAGCAATTGGACAGATTGCATTTGACTTTGTGTCAAATAATCTGTATTGGTGTGACTCCCTACTTAACTGGATTGCCATGAAACCAGCTTACAATTACAACAACACGTTCTATAAAGTCGTTGTTGAACAAGATTTGATTCAACCTGAAGGACTGGCGTTAGATCCGGTGGACAGGTAAAACGTGTTTCATAGTTTATATTTACGAATAAATAGTGGTACTTTTTAATGCAAACTAGGAAATGTATTTTTAAACATCTTTGTTAACAGATTTATGTTCTTTTCCGATAATAATCCCAATTCCCGAATTGAAAAAGCTTCTTTAGACGGCCAAGATAGAGTTGTGATTGTTCACAAGGGACTTTCAAGAGTTCTCGCCCTTACCGTGGATCCTGACAATAATAAACTGTATTGGGCAGATTTTGGCAGACAAACTCTGGAGGGTTGTGATTACGACGGAGCAAATAGGAGGGTGATCAGGCGTATGAACTCGGTTTCCATAACAGGCTTAACATACTTTCAGGTGTGTATTATTGGGGTTTTTATTGTTTAATTTACATTCCCAAGATAGGACGTATAAGGTTTGAATACCGGAAGTAAAAAATACTTTATATGCATACACCACTTAAATTGTTAAAATTGTCTAATTGGCTTTTACATGGTTGCGCTTCTACTTATAAATTTGACCTATATAACATGGAATTGACGCAGTTCCACAGTGAGTGTATATCAAAAGATGTAATGATAAGATGAAATTCTCCTAAAGTGCTACAAAAAGTCTGCAAAAATCAAAATTGAAAAATATTCCTAATATCCACCAAAGAGAGTATTATAATCATATTTTCCTTTTTTATAGGCATGGTCAGTATATTCCTTATGAGTGTTCTTAACATTTATCATAAATAACTATTCATATATATTCGTATTTAGGACCGTGTGTTGGCGCCTGATATGAGTGAATAGTCATGTACCGTGGCAGCTATTACGCTACCTCTTTATAAAGAAAATAATCCATTCTTATGTTGACGTTTCTGAACTTTTTGCATTGTCTGCAAAATTGATTAATATCTCAAAGTTTGAGTTTTATCCTAAGGGAAAGTTCAAAGTAATGGAAGAGCTACAATACTGCATTTTTATTTTTGCTTGTGACTTTGAACTTTAACAGTGTTGAACTTATATGACGTCAAAAAGTCATTATTTAACCTTCAACCTCCCCGTCAGTGAAACAGTGATTAGATGTTGTAGCTTTTCATACACTTTAAAAACAAAAAGAAATGTAAATACTCTTAGATTGGACATAAACATTTGACAAGTGTCGGTTATGTATATTTAAACAATAAAATTCTTTCTTTGGTGATTCATGATGCGGTAACTAGTTCACGAAGCATTAACAAATCTATTGTGTAAATAAATTATTTGAAAGTTTGTTAAATTATAAAAACATATGTTATTTTTTAAGGTGACATTTCTTATTTTGATCTGTTCAGTTTATTATCGGGTAGGGATATACATCGACGTCCCTCTCATCAGGCATTAAGGAAAGGTGAATCGTGAAAGTGCATGCAAACAATGTATGCTTCTTGTATATAAATCTATCTATTTATATGTTGAAATGTTCGTTTTTTGAATTCTTTGTTTTCAAACTACTGGGTACTGTAAATGATGCAATACTAATGTATTTACGTAGAATATATTACGCTGCATTGTGTAGCAATACTTTTACAGTAATCGCTTTCTAACGCATTGCAGAGAAAGACAAAAGTAACTCGCGTAAATTTTTGTTAAAACTTTACGCTCAAAATCATGCTTAAATGTTTTACCTTCCATAACAATAAAAAGTTATGTTGTAATGAAACGTGGTGATAACGAACAGTGTTTAAAATCAAAATTCCGAAGGAAAAATACAAATCAGTAGCAGAGCAAACACAAACTTCTTATTAAATTAGAGGTAGGATCAGGTGCCATGAAGAAGTGAGCATCCTCTGCTGACCGGTCACATCCACCGTGTGCTCTTGGTCTTAATCGGTAAAACGGAAAAAATTGTAGACAATTAGGTGAGCAATTATGGTCTAACAATAAAAATGAAAATGGTCAGTCGGTATGCGATCCAGATCCAAGATTGTATTTGCTGAAAAGGTCACTGTATCGACCATAGAACTTACTGTCGCCGGGTGGCTTTGCTGCTACTAAATAAGAACTTCAGTAAGTTTACAATGCTTTTATTCACGTGTTAATTGACAAATAGATTTCCAACTTTTCCATAGACTTTAAATAAAAGGTACAAAATGGGATCTGAAATATAAATGAAATGATAAATACACAAATAACATTATTTTACTCATACTTGCATTTTACTGCACATTATTTTACTCAATACATTTTTTCTGTATTTACAATTATATTTGAACATTTTGCTGTACATATCTTTACTACTTCACTACATATACTTTACTTCATTAGACTCGTAAACGTTCTTTACTTTAATATACTTGTGTACTACATAAATACATTTATCTAACGGCAAATACTACACACTTTGCTCTATAAATATATACAACATACAACATATGTGTACATTGCAACTGTACTGGCCAGTGAAATGAGGAAACTTTGGTCACTTTTGTAAATGCGTCTTTATTTTATTTTGGAGGGTGACAAAACATGTAAGATGTATTACGAATCAATAGACGTATGAAGTATGACATATGACGAATGACGATTTACTACAAAAAAATAGAGAAAAAATATTGTAAATAAACTAATTCAAAAACACACACATACAAATTCATCCTAGCAAAGTTGACAATGATGAAACGTATGACTATCAGATATATCAGTACAACCTAATTCAATTAATCACAATAAGATATGCATCTAGATATATAAATCTGAAATGCTCTAGCAAAGTTTGGCGACAGAAAAATGTAAAGAGGCATAACTCTAGACAACTAAATGATATTATACATATTGCAAATGGAGTTACCTCCCGTAATATATCAATTATAAACCTAACATAATCCAGCGAAGTTGCACACATGCCTCATGATTACATATAAGTACCTCCATATAGCTTTATCAATGTATCATTAATAATGACCTTGAAATATCCATGCATATACATAAATAGTAACTTTATACCTACACTAAAGTATAAAAATTATCAAATGTACTGTAATATAATTCTACTGCACAATGTACATATTTATGCATTGGAAAACATTCTAAAAATATACATATTATAACACTCACCAATTAAGTAGTTTCCTCCAGTAAAAGTACATTCAGTACAAAATGATTGTAAACATGAGCCCGCCTCACACAAGTTCACGGGCTCTACACACAAAAATATTGAGCTCAAAAACTGATGACGTCACATCATAGGTATGACTAACTGCAGTACCAGCATAGATATGACTCATTACAGTATTGGCGGTAACAACCCAGCCCCCTAATTGTGGAATGAATATGACACAATTACATCGAAAATACTCTACATCATTAAGTTACAAACAACCTAGTTTTTATCAAATTTGTGTCTTGACTAGCAATTGTTCCTAGAAAATGTCAACAATGAACAAACATTCAAGGATCACAAATAATAATACAGAAATTTACACAAGTTCGTAATAATCAAACAGTTCTAGCAATCTCCTTCTAGAATCCAACAGAGTTTATCGACGGGGCGGATCAGAATATTTGTCGCAGTTTTAACTTTAACTTGTCGCACAAGTCCATTGCAGTCCGGTATAGTTTCACAAATAATGCCCATAGGCCACGAATTTCTCGGAGAATTAGAATCGACTATTAACACAACATCACCAATTTGCAAGTTCCGTTTGATTTCGTGCCACTTCTGTCTTTCTTGAAAAAAGCGGTAGGTATTCCCGTACCCATCTATGCCAAAACAGGTTTGCCATATATTGAACTTGTCTCCACCGTCTTCTGTGATAGATGTCGTCCTTATCAAAAACTCCTGGAGGCAAGTTCGGCTTCCGCTTCATTAAGAGCAAATGGTTTGGTGTAAGTGGTTCCAAATCAGAGTGGTGATCTGTATTCTTCGTGATCGGTCGATCGTTGATCATACATTCGATTTCACACATCAGGGTATTAAGTCCTTCGTCGTCCAAGGTCAATTCCCTTAGAAGGCTGTTCATGGCCTTGCGAATAATTCGAATGATTCTTTCCCACACTCCACCATGATGTGATCCAGCTGGTGGGTTAAACTGCCAGTCTACATTCTTCTGTAACATTGACTTTTGAATCTGGTGTTGATTCCATTCCTGTATGGATCGGGCAAGTTCACGTTCGGCACCAACAAAATTAGTTCCATTATCAGAACGTATCTTTGTAACTTGTCCCCTTCTGGCAATAAAGCGTCGCAAGGCATTTATGTAAGAATCAGTGTCCAATGAAGCTGCTACTTCCAAATGTACAGCTCGACTTGCCAAGCAGGTGAATATTACGCCATAACGTTTCACACGACTTCTCTTTTGTTTTACTTCGAACGGTCCAAAGTAATCGACCCCTACTCTGCTAAATGGTGGTACATCTGGAACGATACGATCCTTTGGTAGATTTGCCATCTTCTGCTCTTCAACTTTCGACTTGAATCGTCTACATGTAACACATCTTGATATCAGCTTTCTGATGGCTGACGGAGCATGAATAATCCAATACTTTTCTCTTAACTTTGCCAACATATGGTTTCTACCACTATGCATCAGTTCTTGGTGAATTTGTCTAAGAATGATAGTTGACACATGATGATCTTTGGTCAGAATAATTGGGTGTTTCATTTCTGCTGAAATACTTGACTGGTGTAGTCGACCGCCAACACGTAAAATTCCATCATCCAAAAATGGATCCAAGTTCCTGATTCGACTTCTACGATTCACATGAGAGTTTCCTGAAGCAAGAGCATTGATTTCTGTGTCAAATTCTTGTTGTTGAATAAATTTCAATATTGACTTTTCTGCCTCTTTAAGGTCTTGGTGCGATAGAACACTCTTATCACATGATTCTTGTAATATTGGACTAGAATTGAGTCTTTTCATGTTCACACGCCTTAACAATTCTTTCCGCACTTTCAGAATCCATGCCACTGTTCGTTTCAACAAGTACCAGGAAGAATAATGTTGCATCAACTTGTTAACACACTCTGTAGAATTGTCTGAATTCTGTTGTTCTGCGATGACTGCTCTGACGGTAACTCTTTTCACCTCTGGGTCATTGTCCAATAATTCTGTATCAGCGATCTCCATTGGATGTTTGGGCCACTGATCCTCTGGTTCCAATAAAAAACTAGGGGCCTTGATCCAGTTTTCTTGCATGATAAGGCTGTTGGCCGATATACCTCTTGATGCGTAATCAGCTGGGTTGACTTTCGTGTTAATGTATCTCCAATTGCTTGGCTGCGATCCTTCATGTATCACTGCTAGTCTGTTAGCAACGAAAGTATGAAATCTTGCTATTATGTTCTGAATATAACGTAATACTGCCATACTGTCGGTCCAGAATACAACGCGATCGATGGGCATGTCTAGCTCGGTCAGTACCATCTTGTTGGTTTTGACGGCT
This sequence comes from Magallana gigas, assembly GCF_963853765.1. NCBI lineage: Eukaryota > Metazoa > Mollusca > Bivalvia > Ostreida > Ostreidae > Magallana > Magallana gigas. Next base: position 416,208 of record NC_088854.1, on the reverse strand, counting down.
ATTGTAGCTGCCGTCAACTCCAGTCTTGGAATGGTTGTCTGTTTGAGTGGTGTAACACGAGAATTTCCCATGATGAAAGAACAATGACGTTCTCCGTCTGTATTCTCCAGTAGTAAGTAGGACACTGTACCATATCCTGTTTCGCTTGCGTCAGAAAAGTGATGTAACTGCGCAATGACTGGATCGAATCCAAAGGGCTTGATACACCTGTTCACTTTGAAGTCTTCTAGTTTCTGGAGGTCCTGGTACTAATGATTCCACTGAATTACGTTGTCATCTGGAATTCTATCGTCCCATCCTAATTGCATCTTACAAAGTTCTTGAAGGATACATTTGGCCTTGAGTACAAATGGAGCCAAAAATCCTGATGGGTCATATACACTACTGACCATCGACATAATTCCTCGTCTGGTAAGCGGTTGTTTGTTCAATTCCAGCTTGAAGTTGAAGAAATCAGACTCGACGCACCACTGGACTCCAAGGGCTCTTTCAATCGGCAAAGTATCATTATCTAGATCTAAAGTCTTAACTTCTTTAGCTCTCTCTGACACAGGTATTGAGTTCATGACATCTCGACTGTTGCTTATCCACTTTGAAATGTGAAAACCACCTTTGTCTAAAAGCCTTTGTAAGTCTTTCACTAAGATTACAGCCTCGTTCACAGATTTGATAGATTTAAGACAATCATCTACGTAGAAGTTTTTGAGAACGGTGTTAACAGTCTCTTCTCTGAAATATCCTTTCCAATCCTGAGCTGTTTTTCGAAGACAAAAGTTGGCACAACTAGGTGAAGATGTTGCACCAAACAAATGCACAACCATTTGGTATTCAGTTACACTTTTCGAAGGATCTCCATCTTTCCACCATAGGAATCGAAGAAACGAAGCATCCTGAAGAGGTACACGCACTTGGTAGAACATGCTGTCAATATCACCCATTACAGCTATCTCTTCCTCCCGAAATCTGATCAGAGTTCCAATAAGTGTGTTTGTCAAGTTAGGGCCTTGTAACAACTGATCATTTAGTGAAGTTCCCTTGAACTTGGCTGCACAATCGAATACAACACGCAGTTTATTCTTCTTGGGATGAAATACACCATGATGCGGCAAATACCACACACTTCCATCGTTTTGTTGTAGGTTCTCAGTAGGAATTTGTTGTGCGTAACCTTTACTGATAATTTTGTCCATAAATGCTTTATAACTGTCACAAAATTCAATGTTGTTTTCAAATTTTCGGGATAATGAAATCAGTCTCTGTTCTGCTTGTTTTCTGTTGTTAGGCATTGTAACAGTTTTAGATTTGAAAGGTAAGTCAATGGTATAATGTCCATCCTCAAAATGAACTGACTTTTTTACCAATTCTAGGAAAGTTTTATCTTCCTTTGACGGCTCTGGAACATCATCGATCGCGCGCTCACAAAAGTCATCATTAAACTGGTATCTTATCTGTTCTTCTTATCTTGCATCAATGCGATTGACCGTGACGAATGTGTTGAAAATGCCATTTTCTGGAACTGTGTCGATTGGTCCATTGATTACCCATCCAAGGATAGTCTTCAAAGCGAATGGACCATTGTCATTACTAGGAATTATGTCCCATGGTTCTATCGCTTTAGGAACATTGACACCGATTAACAAACCGATATCACTATCTATTGGTATTCTGTCAATGTGAATGTCACTTAAATGCGGCCATCTTTGAAGGTCCTCCAGTGAAATTATGTCTTTCCTGGACACAGGTAATTCTGGTTGTGTGTAAATAAGAGGAAGATCTATTGGATTGTCACCATTCACGTCAGTTATTTCAAGTCCAGAGAGAATATAACAATTTTCTGTCTTCTGTTGTCCCATGGTTGTCAGATTTAACAAAGTCTTTTTGCCTTCAATGTGAAGTAAGTTTGCTATTTTCTCTGTACAAAAAGTTGCTGTACTCCCTGAATCCAAGAAAGCATATGTATAAATGTATTTGTCACTATTGTTTCTTGATTTCAGTCGCACTGGTATAATTGTAAGCGCTTGCCTCACAAGTTCCCCAGCCCCCATATGCGCTGCCGAAGACACAGATGCTGAAGGTACAGATAATCTGTTGTTGTTCTGGTCCGGAGGTTCAAAGCTCTGTCGAGGATCCAAGTGGAGTATAGAAGGATGACATCTCTTACAATGAATACAAAATGACTTGCGTTGACAAACTCCCTTCTGGTGTCCAGATTTTAAACAAGAAAAGCACAGTCCTTTCATTTTTAAAACTGCATATCTGTTTTTCAGAGGAAGTTTCATAATGTTCTTGCACTCTTCCAAGGAATGTGACGAACCTTCACAATAGATGCATGGTTTCACAAAAGCACAAAATTTTGGTTTGTATTGAACAGCAGCTGTGTGATTTTCTGTAGATGAATGGGACTCCATAGTTTTTGTAGCAAAGTTCCGGCTCGGTCTTGAAAATGTGTTCACTTTTTCATTCTGTCGTTTTGGTGCACTTGAACTAGAATTCATGACTTCTTTTCCATCGATAGGGTCATTCGCCTTTTTTTAGCTTCTTTGCGGACGAAGTTTACCAAGTTTTGAAATGTAACAGCTTCTTTTCTGTCCTTAAGCTCATACACCACATTTCGCCACTTTTCATGTAAGTAGAATGGTAGTTTCCTAATTAGAAGTTTCATGTTTTCTGAGTATTCTAGAACTCGAGCACTGTTTACGTTATTTACAGCAAATTGACACTCGGTTAAGAATATTGCATAAGAGTCTAATGCCTTCGAATTGTCTGGTTTAATTGCTGGCCAATCCAACGCCTTCTTGACGTAAGTATGAGCCACAACATCCTGATCACCATATCGATCCTTAAGTTCATCTAAAGCTTGTAGGTATCCTCTTTCTGCATCCAAATGTGAATATCCAGTTACTATTCTGTTAGCTTCACCACTGGTAAATTGAAGAAGAACGTTCAAGCGCTCTTCATATGAACTGGTGTTAGCGCACACTTTGGTGTTGAACTGTCGGATAAATCTTTGGTAGTCCATTGGATTTCCTTCAAACTTTTGAATGTCAGCTTTAGGTTTGTTGAGCTCTCTTGCAACTGTAAATAGATCATATGTGTTGTGGTGATTTTCTGCAGTTGTAAACGTTGGCTCTGACAGATGAGAAAAAACTTGAGTCTGTGGTTGACGACTTGTTGCATAACTTGAAACAGGCACATATGGTGTACTGTGGCGTGTTATTGTTGGCACATATGGAATACCAGGTGTCATTGTACATGTGGATCTGTTAATGTGGTTAACTGTTTCACATGTTGGTAATGGTCTTGAAACAGACGAAAACACCGGTGCATATGGACTCAACTTTGACTGCTTTATAGATGTAGACACATGCATGATGGGATTATGTATTGATGTTGTCACTGTTGATAAAGGCAGATGAATGTCACCCACGGCCTCTGACAGACGTCCCACTTCCAGATCGGTTTTTCAAGTTGTTCGATTATTTTAGTTCTCTCATCACATATTTTTAAAGCTGTCTTTATATCCAGTTCTTCTTCCTTCAATTTCAACTGTAATTTGGCCTCTTCTATCTGTTTTTTCTCCTGAAATGATGCCGCTCTGGCCTCTAATTCCGCTTTTCTCTGACTTTCCTCCAACTTCGCTTGCGAATAACTGCTCTTGCGACTTGCACCAGAACTCACGGAATTGTTATCAATCACAACACTTTTTGAATGTTTCGTAAACCAGTCCTCTACAGAACTTTTCAAATCCATAAGGTATTCATCCCTCTTCTGGAATCTTTCTTCATCGGGGACCTGATCGCTGGGAGAAAGCCAAGCCCGTACTTCATCCTGAGACACTAGAAATTCTTCGTATTTATCGAGCCATTCACTATACGCTCTTCTAATCGTTTCTTTATCCTCTGATGATAATAATAATTTCTGTAAGTTGTCACTAAGTGTCAACAGTATTTTGAAACACCTTTCTCGGTTTTTACTTTTACTTTCCAGGGTAAATTCAGCACCTTTTTGAGTCATTTTCCTGCTTCGTTCACTCCTACGGCACTGTTCTATCTTTTCACCCTCAATCCTCCTCCATCATCTACTTAATTGTAAATATTTGCACTGGCCAGTGAAATGAGGAAACTTTGGTCACTTTTGTAAATGCGTCTTTATTTTATTTTGGAGGGTGACAAAACATGTAAGATGTATGACGAATCAATAGACGTATGACGTATGAAGTATGACATATGACGAATGACGAATGACGATTTACTACAAAAAAATAGAGAAAAAATATTGTAAATAAACTAATTCAAAAACACACACATACAAATTCATCCTAGCAAAGTTGACAATGATGAAACGTATGACTATCAGATATATCAGTACAACCTAATTCAATTAATCACAATAAGATATGCATCTAGATATATAAATCTGAAATGCTCTAGCAAAGTTTGGCGACAGAAAAATGTAAAGAGGCATAACTCTAGACAACTAAATGATATTATACATATTGCAAATGGAGATACCTCCCGTAATATATCAATTATAAACCTAACATAATCCAGCGAAGTTGCACACATGCCTCATAATTACATATAAGTACCTCCATATAGCTTTATCAATGTATCATTAATATTGACCTTGAAATATCCATGCATATATATAAATAGTAACTTTATACCTACACTAAAGTATGAAAATTATCAAATGTACTGTAATATAATTCTACTGCACAATGTACATATTTATGCATTGGAAAACATTCTAACAATATACATATTATAACACTCACCAATTAAGTAGTTTCCTCCAGTAAAAGTACATTCAGTACAAAATGATTGTAAACATGAGCCCGCCTCACACAAGTTCACGGGCTCTACACACAAAAATATTGAGCTCAAAAACTGATGACGTCACATCATAGGTATGACTAACTGCAGTACCAGCATAGATATGACTAATTACAGTATTGGCGGTAACAGCAACAGTACACATACTTTTGCTTTCTATTAAATAGTTTTCATATGAGCAAATACTCATTATCACACTTTACTTCCAAATACTTCTACAATACTCACGGAAAATATAAAACAAGGTTATCTGGCCATTTTAGCAATAAATACGGCGTTAATCCGTCTCAATAAAATAAAAAAAAACTTACCTAGAATATTTGGACTCTGGTCAGTAATATCCAAAGTTCTTAAATGCACGGGATTAGAAACCTCTCAGTAAAACCAGTTGAGTGAACTTTAAACTATGGAAAGCAACTCTGATAATAAATAAGTAACATTACAAACGTAAAACAAAATATATGGAAAGTAAGCATTGACGTAAATTGTGTCACTTACGAAAAGATGATTTCGTGCATTATGACATTCGTTTTTGTTTTGCGAAATCATTCCAAAATTTATCCTCAGATCTAATTGGCTACAGAACGCATGGAAAAGGATAAGATATGATAGGATAGAATTTAACTTATGTATTTCTATCATACATCGTACATCCTCTATTCCATCCTATCCTGTCATTGTCAACATTCAGAATTACAGAACTGTATGAAAAACATATTTACTTAAGCAAATATTTATCTTTATTATTGTTAACTTTAATCCGGATACTTTTTTTAAACAAGTACCATTGTCTTGTTTATTAAAAACTTATTTTTTGCAGTTTATTAACACAAAAATAATTTCGAATTCATTTTACAACAGAATGTGCTGCATGGAGTAAGTTTTGGTTCAAGGTCGATGTTTGCAGTTAATGTTGTATCTGGATCCATGGTTTACTCACGAACTTTCCTATCCGCACAACCGTTTGCAATAACAGTGTATGATACCGAGTCATTGGAGTCCTTAACCGGTAACTGACTCAAGTCTGATAATTTTAAATGAAACTGCTATTTTACTTCTTGTACGTTATTTACTTCAACTAAACATTGCAATTTAAGTGAGGTTCAAAAGGTTATTTCGTTTGTTCCCTGTTTGAAAAGGAAGTGACCGAATGTAAATGATAATAATATAGCACATTTGTTGTGATTACCAGTAACAAAATGGTGTAACAAAACTAATCAAAGTTTATTTTGGAACATTGGTGAATCTAGTTATATTCAAAATTGCATTCCTTTTACAGACCCATGTTTAACCCTTAATTGCCAACACATCTGTGTCAATGAACGATCAGGACCCAAGTGCATATGTTATGAAGGATTTATATTGGGTAGCAATAACATTACATGTATAGGTATTGGTTTTTATGTATTTCTTTGTCTTGCACATAATACTGATAAAGGAAAATCATATGAGGTTATTTGTTTCTAAATTAACATCCATCTCCACCATATCTGTGTTTTAAGAATTGTTTTTATTGAAAGAAAGAATTTATTTCAGACAAATCCTGGATTTTTGAGAGGGGCTTTATCGTAAGCAACGGCTCTATGTTTGCCATGCATGAAGTCCCTTCAGCTAGTAGCGATGCAAATAAATATAATTACAGACGAATTCCTAACAACATTATTGAGACGTTTGCTGTTGACGCCATTTCTGACATCATCTACTTCGTAGACAGTAGTAGTGGTTCGTTAAAGAAACACGACATTATTTCACGGAAAACAAGCACCATTGCATCTGTTTCATCCGCCAGAGGTAACCTAGTCCCTAGAGTACATGACAACATCCTAATACAACCATCTTAATATGGTATCGAAACGAAACAAATGGTGTCATTTTCACATCGATCCTGGACAGGCATTTATATATACCACTTTATATGTTAATTTAATTTTTTTTAAGGGCTGAATTCTTTATAAATTTGAATTAAATTTTTAGATGAAAGGTATTTACAGCCTCAAAATGGTTTGTTATGAATACTTTGGGTTTTTTTTCCATGTTTTATTTCTATTATTACCAATCAATACAATAGTTTTATATATAAGGACAAACACTCCAAAAAGACAGAACACAAACTTTCACTCTCACACTCATTCTAAATGTACAGTTACCACGGTTACTAAGGGGTTATATGATGCATGTCATAGTTACATGAATACTTTGGGGTTTTTTTCCATGTTTTATTTCTATTATTACCAATCAATACAATAGTTTTATATATAAGGACAAACACTCCAAAAAGACAGAACACAAACTTTCACTCTCACACTCATTCTAAATGTACAGTTACCACGGTTACTAAGGGGTTATATGATGCATGTCATAGTTACATGTTGATATAGATATATGTGTAATGCCCATTATAGCAAGTAAGCACATGGAGATGATTAAAAATAATTAAACATGAATGTTTGCAATAAAATTCTCAATAGTTTTCCATCTAATAATAAATTCATCACATCTCATTTTTATTGCAAACAACTTTCTCTCTACCAAATAATATACCAATATGATTTCAATAATTCGCTAATATGCAGATCAGAACTTTTCCTTGATTTGTAAAAAATATATTGTTTTGTTAATAATATCAATATATTAGCAATATCATTTTTTTTCTCGTGTATAGCCAAATATTACTTCACTTAATGAGAATTTTATATCAAAATGACAATAAAATGACAAAAAATGCTCTTATTGCACCCATAATTGTTCACTTTTATGACAATAAAAAAACAAATGTTCAATTGACTCAGGTTCTTTTGTACAAAGATTGCATTTGTTATTGCATGTAATTTTGCAATTATATAAATATTTGTTTGTTCCTAGAATTCTATGGAATATCCTATATTCCAACCATAATAGCTTACAGTCTTTTGTACAATTAAAAAGTGCATTATACTTTGATATCCAACTAAATGTATCATCTAACTCAAGTAAAGTTTCCCATTTATGTTCATGTTTAGCACAAAAATGGATAGCACAAACATGGAAATTTTGTCATAAATTTTAAGAATGAAAAAAATCATTTTAAATGTTTTTCAATCACAGACTTAAAGTTCGATTGGATTGCAAAAATTGTTGGATGGATAGAACCCTCAACGTCGAGTATAAGATCTTTCTCACTTAATTCCCAAACCAGTGCCATGATATATACCAGCCAGTATCAACCAGCTTCTCTGACCATAGATCCCCATAATGGGTAAGCAATAATTGTCTTTATTTCAATTTTTAAACAGATATATAACTATTTGCCTTTTTTTCTTTGTTTTGCGTAATGATATCTGATACTGCTTTTCTAAAAAAGATTTCAATTTTCCAACATTAGCTAAAAAAATCCATGTAATCTAAGTTAAAATAAAATAAAGTTAAATTAAATATATGTTTACTTATAATAGTCTGTCGTGCAAGAAGACAAAAACGGAACACATTCTAAAATAAAAAAAATAATAAAATAAGATTCTTCAGTTTGAAGCAGACAATGGCATTAACTTACCACTGCTTTCATAAACTTTATTTAAGCGCCCTGTACTGGATAACAGGGTTATCAGATAGGTCAATAGTTCGTGGATCCTGGACTAGAGTTACACCAACAGTTCTAATATCGGCGGCAAACCTTAACAATCCAAGTTCTTTACAATATGACGTTACAAGTCACAGGTACCTTTTTATCTTCCTTTTTCTTTCTTTACAATCATGCTGGTTTTAATTTATCTATATACCTTGCAATATCATTTTTTAAAGACTCTACTGGTTAGACCAAACGTTGATCAAAAGCTCGAAGACAAATGGTTCTGATATAAAAAGTCACATCATCACAAATGGAGCTACAAGGGCGTTTGTATATAAGGTCATTTTATTTATTTCAAACACTTGATCAGTTTTTTCAGTATAATTTTTTTCTATAAATTTACTATTTTTTCCAGGATTTCTTCGGATGGATAAACGGAGATAAACTGTTTTTTTGGAAGGAAGACCGATATTAGTGCAACATATGAATTAAACACGTTAAAAACTTTAAAAGATGTCGCTGTGTTTGATTCCTCTCTGGAAAAGGACAAACGAGGTTTTTACAAAGAAACAAAACGATGTCTAATATGATGCACTACATTCTTTAAATGACTCCGTCTTTCTGTCTGTCTGTCTGTCTGTCTCTCTCTCTCTCTCTCTCTCTCTCTCTCTCTCTCTCTCAGCCCTTATTCTTCCATTTTATATGTGCATTATTTATATCTTTTAAAAGTTGCAAACAGATTCGGGATCATGATTTTGGGGTGCTTTGGTGACGTTTTATGAAACATTTAAATTTGATTTAATGACTTCAGGTACCTGCCAAATCTTGAATGGTGGGTGTGGAGAATTATGCGTTCCAGAAGAAAATGGTCGCAGATGTGAATGCGATATTGGCCTACAGCTACAACCAGATCAGAGTTGTGACAGTGGTGGGTACTCATCATTTATTATCAAACTGTACATATGTTTACATTTTACACAATAAATATTGTATATTTTATCATCACGCCATATGTTTACATTAAACTATACAGTGTAGTTTAAAAAACCTTTAATAAAATGCCTTTCTTTTTCACGTCCTTGATGGTGTTTTAATAGTACAGTTTTTAAGTAGAAAAAACAATAAATTAGGTATATTAACACGTGTTTGTTGACTTTTGTTTCCGAAATTCTGATATGTTGACATGTGTATAGACTCAAGTTAGTTCTCTTAAGGCGCTTCCTGTTTCAACAATATTGAATATTGAAATCCGAGATATGTTACATAATGCGTTTTTTATACAAACGTGATATTTTTGGTGTTTTTTTTAGCTATTCTCAGCCGACTTTTTCTTGAATTTGCATATGAAAAATTGAATTATCATGGAGCCCCCCCCCCCCCCCCCATCCACACACACACACACTTTATATGGAATATGTAAAAAAAAATTGAAATGAAATTAAGGAAATAAAGAGACCACGATGGTCGTGGTCAGTTCAAGAAGAATAATGTATATAAAGATATATGAAAATACCAAAATTTAAAAGGAAAAATATATGGATTTTTTTCTTTTCTGAATAATAAATATGCAATTTGAAGCTAGACAATTCATTACTGAGAATTTAAGGTAGATCTGATGGTAAATTTGTTGACCCCTTGCCTCCTTAGGAGTGAAATTAAAGTTATAGGAATACTACGCTACCCCCTCTTCACCCCTTCCACCCAAGGATAAGGATTTTTGACGATTTTAGAAAGTTGTCTTTTTTTCTTTTTGCTTGTCAAGATTTGTTGTCTGGCTCCCCCCTCTCATATACTTTCATAAACGATGATACGTGCCTGTTTTCGTAGTTAAGTGCCTCATAAGACTTAATGCAAACACTACCGACATTGCACACCTCCAAAAAGGAATAGCAATTGTAAGATAAACTATACTTTGACAGAATAGCTCCGAAACGATTTTTGAGAAAATGAAGCTGCATTGAAAATAACCGCCAAATTATTCATAACAAACCATTTTGAGACTGTAAATACCTTTCATCTAAAAATAAATTCTTCACCAACGTACACGTATTTTCTTTGCTACAGAGACTAAACACGGAACGCATTCCTTTTTTTACTCGCTTCAAATTTACACACCGCGTTGACATTCGGAACTTTCGGGATTTTTCATATTAAATGCACTGATTTAGAGCTATCTCCCGTATTTTCTTTGATGAACAGAAAATATAGCGAATTTTCAATGAAAATTTACACGTATTTGTATTATCGTTTTTGAGTTTATTCATGCAAATGTGATATTGTGGAAACATAACCTAAAGAGCCTCCGGTGATTTAGCGTGAATGTAATGCACATGCGCAAGATTGTAAAATAAAAAAAAACAGATGATTTTCGGATTTTTAAAAAGAATTTTCGTTGATTATTAATTAGTGAAGCTTCATAGAGAAAAAATAAAAACAAATTGCTCATCTTTAAGTATCAATGTTTAGATTATATAAAACAAAAGACAGTACTCTTCCGATTTCTCGGTATTAAAGCCCAAAAATTCGAGTCTATTATTATAATAAAGTAGTATAGATGACTACTTTATCTCGGCAAGACAATATTGTCTCATTAGTTAAATGTATGTACCTTATGATAGATATATCATAACACCCTTCTCCAATCATTTGGACTTTGTATCATTATTGTGGATTTTTCAGTAAAATAGGCATATTCCTAGTTAGCTCTTAGTAATCTGAGCTAGTGCTTTTTTGTCCTAGACAGACGTACGGTTTGGTGTACGTGAGTTAGTTGTACCTATCCCGCAGGTGGTTAAGAACAATGCATACATCTTGACATCTGGTAGTGACTCGAGATACTAGCCTTTTCTTGATATCTGGAACACGCCGTTTAAGTTGAATTTTGGCCAGATCTTTTGGATTGTCAATGTTGCCGACAAAAATGTAAAAAAAAAATTTATACAGATCGCCAAATATTTAGAACATTATCAAGGACAAAATAAAGGGTAGATTAAAAGTGATTACAAATTGTCGGAAGAACACTCCATACACCTTCCTTTATTTATATTAATAAGAAGGGTCTTCTCGTTATTAGACATACTTCTTATATTAAGAAATTCATGAAATTTTGACATAGTCAAACAGATTATATAACCTAATGATTCTATTAGTTAAATCAAATTTTACCTTCTTGTTTACGCATAAACGTCAGGTCAAGGTCCCTATCATTTCCCTCAACTTAAAGGACGATAAAATTAAATGTAGTTATCTGCAGTTATGTAGACACCTCTTTAAACCATGAAGTTTCTATTCTTCAATAAAATGATAAAAAATTAAAATGACTATCAGCTGGTGCTACTAAAGCGAAATAAATATTTAAACTTAAATTGATATTGCTTAGCCCGCATTTCCTCTAATGTTCTAATATTTTGAAGATACTTTGATTATTTTTTATGCTTCAAATATTAAAATATTTCCGATATTTACATATTTTGCAGACGTTATATAAATCTATAAATTGACAAAAAAGCATGACTATTGACCATTTAATAAGAGAGAAAATCCGATTTTAGCACTTTTTTGCATGAATTTATTTATGGAATAAGCGTTAAAAAAGCTAATAAAAATGTAATTTGATTGGCAACTCATATTCTAAAAACATACTCTAAAACCCAAGTATCTTATCGTTAGTTCACATTAGTTGAAAAAAATCCAAAATTAATGTTATTGTTTTAAAAATGCTGAATAGACTCCTAAATCTACAACAATTATGAATTGCAAAAACGTGATATTTGCCTACGCAAACGTTCTGCCAAAAATATAGTCATTGCTAGATTCAAAACTTTGATTACTATTTCTATGCAAAGTTTTATGATAGTAAACAAGAAAGAAAAATATGGTATTTTGATTTTCTTTCATCTTGATTTATTGAACATTTAATGAAAGTAACAAGTCGAAAACCAGAAAAGACCCTTTCCTTAACAAACATCCCATGCCAAACTTAATCACACGGTTTATCAAATCTATACTGGTGAAACAGTGTGCATCTTAAAAAGCAAATTCAAGCTCATAAATTGCACATACACGTACCAGAAATTTGCAAGGCTAAAATTAACGAATACCTTGACCTGTAATAAAGCAAATCATTAAAGTTTTTCAATGCCATAATCTTTATACATCTTATACTATTCGTATTTACCCACAATAAAGACCGATTGCATTTGTTAAAGTAAAATTGAATGTCTTTAATGATAGATAGATAGATAGATAGATAGATAGATAGATAGATAGATAGATAGAAGAAAGCACTAAAAATAACCAACGACACGAACAATACGCAAAATATTGTCATATTTTCGGGGCAACCTGTCCCTTCGTCTGGACAACAAAATAAAATTACATATGAAAGGAGAAAAACATCTACAGAACTAAAATACTAAATCCGTAGTATGTAGATTATGTAGTTTTTATTAGTTTTTTTTAGTTTTTGTAATTTTTCTGTAGTTTATGTAGTTTCTAATTCTGACGTTCTGAAAAAGGGACGAGTTGTCGCGAAAATTGGACAATATTTCACTTTAATGTTCGTGTTGTTAGTTATTTTTAGTGCTTTCTTTAATTTCATCTCATAACCGTGTATCTTTTTGATCCAACACTATAGATAACGAGTGTTGTTGATTGTTAGTGCTTGATATATATATATATATATATATATATATATATATATATATATATAAAATCACCGAATATTATTATGACAAAAATGCAAACATTACCCTATCTTTAAGTACTCAGTCATAAATAACTTTAGATAATATATACGTGTTCTCAAATAGGCATTGCATGGTTATATTAAGTATTTGTTATATTTGTAGATGTTTTAACAACAGGCTTCATTATTGTGTCAGATTACACACATGGTCGAATAATTCAGATTGATCTTCATACAGGCAGGGTTGTAAAAGTACCTTTATCAATAAACAAACCTCCTGGAATAGCGTTTGATAAAACAACAAGGACGCTATTTTTCTCTGATTTGTCCACGAATACCATAATGACTACATCGCTGCATGGAACAAACAAAACATTATTCTACACAACAGGTATATATAAAATTTTACAGGTAAAAGTTGTCTATGTGTGTACCATTATGTTTCCTTATTGTTTAGTTTCTGTATCAATGTTTCTGTGTTCGGCTCCACTGATCAAAGTTCTGTCCTTATGAGGCATCTGGCAAACTTCATTATTTGCGAACACATTACGCTTCGCACGAAGAATGACTGCACTTAAGGACATGCGATATTTTCAAGAAAATAAACTTTTAAAAGAAGATTTTTTCTTTCAATTGCAGAAATGGTCAACATCTAAACTGCAACTTTACGTAATTAGGTTAAATGAAAGTATGTTGTTACCAAGTACGAATTTGTTTTCATAGGCGGGGGTCATCACGATTTCTTCAATCTCCATACGATATTGAGGATGCAAACTTTTATACTGACTTCTTACACAGTCAGCGCATGTCTATTGTTCTCCGTTTAACAGAATTTGTATATTTGCATTATTAAAGTTTTGTCAAAGGGAGATTAATAGACAAACATGCGCTCATAGTTTAAATTAGAAAATACTGCTTATTCTTACTTTCGCTTTCCCTTGTTGTAACCAAGGGGTGATGGGTGTTGAATATTATAATTCACCACGTGATTTATCACCACAGGTAACTTTGTGAATACAAAATTTTTATCACGTGACGTGTAAGGTATCATGTTATGTGCTAACTAGGACAATGTTTTCGAACACGTTAAATTGTCAAGCATTGATTTAAAGTCTTCTGTGCTAACATGGTTGTGGTCTAATTGTTGAAGCGATAGTTAATAGCATATTTGTACCATATAGAATAGATGGGGTTATGGTGAAATTAAATAAATAAATTTTATACATGGCATTGTTATTCATGCTAATATAATTTTAGTACTATTCTGATAATGTCAGCTCCACCTCTCATGCATATTGATATCAATCTTATGTTTGATCAAGGGCAGATAAGCGAAATTTCTACTTTTTTGTAAACTACATGAAAACTACAACTTAAGGAAAGGGGGACACTGTTTCAATTCTTTCTATCAAGAATATTTTTCCCCAGAGAAAAATGCATATCGTTATTTCTGTATATGATGATATGACAGAGAATTTGTTCATTTCTTCAAGTAATTGGTAAATATTATGTCAATATATTTGACGGTAAATAGAGAATTCACGTAGTTTTATTTCTAGGTTTTGCGTATGCTGACTGTCTGGCGATCGACTACTCAACGGGTAATCTGTACTATACGGCTGTAGGTCCTACTACATCCCAGAGTTATATTGGAGTAGTTCACAGATCCACATCTCTCCATAAAACGCTGATATATAACCTCCATAGTCCTAGAGATATAGCACTCTATCCTTCCAAAGGGTATTCAAATAAATAATTCTATCCAGTTTGGTTTTGCCGGATATAATAAACAGCTTATTTTTTCTACACGTTAAGTTTTATTGTGTTTTGTATTGTTTTGTTTTGTTTGTTTGGTTGTTTGTTTGTTTGTTTGTTTGTTTGTTTGTTTGTTTGTTTTCTTTGTCTGGCTTTTTTTTTTATTATTTATTTATTATTATATTTTTTTTGTTTAAATGTAAAGTGTTTGCAGTTTGAAGAAAATAAACCTCCATTCTTTTAGATATATGTTTTGGACAGAACTCGGAATCATAACTGAAATAGGCAGAACGAATATGGACGGAACATCCAAAATCTACATTGCAACAACACAGATTGGCTGGCCTAACGGACTGACTATTGATTTTACATGTAAATAATGCATTACACTTACTTGTTTTGTCATATTTGTGATTTTTTAAAATTACTGATACTAAACTTGTAATACATTTACACATTTCTACCATACAGCGAACAGATTGTACTGGACAGATGGGAAAAGAAATCGCATTGAATCCTCTAACCTCAACGGTGGAAATCGTAGGGTTATATCGACTGATAATGATGCCCATTTAATGAGTATTGTGAGCCATGGACAGTATCTCTTCTACACGGCATGGAATAGACAGTTAGTTTGTTATATCAATGCTACGCCAGATAACTGGACGCCTCAGTTTACGGACGATTTTATTTGGGAATTTTTAGTTTTATGCGTTTTCTGTTCTTTTTTCTCTCATTTAACCGGAAATCCGCGTTACGGATTCAAACGGCTAGTTAAACTAAAAAAAATTTTTTAACTATTTAACCGGAGAGTAATACATGTATTTAATGATACCGTACTGAATACGATTGAAAGATTACGCCTATCAATTGAGTTTTACACATTTGTACGTGCTAGACGTGATAAGAAGTAACATCACTTTTTTTCAAAGGAAGAATGAGCTATATAAACAAGCATTCTGAGAGTATTGCATAAGCAATACACGTCCCCTACCGGTTTGTATTATTCTATGAAAGTTTCCAAGCACACAACTATTTCAGAGCTATTGTAAACGAGATGTCATGCTTTAATCAGAGATAAAAGAACAGAGGAAAATCAAACTATATAGTTGATATAGAAATTAAATACAAAATAGGAAAAATAATACTCTTTATTTCATCTCCTGTAATTTCGCCAAGTCTATTCTGTATTCGCTGGTAAAAATTTGTGAAAACAATGCACTGTTATGCACAATATCATTTCTTACCGTCTTCTGTACCCCGAATCAAACCAAACAGTTAAACAGCCAAACCCGACAACGAACCCGATTGTATTGATACAAAAAAAAACCTGCCGATTAAATTTACAACACAATGCTTGACACTATTTTACAGAATTTATACCGAGCGCAGCGGGAGGCGGGCGAAGCCCGCCTCGCGAAGCGAGGATTAATGGTAACACGTATATATAAGACAATCAGGGAAAAATGAAAGTTGAATCAGAGGTTCTAAGGCCAAAAAAATTTTCTTCCAGCCCTGGGCGCCGCCATATTGGCAGCCATTTTGTTTTCAAAAAGTTAGTTCAATTATTGATTGAATGGTACTTATCGATGTTTATCGCCCCTAGACTCGATTAAATAAGTTCTAGTGTTTCAATAGAAGGTGATTTGAATTAAAGAAATTAAAAAGGAAACCAGATAAGTTTCAAAAGTGTTTTAATCAAGAAACACGACTTGTTCTATGTATGTCTTATCAAATTATCAGATGGAAAATAAAAACATTAACGTCAAGGAACTGATCTCTTAGATACTTGATAAGGTAGGCCTATTCAATTTTATTACAGCGGCATTCCGATGAATTAAATTGATGAACAACGAAAAAAGAAATAAAAAAAAGTTCGGAATAACGTAAATCTCTTCGGCTATTTCCGAAGACAAAACTTGAACGTTTTACGTCTGAAATATGACGTCATAATGTAGACTGAGCACGCGACGTTTAGTTTAACTTTGATGAATGATTTGAGTAGGCAACCATGCAGGAGGATCCTACTGTGTGCGTTTTAAATAGATTTTATCAAACAAAAATCAAAATGCACTGTGTTAAATCTGCGCTCGGTCCAACGGTCACACCGTTTACATATTATGTTGGTTAGAAATGATAAAAGGAATGGTACAAGTAACGCACGATATTATTACTGACTACATACTGGCCTCGTTTATTCAATACACACCGAACCCGATAACGAACCCGAACATTAACAAATTTGAATATAAAAATTTATTTTCTCGAAAATATGTCAATCAGACGCTACAAAAGTGTAAACTTGATCTGTAGTTTGACATTTTGAAGCTGTTCAGCAAGTCTCATATTATTCCTCAAATGCTTAAAGAAAAAAAGTGTGGAAAACTGAAGTGGGACAGACAGACGGACGGACGGACAGACCGACGGACGGACTGACGGACGCAGAGGAAAGCTATAGTCCCCTCCGGTGAAACTGGTAGGGGACTAAAAAGAGCTTTGAAGGGTTTTTTTCATAGCTTTGTGGTTAATCCATTCAAAAAGTTATTTTAAATAAAACGAGTTGTTTCACGAATGCCTTGTTCAATTATATAAAAACCGGAAGTACAAGAAGAAAACAAAAATGCAAGCATCTCAACTCATTTAAAATGTATTAGTGGATCTTCCAAAAGTTTTGTTTCTAAACGTTTGTGTATGAAAAAAAAATAACATGAAAGTTTGATTCTTTTTCCTGACTATAGAGTTTCACCAAAAAGTTGCAGATTACTTAGGGAAAGGCTACAGTTGTTTGACCAGTTCCGAATTTTGACCAGTTCCGAATAGTTCGGGGAATTAAAAGCTGATAATTGATAAAGAAAAACATATAAAAATAAATTGATACCTATACTATGTAGGCATATAAATATTCTTCCGATTGATATATAATTATGATTTTTTTCCCGATCAATTTGAGTGCGATATTGGCACTTATTTAATCGACCTACTTTCACTATGCGGCGAATCCTGGTTACAGCGACGCTTTAGAGCGCAGAAAATCGTCTGCACACACATCAGATCTTGTCGAGCAGCAACATTACGGCTATCAGAAGTAAGTATGATATCTATTCTTACAGATACAAAAAGGTTTCGGACAATAAAATTGTAGGTCCCTAATGAATTTTATAAGTTCCACCCGGTGTCATTTTACCAGTTCCGAATAGCAGAAATAAACACTGTGGGAAAACAGCACCACGTGATACATGATTTACATATGTTCCTGTCAATCCTGTGCATGAGTACAGTGTTTCATTAATTGACGATGCCAGTAGTAAATGATTAATTAATGTTTTATTTTATGATATCAGCCATAAATATTTGAAAATAGTAATTAAACTTGCTTTAGCTTTAGAGGTAAAATAATTGGGGAGGGGGTGGTAAGTAATACATGTAATTGTGCATGCAGGGTTAAATTAGCACTCATTAGATTATTCAAGCATTATAGTTAGGCCTATCTGATGATGTAAAATACAACTGCTGCAAATATAATTGATGTCAATTTTTAGTATCAGTTATAGAAATATATGTGATAATTATTTAATTATTTCACTTTTAAGGATAATTATCGGTGATGGGGAAAGTAAAGAGAAAGAAGAATATTAGTACTGACACCCGTAGTCCTGTTGTTCTCACAGCATCAAAAGTAAAGAGAAAGTATAGGAGAGGATTTCCCAAATCCCCATCAAAGGAGTCCAGAGCGAAAAAGGCTCTTTTCGAGGTACGGTCAGGGGAGAGTATAAATAAAACTGCAGAAAAATACAAATTATCTTTCAGCTACCTTCAAAGGAGAGTAAGTGGCACTGTGTCTGTTGAAAGAAGGAATGGTCCTCCCCCTGTGTTAACAACTGAAGAAGAGAATGCTATTGCTAATTATGTATGTGAAATGGCACTAAGGGGGATGGGATTGGGACCATCTGATATCCTGAATCTGGTTCAGAGCTTCTTGAAAAAAGACAAAAGAAAAAATCCATTTAAGGACAGCAGGCCAAGCTATCCTTGGTACTATGGATTTATGGCTAGGCATTCAGATATATTAGAAAAAAGGAAAGAAACGCTTCTTGAAGCCTCTCGCTCCAAAGTCACTAAAGAGATTGTAGATGATTGGTTTCAGAAGTACCAAGCATTTCTTTCAGAGAGAAACTTGTTGGATAAACCACATAAAATTTACAATGCAGATGAAACTGGTTTCACTATGGGGAGTAAAGCTGGAGTGGTTGTAGGACCAACCAGACAGAGATACACAGATGACATTCCACATTTATCAGGTGGGTCAACAAAACAACGCATGACAGTCATGTATTGTGCCAGTGCAGAAGGAATTGTTTTACCCCCCTTTTATGTGTATCCTTCACCAAAACCTACAGCATATGATCCTTTGTTAGGTGCAACAAGAGGCTCAGTTATTCATTACACACCAAAAGGATGGATGGATTCAAATGCTTTTTCTGCATTCATAGACCATTTCGATAACAATGTAGACAAGAATGACAGACCAGTTGTACTTTTGATTGACAGTGTAAGTTCACATATCAACATGGACATATTTACAAAAGCAGGTAGTAGAGGAATTGAAATTTACAGGCTAGTACCAAATGCTACCCACTTAATGCAGCCATTAGACAAAGGTGTGTTTGGGCCGCTGAAAAAAGAGTGGTACAAAACAGTGCGTAAAAACACTCGTGAAAATCCGGGCAAGCCTATTGACAAGAAGAACTTTGCCTTGAAGTTGCATGAAACGTACATCGCATTTCGTAAACCAAGCATTGTCATAGGAGCATTCAAAGGCTCTGGTATTTATCCTGTGAGAAGGTCTGCAATTTCAAATGACAAACTTAAGCCATCCCATACTTTCACTGATACAGAGGAAGTTCATGAGACAGGGGTTTCAACTGTAACCAGGGTTGATGAAAATGATGGGTCAACAGCAGCCAGTAAGGCTTTCCAACTTTACAGTGATACTATAGGAACACCAAGACAAAGATATGAGCGTCGACTGGAGGAGGGTTGGGATATTGAAGGGCTATCTCCTGGCTTTACAGTGTACAAGAAACTGAAAGAGAAAGCTCATCCTTATGCTCTAGATGCTGTGAATCAGGAGACTCATACACATGCATCAATTCAGCATTCCATTCAGAATGTTGAGCAAGGCAGTGAGAAAACTTCATCTACCCCAGGATTGTATTTATTAGCTTGTGCAGCTTTAAATGATAAGGAGCAAGAAGATCATTTAAGCAATGACATAACTCTTTCATCTAATAAACCAGAATCGAGTAAGTTATCACCTGCTCTTGAAGAAGTAATCAGATTACCAAAACTAACAACTACCTGTAGTAAACCAAAACCTAAAAAACTTATAAGTTCTTTGCCATACAGTTTGACATCAGCAGACTCCATTAGACAAATGGCTTTGCAAAAACTGAATTTAGCAAGAAAAAAGGCAGAAAAAGAAAAGGCAGCAAAGATACGTTATCTAAAGAAGAAAGAAAAAGAAGGGAAAGCAAAACCCTCTGCAAAGGAACCTCGAAAGAAACAATCCAATTCAAAGACATCATCAACAACAGCAAAGACTACTAGAAAAGACAAGAGTCCATTCATCATGTGAAACAATATGCCCAGTCTGCTTAGGCAGCTTTGAAGATGAAAATGAGCTTGAATTGGGAACAATGTGGGTAGAATGTGATCACTGTCATAAATGGATGCACCATGATTGTATTCCATTAGGATATTCCAGCGAGAAAACTTTTGAACCAAGTGATGAGTTTGTTTGCCATTTTTGTGCAGAAGAAATTGAATGAGTGTAATAATGTTTTAATTAAACAATATCTCATTTTTATCATTAACAAGATTTTTTTTAACTTGAATGTTGAAAAACATCTACATATACAATGTATTGCATGGTGTATTGCCAAATGCTTCAGAAAATTAAACAAGATATTCATTTATTTTAAATTAGTAAAACCAGTACTGTTCATCAAAACTAGCAGTTTATGTTATGTTTTCTATCCTATGTATATTTATATAGTTGCAATTATTTTTTTTTTACAAATTGTGTATTGTTTCAGAAATCCCTCCATACCAGTGCTGAAGTGTGGATAAAGAATTCTGTGATAAAGGGGTATCACGTATATGAAATACGGCCTCCGATGAATCTTACAGACTCTCCAACAAGATTACCTGTCGATCTCGAGTATACCAATATAACTGACCAACATGCATCTCTGGTTTGGATTCCAGAGTTAACATATTTTCCAACAGATTTACACAATGTTACAACAGATGAAAAGGAATTTAAAACTAAGTGACATTGCTGGTTTGCCAGTTGGCCATGCCCCTAGAGGTCTAAGTTTTGCATTTCGTCAATTGATAGAAAATAACTGCCAAATACATGCCATGACAATAGGAGAACCTTGCCCAAGTTTTCCTCCCTAGCCCCCTGTTATGGAAAAGGGAGGGGGAGTAGTTATTCCCTGTGATTATGTAATCACATGTTCACCAGACATCATCAATTATGCCAAAGAAATAATTTCAAATGCAATAGGACAAATGCCTGAGAGGAATGCCATGGCATTGGAGGTTACATAAAAAAATGAACAATTGTATGTATAGTTAAATGCCAAATTATGGTTTTTTTCCCAATTTATTAAAATTATTAATTGAGAAAATTTCCATCATGTCCATTTTCATTTTACAAGTTTTCAAGACTCATTTTACCTCCTGGTAATTCATTATTCTTTCAGTTAGTACATGTACTATTCTATGAATGATCACATATTCATTTTATTGCTGTTACTTTTATTTATTTACATACACTCATTTGTTTACATTAAATGGAGCACAGGAATGTATTAAGTAATTTTAGTACAATGTTTTTGTTTAGATAGAAAATAAAATTATTGTTCCCTGCTTTTCTCGGTTTATGACTTTGTTGGTTTTTCATATCCTATTTTGCCATTTTTTTCAGTAGAAACACCAGTATCTGGAATGGTTTTATTTTTTATATCTTCTGACAGGTCTATTAATTACGTCCTGGGTCCAAATGTTTAGTCTGGGGTCGAATTGTATGGGAACCGCTAAGGTATTCGGAACTCATCGACTTATTCGTAACCGGTTAAATGACAAGCGAAAAGTTTTAAAATTATTAACAACTTTCCATGCAGTGATGAACTTTATCAAGGGTTCATTTTAAATTGCAGGCATCTGGGCTACTTTGACAAAGAATGCTGATTTCAAAATATCGCTCAAGTATGTGACCAGCACAGCCGATTCGTAACCCTATTCGGAACTGGTCAAACGACTGTACAACAAATTGTTCACTCTTGTTCTCACACTTGTGTTTCGTAGAATGGTAGATGTAATTTTAGTAGCGCAGAGGACCGAATGCTTCGAACCATTTGCAAATATATTTTGGTAAATAATCGTAAAAAGTCATTCGGAGATGACCATTTGATTCGATTACTTTAGATATTCGTTTAGCGATCAACACTGTTTTTATTTTCATTTTTCATGATCTATTTTATCTTATTTGGTTCAAATAACAAGTCACTACCTAAAATCTTATGTTTCTTTTGATAAGCACATTTTCATGTTTCTAAACGTAAATGACTAATTTGCAAACGTCATGTTTTGTGCGCTTTCATAGACCATTAACAGAACCTTCATTAAATCATTAAAGTCATAATTACTTAAGTACTAATTAAAGTATTAAACACCCGCTTATGGTATCGAGATAATTGTAGCAAGTGTTTAATTCGTGTTAAACTATAGAAAATGATTCAATTATGTCTTATGAATCTTATCTATAGGTTTATATTTTTCGTTTTTCAGACGCATCACTAAAATTAACAAATTAACTGGGTTAAAGGCTGTTTTCATGTCGAATCATCCAGAGCTCGGCCGATTAGACAGCCTCGATATCTATGCCGATGAAATTCAAGACGGTAAATGTATATTAATTCCTTAATGTTTCAATGTTTTCCTTTATATAAACATACATCTATTGTTTTCCCATATATTTTTCTCTGTTAAAAGTAAGCTTAAGTTGTTCGAGCAAGAATGGATTCTGCAGTACGTTTTGTTTTCCAACCCCAACGGGAAGAACCTGTGGTTGTCAAGACAACGTTAATCTCCAAGCAGATCAATTAACTTGTCACGGAGGTAAATATTGTCATGAAATTATATGATTTAAAATTAAAGTATTTATCAAAGATATTATATTAATATGCTCTTATAAAGCTATATTATTGCTTTAGTATCTCGATGTCCAACTTTGCTGCAGAAATTGAATTTTCTCGACTGCCTACCGTTCCCCGGTCACTCATGTAGTTTTGTATGTAAAACCGGTTATCAATCAGCAATCAATACTTCTGTTTTCTGTGGGTCTTCAGGACAGTGGAATTTGCCAACAGATACGTTGTGTGAAGGTATGCATTTAATGTTCTAAATATATTTCTATAAAACATATACAATGAAGCGCAAAGTGACAATGACACACAAATTCTCCATATTAGAGGTTCATTCCCACCCCGGCCAACATTTGAACTCTACACCTGCAGAACCCACTCTCTTAGCAGGGCGCGGCAACCGCCCGAATATTTCAGCGATCTAGACAAGCCAAAGACTTGCATTTGATTACAAACACAACTAAGATTTCACACTACATGACCTTTGATATAGATGAGAAAACAGTTAAAAATTCATAAAAATGTCACCTCTGTCTCAAAGATCGCGTAGAGTGCAGCAAACACTGGCGAAAGGATAGGGGATTCAAAGCTCCATTAAGATGATCTTCTACATGATTGGTCTAAAAATATAGTAGTGATGAAAGATTATCAAAATTTGTTTGTTTAATAAGTTTAGCACTTTATTTTTTCACACCCAAAATGCAAACGTTGGTTAATAGCGAGCGCAGCGAGGCGGCGCGAAGCGCCGCTCGCGTAGCGAGCTCCATAGACAACGTGTACGAACGGAGGAAATTCGAGTTGAAATCTGCACATTGTTCAAAGAAAATTTTATGAGGCCACGTGAAAACGTTTTACTATCCCAGTGATCCTTTGCGGTGCATAGCAACATGGTGGAACAGAAAGTGTTTCTACGGAAAATTCTTACCTCTACATCGCATACATCATTTTCATTTAACAATAAAAAAAAATCCTTCTAAAACATTACAGTAAACAACACATAAGCTTACGTAAAAATACTGAACTTTTGCTGACATATGACGTCATTTCCTTCTCCGAATTTGTCCGACAATTTACGAAAACTGTCGAGCGCAAAAGAATGTAAACTATGACGTCAGAAAGATCTCGCGTTTTAATTTCCCGCGATACATTTAGAGGTGGATCAAGCATATGTACTGGATCATGTAGGAAGTACTCAGTATCAGTGTTAACGGTGACTCTTTGGCTGATTAGTTTTGTTTTGATGATTTTTTTTTTTGCTTAGTAAATACACATGCAAGTTCCATGCTAATTTTATTGTCATATTGATCCAATCATATATGCATACGTTAGGTAGGTGACAAAAAATTATTAAGAAAGAAAAGTCTAATCATTATTAGATCTACGTGCAGCCACGTCATTTTGTAATGATAGATAAATGAAAAGAATTAAACTGTTAAAATATCTACCGGTACATGTATTTGTTATATAGTTGCATATGTGGTCAAATAATATTGGATATCACACACTAAGAAAGGGGTGAGGGCACATGTCTACAACGCTTATATAGCGTACAAAAATTAAAAAGATTTAAGACAAAATTAATGTCACCGAGGAAAATAATTAAAACACGGGTTACAACAAGGAAAAAAATGAGAAATAACAAACAAAATTTATTTTTACTGATTTTAATGATCATTATTAAAAGGTAAAGAAAAGATAAAACATAATTGTATCTACATAAAAAAAAACGGCGTTGTGTTTATCAAAATATTTTAATACAATGTAAGTCTGTTTAACATTTTATTAATGCTCAGTGGTAGTTTGTTTAAGTGTTTAAGACTAGGAAGGGGCCATTGGAATAAAAGTTTGATAATTTCGGGTTCCTTGCGATGGTAAAAGTTTTCGAGACAAAGCCAAAGTTTTTTGGTTAGGGCAAGTCCACGGGTTGCATTTAACAATGATGACAGATTTGTGGTTCCTTCTGCGCTCGCCCAAACGGTCACACCGTAAAACATATTATCTTATATATTATTTAATTATTTATGATTTGGATAAACATACGATGAGTACCTTCTTTGCAAAGCAAGTTAATTTGTTGATTTGAACATATTTTTATTGTACAAAAATACAATTGGGATTGGGCACAAGTTCCATAACTTAGACCGCCCTCTCCCAAATTTAATTTGTTACTCAAAGTACAATTTTGATGACAAAACACGTTGATGATAAAACCCTTCGTCATAATCCGAACGCAATCTTGCCCATTTTAGGTTTTTTTAAGCATCCAATGCAAGTTAATATTATAATATATATTATATGATATATTACATATAATAAGTTAACTATATTTTTGTATGCCTGTCTATTATCTAAGAAGGCATGTGATTTTTAAGTCATCAAATTTTAAGAAAACACTGCTAGTTATACTGGCCTTTTATAGCGAGCGCAGCTCGCCGGCGCGCAGCGCCGGCGCGAAGCAAGCTCTACCGGCAAGGCGTGTGTGAATAGAAAATTCGGACTACTTGCACATTCATTCAACGGATTTTTTTGGCGTCAGTAAATCGGACCAGTAATGCCTTGTTTTAATCGTCCCAGTAGTTCCCTGTAATTATGGTTTCCCGTTTCACACTCTCACGAGAACAAGATAAAAGACTATGTACATGCATTGTAAATAACACAACGCCAATTTCCATTACTTTTAAGACTAACGGAGTTATCGTCCTTTCGAGTGACGTCACAATGGATTTCTTGCACATTGATCCGACAGAATTTTTCGGAGTCAGTAAATTTCGACCCACAATGCAATTCCTCAATTTCGGCCGATCTCACTAGACTGGATACCATCTCGCGAGAATCAAAGTAAAACTTTTGAGAAACAGATAAATTGTGTAATTTTCAGAACATCATGCTTTTTAAGTAAACAATCAATATTTTTCGCGTAGTTTTTTCTAGTGTGTTTTCAAAGAGACAGACTACACTAGACGGACGTGAACTTTGACGTCACAATAAGGGGAAACAACTCTAAGTAGTTATTGTAAATCTGCTGAAATATAAATACCAAAATCTTCTCAAAATCTTGCAGAGCTAACGAATCGAGACATTTCTTCAGTATGGAGGGTAATCGTGTTCAAAAATCCAGACATGTAAACTTGTAAATCCGAATATGCAATCGTGTTGATGTGTGAGCCTGAGCATGAATATGTGTAATTCTGATCGTGTAACCTATAAAACTCGGGCATAAACACGTGTAAGATTTGACTCAGCTCCTTCGCATGATGCACATTTTGCAACTTTATTGTTTACATTAGTTAATTAAACCTTCAACCTTGCACACTTTCAATCCGTAGTTTCTGCGTTTGTAACTTCAGGCTCGGCAATAGCACATCTGACATGATACAAGTTGACAAATGTAAAGTCTACAAGTTTGTCGAATTTTGACATGACCTTATATGGAAACAGTGACGTCACTGAGAGAAAAAGGCTAGCTGCATGTAAAGGCATGCCGTAATCGCCGGAATAGGGACTGAATAAATAAAAAAAAAATTTAGGTAAGCCTATAATCATATTATCTCTGGATAACAACATTTCATAGAGTATTATTTTTCGGAAAATTAAATTATGAGATTGGTGTACATTTTATCAAGAGAATGTATAAAAGATGCGAGTAAAGAATTCGATCGGCTTCAGATATCCTCTTAGAACTGAAAAAAATACATTTAATGACTTTGTTTGAATACACGTGTATAAAGATATATACGCATTTTTATTCATAGGCGTCTGAATTCGGAGGGGGCTAGGGGGGAGCCCCCCCCCCCCTCACTTTTTTGCCAAGTTAGACCTAACCATTAGGAACATAGCAACAGGGAGGAATCAACCCCCCTACTTTTTCCTCGCAACAAACAAAAGTGTTCCTTAAAAAACATTAAAGAGAATGAAATATTAATAGTGATATTGAAAATTAGAGTCATAGTAGGTATACTAGCACTCCCCCCCCCCCCCCCCACCACCACCACCACCACGGATTAGGAATTTCATGATTTTTGGGGGGGGGGGATTGGGCAGGTAAGATTGGAGTTATTGGTATACCCTCCCCCACGGATTAGAATTTTCATGATTATGGGAATTCTTGTCAATATTTTTCATGATTAGTTTAGCCCCCCCCCCTTTCAATTTGCTTCCGACGCCACTGTTATTAGAGTACATGCAACAAATTGTTAAAGTATAGGCCTCGGCTGAATTAAGAAAATATCTCCAAATGCATCCTTATCGCTACCACAAAGTTCTGACAAGGACCCCCCCCCCTCCACGCGAAAAATTACACGGGGTCCGTCAGCTGAGTTGCAAAGTTATCGATAAGAAAAACAAACTATTTAAAAACATTGGTTTTGAGATTGTGATTACCCGGTAATATGATACATAAGAAGCGACACCCTCTTTTAAAAAAATGAATAAAAATTCCAAAGATAAGGTTAACTGTCGTGAAATTAAAATGTGTATAAATTATTTTAAGAAATGTTTCTTTGCATTGTCGGCAATATATAGAAAAAAAGCCTATCATGCAGGTAAAAATTGACATTTTTTAAAAAACATTTTAAGCAATTATTACGGGATTGAGTATGACGTCCTGAATGTCGGTTCAATACAGACTCACTTTGTGAAGTTGGCT
Organism: Magallana gigas; assembly: GCF_963853765.1. NCBI lineage: Eukaryota > Metazoa > Mollusca > Bivalvia > Ostreida > Ostreidae > Magallana > Magallana gigas. The sequence goes on along the minus strand of NC_088854.1, from coordinate 388,529 downwards.
GATAAAAAATTTCTGGAGAGCTAGTATAATACAGCTTTACAGCCACTTGTGAACTAGCTGCAGGTCTGTAGCTCCCTGTCTAAAAATACAGATGGACGATCTTTGAGCTACAGTGCCTCCCATAGTAAAACTTCAATTTACGGCGCACAAAAAATATGCGCTAGTTTTTTATATCATTATTGAAGATTGTGTTATTATTTATCTTTCACTTACACAACAACAAAAGGTATAAATACATGTAAAGTAACATAAATTTTTCCGCGAAAAATTACCAAATCCTTGCAGGTAGTTTATTCTAACTAATTCAGAAAAATAACAAGAGTAAAAATGGGGTACTCTATATGCAATGTTTTTGCCCAAAAATGACTAAGTTCAACAGCTGATATTTTTATAAATAATCAGAAATCAAAATCCTAGCAATTTGCATACTTCTGATATATACGTATAAATGATCTGCAAAAGAACAACTTCCTATCTTGAAAACTGTTCGAGGAGTTATCGGTACAATAAGGGTACCTTTTTGACAGCCACTCACCCGTCTGCAATTTTTACTATTTCAATAATCGGAAACCCGGTTAAAAATTCACTCTCAAAATTCTTAGAATTCAGAAGCAATGGAGTTACATGGGACCTCACGGCGGTCTTCGAACCCCATGCCGCTCAAAATATATTTACCCCCTTAGGAAATTTCTTGATCCGTCTCATTTCTAGAAAAGAGTACGCATTTACTTATATTCCAGTTTAAATTACATGTCAATTTTTTTAGAGATATATAAGATATTAGGCATTTCCTTTTATAATTCCATGAGAATTATATTACGGAAATTAGCGCATTCGTCACATCGGCAACGATTTTTTTTCTACATGAATTTCTTTCTGTTTGGTCCAGTTTCAATCATACCTCAATTTTTTTTTCTAAAAATAATACCGGTGTTTTCGATAGAAAAGGTGTCGTTCATTAAAAGCTTATTGCAACAGTTAAGCTGAATATTATGTTAATTTTTCGTTCATTCCGGTCCGGCGGTTACGGCATGCCTTTTCCCGCAGCAAGGCAGTTGCCATATAAGGTCATGTCAAAATTCGACAAACTTGTAGACTTTACATTTGTCAACTTGTATCATGTCAGATGTGCTATTGCCGAGCCTGAAGTTACAAACGCAGAAACTACGGATTGAAAGTGTGCAAGGTTGAAGGTTTAATTAACTAATGTAAACAATAAAGTTGCAAAATGTGCATCATGCGAAGGAGCTGAGTCAAATCTTACACGTGTTTATGCCCGAGTTTTATAGGTTACACGATCAGAATTACACATATTCATGCTCAGGCTCACACATCAACACGATTGCATATTCGGATTTACAAGTTTACATGTCTGGATTTTTGAACACGATTACCCTCCATACTTCAGAGATAGGAAACAGCTGTAACTTGCTCTCATTTGGATAAATGCTCACATTTATTTTATTCACTGTATTTACGGTAATTTCCAGGAACGTTTTTTTAAATGGGGCGTGGCAACATCATTCAAAAAATCTTCACAAGCAAAAAGAAAAATAAAATTCTCAAAATCAGGAAAATTCTAATCGGGGTGAGGAATGGGGAGTGCGTGGTATGCCTTTAGCTCTTTAGCTGCTCAAAAGTGTCTTTATTTTCACTACTATTTACGGTACTACATGCTACCGGGGGATCCATTTTCCTTATGTGATCAATAAATTTTTTTATACTTAAATTTGATTTCTTTTTAAACGGGGGAGGGGGGATTCTGTGATAAGTCAATTTTTATTTGTTTAAGAAAAATGTCTGCTGCAAGAAAAGAGGAAATATTATGTTAAAACATTATGTTAAAATCTTTATTATTCAACAACATTTTTTCTGAGATGAATTCTATACTGGCGTGCGACCAGTATATAAACAATCTGATCAAAATCAGATTTTTGATCCGCTCCGACAAATTCTGATGTCGCTACACTTTGTTCAGCGACTATCAGAATTTCGGAGCGTTATTAAGATCTGATTTTAATCAGATTGGTATATAAATAAATAAAAAAATCTTATGAACTATGAATAATAAAAGTTTACTGGAAAATTGGTATATTTATTTTATTTTGCATTCTTCATTTACGTGTACTTTACGTCACTACTTTTATTTTTATTGATTTATCATAATTCATTTTTGATCACCTGCTGCGCTCGCCCCAACGGTCGCACCGTAAAACATATTAGGGAATTCTATAGTTTTAAACAGTATCCTAATAGTTCTTTATAATAAATGATTGAAATTTAAAAGTAATTATTTCTGTTTGAATTGTTATCATTTTATGTTTTTAAAACCAAATAGCGATTTGATATTTCCATCTCATTTTAAATTACCCAAACCACCTATGATATTCGCTTTTTGTCCTTGTTCAAGCATTGCTTTTCGCTTGCCAATCGTCGGTCTTAAAATCTTTTTCATAGTTTAACCTTAACTTTAACACAATAAGTATTGAAACAAAACTAATTTATAATATGTTTATTCGTTTGCGAAAAGGTAGTCAAAAATTTTGAGAATCACAATAATATTTCCAATAAATGTATATGATAATATTTTTGGTTGAAAAAAGTGTCTTTTCTCTCGATTATCAAACTAATAAATTATGTACATGATCATCGTGAACAAATAAGCTAATTCATTAAATGTGTAAACTCCTGATTACAAAAAGATTTGTTACGAAATGTTAATAAATGTTCTCTGCTTCTTGGCGTTCAACAGAATAAGTAAATGGCATATACTTACAAAAGTACTACTACTAGCATAGTTGTTTTGATATTCATAATTTAACAGTCACAGTGTTTTGAATTAAGCTAGGTCCAACTGATTATATAGTACAGCTGCTGTTGTTTCCTCTTTATCTTGTTATACGGGATATATAGGAGGGAAGCCAAGCGTGGATAGATGAGACAACTAACGCTAATGATAAAATCGCGCAAAACTGAACAATTCAATATGATAAAAAAAACTCAAAAATCTTTTGTAGAGTTTTGCTATCAACGTGACGTTTTGTAAATGGAAGTCTTCACTATATTCTTTTCTTTATTGTAAGATTCATTTCAAATCGTCACCTATAAAAACAAGTTTAAATTGACTATTTCTTTTACACAAAATAAGATTCAAAAAGCAACACATGAGATACCTTGTTGAATTAAGAGTTAAAAAAACGAACTACTCGGCTTGGAAAAAATGGTCATTGAAAATAAAATTTATCTCTTACCAAAATTTAAACCCCTGGTTTAGTATGTTTGGCGTATGAAATGCTTCAAATGTTGAAATTTTTCCGATTTTAAAGATTCTGTCAATAATAACTTTACTTTTGCAATTTTTAAAAAAAAAATTCTTTTAAATAAAATACACCGTAATATAAATCGAAATTGTTAACACTTTTAAATATTAATCAATATAAAAAAGGATATTTTTAATAACAACTGTATAAGATTCGATTGTTTCCACAGCGATATTGTGTCCGGTGTCAATGAACAGCGTTGTATTATCACCAAACTGTAGCAGGAGGATCAGAGACTCTTGCTTTTTCTCCTGTATTGATGGTTACCGTCCCACAACATCTACCAATTTGATGTGCACAGCTGACGGGACGTGGAACCGCGATACAAATACACTGTGTTCACGTGAGTTTAATAATCAATTATATAAACATTCCTATTATCAGATAAGATTCGAATGAAAGAGTTCAAGGTTATGTACATAGTAATGTTAATATGTATGACAATTAAAAGAATAAAAGTAGTTAGTAAATGATAGAAATAAATATATTCCATGATTTATCAAAACATTCCAAACATTCATCATAGAAAGAATATCGTTTATTACGACAATGATTTATAATTCTTATTATAACATAGTCATATAGCTGCAGTCAAAAGAATAAGTTTAATAATAATTAGAAAATCAACAAGATATTAATATTTATGAATTGGAACTTTAAAATACTGTTTGTTATTTACATGTAACCTGTTTCTATTAAAATGCGTTTTCTTTCTGTAGTCTCTGGATTTCTAAATCCGTTTTCTAAAATAGCACAGTTGATATGTTACAAATCGAAAAAGTCTACAAGTTTGTATAATTTTGACACGACCGTATTTGGAAACAGTGACATCACCTATAGAAAAGGCTAGTTGCAGGAAAAGGCATGCCGTATTCTCCAGAATGGGGAAAAATAAACAAAAAATATACAGATTTTATCATATGATCTCTAGATAAAAACATTTTTAGGATTTTTCAAAAAGTAAATTATGAACTCGATGCACATTGTATCAAGAGAATATCGAGAATAGGTGTGAGTAAAAAAATTGACAGGCATCAGATCATGTCAGATATCTTCTTAGATCTGGAAAATTTTACGTATCATGACTCAGTTTAAATAAATATACATATGCCCGCATTTTTCATTTTTTAATTCTCGGCTGAAAGAATAATTTAAACTATCACCAATAGCATCCTTACCGCTACCGGATGGTGGGTCAAGACACCTCCCACCCCCAATGCTTCCGAAAAAGAAAACTTACACGGAGTCGTCTGGCTGATCAATTATATGACTGAGATATCATTAAGAAAATAAACTATCTAAAAACATCAGTTTTTAAATTTTGATTTAGATGAAACATGAGTAGCGGCACCCAGCCCTTTAAAAATTAATTAAAAATTCCGAAGATAAAGTTGACTGTCGTGCAATTAAAATGTGTATAAATCATTAAAAAAAAATCATTTTGTCGGTAATATAGAAAAAAAAGTTGAAAATAATTGGCAACACTGTTTTGATTTCAAGCAATTATTGCGGGATAATAATAGCGTACCTAATGTCGATTCATTAGGTTCATCAAAATTTGCTGGAGAGCTATAAAGCTGAACAAACACTTGGAACCATGTACTTTTTACCATAAATCATCTACGTTGTTTTGTAAAAATACTCTCAATACAGTATATATCAAATAAGATTTGATAATACAAACTCTACCAGTAAATATATGATCAAATTTGTCTGACCAACCTGTTCCTGAATTTCGGAAATTTAATTTTCAAAGAAGAAATATAATTTAAAAACATTCACATACCAGTACCCCTTTTTTATTTCTTCGAAGCCTTTCAATTTTCAACAAAATTCTGTGCGTAAAATAATAATTATAAAACCTTTTTATAACAGTACCAGATTGTTTTATTACTTATCATGCATATGCACAACAACGATATTAAAAAAAAAAACATAAATACATACATGCATCTCTTCTTGTTTGGTCCAGTTACAATCAAAGCTTGATATCGTTTTCTATAATTGATTTTTTTATCCAAAAAATGGCTCATTACAGCTTATGATAACAGTTTAACTGAATATCATGTATATTTTGGTTCATTCCAGCGATTACGGCATGCCTTGTCCTGCAGCAAGCATTTGCCATATATTTGACAAACGTGTAGACATTACGTCAGATGTACTATATCCGTGCATGAAGATACAGATGCAGAAACTGTGAAGTGAAAATGTTCAAAATTGAAGGTTAAACTTATTAGCAAAAACCATGAAGCATCAAAATGTGCATCATGCGAAATAACTGAGTCAAACCCCAAAAAGTTTATGCTCGCGTTTATAGGTTACACTATTAGAATTACACAGATTTATTCTCAGACTCATACACCAACATGATTGCATATTCGGACTTACAAGTTCACAGGTCTAAATTTTTGATCACGATTACCCTTCATAATAGTATTCTTAAACATATTTCACAATTTTTATAATTGCAATGTATGTATTGAATCCAAAAATCAGCAAATAATAGAAGCAAACTACATGCAGATTCATTCTTTTATATATATATAGAGAGAGAGAGAGAGAGAGAGAGAGAGAGAGAGAGAGAGAGAGAGAGCTAACGACACAAACAATTGAAATTGTCAAATTCTCGGGAAGACCATTCCCTTTTCAGGACAAAAGAAATAATTTATTTGTGTAAAATACAAAACAAAATCTAGCACAACTAAAAATACAAAAGAAACTATAAAAAGTTTATAGTTTCTTCATTACTGTAATTTTCATGCTTAGGTAATTGTACTTTTAAGTGTATTTTAAAAGGAACAACTCCTGAAGAACAGACTGGCAATTCAGCCTATGTGTACGCTGGGCTATCAGCAGCAGGTGTCGTCGTCCTCCTCGTGACCGTTGTCATTGGAATCTACTGTTTGAAGAAAAGACGAGATAATTCAACTAGGTAAAATTACGTTTGCAAAATAATTTTTTGTTGATTTAATGCTTTTTTAATGACAAAATGTTCACTGGATAAATGTTTTCATTATGTGGTAAAGCACGCACTTCTTAGAATGTATTACTTAATAACGGAGACAAAGGTCATCGACATGAAATGAATCTAGACTTACAATGATGTACATATTTAATATAACTGGATGACGGATATAAATAGACGAACGTTAATACGATAAAGAATGTGATACGTGTATCTAGTAGTATGTTGGATAAAACATAGTAATGCAATGTTGAAGAACATTCTACTATACATGTATTTTGATTGTTATATATTTCATCTTCTATCAGAAATCCTTATGAGGGTCATCACATAAGCAATGAAAGCAGTGGTTACACAACTTTCGGAAATGGTGGATACGATGATTATAGTACAATCGAAGATATTGGCGATCCAAATATAAACAAATATCAAAATTAATACAAACTGTGTTGTGGACTTCGTTTACAAATTTATGAATCATTTTATTTTCTAAATAAGGATATGACGTAAATCTAACGACATCTAAGCCAAACTAAACAACACTGATGCATCATTCATTTATGAAAATATTATGCTTCATATTTTTTTTTTAAGAATGTAACCATTTACCCAGCTATTCTGTACTGACATCATACATTGTTGTTTACAGTTATTGTTTAACCATTATTAAACACAATCAGATTATGTTTTAAAAACATGAAATATGTTTATGTATATTGTTAACATTGAGTGGCTTAAGGGTGTTAGATGGTAATTTTTAGGCTATAAGTAACTTCATATGAAGAAGAATTCTAAACCTTTTTTAAATTCTCTTATCAAATAGTAGTGTATGGCCAAAAATATCATAACGTTAAAGGATTTACTGATAGTCAACTCGCGTTGACCACCTAGCCTCCTCAAGTCAGCTCACGTCGTCGGTCAAGCTGTCACATGGAGGATGACAAGTAACTGCTCCCTTGTCTTGTGCGGAGTATGATCATTTTATTTGATAAAATTAAGTTTTTATATCTTATTTTCTTATATCTTATATATATTATCCTGAATATTTCAATGTAACTATAATAATTGTTTTATGCAGGTTAAAAATTAAAAATGAAAGCCTTCATACCAAATATTCCCTCATTACTTGGCAATGAAACATATATAACTCTGGTTTGAAAATATTTTATTGCATAAACATATACAAATGGTTCGAACACAAGTTCTTACAACTTACAAGGTTCTTACCAAGTATAACAATTTACAACTGTATAGTAGTTTAGAATGGAAAGTACATAGAAATGGATATTACTAATATAGTTAAGTTATTGAACAAACGTACACCTATAATCAGTTCTGTTGAATTTGTTCTAGGCAGTTAAATTGAAATTACAAGAATCTGCCACAATCTCTTATAAATCTTTGAACAGCTAAAAACATATGTTGGTTTAAATTGACACTCAGAGATTCATCTCCCCACAAAAGTAAATGACATTAATAATGTTAATTTGATTGAAGTTCAAAAGGTTTGAAAACAATTCATTTCGTGCATTGGTATAATTTTTACAACCAAAAAACAAATGATAAGAATCTTCTGGTAATCCGCATTGGCAATTGGGGCTTTCAATAATATTTTTTTCTGAAAAGGTCGAAGATTAAGATACAGTTATGTCTAAATTTTTTGTGTATGATGTTAAGTCGTCTCTTGCTGAAGCAAAAATAGGACGGAGGCTTAATTTGGTTTAATTGAATACTGCTTTTGAAACCTGTAAAGGAGGAATTGTTTCTGATTAGTAAACTTAAACTATTCCATTTATTGATCGTGTCAGGAACAAACGATTTCTTGAATATTTCTAGTCTACATTTTGGAATAGTATAGTCATTGTCGATTGCGTGTATTGTAATTCGATTCTAAAGTCCTGATAGAAGGGAAAATTTCTTTTAAATAATCCGGTACCAAATTATTATGAATTTTATACATTGTGCTCTCGGAAAGAGGCATTCAGCCTGTTTCTAAATAAAGGGACTCTCTTGAAGATTATATGGGTAAGCCAGTGATGATTCTTGCTGCATAGAGTTGAACTTTTTTCTAATTTTTCGACATCTTGTAACGAACAACCATCCCAGACAACAGAGCAGTATTCAGTTAAAGGTCGAATAAAAGTCATGTACATTTTTGATAAAGTATTTCTTCCTATGCTAAATTTGAGCTTCCTCAACAAGCCAAGTCTTTGGTATGCATTTTTAACAATATTATCGATATACTCTGACCAGCAAAGGCAAAAATATATAACTCTGTGCAAAATAATTATTCCAAATGACATTTCTGTTCCCATCTAGCGCGCATGGCCCGAAAATTCAATTATGTTATAGGATAGATAACTGCCTACATAGTTTATAACAACTTTTATTGTTGATTTATCTCAGTTATTTACCTTTAGAAAATTAAATTCTAATTGGATTTAAACAAAACTTGAATGTGATTTTAAAATCGGAATCGTTATTATTGTGGGACCTTTAGAAAACATTACATTCATTTTTAATTATCTTAAAGGAAATATTACATCTCGTATAACCTATATAGACATATCACAGGCCAGACACACTTAAATAAAACTAATTTATACCCTCTAGGCAACGGTTAATCATTTGATATAAATGTAATTTTATGAAACTGCATTTTAAGATGGTACGCAATGCCATTCCTGCAGCGGTTTAATTATCCGATGATAGAATAAAAGAAAAAAACGTTGCACTGACAAAATGTTCAGCACTATATATTCGATACACGGTCATAGATAAACACAGAGGTTAAAAAACATCAGGGTTTTTATAAAACTTATAATTATTTCTTTAATAAACTCTTTAAGGAACATGTTGCCGTCGATAAAATCATTTTAATAAAACGAAATATCGTTTCGATCAGAGGTTAGCTAGTTTATGATGATGTGTTATTCCACCTTAACATAAAATTAAGACAACGTGTTATATAGATCAAAATGTTCTTTTTATGACTTTGGTTTTTTAATAGAAATTAATGTTATATTAACTAATGTTGAATTGTATTGCCAGACGATACATAGGATTATAATTAGTTCAGTTTTGACTTTTGACAATAAATAAAATGATAGTGATATTTTATGCATTTATCTTCCATAAATCGTACATGATACGAAACCTGACGTGAGCTTTTTTTGTATCAAATTAAGCAGTATCTGAGTTTCTCCGTAGAAATAACAACATTCTCTGTAGAATGGTGATACAGCAATGGCACAAAAGGTCAGTGACGGGGGCAACGTTCATCAAAATGTCAAAAGTGTTATATGTTATTCTAATGAAAACGAACATGTCAAATGGCTGCATAGTTATTAGTATGTAGAATTTCTAATGACGTTTGAATCATATATAAATAATTTTACTCATTGAAAGATAATGCTGAGATGACGAGCATGGCTGAAGTGGATTAGAAAAGGCTCAAACTATTGTGTAAAATTATTGATATATGATTCAAACGTCAAACAGTGAAATTCCAAATGTATCTTAAAGAAGAATTAAGTTTTAATAACAAATATTTAAAGTTTACCCTACTATTGCTCTTGAAAATCGCAAAAAGTAAGATAATTAAAACCGATTGGTAAATTCGAGATCGAACACAATATACTAACCACAAACCAAGACTGAGGCGCCAGGGATAAAAAAGTCATACTTTGGGGACAATTTAAATAAAGTAAAAATTAATCAAACGGGGTGGCTAATACGGCAAATACAAGAAGTAAGATGGATAAATGAAATGAAATAAAAACTAAATGCCATAATTAACTATATGTAACTATTCTTTCAAAAATTCGAATATGGTTTGAACAATTTCACTATACATATTGATATGAATTGGTCACACTAAAACCTTCAAATAGCTTCATATCCCACAATTCAGTGTTTTCTTTGTTGTTTTTCAGTGTGGGTATCGGCTTCATCATATTTTTAAGGTTTGATTTTTGTATGAAGAAAAACGTCATGAAGTGATTATTAATTTTCACCAAGAGTTGAAATAGTTTAATACATTTACTCAGGAATATATATTCTCTTTATATCTTTGTCTTTCCTTCTCTCAATCATCATGATCATAGTCAGCACTATTTCCAAACATGTTCATGTTTCCACCACCACCTTGAAAATTCCTCGACAAAAATCGGGAACCTAAAGAGACTCCGCCACTTCTCCCGCCTCCAAATTGTGAAAATCTTGACTGAGGAAAAGCTCCGTACGACAGGAAAGGGTATCTGCGACCCCCGGGCCTAACGGAGCCAAAGGAGGAGCTAAACGCAGGACTAAACGAAGATCCAAATGCCGGACCAAGGGAGGAGCCAAATCCCCCGAAACCTCCCCCGCAACCACCCACGCACAACCCCTGACACCCACATGGTCCCCGGACTCTCTGACAGTATGCACACAGAACGTTTCCTCCGGCGAACCCAGAAATCACTGCAGAGCGAAAAAACGGGAATAAGATTTTCTGATGTATTGATTATCAAAGGGTGTAAGCAATTTGAACACTTTTACCTCAAAAATATGTTATACTTATTTCTTATTTACTAAAAATGCGACAATTGATAACTTTGAATGAAATTTGACATGAAAGAGTAAAAGGACACCGATATCGCCTTGAAAGGCGTGGTTTATATAAATCAAACTCTTACTTGGATTATGGATTCTTGTCGTCATGGGTTGGAGGTGATTCAGACTAAAACGTTGAGGCTCGGCCCAAGGGTTGAAGGAATAAGGAAAGGCGCATACTGAGCTCAGAAACAGGACCAGTGCGCTGGCGATCAGTGAAGCCATCCTTCTGATAGCCCAACCAAACAGTGATTCTGTCTCATTAAACGTCCTCAGTTTTATATTTAACCTGTCAGTTGTTGTTTGTGAATTTGATATTACAGATTTTTTTATTGAGTGGTCATTAACTTCCAACTGTACACATGATTAGGTTACAATAAAAAGCATGTTTGGGGACAGATTTTTATAGGGACGCACCACACGGTGTGAGGGGTAAGGTCGGCGACTACAGCGAGCTCTTTGATCCGGTCGGTACACCGGCTGTCAGGGGGTTAGGTTCGTATTGTCGCTCCAAAATTACAGGTAGACCTTACAGATTATTTTTGAAATATCTTCCCTATTCTGCCAGGTAATTCCTGTGTAACATCTTGTTTAACATAATAACATTTTGTGTCCAATAAATCATTTAGCGATACCACCGACTAGCTGATTCAATATCCCCAGATTAAAAATGGACAGAATTATGAGAAACCATGATGAAGTAGTTTGCATTCTTTGTCAATTTAAATTAAAATCATTTGTTTTGAGAGGAATGGATAACACATACTAAGTTGTCTACTATAGCTTGACTTCAAGATGTACCAGCTCCACCCATTCAATAAGATAAGGCACTGTCAGCTATTTGATGTGTTGTTGGTTTTTAAAAACATACAAAAAACAATATGATAGGCTTTGAACACATCTTGGATACATTTTTTTAACCTCTTGGATACATTTTTTTAAAGATCGTGCGATTAAAAGCTTCTTACTTTGTGATACAGAAGATATATAATACAGGATATCCCTTAGTTTTCAATAAGTATAATATACCAGTTTAATAAAGATGATATATTACATTTTTGTGACGATGATCAAATATTACTTATTTTCTCAACAAAAAATGTTTCACCAACTGTACACTATAAATGAATAGTTACATTGATGGCTTGTCCACAATAGTAGGTATTTATATAAATTTGAATGTGAATAAAGGTAAAAAGCTCGATAATGATTAATTATTGTGTTTTATTTTTCACTGTCGACGAGTGTTGATGTATTATCGTATCCATGACTTGTCCTTCCTATGAGCTGTTCATTCTGCGAGTTGTCAATTTTTTTGACGCGTTCTCTTTCATGTATAAGACAACAATACTTGGAATCTAGATTTTGTGAAAGACCAAACACCTTAAAAATTTTGTGAATTATTGTCTACTTTAAAATTTAAAAAACACCAAAAAAATCTGTTTATTTATGCATGAAATTTTGGAATATGTCTGCTTACCTTAAACATATGTACTTTTTTCTAATATTTTTTCTCTAATTTGTACTGTACAAGTACCTCTGACTCTCTCTCTCTCTCTCTCTCTCTCTCTCTCTCTCTCTCTCTATATATATATATATATATATATATATTGTCGTAACATTGACAGTTTGAGTGAAATAAATTGAATTGTCAAGAACTATTCGATGAATTGTGTAATTCAAGTTCATTTATCTTTCATTCAAACCATTTTTCTATAATATTAACAAACATTTATTCTCTAATTGATAGTGATTTTATGATGTATTAATAAAAAACAAAACACTACATAAGTCTCCATGGCCTTCTGGATAAGACAGCGGTCAACGGCTTCAGTGGCCGGGGTTCAAAACCAAGTAGGTTCTATCTCTTTATTTTGATTTTAACTTAAATATAAAAAAATTGTAAAAAAAAAAAAATAAAGTATTTACAATTCGAACCTCACGTGTCAGTAAAACACGACGTTTAATGTTGACAATGAAAAAATATATATATATATATATATATATATATATATATATATATATATATATATATATATATATATATATATATATATCGCATAGCCCCTTAACTCCGTCACTACCCTAACTCCGTCACTTTCGGGAAACTCCTCGCCGTTTGAAATCAAGTACGATTATGACGTCATTTTTTACATGTCAAAAATCTTTAATCAAATGTCAACAATTTGCAATGGCTAAATTTAAGAATATGTCAAAAAATAACATAATTAAACCTTGTTCATTTTATGCACCAGTAATTGTGTGAAATCAGCTAAAACTTTTTCACGGGTGCACTAAAATATCGATATATATTTCTTACATGCGGGCCCATAGGATCATTTACGGTGGTCAGCCATTTTTAGAGAGGTCAAGATGAAACAGATCACATGTAATACATTTTTGATTAAGGTAATTAATACATTTTTTCAGACCGCAATAGCCTTTATGCACTACTCTTGATGATAACGTCAAATCGCTCATGCCGTAACTTTTGCCTAATACAGGGTATAGACATATCCGGTATATCGCTATTTAGAATATGCTACATTTCTAAAAATGTAATAAATAAATAATTTAATAAGTAATATATTAATTAATGATATAAAATATTTGAAATATATAAGGACATAAATCAAACGGCATCAATAAAATCTGAAAAGGCCATTGTGATTGTTGTTACATGGACCCATTTTTTATTCTGGCGATCATTTCATTTCGATGAAATTAAATACAATTTAAATTGTATGCACCATTTTTACTTATTATAACTTGGCCTAGATACAAATTGAGTTTTAACTAAATTGTTAATGTGGCTTCATTCCCTGCCATATCATAGAGCATGTGGGTGACGGAGTTAGGTTCATAAGTTATAATAGCACGTGTGATAAACGTCGTATTCAGAGGGCTTATTTGAATAAAAATAAAAATATTTTTGTTAATAATTTTATAAATTATATTGTTTCAGTTTATATTTAGTGATTGCAAATGATAAAAACCACAAAAAATAATTTACAGAAAAACGCAGGAGGTTGAAGCCAATGGTGACGGAGTTTGGGTACTCGGGGATATATATATATATATATATATATATATATATATATATACCCTCACACACACAAATTTCAATATGACTATCATTTTTATTTTTATTAATTTACTTGTCATTCTCCATGCAATCTACAAATTCTGCCAACATATGGGTTAATAATATGGGTTAATGTTTGTTTTTGTAGTTAATATCGATTTATAAGGACTGACTGGCGTTCATATTTTGCCTATTTTGTAGATTAGATTATTGCTATAATCTTGTAACGTACGTTTAATGGGAAAATTGAAAACAGAAAGGGGTATAACTCTTACTCATATTAAAAAAGCAAAATAAAACCACGTGACTTAGTTACAGAGACGCTTTCTTTCCATTGGAATGGCTAACAATGGGCAACAGTTACACTCGGCCGTAAGAAATAAAGACAAGGAGTCCATAGAGAGGCTCCTGGACAGCGGGGCGGACGTAAACTGCATGGTATATGGGTGGACGCCGCTACAGCTTTCTCTCCAAAGAGGTAGAAACATGGCCATTCCTTAAACTTACTTAAAGGTTCGAATTTCCTCTACATCGCATTCCTATGAAATACTTCTCAAGAACTTACAGTTTTAGAAAAATTTGGAATGATCATTTAACTACTATTTAAGTGATTTATACCCTTGAGACAAGTACAGTACAGCTGTATATGTATAAAGTGCATAATATTTATATAGTAATTGTTTTATAGTGCATGTCGATCAATCAGGGACTTTAAGTTAAACTATAAGTTAAACGTTAAACATATATAACTTTTACAAAATATCAAATTTATGGATAACTATCCTAATTAAAAAAAAACCAGGTAAGACATGAATATGATTTGTCCTTTTTTGGTTTATGTGAGGTTTTAATTGCAAAAATATTGTATAGTCTACATAAACAAAATGTTTTCGCGGTTACTTCTCTTGGAGCGTGGCTGTATAGTTGTGTTGTCACTGTCTCTTGGAGCGTGGCTGTATAGTTGTGTTGTCACTGTCTCTTGGAGCGTGGCTGTATAGTTGTGTTGTCACTGTTTTTCAGGGTATGAGGAGGGGGCAGTAGTTCTGATAGACAGAGGGTGTGATGTTCATCTCCATGACAAGAACAGTGTTTCACCATTTGAGGAATGTCTACGCAAAAATCTGATAAAAGTAAAAATTAATCTTACCTACATTGCACATTCCCTGATTATGCTTACCTCAGTAAATCATCATTTTTCTACTTTAAAATAAACTCTGTCAGTGAATTGGTGAATATCTATATAAGGTAACCCGATCACTGATTTTCATAAAAGCTCCAAAGCAAAATTAAACGGGGGGGGGGGGGGTTAAGAAAGAAAGACTTTAAAAGGACATTGTGTTCAAATAAAAAAAAATGTTTTTGTGGACCAAACACTTTAAAAGAGTGTTATCTGATGGCAAAGTAAAAAAAGAATTCTTAAATCAATCATTTAATTTAAATCCTCTGTTCGGGTTAATAAAGGTTGTTTTGATCTATGCAAAGGTACTCACTAAAATTGTCAACAAAGGGGAGGATGTAAATGCTGTTCTATCTAACGGGGAACCCCCTGTCTGTGAAGCCGTTAAAAACGCCAGCAAAGACGTCCTGTCTGTGCTGATTAAAGGTAAAGCAGGGGATAGTACAGTGATAATAGAAAATAACCGCCTAGAAACAGCGGAGAAAAATGTACGACTGACAACTTTAGTACTTTATGTTATCTATTTGAATGCTTTACTTTACTGAATACTTCGTTTGGTGATATATTACAGTCAGTCTATATGAAGCTGTATTGCAATATGTACAATCAAATAATTTTGTTCATTTTTTATTTTTTCAGTTTAATTTTTGATTTGTGCATTTGTGAATTTCTCATTAAGTAGGTAAATGTAACGTGAATACCGTTGGGAGTAAAGGAGAGAGTCCTTTATTTACCGCCGCCAAATCTGGATACAGCGACATCTGTCGACTACTCCTCGACGCAGGCGCAGATCCAGACTTCATTCTACCAGCCAATCAGCATACGCCTCTCATTACAGCTGCGAGTAACGACAATGATGATGTCATAAAAGTACTTTTGAAGGTTGGTATAATTGCATCCCCTTTCTAAACCACAGCTGTGTGAGTTCTACCTTACAGGGAGGAGCTCGGTATCGTGGCGTGCGAGGATTAAAATTAATCTTGGTGAAGGTTGATTAAATACCTCTGTACTGCATCAGTGCACCATCCCTGACACCAATATTCTGTGCTACTATTACAATGTAATCAAATGTTATACTGGGCCATATTCTGGCATTCTCTCACCAGAGGTCGTGCTGCACAAGCTTCGCTGGTGAGGGAATGATATACTCGGTACCGAGATAACCTTGAATATAATCCAGATCCCATCAGCGTTTCTTTCTATTACGTGTAAAGGGAAGCTTTCAAACAATTACATCACTAGAAAGGCGTTCTAACTCGGTTGATAAATTAGTTCAGATTATAAATCACATCCTTGTTAAGCAGAAAAAATGTTCCATGCTGCGACTTTAATCATGTCTTCTCAATTAAAAGATCAACTGATATGAAATTATTATCTAGAGTGGCAGTGATAGCGCACATTGAGTCCTTAAGTTCTGTTAGACATTGAATACAAAGAACTCTATCAGAATCAATATCTGTTTCTGCGTTTGAGTTTACTTTTATTATGATTGGCAATGATTTAATTTATTGTATATCTCTTCTTTATAAATCAATTAACCATGTGTACTTCATAGGAATACTATACCATAAAAATGGTAATGGACTTGAAAACAAAACACAAATAAGACGACATACATATAGACTGATGTCGTATACAGCGCCATAAATAAATACATTTCTCAATGGGTTTTTTTTATCTACGTAATCCACTTTTAACACAGTTGTCAACAAAATTACATAACAGAAATACTTCGAAGAATTTGATATGCTTTCTTCTTTGTAGCACGGATGTAATGTAAATCATTGTGACGTCATGGGAAAGTCTGCGTTGTGGCACGCTTATAGTAACAGCAACACGGACAGCATGAAACTTCTACTTAGGGCGGGGTCAGACAAGAATATCCCGAACGCAGAGGGACAGACGCTATTGGACGACGCAAAGGACGCAGAAGATGATGACGTCATAGAACTCCTGACAACGTTCACCCAGTCGTGGACTTAAATATTAAAAGTTCACAAAAGCGAGAAGACAATCTCAGATGTGTTCAGTATTCTGTATGTGTTTATTATTTTTAATGTCATGTTTTCATGGCCAATAAACGTTGATAAAGAACTTCCCTGCGAGTGATTATTTTTGGTTTAACATCGATTTGTGGGTCGTCTGATGAATGCGTCAGGTTTTGTTGTAGGTCAGGGGGCCTTTCTTCTGCGGTAACACTTCCGGCAGATTACACAGGACTTCAATCGTGACAGGAGAACTGATACACAGCGGGTAATTTATTGAATCGTGGGGATAAAAACCAAATGTCACGGGTAAAAGAATATAACCTTTCGACAAAATCACTTCTCTTTGTGTGCGAAAAAAAAACTGAAAAGATTTCGTGTAGAACTGTTTGTTAATTATCGTAAATTATCCAAATTGTATTGATGACAATTTTAGTCTGTTGGTCGATGTTTAATGAAGTGAAGACACTTAGCTTTCCTATTTTTATAACCCTCATTTTGTTACAAGGATTCCTGTCTCCGGCGGGACTGGGACCGGATGATACGATTTCTATCACTTTGGACGGTCTGCTCGCGGGCTGCTTAGCTGACAGTCCTGATGATTTATTTATCCAATCCTATATTTAGTAAGAGGAGGGGGATATATAAATATTTAAAAAAATAAATGATATATAAAAGAAAACACAAAAAATATTCAATATGACCAGTTCGTTAAAGACTGATCCTCGGTAGTTTAAATCTATACTATAAGAATAATAGACTCGATTTGTTGTGTTCTTTTACCGGTAAATCGGCTGAGAACTGTCATTTTTCTTTAAATATTATATACATTGTACCAAACTTAATTATGCCAACTGGGGCTTATTTTTCTTTTTAGAGCAAATTAATCAATAATCAGCAAAAACAAGTCACAAAAAACCCGGACTTTGAACAGGAATGAATTTGATTTGAGTCCCATATCGGCGTATGTCGAAATGTACCGGTCATATCACCGGCGTTAAACGGCGAATTGGCAAATGAAGTAAACCGGCGTAAAACAAAAATGGAGAAACATGCTATTGTCTAAGCTATTGGTGTAACCATGGTAACAGATATAACAATTCCAAAAGACATCTTTTTTTATCGGCTTTGCTAGAATCCCTACTTAGATAGAAATAAAATATAAAGAACTGTTAGATATGTAGCAACGCATTTTCATAAGAAAATCGAGCAATACATATTGTTTCAGTGGTTTCTGTGCAAAATTCCAAAAATTTGTTTAACCAATGCACTCATTCAATGAGTATGATGATTTATATTAACAAATATCTACATTTTTTATCTCATTACATCACCAAACCATGAGATTTCGCCGTACTTTAAAAGCGGCGAATTCCACGCCGGTCTTTCCAGACCTGCGAGATCGGCGCACGCCGGCGAACCTTCTTCGGTTAAATGAAGCAAAAGGCCGGGTAACCAAACGTACGCCAGCTTGACAAATGAAGTCCAACCAATGTTAAGTGAATTGAGCAGATCCACGTTTTATGGTGTAAAAGAAGTGTACAAGTTCTTCAAACGATCATGCTGTCAATCAATGTATTGATAATAAAATAATTTTATAGGACGTATGAAGGACCAAGAATATAGCTAGGACAAATCAATTACAGCAATATCTTTAAATTCATGCATAGGCTTTAGATTTGCGAGTGGACGGTGATAAATGTAGTTAAAATCGTAACATGAAACAATTTTATTTTTTCTATTTCATTTAAAACAAATTCGAAATACACATTCAAAACATATAAAATTTCTTCACATCCAAATACTCTAAAGGGCTACTTGTATTTACAGTTGCGTAGTCGCAACCCTTCTTGTTTTAAGGTTAAATTCAAAATTTGATAATTTGACCAATTTTTACATTTAGCATTTGATTTGATTTCTTTAATTTTACTGTGAACATCGTGTTTTAAATCGTATTTGCTTTATACTGTAATATTCCATGGCGAGCCATAAGGCGTGATAGCCTTTTGAGAATCAAGTTTGAAAACTATTTTGGCAGCCATGATGGTTTGCCCTCTTCCTGTGTAATAAATCTACTTCTCTATTGAATTTTCTGACAAAATCGCCAAGTTCTTTGGAAATGTTAACTCTTTTAAAGAAAATGGCATGACTTCATTTCTCTACTTGATGTCATGATGTTTAGTTAGATTGTCTTTTCCCAAATCATCCAGGCAAGCTAATTTGTTCGTAGAAATCAGAAATCTGTCAAAACAATGCACACAAGGCAAAAGGTCTACGCTCGTCTTACTTTCTGAAGAACGACGATGTTCTTACCAGTTTCCCTGCTGAAGGTTTGCAATGGCCTCCCACAGACAGGGAGTGAGGCGAATGAATGCCCCCCGCGATTAATTTGATGACTGCAGGCTCACAAAACAGCTTCTTTTAGTTCTATAATGCCAAACCAATAGTTCAATAGTCTGTGCACCGAGCAACAATTATTCAGTTTTAATACTTCCTGAATTTGGTGCTGAAAGAATGTTTATGACAGAATAAGCACCATGCTCGGAGTGCATTATCATTTTTCTCCTCAAAAAAGTGTTTCAAAAGTACAGCTCGTTTCAGAATCGTTAAGTAGGACTTCAATAATTTCTTCTGAATGACAACAATATGACTCTTCTAATAGTGAACCAAGTAAAAAAAATTTTATTTTTCAATTTAATTCAGACTTCACGATGTCCGAAAAATTGGTTGAAAGGTATAGGTCACATGGTTTGACTGGCTGTCTGTTTTTCGCAGCTCAACCTACTTTGCAAAGAGGAATTGAAGAATAAACAAAAATTCACTTTTCATCAAAGATTGATATTTACATTTCCTCTGAAAAACACCTTATTAAATACATGCATACAACTGTATATGTATATATTATATCACACTGACTATCATCAACACTGTATAATAAACATGCAGTAACTGGGTTATAGGTTTCATAGAAATCAGGTAATGTACAACATACTTACAAGCACATCTACTCTGTGTGTCTTCTTCAATAAATTGAATTTTGATTGGTAAGCAGCCCTCATACCCTTACCGTCAGTAAGCATATGGCAGACTGTGAATGGGTTGCTAACGGTCACCGGTATTTTCGCTGGTATAGACTGAATATGAATATGCTTCAAAAAAGCCGAGACCTCAGGATCTTCAACATACATGTATTCGTCGCCTTTGTTACGGGATTTTCCACAATTATAAATATGAATGAATTGTGATTTATCATTTATGTCGGGTTTTTTGCCTTATCGTAAATCATACTTTTTCTCCCGTGTTTCAATCCGTCTTCTGTCAAGCTGTCCGGGATCGGTTCTGTTTTGTTTGCGTTGTTTAGATTACGTTGCCAAAAGCTATTTAATCGAGATTGCGAACTAAAAAGAAAGAGTTAGAGGCAGGAAATTGTTGCGTAATTTACACGAATTCTATGAAATCTATTCCACTGTACTGAATCGTCATTAGAGAAACAGAGATAAGAAATCTCACGATCTGACATCCACGCCAAGTGCAAACCTGCTCACATCCACATCCACTCCTTTTGTTTATAAATATATCTGTTGTAAGCTGGAGTTTTCGTGTAATTCGTTCAATGCATATGTGCTCTAATAATTTTTTCAAACAATGTTCCTGATATTTAATTAGCTAATAGCTTCTAAGTGGTGTAGCTCGTATCATTTTACGTTAAAACTATTATCGCCTTACGATATTTCGCGATCATCTAGCTATACGTTTCAATTAAAATCAGCAATAATTCAATATTATGCAGTTCCCTTCACTTAGATTTTATATGGCATATAAATGAAATTTTGCTTTGTTGGAACAATATTCATTAACGTTTAACATTACAATTTCCCTATTGCCGTATCAAATATAGCTTTCCACTACCCTACACTATTACGGACAACTTTTATATTGCCGTATAATGCATGCACATATGATACAATATTTGTATAACTAGTCATGTTACATGGCAATAATTTCGCATAACCATACACAACCACATACATGTACACTTGGTCTACCTTTACTATACAGTATGTAGGGGTATATAATACCACACGCACCTGACGTTTAATCAGCTGACCAGTCGCTTACGAACGCTCTATCTGCAGAATTCTCTACCCCAAATAAATGCAAATTCAGGGCTCGCTAGCACATGCTCAACAGAAAAAAATGTAAAACAGTTGTATTTTCGTTTGGACCCCTCTTGAAAAACTCAAATTTATTAAATTCAATTGATATAGTAAAATTCTTGAATGTAGACCTCGAGCCCCTTAGAAAAACAAGATTATCCCTCGTACCCCATCCCCGGAAAATATTTCTGGATCCGCGCATGTTAGATCTGATGACCCCAAGTTCGAGTCCTTTCTGTGTTTATAAGATTCTTTAGTATATTTTGGTCGGGGCGTGTTCAAATCCGATAACGACCGAAGGGCTTTATGATAGATTGACCACGCTCCGACCGAAATTATCAAATCATAATATTCAAAGATGATTCTTTATTACTTATATTTATATTATTTCCAATTTCTACACTTAAAAGCAACATTTCAAAACCACTATTTTTTCATGTAGCACATGCTATGTATTACTGCACGGCGCAACCAATACTGTTTTTTTTGGTTATGCTAAAGGACGCCCATTTTGTGTCGCTCAACGTTTATGAAATTTTTGGGCTATATGCTTCAAAATTGATTCGTAATGTTATCACAGACAAAGACAGTTTAAGATGTAAATATAAACTCTTCGTTATCATTATTACCGTGAGCAAGTTACCTCATTCCTACTCAGGTTTACAGGGGGTACCCGGTACGAGAGGTACTGGCTTTGGTAGTGCAAAGGTTAAACAATTTTAGTTAAGTAGATTAAACAGTGTGTTGGTAGTTTGTGTATTTGTGTACAAAGCAAACAAACATGAAAAAAAGCCAACTAGAGACTACATACACTAAACTAATAATAAAACACTAGTCTAAATAATCACTCCATACATCTATTTTATTTGTAAACAATTAGCTAACACATTACTAGTATTTACAACTTAAAACATTCTTCGAAAATTTTCGACAATTTATTAAAGTTATAGTAGTACACTTTATCAATATTTAGTTTAGCCAGACAATCTGGAAAATAAAACGATCCCCTAAAAATACAGAATAAAAAAATAATATAGAAATCACAATACAAATATTCCTTAGGGCATAAAAAACCCAAATATAATCAGATCTTCTGTGAATCAGTGTGATTGTGGAGAAATGAGAATTCATTTGTCCTCTGCAATTTCCTGCAGCAGTTTACAGAACGTAAAAGTCGAGGGCTCCATTCTGTACATCTGTCACAGTATTCCCATGCTGACGATTCCAGCGATGTCTGTTTACCTTCGACCACGTCAAATCAATCTCAGCAAAACTCGACAGCCCGATTTTCTGCTGAACGATGTCAATAAGTGTTTGATGTATGCAGTTAAACAAATCACGTTCAATTCTCAATAGCATTGACAGATTCAAATTATCCAGCTCTTCTGTTTTCATAAAGTCATCATGCAATTATTTATCTATTTGTATGGCAACTCCTAAATCTAAGTGTAGCATTATCTTCCGTCCGCCAAGTTTGTCAGGAATTTTTTCGTGGTTTCGTATGCTAAAAACAGGGAGCCAGTGGCGGGAAAGGTTCGCACTAACGTTGGACCGAGACCCTTGTACAGCGCCTTGGGACCTGAAAAACAAAGAAGAATGATCTGAACACAGAGATTTAATCTGTGGATTTGTAGTAGGACGTTGGATGCAGGGATAGGGGGTTTGGTTGGGACGTATTGGGGACTTGGGTACATAACAATCCACAAATCATCTCCCAGCAACCAGTCTTAATCTCTGTCACGTACATCACAAATCTGCACTTGATAGCAGAACGATTTTCAAATTTAGTTACTCGTGTCCGACAGTACGGTTTTATAGCAAATCTTTTTGAAATGGGATTTCCGTGCATTCATCAGTATGCAGTATCTTAATAACAGTACAAGATAGCTGATTGTTGCAGAATTTCAGGAATATTACAAAATCATGAAAAAATGTAAAAGTGCATGATAATAAGTAGTACGGTTTTGTTTTATAAAACAGATACACTGGTGAAACAAAATGTTTGCTGGGATACGCTTTACTGTACACGTTAACGAACAAATACTTATTAACACAACATGTCAATAGTAATTAGGTAGTAATTACAAATCAATGCCAGCAACTGTTGAGAGCAAGAGTAGAGAATGTTGACAATGACGCGTCACTGGATACGTGGTCCATGGAACGTTTTAAAGCACTTCCATTTATCCTCAATGAAACCCAATTCTGAACGAGATCTATCGCCTTTGGTGGAACTTAAGTCCCCAGAAGTACTCCCTTTACGCAATGACCCTATCATTAGTCTCAATATGTCAATGCAAATCCATACAACTTAGCTTTATATTGTTAGATAGCACGTGCTCAAATATCAGAGGCTTATTCAGGGTCAAACTATTGCCCTTGTTCGATGAAATAGATCCTGTTCTAAAAGAGTCTGACTACTGTCAGCAACAGGCATCAGAGAGAACGTGTCAAGATAATGGAAAGAACCATTCAGTAACATTAGCCATTACAGGGAAAGAGGAGTCCTGTGAATAATTAACACATTCTTAGCTTACAAAGCCTGATAAAGGACAGAGGAATAGCAGGAAGTTGTACATGTTGGATTGTACAGCATCAATAGATGGGTTTTACGGATGTTGTATTGTACAGCAATGCTAGGAGGGGTTGTACAGGTGTTGTAATGTACAGCATCAATGGAGGGGATGCACAAGTGTTGTAATGTACAGCAATGATAGGAGGGGTTGTACAGGTGTTGTATTGTACAGCATCAATGGAGGGGATGCACAGGTGTTGTAATGTACAGCAATGATAGGAGGGGATGTACAGGTGTTGTAATGTACAGCAATGATAGGAGGGGATGTACAGGTGTTGTAATGTACAGCATCAATGGAGGGGATGTACAGGTGTTGTAATGTACAGCATCAATGGAGGGGATGTACAGATGTTGTAATGTACAGCATCAATGGAGGGGATGTACAGATGTTGTATTGTACAGCATCAATGAATGGGTTGTACAGGTGTTGTAATGTACAGCATCAATGGAGGGGATGTACAGGTGTTGTAATGTACAGCAATGATAGGAGGGGATGTACAGATGTTGTATTGTACAGCAATGATAGGAGGGGATGTACAGGTGTTGTAATGTACAGCAATGATAGGAGGGGATGTACAGGTGTTGTAATGTACAGCATCAATGGAGGGGATGTACAGGTGTTGTAATGTACAGCATCAATGGAGGGGATGTACAGATGTTGTAATGTACAGCATCAATGGAGGGGATGTACAGATGTTGTATTGTACAGCATCAATGAATGGGTTGTACAGGTGTTGTAATGTACAGCATCAATGGAGGGGATGTACAGATGTTGTAATGTACAGCATCAATGGAGGGGATGTACAGGTGTTGTAATGTACAGCATCAATGGAGGGGATGCACAGGTGTTGTAATGTACAGCAATGATAGGAGGGGATGTACAGGTGTTGTAATGTACAGCAATGATAGGAGGGGATGTACAGGTGTTGTAATGTACAGCATCAATGGAGGGGATGTACAGGTGTTGTAATGTATAGCAATGATAGCAGGGGCTGTACAGTATTACTTATTAGGTTTGTTACTGACTGTTTACAGAAATTTGTGGGGTCGCTAAAGTCTATAGAAGGCGAGGCGGAGATGAGCCTTCTATGGACTTTACCGAAACCACAAATTTCTGTAAACAGTCAGTAACAAACCTAATAAGTGTTTTGTTTTGTCGAGGACCTAAAGTTTGGTATGTAAACAACAAAAGATAATATATAACAATTTTCTACCTTTCTCGTCAGTCGTCTGTGCAAACCTGGATGCCATTGTATATATAGGATCGTTTTATTATGTCACGGGCAAAGGGGGGGTCACTCTAAAAATTTTTGGGCTTAAAAAAATTAAAGGTATGGTTGAACGTTTGTGTAAAAAATCAGCTCAAATAACGTTTCGTCCGCGATGTTGCCGTATAAATTTTGACGCTTACCGTGTAAAGAAATTTATACGGCGATCATGTGACGCGATTCATCCAATGGTGTAGAGGCATTCTAGTCCAAGGCAAAACAAATGTTGTATTGTACAGCATCAATGGAGGGGATGTACAGGTGTTGTAATGTACAGCAATGATAGGAGGGGTTGTACAGATGTTGGATTGTACAGCATCAATGAATGGGTTATACAGGTGTTGTAATGTACAGCAATAAAAGTAGTAGGTTGTAGGGATGTTGTACTGAACAGCATTAATGGCGGGGTAGTAGATATGTTGTATTGTACAGCAATGATGGATGGGTTTAACATGCTGTATTGTACATACAAATAGTACTTGCAAATACAATGTAAACTACATGTTGTATGTATGCATGTAGATATATCTACACATTTGTGTACATGCTGATGTGTGTACATGTAGATGCGTGAAAATATGAAAATAGGTATACATTAAAATGTGTAGATATAAATGATATAGATGAAGATACATGTAAATATGTATACATATAAAATGTAGGAAAATAAAGGTATATGTAAATAAAAAGATGTATAGATATCTGTACATGCAAATATAGAAACATATTGATGAAAACACTATGTGTGTGTGTGTGTAGATATGATAACAGAAAAAGTTATTACCTTAAAACTTGGTTATAGTGAATTCCTAGAGACCATTGGAATTACTTCGTTATATCCGTACTTCGTAATATCCGTGTAACAAATTCGTTGTACTAACTAGTGCAAATTCACTATATACATGTTTTCTTTCACCAGACTATAATTTTTGCTAATTTAAGCTTAAAATAAAAATTCATTACTTTGGTACCTTTAATAATCGAATTGTGAATTGATAAAAATATATGAAAATAAATTTATTCAAACTATTTTATTAATTGGTAGTGCATACTTTTTTAAACTGTAAAGAAATTTGTTATAAAGTTGTTAAATTTCATTATTATTCACCTCTACGGGACTCAAAAACAGTTTGCTATATCCGTTAATTCATCATATCCGAATTCGTTATAACAGAAAAATTTTGCAAAGATTTGCTAAGAATTTTACAGGGGATTAAAAAAAACTTTGCTATATCTGAAAATTCGCTATATCCGTGTCCGTACTAAACGAGATTAACTGTACATATAGAGGTGTTTATACAGAGACCTGAGTGCATCAGTTGAAGATATGTCCTAGGAGATGTGTGAACAGGAATATGTGTACACATATAGGTATGCTAATCTGTCACAGGGCGAAAAACCATCTTTAAGCAAGTCCTTAAAGGTGGCTTAAAGGTGACTTAAAGGAGCTTAAAGGCTATACAACCTTTAAGCCGCCTTTAAGTCACCTTTAAGCAAGTGCTTATAGGTCCTTAATGTCCAAACTTCTTTAAGCTACCTTTAAGCCACCTTTAAGCCACCTTTAAGCATCTTTAAGTGGCATTTACGCTCTCTTTACACTGCCTTTACACTGTCTTTAAGTGGCCTTTAAGTCAATATTGATCAAGCTGAACAATAAAAACATATATTTAATGCAAAAGCTCTTTTATAGAGATGGGAGGGGGTCATCCGAGTGATATTATAATTTCCAAGGAAGGGGGGGGGGGGTTCCAGGCGGTTTTAATCGTCGCTCCATTAAACACAGATCGCTATCATCAGCAACGCTCCGATTGACACAGATTGCCGTTATAAAATTCTTTATAATTTTTTGGGGGTTTCAAAATTATTCAAAATTATTGTAGGGATGAGCGCAGTCTCCGTATCTTAATATGTGCATAAAACTAATTAAAGTATGTTTGTTTCCTATTATAAATTAATCGGTGAAAAAAATTCAAAATTATTGTAGGGATGAGCGGATGGGATGATGAAAAAATTCAAAATTATTGTAGGGATGAGCGCAGTCTCCGTATCTTAATATGTGCATAAAACTAATTAAAGTATGTTTGTTTCCTATTATAAATTAATCGGTGAAAAAAAGCGCTCTCTCTCTCTCTCTCTCTCTCTCTCTCTCTCTCTCTCTCTCTCTCTCTCTCTCTCTCTCTCAGTTCATCTGGTTATTAAACAAAATAAAGATAATGAACCAAAAATGCATGATTTAATTTGTTAATCGGTTTAAGGTTTGTATTTTTTTTTTCAATTTTCATTATTTCTAACTCTAGATCTGCTAGATACATGTTAAAGATGAAAAGACTCTCAACTGCCTTTGTTATATCGGGCAGGATATTACTGCTTTGTTTGTCTAGACATAGTTTTGTTCGTTTGTGTATATCTAATTAGAGTCTATTGTTTGTCCAACTTAAGAAAACCCCTGGAACTAACACAGAATATACAAGATATACACAACAGTTGTGTCGTGTGCCCAGGTGCATGTTTGTGTATATCTAATTAAAGTCTATTGTTTGTCCAACTTAAAAAAAACCCTGGAACTAACACAGAATATACAAGATATACACAACAGGTGTGTCGTGTGCCCAGGTGCACGTCAGGGTTTCTAAAGGCGTTGAATCTTAGTATGTACGAGTATACGATAAGTCTAGTGAAGAAAAGTTAATTTACATTTCTAATTCATTTTCAAAGTATTATTTCCTAGCTCTGGGTTTCAAATATTTTACGTCTACAAATTAACGATACATGTATGTAAGAGTAAAATCTTGAGGCTAATTAATTAATGTACCGGTGATCATAAATAGGGGTTGATTATTTAAATATATGTATAAGGGTAAATATGTCAAATATACCCGGCCTGGCACATCATACAATTGTATGTACAAGTCATTTGCAATTGCCACATGCAGTAAATACGTCACCGGTAATTGGTAATTTTTTTTGTTATAGAATTGATAGTTTAAAAATCATGTACATACAATTACATGTAAATATTTAAACATATTGGAACGGCGCCGCGATCATGAAAACCGGGAAATTGCGGGAAATTGAACAAATACCCTAATAGTATCAATGCATTTAATAAAAGAAATGATTTCATTTTCTTTCTTACATTTTTATAGCTATAAATTAGATGAATTACGTATATCTACTCGGTTTAAATGTATTAACTAAGAAAGCCTACTATAGTGAACCTAACGGTTTCCATTTAGGTATAATATATTTTTGTTCACTGAAGACCAAGTTCCGTATTTCATTCTAAATACATGCGTGCATGTAATTTATAAATTAGATATAATTGATTGTTACAAACTGAATGGTTTGTCAAAATCTTTTCAAGTAAACACATTCAATACAGTGATTCAATATCCACTGATATATAGCATATAAAAACGCTTATAAATATGTAAGTTGCCGTGGCGTAGAGGATGTGTGGTGATGCTAGTAAACTAAGGGTCCCGGGTTCAATTCTCACCGCGGCCGTTTTTTTTTTGTGTTTTTTTTTCATTTTTCTTTCTAGAACAAAAACCGTTTTAATACCTTTTCTTTCATAAAGTTAATACATTTTGTTGGAAATTAAGCACAATATTGAATTAATTTTTTTTAATGGCTTAAAGGTGGCTTAAAGGTAGCTTAAAGGTGGCTTAAAGGTGGCTTAAAGAAGTTTGGACATTAAGGACCTATAAGTTGTCCTTAAAGGTGGCTTAAAGGTGGCTTAAAGATAGTCTTTAAGCTGCCTTTAAGCCATCTTTACGCTTTCTTTAAGCCACCTTTAAGCAATACATATAGCTTAAAGGTAGCTTAAAGGTGGCTTAAAGATCGTCTTTAAGCTACCTTTAAACACCTATAAGCTATCTTTAAGGAGGACTTAAAGATGGTCATTCATCCTGTGTGTAAATAAGTATGTTTGTAGATGGGTATACATAAATTAAAGTTTACATTTACATGTGTGTAATGTAGATGTGCACACATGTAGAAGTGTGTATATATATATATATAGATGTGCTTATGTGTATATAATATACACGCTATGTTCTGACCTTCTGTTTTGAGGATTTTGTTGAATGTGGTCAGGAATCCTGGGGCTATCTTTCCAACTGTGCTCTCCACCTGTATCCGAGACTTGACCACATCTGTTGGGAAGATGGATGACCAGAGACACAGTCCCCCAACACCACCTGCCACCACTGTCCTTGCAGCCCCTGAAATATAAACAACACAGACACTGCAACATTCACTGATACATCAACCACACAGACACTGAATCATTCACTGAAATATCAACCACACAGACAATGAAAAATTCACTGATATATTGACCACAATGACATTCACTGATTGCAGCAGTCTGTGTCACACTGACACTGCACAATTCACTGATATATCAACCACACAGCAGTCCTTGTCACAGACACTGCAGCAGTCCTTGTCAAAGACACTGCAGCAGTCCATGTCACCCAGACACTGGAGCAGTCCTTGTCACACAGACAATGGAGCAGTCCATGTCACACAGACAATGGAGCAGTCCATGTCACACAGACACTGCAGCAGTCCATGTCACCCAGACACTGCATCAGTCCATGTCACACAGACACTGCAGCAGTCCATGTCACACAAACACTGCAGCAATCCATGTCACACAGACGCTGCAGCAGTCCGTGTCACACAAACACTGCAGCAGTCCATGTCACACAGACACTGCAGCAGTCCATATCACACAGACAATGGAGCAGTCCATGTCACACAGACAATGCAACAGTCCATGTCACAAAGACACTGCAGCAGTCCATATCACACAGACAATGGAGCAGTCCATGTCACACAGACACTGCAACAGTCCATGTCACACAGACAATGGAGCAGTCCATGTCACACGGACAATGGAGCAGTCCATGTAACACAGACACTGCAGCAGTCCTTGTCACAGACACTGCAGCAGTCCATGTCATACAGACAATGGAGGTCCATGTCACCCAGACACTGCAGCAGTCCATGTCACACAGACACTGCAGCAGTCCATGTCACACAGACACTGGAGCAGTCCATGTCATACAGACACTGCAGCAGTCCTTGTCACACTGATACTGCAGCAGTCCATGTCATACAGACACTGCATCAGTCTATGTCATACAGACACTGCAGCAGTCCATGTCACACAGACACTGCAGCAGTCCGTGTCACACAGACAGTGGAGGTCCATGTCACACAGACACTGCAGCAGTCCATGTCACACAGACACTGCAGCAGTCCATGTCATACAGACACTGCATCAGTCTATGTCATACAGACACTGCAGCAGTCCATGTCACACAGACACTGCATCAGTCCATGTCACACTGATACTGCAGCAGTCCATGTCACACTGATACTGCAGCAGTCCATGTCACACAAACACTGCAGCAGTCCATGTCACACAGACGCTGCAGCAGTTCTTGTCACAGACACTGCAGCAGTCCATGTCACATTGATACTGCAGCAGTTCATGTCACACTGATACTGCAGCAGTCCATGTCACACAGACACTGCAGCAGTCCATGTCACACAGCCACTGGAGCAGTCCATGTCATACAGACACTGCAGCAGTCCATGTCACACTGATACTGCAGCAGTCCTTGTAACACAGACACTGCAGCAGTCCATGTCACACAGACACTGGAGCAGTCCATGTCATTCAGACAATGGAGGTCCATGTCACACAGACACTGCAGCAGTCCATGTCACACTGATACTTCAGCAGTCCATATCACACTGATATTGCAGCAGTCCATGTCACACAGACACTGCATCAGTCCATGTCATACAGACACTGCAGCAGTCCATGTCACACTGATACTGCAGCAGTCCTTGTAACACAGACACTGCAGCAGTCCATGTCACACAGACACTGGAGCAGTCCATGTCATACAGACAATGGAGGTCCATGTCACCCAGACACTGCAGCAGTCCATGTCACACTGATACTGCAGCAGTCCTTGTCACACAGACACTGCATCAGTCCATGTCATACAGACACTGCAGCAGTCCATGTCACACTGATACTGCAGCAGTCCTTGTAACACAGATACTGCAGCAGTCCATGTCACACAGACACTGCAGCAGTCCATGTCATACAGACAATGGAGGTCCATGTCACCCAAACACTGCAGCAGTCCATGTCACACTGATACTGCAGCAGTCCTTGTCACACAGACACTGCATCAGTCCATGTCATACAGACACTGCAGCAGTCCATGTCACACTGATACTGCAGCAGTCCTTGTCACACTGATACTGCAGCAGTCTATGTCACACAGACACTGGAGCAGTCCATGTCATACAGACACTGCAGCAGTCCTTGTCACACTGATACTGCAGCAGTCCATGTCACACAGACACTGCAGCAGTCCGTGTAACACAGACACTGCAGCAGTCCATGTCACACAGACACTGCAGCAGTCCGTGTAACACAGACACTGCAGCAGTCCATGTAACACAGACACTGGAGCAGTCCATGTCATACAGACACTGCAGCAGTCCTTGTCACACTAACACTGCAGCAGTCCATGTCACACAGACACTGCAGAAGTCTGTGTCGTACAGACACTGCAGCAGTCCTTGTCACACTGATACTGCAGAAGTCTGTGTCGTACAGACACTGCAGCAGTCCACTGCAGCAGTCTGTGTCAGACTGGCGACCTTACCCCTAGTGAACAACAATTGTCTGCCTAATCCTCAAGACATCTGGTTTCATACAATGTTAACATTCTTTATCAATAAGAGAGTCTGACCTATCTCATCTTTTGTCTTTCCTTCAGGTGTCAACATGTGGCGGGTGAACTCATAACCCCCAAAAAAGAAGAAATACCCAGGCATTTCACGGGCCATTGTGGCGGTCAGCCCCTTGAATAGCCCTCTTATACCCTCCACCTGAAGAACCTCTTTGGTGATGCCCCATGGTCCTCTACAAAATACAAACAACATTCAATCGCTACAAATTGGTCTACAATACACAATATAAAATTTAGTTATAATAAAATTAAGACAAATAGTACCAGTTCAGACACCATTTATCATCAGATAATTTTGTGACAGCTTACATAATTATACTTGCTGCTTTCCTCAAACAGAAATTCATGTAGTAAAGTATCAATGATATCTTCCAAGATAATTATAGATTGTACTTTTTAAAAAAACCTCAGTTATAAATTTCTATGTAAACAAATGCAAAACCAGACAAATGGAATTAAGTTTTGTTTGATTTTTGTTGTTGTTGCAAAATTTGATATTTCAAGAGGATAGTAATGAAAAACTCCCATGAAATACTTAGGTATAGGGACTAATACTATCTAAACAAATGCAAAACCAGAACAGTTCTTTTCGATTCTATATTGATCATGAATATAATTTAATCTCCCATTGATTTTAGGGATGCTTTTAAAAAAAAACATTATACACTTTTCAAATGGAATTAAGTTTTGTTTGATTTATTTCTGCAAAATTTGATATTTCAAGAGGATAATAATGAAAAACTCCCATGAAATACTTAGGTAAAAGGACTAATTTCTGTAGCGAAAACACAAAATAAATGTTCAGTGGTAATATATTTGACATGTACTCTTCTTTTCTTGCCAACAATCTTACTTCATTTGTCAGCTGTTGGTGAATATGTTGGGTTTTTATTTTAATGTTTTGTGTGTTATTTTGGGGTAGGTGTGGGCCAAGTTGGTTCTCCATTGGGATTTTGGAACACAACTAAGACAAAACTATTCATCTATGGACAGGACACAATTTGAAATTACATTTTATTATCTAGGAAATAAAAATTAAAAACAGGGATGTGGTAATCAAAGATTCCTCTGCATTGCTACTAGTTCCTGTTGCTGTCATAGGTTTCCAGAATCGGACACCAACAGCTTTCAGGTTTCCAGAATCGGATACCAACAGCCATCAGAATCATTAGCTTAGTTGTCAACTTGATTCATCACCTATAATACTCTTGTACCAAAACTTACAAAAAACTGTTTATTCTCCACCTGTCCTTTGATTCTAACATGGATTAAATATTAGGTTTACTTCCAGTTCGTAACATTTCATTAGCTTATCAATCAGCAGAAATATCCATGATCATATTTTTATGATATGATACTTTGCATTCCTAAAAGGCAACTGAAGGACAAAAGTTCTCTTCCATCATCAATAATGCATTTCTCCCCTGGTACACAAAAAATGCAACTAAGCATTATCTGATGCTTCCGGTCGCATCCTATCACCGTCACAGCTCCCGAGACAGAGGGGACTTAGCTTACCGTGGTGAGTGGGAGCTATCTACACCAGGCGCTGAGCTGGGTGACATTCAGGTGCCACTGCCAGCTTTAATTTTTAATTTGATATTTACATTTATCTCCTAATGAAACTGTTATGTAAATATAAAGGAAATGTTAGCGGTTTTTGTGCTTCAAGGTTTTGCTTTCATTTAATACTCATTGTCATATGCAGACGCCCACAGTTATAATAAAAAAAGGCTTCAAAGACAGAGATACTCCAAAATAAGTCAAAACACAGCTCTAAGTGCTCTTGTTATGCACAAGAAGACCTCAATCTAGCAGGTGCCCCAAGCAAAAGCAAGATTGTAGAAATACTGAAATAAAAAAGATACTAGGACAAATCCATAGAGGTAGAGAATGGACTATTAAGACCCATTGTGATCCTTTGTTACTTCTGATCACTTGTAAAAGGAACATCAATAAACATAATTTTATTAATTTACTCTTATGTTATTTAAATCCACTTGCAACCATTAATTATCTCAAAGAACTAGATATAGCAAACTCCACTATCTTTTAAAATGGAATCCATGCATCAGAGGTCCTTCAAAGCTAGTTAAACAAACAGTGCTAACAAAAATTAAGACTAAATATTCTCAATCAAAGAACCAGCATTAATCCTTTTTTAAATTTAAAGTTTCTTATGTCCAGCATCTTCTGTTTTGCAATACAAATGTGTTTTATTTTAGCAAATCAGAACAAGCTATTGATTTCTTCTACACAGCTTTCCTAAATGCTTATACTGCAAAGAAATTGATAGTTATTCCTCATTCAAAATCCAGAAGGATGATCACTTACAGTTTTAACCTTTCTAGTCCTCCTTCAAGCTTTCCCTGAGAGGCCATTTCTCTCATGGCTTGCAGTCTACATTTGACCAGCTCTGTGGGGGTGAGTGTAAATGCACAGAAGAAGGCTGCTCCACTCCCTGAGAAGGCATTCTCCACAGGGCTCAGCTGGGAGACCTCAGCCCTACCCCTCAAGACCATGACTGCCTTCTGACAAAGGCCGTAGAACAGGAACAAGACTGAGTTCTCGGCTATGTTCGCCACCAGGGCGGGGACTGTGCCTGCGTACAGGCCCCGGGCGACCCCGTCCTGTCGGTAAGTCTGTAGGAAGCAGTCCAGGGCGTTCCTGTACAGATGGGGAAAAGTCTGCATCTTGACTTTCACTGTATCTAAAGACTGGCCCACATACACAGAGGCAATGGCACCTGTACAATAAAAAAAATACATCTCATATTGATTTAAATGGTTTTAAGAGAAATCATGTCCATACAGTAGTTTTTGGTGGTTGCAAAGGACAATTTGTAAAAACATTCTTCAAATTTATTCTTCAGAGTTTCCAAACCCTTATAGCCTTGGAACTGATATTGACTTTAAGTTAATGGTTTCAGGATAAGAGCAAGCATTTCCTTTTAAATCTAGATTTAGATAAAAGAGAACCAAAAATATATGAATTTGTTGCATCTGAGAAAAGGTGTTTGGTAATTATTCACTGCATCAGAAAAATCTTGCCCTTATTAGGCATGGTCACATCAAACAGCAATATACACATATCTTAAACAATTATGTGCTTTATCATAGATATCACTTTACCTCAAAACTAACATTTTATAAGGTCTGACAATGAAATGGAGACAAGAAAGGAAGACTTAATGAAATATCTCCATATTCACATTTTTATTTAACCACAAATGACCTAATAATACATACATCTAGCCATATACAATAGCTACATCTTAACCCATATAATACCAAATCATCCAAATAAATAAAATACATATTACAAATACAGGTGTAAAACCTACATCTAAACATATCTAATAACTAAGTACATTAATTTAACACATCCAATGCCTACACATAAACTCTGATATTTGATTGTTGAGCCATAATAAACATATGGCAAGGTTAACCCTACTTCAGAATGACTTCTAATTTTTGTTACACAACTCTGAAGAGATAATTGGACAACTTGTAATTTATCGAAATTAGGAGATTTTTGGCAGCCTTGGCCCCATTGAGAAGATTTGATCACATAAGCTGATAATGATTGCTGGAACTAGAACCAAGTTTCTGCTAGTAATTACACAGATAGAGAAGGTACAAGAATGGCCAGCAAAAAATACCAAACATTTGCAAATTTGTGAAGGCTTTTGTTTGTTTCTTGGTTTTGTTTTAAATTCCACTTCAGGCGTTTGTACATTTAGAAATCACCACAAAAAGTATAAAGTATATCTGATATCATGAAAATACCTTCTGCATTCCGTAAGATCCGGGTACAGATAAATCATAATGACAATTTAATGATGACCTGCAAAATATGGGATGGATGGATACAGTATTTTGCATTGATAAAAATGTAAATTTGACAGTATCTAGCATCAACAACTGGGCAAACTTAACTTTGAGGTAGGATCATTTTTTCATAAAATTAACTGTTATCACTTTGACAACAACAGAGATATCTATCCAGCTAGCCGGGTAGGGAATGTAATTTCCGTTCATGATTTTTGTTTCACAAGCCTTCCCCATGCAGATACACTGTACAGTTGCAAATTACGAATAGAACCACATCATTCCAACCTTCTTTATATTGACAAAATTTAAACTCTACATAATATGAACATATATATGCTCTCTTATATTTTAAAGAGAGGTAGATGGAGATGATGGGTAGTTAACACAGTATACACACTGTACTTTTCAATTTTTCGGGAATTTTATATATCTTCATCCATAATAGGTTCCTTTTCAATATCACCACTGTAAGTCCATACATTGTGGTTTAAATGACCATTTATACACTGTCAGTAACCTTGATCACCGACCTATTTTACTTGATTTTAATTCAAACCATTTCTAATAAAGCAAAAAAACAACAACTATTACTGCCTATATATGCACAAGGTATGAAAAGGTTGCTCTAAGGTCACCAATTGATACTGGGGTTTCATTAATATTCATCAAATACCCAATTTTGTGGATTAAATTCATCCATAAAATGTGTAATTATAAGTAACATATTGTATTGATAGTATCATTGACCATAAATTTACTAATCCTTGAAACTGTGATTTCACTAAATCCATGAAAATTGATGGACACGAATATTAATGAAACCACTGTATGGCATTTTTACCAAAAAAAACATTAAAAGTCATTGTTATTATCATTAAAGACATTTTATCTCAATACTTGTTTACTTTACCATTTGACAACCCTCATTATTAAACACAATACATAATTTACTCAACAACCATCGTAATTACATATTAATCCTTTCACAATAATTGTACTACTCTTTTGCAGGGAAAATTGATATCATTTGGCAATGATTGGTAAAATAGATAATGAATGGTTTACATGTGTTATAAGAGACAACAGTAACTTTTATTACATATTTCATCAAACTATATCAATTTGCTCTGCAAAAGAGCAGTATCGCAGTTACTGTCAAGTGGGTTTTACATCATTGAGGGCATAAGAACCAGGTCTGTTTCCCCCTTAGAAACCTTATAATACCCAGATACCAGTACATTGTACCATTCTATATGCAAACAATTCTGCATTTTCACCTAATTTTAAGACTCTTAGTCTAAATTCATTTCAAACATATAGGAAGTTTTTGCTAATAATATACTTTTGGAATTATAGATCAATGAGTAAATCACTGACTGGCTATTTGTTGTTTTACATCTAACCAAGAATATTTCCCTTTTGATAAGATACCATTGTAATATTTTTTTACTTTTGTTTTGATGTTCAAAGCCATTAGACTTTATTATGCAAGTCTCAGTCTCCAAAGTCATGTCTAGCTCCTATGTCTTTCCCTTTTAATGCTGATTGGCTACAAGTATTGTCCAATGAATGTTGAACATTTTAAGTAAGTTGAAGGACACTCGTTTCAATATGTTCTATGATTATGAACTTGGAGGCTAAATATATTGGCAATTTAATGTGAACATTGAAGGGATCAAGTAAAACATTTATTGCTCATTTAACAAGATCCATTCAATACATAAATTGCCCCATTGAACTCTGAAGGAATTACTATATATAGTACCTTTATTTACAAAATACAAATCTATATTTCATCCACTGAATACATTTGACAACAGGGTGAACATTATCATCAAAAACAGAATATTGAGGGTATAAAGTTTTTGTCCTAACATCCTGTTTTTCTGCCTCCTAAAACTAGTATTTGGCTATGCCTAAATTGAACCAAATCAAGTAAACTCTATACTTAGAATTTGCACACATATTCAACTATTAATGTTCTGATTACAATCACACAATTACTTCATAAGAATAAGCATTCACCCTCTAGAAATGTAATGTTCTCATATTTTCAACAACAAAAATTTAATGTAAATTTGAGATTTGTTCAGGATTAGAATTTGGTGGGGCCAAGCAGAGATCAATCTTTATCCTGAGAAAATGCATAAAATAAAACTGGTTAAAATGGCATTTCATTGGAAAGCTATACTTCTGACCATGCTCATTTGAAAATAGGATTTGGGATTATGATTTTGAGGAAGTAATCTGAGCAATCCAGGGAGCTTTTTGGTACCCAATGTGTCTTTCCAAATTTATTGTTTGGCAATCCAAAATATTTCATTTAAAAAATGATTTAACACTGCTTTGATCAAAAATATTAATAAAATCAGAAATGTTTTTTCATTATTTTTTTTTTCAATATTTGCTTTCATTCATTATTTACGTTGGCTGCAGGTCTGGATTTTGGTCTAAAAATTTAGATGGACGACCTGGGAGCTTCAATTCTGTACAGTTTAAAAAATTGCATTCTACGGCGCACAAAAATTTGTACTAGTTCCTCCACACAAAAACCTTGCAATTCAAGGCATCAATAAGGAAAATTTACAGTTTACAAATTCTATATGATTAAAAGAAGAGTCTTATGGAAAAATATCAAGATAACCACAGTAAAATGTCAAGATAACCACAGTAAAATATCAAGATAACCACAGTAAAATGTCGAGATAACCACTGTAAAATATCAAGATAACCACTGTAAAATGTCAAGATAACCACTGTAAAATGTCAAGATAACCAGAGTAAAATGTCAAGATAACCAGAGTAAAATGTCAAGATAACCACTGTAAAATGTCAAGATAACCACAGTAAAATGTCAAGATAACTAGAGTAAAATGTCAAGATAACCACTGTAAAATGTCAAGATAACCACTGTAAAATGTCAAGATAACCACAGTAAAATGTCAAGATAACCACTGTAAAATGTCAAGATAACCACTGTAAAATGTCAAGATAACCAGAGTAAAATGTCAAGATAACCACTGTAAAATGTCAAGATAACCAGAGTAAAATGTCAAGATAACCAGAGTAAAATGTCAAGATAACCACTGTAAAATGTCAAGATAACCACTGTAAAATGTCAAGATAACCAGAGAAAAACGTCAAGATAACCACTGTAAAATGTCAAGATAACCAGAGTAAAATGTCAAGATAACCAGAGTAAAATGTCAAGATAACCACTGTAAAATGTCAAGATAACCACTGTAAAATGTCAAGATAACCACAGTAAAACGTCAAGATAACCACTGTTAAATGTCAAGATAACCACTGTAAAATGTCAAGATAACCACTGTAAAATGTCAAGATAACCAGAGTAAAATGTCAAGATAACCAGAGTAAAACGTCAAGATAACCACTGTAAAATGTCAAGATAACCAGAGTAAAATGTCAAGATAACCACTGTAAAATGTCAAGATAACCACTGTAAAATGTCAAGATAACCACAGTAAAATGTCAAGATAACCAGAGTAAAACGTCAAGATAACCACTGTAAAATGTCAAGATAACCAGAGTAAAATGTCAAGATAACCACAGTAAAATGTCGATAACCACAGTAAAATGTCAAGATAACCAGAGTAAAATGTCAAGATAACCAGAGTAAAACGTCAAGATAACCAGAGTAAAATGCTGTCTTTGGTCTGTCTTTTTTAATTAAAATAAAATACAGAATCCAGTATTCAGTGGTTATGTATACATGTATGTTCTGCAATGCTCATCCCCTTCATACCCACATGAATCACAAAAGAAGGCATTATGCTATCTTTTCTCTCTCTCTTCTTTTTTTTTTACTGTCTTAAAGCAAAATATATAACCATCTACCACAAATGTTGGAGAATCAATGTACATTTACTCATGTGTGGGTGAAGTATACAACTATAAAAATTATAATAGCTTCATGTCTTGATTTATTAATTTTGTATGTATGAAAAAAAAAACAATAAGTCATAAAAAACAAATACACATTCTGAGCCTGAATCGTTTTAAACAGATTAAGATCTGACCAGTGGCATCAAATATGAAAGGTTCTCAATTTACTTTTCACACACTTATAAACAGAAATAAATTCCTATCAACTCTAAGTTTCAGCATACCGGTAGTCAGCAAAAGGCAAAGCAAACAATCTTTTTTAAAAAGTGGTTTTTCCCTATATAAGGTTACATACATGTACATTCAAGGATTTTCCATCACTTGCCCTAAAATTCCTTGTTGTTTTTAATATTGTCAAACCACAGTTGCTGTGAGTGAAATCTGTACATTATTGCTGTGAGATCTGAACAATATTGCTGTGAGTGAGATCTGAACATTATTGCTGTGAGTAGGTTCTGTACATTATTGCTGTGAGTGAGATCTGTACAATATTTCTGTGAGTGAGATCTGTACATCATTGCTGTGAGTGAGATCTGTACAATATTTCTGTGAGTGAGATCTGTACATCATTGCTGCTAGTGAGATATGTACATTGTTGCTGTGAGGGAGATCTGTACATCATTGCTGCTAGTGAGATCTGTACATTATTGCTGTGAGTGAGATCCGTACATTATTGCTGTGAGTGAGATCTGTACATTGTTGCTGTGAGTGAGATATGCACATTATTGCTGTGAGTGAGATCTGTACAATATTTCTGTGAGTGAGATCTGTACATTATTGCTGTGAGAGATCTGTACGTTGTTGCTGTGAGTGAGATCTGTACATTATTGCTGTGAGTGAGATCTGTACATTATTGCTGTGAGTGAGATCTGTACATTATTGCTGTGAGTGAGATCTGTACATTATTGCTGTGAGTGAGATCTGTACATTATTGCTGTGAGTGAGATCTGTACATTATTGCTGCGAGTGAGATCTGTACATTATTGCTGTGAGTGAGATCTGTACATTATTGCTGTGAGAGATCTGTACGTTGTTGCTGTGAGTGAGATCTGAACATTATTGCTGTGAGTAGGTTCTGTACATTATTGCTGAGAATGAGATCTGTACATCATTGCTGCTAGTGAGATCTGTACATTATTGCTGTGAGTGAGATCTGTACATTATTGCTGTGAGTGAGATCTGTACATTATTACTGTGAGTGAGCTCTGTAATTATTACTGTGAGTGAGATCTGTACATTATTGCTGTGAGCGAGATCTGTACGTTATTGTTGTGAGTGAGATCTGTACAATATTGCTGTGAGTGAGATCTGAACAATATTGCTCTGAGTGATATCTGTACAATATTGCTATGAGTGAGATCTGTACTTTGTTGCTGTGAAATCTGTACGTTGTTGCTGTGAGTGAGATCTGTACATTATTACTGTGAGTGAGATCTGTAATTATTACTGTACGTGAGATCTGTACATTATTGCTGTGAGCGAGATCTGTACATTATTGCTGTGAGTGAGATCTGTACATTATTGCTGTGAGTGAGATCTGTACATTATTGCTGTGAGTGAGATCTGTACATTATTGCTGTGAGTGAGATCTGTACATTATTGCTGTGAGTGATATCTGTACAATATTGCTGAGAGTGAGATCTGTAATTATTACTGTGAGAGAGATCTGTACATTATTGTTGTGAGTGAGATCTGTACATTATTGCTGTGAGTGAGATCTGTACATTATTGTTGTGAGTGAGATCTGTACATTATTGCTGTGAGTGAGATCTGTACATTATTGCTGTGAGTGAGATCTGTACATTATTGCTGTGAGTGATATCTGTACAATATTGCTAAGAGTGAGATCTGTAATTATTACTGTGAGAGAGATCTGTACATTGTTGCTGTGAGTGAGATCTGAACATTATTGCTGTGAGTGATATCTTTACAATATTGCTGTGAGATCTGTACATTATTGCTGTGAGTGAGATCTGTACATTATTGCTGTGAGTGAGATCTGTACATCATTGTTGTGAGATCTGTACCTTGTTGCTGTGAGTGAGATCTGTACATTACTGCTGTAAAGGAGATCTGTACATTATTGCTGTAAGTGAGATCTGTACATTATTGCTGTGAGTGATATCTGTACATTATTGCTGTGAGTGAGATCTGTACATTATTGCTGTAAGTGAGATCTGTACATTATTGCTGTGAGTGAGATCTGTACATTATTACTGTGAGTGAGATCTGTTATTATTGCTGTGAATGAGATCTGTACATCATTGCTGTGAATGAGATCTGTACATCATCGCTATGAGTAAGATCTGTACATGATTGCTGTGAGTGAGATCTGTACATTATTACTGTGAGTGAGATCTGTACATTATTGCTGTGAGTGAGATCTGTACATTATTGCTGCGAGTGAGATCTGTACATCATTTCTATGAGATCTGTAGATGTACTGTTTCTACAATTACAGTACTCTGAGTATTAGATGACCTATGTCCTACCATTGATCCCCCCTATGAAGTCAATGGCTGCATCCACCGTGTGGGATCGCTTACTCTCCTCCACAGTTTCACCCTCATGATGATGGTGTTCCTCGTGTATCAGGATCGGTAAGGTGGGCTGGTCCGCACTCATTGGAGATGGTTCTGTCTATGTCCTGTAAATAGAATATACTTTAATCCTGTCATGGTTCAGAGTGAAACTCTAAATTTATAACAATACAGGTGTAATAGGATTATTGGAAATGAAGGAATGAGCATATAAATACAATGGAAACATCGGCTGGACTGGGAATTGTATCTGGGACCCCTGCAACTCTAGTCAAAAGCTCTACCACCGAGCCATCCAGGCCGGTATCCACAGTCCGTATAGCCCCAACTACTACTAATATTCCTTCCACCGTAAATGATCTTTGCCCTCGAAAATAACACCCAGGTTCTTCCTTCAATGGCAGGAGTTAACCCATCAGTTCCAGGGGCAGGACAAACCACGAAGTGTAATACGAAAGGAGGAATGAGCATGTAAATACATTGAAAACATATAATGGGACCAGGAATTGAACCCAGGACCCCTGCATCTCTAGTCAGGATATCAACCACTGTGCTACCCAACTCGATAATCATGGTCCATAAAGCGCCAACTACTACATTCCTCCCCCTTAAATGATCTTTGCTGCCCTCAAAGTTCATTCCAGGTTCTTCCCCTGGCTGGAGTTAACCCGTCACTTCCAGGGGCCGATCAAGGCACCAAATGTAATACAAAAGGAGGAATGACTATATAAAAACAATGAAAACTTAAGCTGGACCATGAATTTAATCTGGGACCCTTTCAACTCTAGTCAGGAACTCAACCACTGAGCCACCCAGGCCAATATCAATAGTCCTTATAGCCCAAACTACTCCATTTGTATAACCATTTCTCTAAGAATCAACAGATATTAGTGTCAGTTGAATCAAGCAAACAAGCACTGTGTTTGCTTTTCTTTAAATAACGTGGTTCTCAGTCATGTATAATTTTACAGTCATACTATTAGAGATAGAAAAATGACGGACCCTACAAAGTTCGTATCCGTCAGTTTATCATTGACAAGATTGAGCTGATCAAGCAATATTCAAGATCGTCCACTACATGAAATCAACAGATTTCAAGTACAAATAAAGATGACATAAAAAAAACTTTTAAATAAATTGCTAGTTCAACACCAACCTGTTAAAATGTCTCTTGTTCTTCGTCTGAGAATAATATGCTATCGTTTAGGGTCACTGGCCGATAAGGTCAACCACTCTAAAGCTAATAATACCACTTCTCTCTCTCTCTAATTCCAGTAAATATAAACCGGACAGCATATAAGAATATTTTGGGGGTCATCGAACAGTCATATCAAACCAGAAAACTCTAGTTTACCGGCAATCACTAACATCATCAAAAACCTAGTTTTCACCGGAATCAGCGAGATTATCTTCCCGGAAGTCACATACCTCCGAAATCTGCCAAGATGATTGGACGAATAAAATACTCTAGGTGAAGGACGTTACTTAACATAAACAATACTCCACGTGGTTGATATCATTTTATGTTACGTCGGTTGTTTTATCAATGATCGTAAAAAAAAATGGATTATTACACACTTTATCGGATTTACTTCATACAATCGGAATAAACGTTGCTTTGTCTCTGTTTCTACCTGTTCACCACAGAACTTTTCTAGCTGTCATCTAGATCTTTAAATCAATAAAGAAAAAAAGACACGAAATTTAAACGATATTTGCACGGAGTAAAGACGCGCATATTCAAAGTTAGTTGATTTTTTTTCACATGCAAGGGTGAAAACTAGCCCTTGAACTTAATGAATCCTCGGTATGTCTAGAGTATTTACACATGATTACATGAGCGGGAGTCAGCTAGATCGAGGAGCTCAGTTAAAGTTTGCCGGTTCGGAGGGTGGGATCTCGAGTGTACTTTTCTTGGATTACCGGGTATCGACCTATCACCAGACGTCGCCTAGCAGTATTACAGGATTAAATCGTCGTTACACACATTTCTTCCGCATTCTCGACAGCTCCAGTAACAATCTAGCCGGTGTTTCCGCTCTCTAACCCGTATATCGTCAACCGAAGGTTGTTCTTTGCATGGTCATTAATTCGATATAGTGCCATCTCTATTCAGAACCAATGGCCGAGAGAGAAAATCGCGAGAACAGTTTGAGCAAGTGGGTGGACGGGGATTTCTAAAGTATTCTTTTCTTATCGAAATAGAATGATCGGAAATCAATATAATTACCCATGATAATCTGGAGATCAATCGTTGTTTACCACTCTTCCCTATTTATTTTTCTTTTTTGGTGAAGCATTAAATGTGATTTACTTTGTTTTTCTATTTCAACAGTACATCTATGTAGTGACAAGTCCAGCACTTCAAATTACACCTACATGTATAACATCACCTTCTTCACAAAAATGATTTTCCATATTCTTTCTCAATTGATTATTTTAAAAATCTGTGCTGTTTTTATCACGTCAGCGTCATCGTACTTATCATTATTATCTTCATCATTATATAATTACATTCATCGGATTTAAAGCTCAAATGCACATTTTGCATCAATTGTTTGCGGCTACATGTTTTGATGCATAAGGCAGCAAGGGACAGTTTCGGATAAAGTACCGGCCCGGTCAATATTTTTTAAAATTGAGAGTTGCTGTACTTGAAGGCTTATGAGTGTTGCTAAAATTCATGAAATGATTTTTAATGATTATCATTAGTTAGAGGGGTGTTTCTTGTTGAAATTTATATGCAATATGTAGGCCCC
This sequence comes from Magallana gigas, assembly GCF_963853765.1. Classification (NCBI taxonomy): domain Eukaryota; kingdom Metazoa; phylum Mollusca; class Bivalvia; order Ostreida; family Ostreidae; genus Magallana; species Magallana gigas. The sequence goes on along the minus strand of NC_088854.1, from coordinate 343,569 downwards.
ATATGTTAGGTACATGAGAATCGGAAGTAAAATGCGAAACTCGCGGCTATGGCTGTTGTGTTGACTTTACACAGCGAAATTGCAAGTTACAGACGCACGAAAAGTAGGTGGATGGGACATTGGGCGCGCTTGATTTTACCAAAAGGTGTACACCGTGTACACGTGCAAAGGTGTAGCGTTTAGGTGTACACCGGGTGTACACTTTTCTACACCGAGTCAGGGGCATGTGTTGTTTGGTGTAACACTGAAACCAATATGGCGGACGAATGTAATGACGGAAAATTGGAAAATGATTTTAAGTAATGTTACGGATTAGAAGTCGCATAAAAGACGTCATTTGTATGAAAGCCATTAAATTTGAAATGTGTGTTTATTTTAAAGCATTTATATCACAAAAAATCTATAAATTGTCGCAGAACAGCAGATTCTTTGTTAAAACTGCACCCTTTTCCGTCATATTCATTCTTAACTTCCCTACACCATGTATACAGTGTCACTACACCATTGAAGTGGACTTGATATACAATACAAAATGTTTACACCGGTGTATACCGGTGTACACCAAGTTAAGCTTAATCAAGCGCGCCCATTGTTAACTATACACCGGTAAGTTTCTGACATCTGATGGTGCAACATGCACACGGTACGGAAGGTCAACCCTTTGCAGGGAATTAGCTGGGGGAGGTCTAAAAAGCCGAAAAATCATGAAAAATTAGCAAAATATAAAAGGGTCAAAATCACATAAAAACCAGAATGTAAAGAATTTTACAGGTTTTGACTATTAATTTTCTTCAGAAATTGGTGATTGGCCTTATACACCCCTGCGAATGTGTTCGGAATGTTTTTTTATCGTTCCTAAGTATATAATAAATCCAGAGGTGCTCGAATGAAAGTTCACGAGACTTCACCGAGATTTGTTCAGTTCCTGTGAAATTTCGAGCGGAAGTAAATGTGTTCGGATAATATTCTCAAAATACGTAAGAACTGGTCGTTTTTCATATCATAGCCTACTTTGATTTATGTTAAAACATGAAAATCGTGTTAGATGTATGTTTTATTTCAACATCTAGCAGTTATTTAAATAAAAAGATGATATGCAGAACAGAGTTATCGTTCGTGTTCAACCACGTGTAGAGTGGTTGAAAATATAAACATTGGGTTGCTTAATAAAATCATAGCCATGTTTTATGCTTGTTGTGTGCAATACCATGTTTTTTTTTAAAAAATAATAGGTGTCTGTTTTGTATAAAAACTTAGTATATCGAGCTTTTTCAAGGAACATTCTGCATAAAATAGTACAGTCTGTTTCACTATTGATCTGATTACTAGGTCAGGCGCGGATCGAAAATAAACCCTTAGGGGGGATCTCTACTAAGCATGTTAATTGTTGCAACAGCAGAAAAAAAAACTAATTTTTGTATTGTCACATTTATTTCTAGAACACATTTATCCATCAATTAATGAAGATAAAGTTTAAAATCAATAAACCTCTTGATTTTAAATTTGACTACAAGTACCTAGATTCTATGAAATAGACTATTAACACGAGGCACGAGTTTTACTGCGAAACAGAAAGGGTCAAATAAAAACACGTGGTCTAAAATTTGAATGACAATAACATTCGCAGGGGTGTTATAAAGAGTGAATCGAATTAAAGGTATTTGTGCTGAATGGGAACTGAGGAAATTCTAGTTACAGAGTTCCGAAGACACGCATCCCCTGGCTACAATGAATTGTAAAAAAAAAAACTGTCCCGTGCCACCTAAACTCATTCATAGAGAGAAGGATTATACAAGTAGTAATTAATACCGCCCCCTAACCCCATCCAATACATTGATAATTATATCACCGGCGCCATTTGTACCAGGGTCTTGAAACATTTCAATCATGTCAAATGCTTATTTAGTTGCTTTTTTCATCTAATTTGGTATTACTCGTATAAATCTAAATATATTTCAAGCATACATGTATTTAATAAACGCCACCGATCCCCGAGACATTGGCGTTAAACTGCGTTCAGGCATCATGACGGACCCAGCCATGTTTACATGATTGTACAGTATATGATAATGGATGTAATAATTAATTGTTTACATACCAACTTGATGCCAATTAAATTGCGTAAATGCACTACGAACAATTTAAAACAATAAAATAGTGATTGAAAGGTAAATTTTATGAAAACAAAATTGCTTAGAGAATGATATATGAACGTTGTGAATTCCGAGTGATTTTAGCAGATCGTGTCTATTTAAAGATCTATATCACTGTCTTTGCTAAGATTTTCTTAAATATTTTCCATATAAAAAGCAAGAGAATTTAATGATAAATCATAGATGATAAAGTCCTGATTCTTTACAGAAGAATGTGATTTCATGTGTCGTTTGACTGGCGCCATTTGAAATTTTCGTCACGTGTTCATCGGTTATTTATCCTGTTCCGAGGGGAGTTGAAACGAATAGCAGTTTAAGAATGGTCAACACCCATTAGGCTCATCCCTGTAATTTGTCTGAAACCTTAGCACACATCGGCCCGATACAGACATGCTGACCGGCAGCACACAGGGATTTCTTCTAGATTTAGACAACCTCATGCCCCATCCCCGTGTCGGCATCAGTTTTTTATATGAGATATAATAACTCTAGATAAAGGACATACAAACGTATTGAGATTATTTTGTCAATGGCTGGGCTTTGATTCTGTAATATCACGGAAAATGGCGTTCTATAAGGTCCCCCTGCGATCGTTTTATTACTTCCAACTAAAGTAGATCCGGATTCCGGGACTGATCCTATCTTACTCAATGTCCTTGACCCCTGTAGCCAGTGTCTGCGTCAAAAGTAATTTATTTCTTCAAGGTTGATCTGTTTTTCATCGCATCAGTTGAATTTTATATATCAATAATTGGCCATTTACCGTAATTAATAATAGTATTTTCATTTTACATTTTGTTTCCAAAGCGAGAGTCGGCCAAGGGATCACTATAAAAGATACATGAAAAAAATTACAAGTATATACATGTTTGTAAAACAGTCCCATAATACCTTCCAAAATGAAGAATATGGGAGCAAATGAAAAGGCCATGAAAAGAAACAAGAGGCACATGGGCCACATCGCTCACCTGAACAATAGTTCTTGTATTTGTTTAAATAAGAAACGTTTTTGAAAGTATTAAAACTCTCTTACATTCCAAGATTTGATGATTTATGAAACAACATATAAAAAAGAAGCCTACTTTTTGGACATCACATCTAAGATATATGATATATCTACGATATCTTAAAAAATAATCATCAACTGGCAAATCTTATTATCCTAGGCTTCAACGTACTAAATTAAAGATAACAAAATTGTGAAATGAACTATACATAATTATAAAAAGTGAAATGAGGTCAATGTGACCTTGATATGAGGATATGAGGAAACATAATGGTAGTTAAATACCGTAACTAAACGTAGCATTGTATTTCTTGAGAAGAAGATTTCGAAACAGTTTTCCGATAAATGGGACCAAACATGCATTCGTCTGGGGGTCACGGTTTTAACAATTTAAAATCCACTGTAAGTACAATATCTTAGAATGCTTGCATAATAATCTCACAAATTGTACTCCAACAATTTCTATATACCGGTATATTTGAATATTGAAATTTGAACACCTAAAGGGGTATCAGTATAGATCTGGGGGTCATTTATAGTAATCTCAAAAATTGTAGCATTGTAGTTCTCGAGAAGAATATATTTAAACATGTTCCCTATATATTTCTATGATAAACTTTGAATCTCTCTTGGAGCTCCAGTGTTGGTTCGGAGGTCACGGTTTAACAATTTAGAATTTATAATATCTTAGGATACTTGCATAGTAATATCACAAATTGTAACATTGTAGTTCTTGAGAAGAAGATATTTGAAAATTTTATCTATATATTTTAATGTTTAACTTTGAACCCCTCTTGGGGTCCCAGTTTTAGTCTGGGGCTCATGATTAGAACAATTTAGAAATTTTACTATATATTTAAGCCATGGTATAAATGCTAGCCTTTCTGGTGCAGTCACTGTCTTTCTTGAGAAGAAGATTTTTTTAAGACACCTACTTTATTTTCCCAGTTCATAATTATCTCCCCTTTAAAAGGGTTACGCCATTTATTTTAACAATTAAGACTCCCCTTCTCATAAGAATAATTTGTACTAAGTTTGATTAAATTTATTTCAGTGGTTCTAAAGAAGAAGCCAAAAATGTGAAAAGTTTACAGACAGGCGGGCGGATGGACAGACAGACAGACAGATGGACGACCGACACTAGGCGATCAGAAAAGCTTAAATGAACCTTCGGTTCAGGTGAGCTAAAAAGGGCGATACCAATCCTCCATCACCTGGCCTCACCTCTCGACCCATCGTTACTTCAATGTTCACGTACATGCAAGCGTTTTAAACAATATTCAGCGCCTATAACAATCTTTCGCGTCAAATCATGTCAATATTGAGAAACCCGTTTCTTCACGTTCTTAGACTTGCATGTGCTCATTCAGTTGATCACGGCAATAGTTTATTCATCTGACAGTGGGTATACATGGAATAAATACATCTAGGACCAGTTCAATGGTGTATCCATCTGACAGTGGGTATACATGGAATAAATACATCTAGGACCAGTTCTATAAATGCCTCTTTTCCTGGTTTTACTATCAAACACAGCCTGAATATTTTTCTGCATAAAGATATTATGCAATCTGTACTATAGCTTTCTTTTTATATACACATGTCCTGAAAAACCGACATGAAGTTGAGTTTTCGAGTGATAAAATAAATATTTCAATAAATGAAACATACACGACTGTCTTTTAATAAAGCTTGATTTTACAACCCTTGAGTTATTAAAGTAAAACATCACATCGAATTGAAATTGGTGGTTTGTAATTAGACATCGGAGACGATATCTGAAATATTACCAGAATATCTATCCAGAAATGTCAGAAGCTTCATTTGCATTCATCTGTTAACACCTATCACCACCTTTTAATCTAGGATCTCAATTAAAAAAATCCGTGAGTCTTAATTTGTCTATGACATTTGAATGGCTTCCGAGGTGTGGGGTCCGTATTTGGGGTTTTTCCAATTACTGGAACTTTTACCTGGACTGATGCACGCACCATAGGAACCAACACAAGGGGGGGGGGGGGGTGCACTCTTTTCAGAAACATCTAAATTCTATCCCAGTTAATGCTTCGAATTCTTTATTTAAATATGAAGAACACATAAAAGCATTTCATCGTCCTGAATATTTCATTCTGTCGTCTACATTCTGTTGACAGATTAAAAAAGGAACCCAATGATAAATTTTTAGGCGGATTCATTTATTGAAGCATTTGTGTTTTTTTATAGTCGAAAAAAATAAATGATGGCGCAATATTGTGGTAACGCCAATGACTTCAAAATAAAATATATGGCTGATGGCAAAGTTTTATCAATATAAATTAAGTGAGGTATTTACAAATATTTTATCATAAAAAATGTATGCAAGGATGTTTTCATTTTTTCACATCAAGGTAGGAGGGGGGAACCCAATCCCTTTCAAAGTTCCCAATGGCAATCAATGACACCAAAGAAGATACTGCTTTTTACAAAACAAATCCAAACCGGCGTTATGCTATTTTGTTGTACAAATGTGTGCTGTGTTTATTTGTTTTTGCATGATTTAATTAAACGCAGGAAGAAATTCGTTTCTTATCCTCGGGAATTTCAATGCTGATGACCTTCGTTTAAGCGCTGTCTAATACTTTGTCGTCTGCTTAATGTCAAGACTTATTTTTTTATCAAAATAAATATATATTTAACATAATACAACGCCATTTCAGAGCCTCTTTAGAAGACCAATTAACTGGCGTGTACACAGACTGCCGATTTCCGATTGTCGTAAACTTCCAACATGTCAATCATTTGGGACACGAACAGTCTAAATCTGGAGACTTAGACAATCATTTTGTCATAGAAGGGTTGTAGAAGCTGGAATGTTCAGACAAATGACCCAAACCCGATAACTGCTGACCCCCGGGAAGGATCGTGTTGATGGTCACCCAGTGCCGCGTGGGGGTCCCGTGGTACAAAACAAACAGCCACAGAAGTGTGGCGCCATTTTCTGAAGTTTCTACGAGCAATGTTTAAACCATGGACGTCCAACATCTAAATGATCCAAAACAATTAATTTTGAATTCGATATTATTTTTCACCACCTCTGCAAGCTTTGAACTACCATAATGAAACAACTTAGCTATTTTTATTTTAGTGTGAATAATCTAATACGGCAATAACATGGAAATTCGATATATTTTTTCATTTCCAGTTATAGTATGCAATACCATAATCTTCTGAAACAACTCATGCTATGAGTATGACGTTTTACAAAACTATACACCTACATGAGGATAGGAACCAACTCGAGTATCATTTATCAAATAGCACCTTTTTCTCAATATGTTCCTGATTAGGAATATCCAGAAAGGGGACAAATCAGCTGAGAGGATTAAAAGAAACAAAGCGAGCAGCTGGCATCCTATAGGACTTTATGAGATACATCTCGAGAGTCTGACATCCTAAATGTACAAGACTAAAAATACTATACGAAAAACTGACCTTGTAGAGGATCGTAAAATAAGAAAGACAAAGAATGACTGACATCCTATATGACAGTGAGATAATGTAAGAACACCTGACATCCTATATGGCATCTCACAGACAGTGAGATAATGTAAGAGCACCTGACATCCTATATGGCATCTCACAGACAGTGAGATTATAAAAGAACACCTGACATCCTATATGGCATCTCACAGACAGTGAGATAATGTAAGAACACCTGACATCCTATATGGCATCTCACAGACAGTGAGATAATGTAAGAGCACCTGACATCCTATATGGCATCTCACAGACAGTGAGATTATAAAAGAACACCTGACATCCTATCTGGCATCTCACAGACAGTGAGATAATGTAAGAACACCTGACATCCTATATGGCATCTCACAGACAGTGAGATTATAAAAGAACACCTGACATCCTATATGGCATCTCACAGACAGTGAGATAATGTAAGAACACCTGACATCCTATATGGCATCTCACAGACAGTGAGATAATGTAAGAGCACCTGACATCCTATATGGCATCTCACAGACAGTGAGATTATAAAAGAACACCTGACATCCTATATGGCATCTCACAGACAGTAAGATAATGTAAGAACACCTGACATCCTATATGGCATCTCACAGACAGTGAGATTATAAAAGAACACCTGACATCCTATATGGCATCTCACAGACAGTGAGATAATGTAAGAACACCTGACATCCTATATGGCATTTCACAGACAGTGAGATTATGTAAGAACACCTGACATCCTATATGGCATTTCACAGACAGTGAATTAATGTAAGAACTCCTGACATCCTTTATGGCATCTCACAGCCAGCGAGATAATGTAAGAACACCTTGCATCCTTTATGGCATCTCAAAGACAGTGAGATTATAAAAGAACACCTGACATCCTATATGGCATCTCACAGACAGTGAGATAATGTAAGAACACCTGACATCCTATATGGCATCTCACAGACAGTGAGATAATGTAAGAACACCTGACATCCTATATGGCATCTCACAGACAGTGAGATAATGTAAGAACACCTGACATCCTATATGGCATTTCACAGACAGTGAGATTATGTAAGAACACCTGACATCCTATATGGCATTTCACAGACAGTGAGTTAATGTAAGAACACCTTGCATCCTTTATGGCATCCTTTAAGACAGTTCAAAAATGTTAGAACGACAGACATTTTGTGAGATATCCTGTATATATGTCTACACAGTACAGCAATATTCAGAACAAACGACTGACATTACATTAACTGTGAGATAATGCACGACTGACTCAGTCCTATATTCCGTGTTAACGTTTGACACTCTGCTGTGAAAAAAATTATTACAAAGCTTACTTTCTTTAACTGTAACGGATAAAGAACGTCGGCCGATATCCGCAGACATCCAGCAGAATTTAGATATATGCTGTAACAATGGCTTACATCCTAAAGAAAACAGTTTGAATGACAGACACCCAGGTTACAGTAGAAACAACTAACATGTTTCACGATTGAGATGCACCGTGGACAATTTCAGTTTTTTGGACAATACGATATCACACGAACTGGTTGTCGGAAAAAATGAAGGTGTCACCCACACCAACTTTTCTATTGTTAACAGCTCTTCATACGTCACTGAACAACTGATGTTAAAAACTGATTTTTGAAGGAACAGAGCAAAATATCAAGTCATTTGTGTAATGGTGCTGCATAAATTAATTAATATCATTTATATTTACATTATTATAGTGAAGACATACGCGTACGGTGGAAAATCAATTAGGGAATGACAACTCAGCTGGCACAAATGTTTTACTTTAAGTTTAGAACCGCAGCATATATTAATAAAACGTATCCATTATGTACATAAGTTTAAATTGATAAATTTTGAACGTTTGGATTACATGTATATCAAATTATCTTACAGCCAAGTTAACACATACTGAAATGAATGAGTTCAGCTCAGAAAAAGTTCTGAATACGGTAAGCCTTGTTATTGTAAGCGTTCGACCGAAATTTGCGAGCAACCTTTGCTCGTGGATATTTCAGGATGTGTGAGATTATAAATAAAATACTTGTTCTCGGACAAACCGGCCATTCCGCGAGCGGTTTCTATGATCTTAGTTACCAGTCACCTAAGATGTTAATGATGTTCACGACCTATTAGCACTGTCTCGGCTGTGGCAAGTCACAGTCACTTTTATATTATAGCCTCAATACATAAAAATGTCAAAAAGAATTTCAAAGATTGAATATTACGGATGTGAGATTTTTAACAAATTGATAGTTTTCAAATTCTCCTCTTTTTTTTGGACAGTGATAAAGACCTGCCTGACATTTAAATGAAGATAATCAGTCCCAGTGAATCAGCGGCCTCTAAAGTAGTGATACATCGGGGGATAAAAAATGACAAGTTTAGCTACTCTCTTAATATGTGTCAATATGTCATAGTGACCTTTTCATACTGGATTAAACGCTATCATTACCGCGTTTGTCTACTTTTGAGGTAAGGTTTAGTTAACTTTCAGAGGGAGTCTGTTGTGTGTTGATGTTTTGTTGTGATGACACCAGAATGTTGTATCCATGCACTGCTAAGAACATACTCTCTTGTATTGGCATTAAAATGTTTTATCCACCTTTATAACCAAGAAATCCCTCTGCATGTTATGGCCGTTTACAGCAGACAGTTTGACTTTCTGCTGAGATGATGGCTTGGTGTAAAAAGCTGGCTTTGGAGAATCAAGGATGCAGGAGTGAAACCTGATGTCTCCATTTCATTGGAAATCGCTAGAGTGTGCCGATAACCTACATGTACACGCAACCATTCAGATCTGTAGCAAAGCATAACAACACAAAAGACTATCCACCATTTATCTCTCATGCCATGCATTGTCAAATTGAACATGAGCAACTGTGATAATAATTTTGAGGTAAACCCGGTACCTAATCAGTTTCACTCACTTGAAAATTTTTGGAATGAAAATCTAAAATTAAGAATTACGTATATAGAGGTCCAAAATCCAGAGGAATAAATACCCAGCCAACCCTTTGTAGAAGATTTATTAAAAGTTTATTTTCCAACAGATTAAGAAACACTTAAACAAAAAAGGTAATGATAATTCACACCCTATAACGTTTCAAAGATAAGCTTTGAAGTGTGATTCATTGGGGGAACTTGACAAACAAGCATGCTAGCCCAATGAATGGATAGGTGGATGGATGGATGAATGGATACTTTTAAGATGTGTTATTGACTGTAACGGAACATATCGGACTGTTTTCAAGTTCATAGAGTGCAAGGTGAAGCAAGAAGAGATGTACATTATGATCGCCATTTTGTTGACAATGACAATGATTTGCTGCTCACTGATTCATATAGACGGCAATCACATGACTTGTTTTATCCAACAACAAAGTGTCAATCTAAACAAGGATACATGATTTGGTCTCATCAATATTTGTTGAATACAAATTTTGTGGATTTTCTTGGATTGACCCACGAAATTAAATGTTCTTTGAAGTGCAATTCCTAATAATAACACATTGTATTGATAGGGTCATTGATCCCGAATTAGCGTATCCTACCTACCAGTTCTGCTTTTTGAGATATATTTTTCCTATATGACTTCAAGGTCTTAAAAATCCAAAAAAAAGAATAAGGCTTTGAAGCCAAAAAATAGAAAGAGGAAATCTTTAACGGCATCGTACAGATGACAGTTATTAACTATTTGAATGAATTTTGAAATACCGAGACTCACTGCACTTTGTTAAGGGTTAGAGTAAGAGCTCTTTGACTAAAGAGCAATCCAAAACCAATCGACCGAATTTTAAGAAAGAAGTCAACGTTAGTTTTATTTCTAACTAACACTTCAGATTACTCGAAAAATTTGCAGGCAATTATGCGCAATTATATTGTGATTAGTTAATTATAGAGCTGACACGTGACAAGGTGCGGTGTTTCTATGAAGAAACTATGTAATGGTTCAGGACTTCAGATCACAGGCTAATTTCAGTTTGATTCTTCATTATCCCCATCATTGTACATTAATCTGTCAGCAACAGACCGTCATTTTTCTAATGAGTGATATTAGCACACCTATATTTAATATTGATGTTCGATTATTTCTCTGACAAGTACAGTTTGACTGCAGTGATATCACACACAAACCTGGAATCCATGCGTCCTGGCAGGGCTGATACCAGTCATTGCAGTGCAGAGGAAACACGAGAAATGATGTGCAATTTCTTTTTTCGGCCAATTAATCAATTAACGACCGTCAGGAGTGTACTCTAAGATGGTAATTAGACAGATAAGCGCGAAAACACTCATTCACGTAGAGCAAGTCAACCAAACCGCATTTGGCACCAATTTGTAGGCTAAAAAGAAACTACATGTAGCTATTGCACGGGCTCAGTTCAGGGCAAATGCCTTTTCCCGATAAAAGGTCATTTACCTGAAGACTGATTTGGTTTTGGAGAATTCCAATCACAATATAGCCAGTGTTAATTCATTGAAAGTACTCGTGTTACCACAAAAAGTATTCACTACTTTGATTTGTACATGTACAAAGAAATAATTCATTATCATCAAAATGTCATTTTAAGATGAAAACTCATCAGGTGTTGGGCAGTAAAGCTTCTACAATCCAAAATAAGTAAGCTTGAGTGCAAAACTTATAATAAAAGTTATTGTTCATATCAAAACAAATAGGAAATAATACCCTTGTGAATAGGAATTAGTTTTGTCTCTGGCATTTTTTATGAGTCGCGTTCCTTCGCGCGATTGATGGTGATTAGTATATGTTTTTGTGGTTGAAGTATTGATAAAGGTTCTAGTATCTTTATCACCGTCATAAAACTCGAATAAACAGAAATACCAATCTATGTATTCCTACCAACATATAACATAAATGCTTACTGCATTTCATTTAGCAGAGTTGGTGAATGTTCCATTTCACTATGTCTTAAAACCATCGTAAACTAGATTCCTAGATTATTTTTTATATATTTACCAGTACACCATGCTCATTGGCATGCACTTTAAATAAAATATAAAAATAAGAATAGTATCTCTTTTGAAATACACGAGTTTTTAAAACTGCTTCTTTTTAGTTTTGATCAAAATTCTAAGTTGTGTCATCTCCTTTTCTAACTTGTTATTCTTTGATCCGAGAGAGCCATGGCACTTTGGTGTAGGATGAGGAGTCTTAGTGGTATGGCTAATATCAGTAGAGAGCGAGCTTGCGCGGTGTCTACCGAATTGTAAATAGTAATAATCTAGAATCTCTATTGAATATGACTTAACGAGGACGACAGTGAGTATTACTTAAGCTAGTTTCATAAGTAGTGCAATACTTAGTCAACATAAGCAGTGAAAATACTCTGCGATAAAAAGCGCCTATGTTCATTCTACCCTATCAGTAGAGCGTGGAGCTGAATATTGTATTGTGAATACCATTCAGAATCGCCACTTCACCCAATCAAAGCTCTCTCCAAAGAATTATCGCGATAAATCCAAATACTCCAATGGTCTGATTGAGGAAATCAATTTTATCACTTTTGAAAAATATCCTCCAATGTTGGAATATGAAGCAGATAAAATCAAGGAGGACTGCATAATTTTACGATGGTCTGGGAAACTGTAATATTTGGAACTCCATTCTAAGGGGGCATGGCGGGATGGGTTTTCCGATAGATGACGCAGGATCGTTGCAGTATATATAAGCAATGGTACAGCTAACCAATGGCCACATCTGGATGTTGGAATTATTAAAAGCAATTACCTAACTCTAATACAAGTAAGTATCTATAAAAATGTATAAATGTACACTAAATCTTGGTGGCGAATACTTTTTATAATAAAGTAATATTTTTTTTTCATTTTATATTTTATTTTAATCAGTTTTGATTAATTTCAGAACTCAGGATTTAGTTTTCAGCTTTTTCATTTATGTGTTGTCTTCATATGTGCATCAAAGGATGCATTTTTTAATTTTTTTAATAATCTGTGTAAAATATTTTTAAATATAAGAGCAAACATTTTCAACAAAATTGATTATGTATTATGTTTTCATTTACGTGTAGATCTATTTTTTGTTAATCCAAAACGTTTTAGTTGATTTTCTTATTGGTTACTTAAATTTTTCAGAAAGATAAATCTGATTTTCAAATGAATTTAAGTTTAAAAAGGCAGTTTTGATTCATAGTTTGCCTTACGTTTATTCTTGTTTTTATGATATACAGTAGCAGTTTTTTGTTGGTTGAACTTTATTGTTTGTGCTGATTGTGACATATTGAGTGGTGATAGGAACATTCGGCACTGTTTGTTTGAGGGTTTTCTGTGATGAGGTACTTTCAACATAAACACTTCCCGGATTAGCCTTCATCATAGCATTAAGTGCGTTTCAAATACATCCTAGATTTTTTATCGTGTTGGTAATTCTTTCTTATCAAGTGCTCATTTGATTCCTTTCCTTGACCCAGATTCTGTGTGTCTCCCACACATCATTGTATGCAACATAGATCCGACGCGTCCATTCAGCTGTGCCTCCAAACCATCTTTACAAATAGTTCCTTGAAGAGACAATGCGCATATTAACAAGAGCTATTGCTCTATGCAGTTTATATCCACATTCTATTGATGTGCAAAAAAGAAATATGATAATAATCTGAAGTTCGCAGCACAAGTTAAAACGTTGTCTTTGAGTTGGTCGCTTGTAAAACTGCTTTAAGAAAAGCAAGGTTTTATATATAAATTCAGATTTAATTAAATTGAAATAGTAATTGTATATTTTTAAAAATAAAAAATCGAGTTATTTCTGTCATAAAGTGATTTGACATGAAATCCCTATAAAGGTTTTGCCAGTTATTGCCATATTAATAGTCATTTCAATTAGTGCTCACTACGTGGTAGTATGAAAAATACCGGATTTTGCATCAGTATTAACGGCATGAAATCGGAAGCTGTTGCGTTTGTATTGGTATTTTTTCTGATGTGTACATAGGTGAGAAAACGGAAACGATGACCACCCACAAGGCGTTATAACAAAGACCAAGTGTGTAGAGAGTTTATCACGACAATTACAGTTTTTTCTTCGATCCACGAGCTTTTAATCATTTCTTTATCAGCGCTGTATCAATGTTTGTTTGGTTTTTTGTGGGTTTTTTTTTTGGGGGGGGGGGGTAATTAATTTATTTTATTTTTTTTGTTGATTGAGTAAAGTTTAAACTTAGCATACTCATTATTCATTTGATGCAATAACAATACGATATATTGTAGTAGGCTGTCACTCAAAATTTTGATTAGCTTTAATTTTTTTATAGTGAGTATGTTTTAGCTATCATGCAAAGGATCATTGCAGTATACGTGTAAATGTTTCACAGTGACACTCATAATGAATTATTGCCAAGGTCTTAACCGTGTCTTCTCCAGCAGGTATCCTGATTTCACATTCATGATCCGGATTAACTAGGAAATAATTTCAGTGTCTGACACACTCTTTGTTAAATAAACCATACTCAGTTTTATACCTTTAAATCAATCCACTCAGAACAACTCTACATAACGCGGTACGATTATTGACATCCTTCAATAGGTTTTGCATTTATCAAAAAATAAATATTTACTTTTATCAAATTCAAAACGATACAGATGGTTTCAATTATGAGTCGTTTTCTAGATAATTTACTATTCCAATACACTGTGCTGAAGAAGCAAATTTGCTTTTTTCAAGTAATGGGGGATCAACGCAGTGTTTTTTATCAATAAAAGAAGTCAACGAAGAGGGCCGGAAGATAAAACTAATCTCTTAATAGGTTAGAAAGGAAGGAGGGACAAGGGTGGCGTATATAATGGCCGGCGTCTTTCATTCACAGATTGTTTTCTCCGCTCGTATAGTTATGATCACAATTATGACGTCATCAATAATCGGTAATCCGAGAATTGCATTCATAAAGACTGCAACTCTTGAATGAATCGTGGATTAGTGTTGCATGTCTATTGCTACTCCAGCGGGACTTTAATTTACGTCAAATACTGTCAAGCTTGCCTCTGCTAAATTACCCATAATTGATTTGATCACAAATGTCTTGTGGGACGAAAATATGCTTTTCTAATAAAATTCTTTTTTTTTCTTTTTGACACGCCATTTTGCAAAGTCCCTATGGACTAACAATATTTGATCATTTCCAAGCATGTTTTATAACAGATGACAGTAATTTGATGGAATTGATTGTGATATTAAGTAATATAAATGAAAGAAAATGTGTACCATTCATTCAGTTATAAATTTTAGACGATGAGATATTAGGTCTCGGAATAGATTCCTTTGACAAGAACTGTTGTGGTTGTTTTATGTTTGTGAGTCTGCTTTCTCCAATACAGGAAATTAGCTTCATTTCTATTGATTCTTTGTCATTTATTTCGACATCGCTAAATGTCAATTTTGAATGGCGATTTCATCTATGAAGCCATTAATTAATTGTCACTTTCACTGCCACTGGGGAAGATAATCCAATTTATCAAGAAATATAACCTATTGACTTAGTACCTGGGTCTGAATTTGGTCAATAACTCTACTAATTTTTCAATTTTCCCAAGTATATTGATGCATTATTCATCCGATGTCTGCAATGCCTTTTGATGAAGCCGAGCTTTATTAATTTGTCTATTATCTTTTTCAGAATGAAATCCGTAGTACCCGTTCTTTTAATTCTTGCCACTTCCGAAGCCATTTATGGTGAGTTGATATCCAAAGAAAAGGCAACACCGCGTAAGTACGCATTTTCCGGATATCCTGTTGTTGCGCACGCATCCGTTTTTATGTCTATCACCCTGTTTTGGTAGTTGGGTAGATGGTCTCGTTGTTATCCATCAGAAAATTATTTATTACCTTTATAAAACTCTTGAAAATTAAATAAAAACGTATCAAGAATGTTAATTGAAAAAAACCTGTTTTTGAAACGAAAGAGGAGGATAACAAAGAGGCCATACGTTGCATAGAAATTTGTCAACAGGACTTAGGGAATGCGTATTTTAATCAGTTTCAGAGGATGATAAAAGTAATAACTAAATAAACATTTAACAATTATACATGTGAAAAGAAGTTCCATTCTATGAGTTCGAATCCTATGATACAGGATGTGTTAGAGTAGCTGTACGTTAATGAGTATTGTCCTAGATAGCTCCCTTGGTAGACTGTAGACTGTGTGTTGTTACTGTGAGTGCTTTGTGGTTTGTATTTATGTTATCGATCACAATTATATAAATTACAGAGACTCGTAACATTCAGCATACAACAACGAACATTAATAGAGAATAAATCAAACGAAAATTAACCTCTTATTCTCAATGAATAAACTTCTTTACAGTTTTTTTTAAGTTTCTAGACTTGTCCCCGATCGGTTGTCGTAATATTTTCTGGATGTATCTTTCCTTATTGAAAAACACGTTAAGTTTTGTTTTAATGCTGAAGACAATCATTCTTTTATTTTAAAGACTTTTCTTTAAGATTGCAATTTTAATTCAATACCACTAGATTAAGACATATAGCGTTTGACATTAAGTTGTCTTAATGTGATGGTCCCGCCGACCGCTTGTGTTGTGACCTTTCTGTTGTGCCCTGTGTGGTGACCTATGTGTTGCTCTGTTCCAGGAAGGTGTCCGTTCTCGCCGTCTGTGTTCGGGAAGTGGGCGGTATCAGACGCTTACGGTAATGACATGAACACCGAGATTACTATTAACTATTACTATGTGATGGTGCGATCCCCAGGAGTGGAACGAGTTTTCTTCTGTAAAGAAATGGACTATTATGAGACAGTGTTGCTTATGTAAGTTGTTTACTCAGAATTGCTACCCAAAACAGAAATGAAAATTTTTACTTTTTATATTCTTTATCGTTCAGTGTGTTATTATGCAACTACTATCAAATTTCATTGATATTTACGTAAATACGACTCGTATTTCGTCTTGCTTAAGATTTCTTCCAATAAGTATGTGTTAACGAAGACAAACTATACGAACTTTAAAATTCCTAGAAACAACAATTGCGACTAAACGCGGATAGTTACGCGTAAACTACCACTCTATATTAAGAAATTGACAAGTGTAAAAGGGCGAAAATTACACGGGGGAAAATAACCCTATAAACAGTATTCTTGGATTTTTTAAAGTATTCTGAACGACATGATTACTTTTTACTAGCACTCCACCCCCCAACCAAAAAATAAAATGCACGAACGAATTCTTTTATACCAAAACCTACCACACAACATGCCAGTGTCAGAGTCTCTGAGGCGGGGATAGAGGCTCCTTGTTCAATTGTTTAGTTTACTCAGGCGTTGTCTTTCAAATTGGAATCACACAAAGCATCATATATTATATCATGTATTACATGAAATATATATCGCAGGTAAAAATCAGTAACTTCTGATGATCAATGCGGACACTGGATTATCACCAACCAATGAAATGTTAATCTAGCTAAAATAAAAATTGTCAGATACTCTTAACTTCGGGTCTTATACATTACAACATGTACTGCTACGTCATTTTATCAGTGTAGGGTCGCGATAGTTTGAAGCAAGTCTCAAGAATGTTTCATTAAAATATGTTCTTTCTCTCGATTTTGGTGCATTCTTAAGGTGTTTAGTAATACTGTATTTCTCACTGGTTTGTTTTTACAGTACTCCAGAAAAGGATGAAATTTTGTGCCTACAGTTCCCGTTTGTTGATGAGAATCCCATGCTCGTTGTCAGATTGAGTCGTAAGTGATAGTTTTTAATAACCTTTAATGCGTCAACCACTGACCACCATTGTACATCATGAAAATATATTGTCAAAATACGCAGTATAGTGAACGTCAACACAAACCATGTTTTGTTTTTTTTGGTAAAAGTCCACGTTACCAACCTTGCTGTAGATTTATTTTTTTACACTTTCATCATTACATGCCTATATATAATAACCATCCTTTTGAGCTGTCGAATCCGCAGACATCGTTATAATCTAAATCAATTTAACTTGACAATCTAATACTGGAGGGAAGATACGTGACTCTACATAGGTTCTATGATTATACTCCCTAATGAATAGACTGATGAACAAGGAGACAGATTACACCAAGTGCGACCACATAAACGGTGAATTATAAGACAAAACGGAGAGCTTTATTAACGGGATTTTATTATTAAATCTGTACATTCCCAAGTCCTCTATGCCCTGATTAACCAACACCGAGACATAGATATGGATATCGCGATCCCAAAGAGGCTGTGGACGTCCGTATACACGATACGTCAATACTTACTACTCAAACCGCCAAAACAGAATATCCCTAAAACAATTCAAAGACAAAAATATCTGACACTGTTTCAGCTGTCACTTCCGATCGGAGGTTGATAGAGAAGTTAACTATTGCAAAAACATCGCGAACAAAATGTTCATGTTGTAAATTTTGTATTGACTGCCACCGTTGTAAATTTTGTATTGACTGCCTGACCCATCATGACAAAAGAATTTAATGAGTAAAGAATAAAAAAAAACTGTAAAGATATAAACGTTTGAATTGAAATTGTTTAATCTGCTTACTGTTTGTGTTTTTACAGCTACAATGATCAACCACTGGAGGTTTTTTGAGCCGACCCGGAACCCGTACCGTTCCCCCACCATCGGAAACACCTGTAACCGATACAGTGACGGCGACGCAGTGTTTCTCAACAGAATGTACTAACGTTGTTTACATTATACATATTGTATATAATAAAGATATTTATTTTTGTTATAAGTTTATGTGTTTCTTGTTGTTTTTATACTATATACATGTAAGTGGTATATTAAAATACATCAGCAATAATTGCTTCTTTGAATTTTTCACTGTA
This sequence comes from Magallana gigas, assembly GCF_963853765.1. Taxonomy (NCBI): domain Eukaryota; kingdom Metazoa; phylum Mollusca; class Bivalvia; order Ostreida; family Ostreidae; genus Magallana; species Magallana gigas. Next base: position 325,048 of record NC_088854.1, on the reverse strand, counting down.
CACGTGACGATTGGTTTTCATTTACCCACACAAATTTAAAACAACCATAAATAAGTGTATGCAATTTACTCAGCAAAGATTATACAAGATCAACCATGTTTACATAGGACACTTCGCCTTCTGATACAGGTTAGCTAATCAAATCTAAGAAACATCCAGATACCTTGCGTAATGTTCATAAAGAAAACAGATTTCTGCTGTTTAATGCATGTGAACAAAGCATTAAAACACTCATGTTTTTAGCATAACATATTTCTATTATTAAACATTCTTTATTCCTGATAATTTAATTTTTGTCTTTTACTGTGTCAAAAGTATTTCAATTAAAACATCAAATTTTTAAAATTTATGTTGCTCATAGTAGCAATAAAGTTCGACCAATTTAAAGGTATATAAAATGATTAATTTCTCATCTACAACAATCAAAATCTTTCAAAGGAATACGATCAATGATGATAAAATTTGTTTAAATTTAAAACTTAAAACTCATTAAAGCTTCCATACCTCTAAAGACATTCGATGGTAAATATAAATGTATGACTATAAGTCTTTGTTTAAATATTATAGAGATGAGCTTTAGAGCCTAAACTTCCATCTCGTCTTAAGTTGATAATTTTAAAAGAAAACAGGGGAGTGTCGACGTCTCATTATAAACATGACGAAATGATTAAAACCGATTAAGTTTGAAAACAAAAGGGAACGTTCAACCTGCAGTTCACTGCCAAACGTTGTCCACCGGCAGCGGAATTTGTTGATCTTTAGATGAGATCTCAATGTCTTGCTTCATTACACTAAATCGTACATTCTACTAGATAAAATCACCTTTGACAGAAAACGGGATTTAATTTATAAAGTGAATCAAAAATGTAAACATTTCTTTAACGGACTTGATTATGCCAAAAACTTACCAAAACTGTTGTCAAAGGTTAAAAAAAACCCAGTAAATATGATATTTCACATGTTGTTTTGCACACAAATTGTGCACACAATGCATTCATGAATCATTTAGAACAGCTGTAGAACTGCGCAGCTGCAGACTCAAATTGAATTCTTAAAAAATATTATGAAAGAAGGTCATTGGTGTCTACCCTACAAACGTTTGTTGGAAAAAAGGTTGAACCTTGCACGTTTAAGTTGAAGTTTTGTCTCATATTGGGGTACCCTATTCAGTCAGAATGGGATGCTAAGAAAATAGTAGTACATACGTCTATGAAGGCACATTTACATTAAATTTATGTAGAAAAAATGTATATCAGACATTTCTAAACCAGTCCCAAATTTGTCTTTTCTTTATGTAAAAAATAAAGTGAATTATTTTTAAAAGTGCAGAGACAAAAAAATAATTGTCCTATACAAAAATATACATGTACATGTATATTTTTTCCAATGAAAATGTAACTTTAATGTACCTCCATTGACAAAGACAAATATATCTTGTGCCGACTGATATTTTCAAAATACCTAGATTAGACAACCATTTTTATGACAAAGCTACAACTTAAACGTGCAAGGTTCAACCTTTTCCTCAAGTGATTGTAGGGTGGACATCAATGACTTCCATTCACAACTTTCAAGAGTTTTATATCTTCAATTTAAGTCTGCACCTCGCAGTTCTAAGTGATTAATCAAGGCATTGTTCTGCATTGTGTGCATAGTCTGCATACAAAACAGTATGTAAAACATTAAATATATGTCTTTTGTATCTTTTGAAAACAGTTTTGGTCAGATTTTGGCATGGACAAGTCAGTTCAAGAAATGTTTAAATTTTTGTTCCACCTCTTAAGTCATTGATGTTGTATTTGTCATATTCTTAAATTGTCATATATTGTTAAATTAGTGATACATTGCAGAACCTAAATCTAATGGGAGAATAATGGATTTTAAAAGACTTGCGTTGAAGATCTGTCCATTAGCCGTGTATTAAGCCGATGGGTACCATTCTGTGAATGATCAATGTAGTAAGCCGATGGGTACCATTCTGTGAATGATGGGTACCATTCTGTGAATGATAGGTACCATTCTGTGAAAGATAAATACAAAGCACGACGGAAGGGTTTCGGAGCTTTAACGTTTCTTATGGAATATTTGCTTTTAAAATACACTTTTAATGGGATTTACTTCTTTTTTATAAGTCACCAAAACTAACATGCTTGTAAAATGCATTAAAAACATGTTTGTCGGTTAACAAATCACACCTTGATCAAGGATTTTCTATCCACATGGCGAATAAAATCATTGTAAGATAGATGTTCCTAAGTTCCCATCTCTTTTATCCTAAAGTTTGAAACCGTGAAACTATAGTTGATAAAAAAATAGTTGCTTCAAAATCCGTGTAGTATCTTTGTTGCTTCATTTATATGATAAGTTGAAACATACAAATGTTATTCGTTTCGTTATTGGTCTGGTACTACATGTACTTTAGATGTCATACCTGATGATCTGTTCTATACAAGAGTATCTGTATTATTAAAATTAAGGGTTTGTTTTCCACAAATGTGTGAAGCTTGTGAAAGATTTAGGATCAATCATATGGGGGTTTTTAATATCGCAAGGGGGTAGGTTAGAATTCGTAGTTTTGGTAAAAATTTGACAAACTAGTAAGGTATAATTTTAACTATTTTCCCCTTAAATCCGATGTTTGATGGAGTAAGTGATATATAATTCACGTACTGTCCATGACAAATAATCAGCTGCACGGCTGTTTGATAATTTTCAGCTAGATACGTTGAGTCAATTCAATACTACAGTAAAAGTGGGTTAGTAGATTAATACGATTTTTCCTGAGGGAAGAATCCTCAAATATTGACACGGCTATATATTTATTCAGCTTTCGTAAATAATTCATTACTTCACAGAATGTTATTATATACATTTTATCCTGATAAATGTCTGGGTTACAGCTAATCTATGTTGTACGCCCCCTTCAATTGTTCTGTTTATCTCTTTGTACCGAGATAATTCGAATGACCAATACAGCCTTAAGCCAACAAAAGTCAATTCAGGAAGTGACGACATTGCCTTTATTGAAATAAGAGACAACTTAATTACATGCAATTCACTAAGAAGGTCAAGACAACTTACTTTTATCGTGCTTTTTTTAACACTAGTTATCTGGCACTGTGGCCTTGAGCTATGAATCTGTCTGCATCGTATTTGCGGTTGAACACCTAAAGTGCGTGAAGGAGTAATAAAATCGTATGTACAATTTTCACAAACATTAGAAGAAATTCCTTTTTGACATTTAATGCGTAGCCTCAAATTAAGAGTTTCTGAAGTCTATGAGCAACACTACATCAATTTTTTATCGATGATGCCCCACACCTAATCCAATGGTCATAATACAAGCGTTTATTTTTGTATTAAGGTGGTATCGAAACCTCCATATTGTGACGTATTTCCTATCAAAATAAACAATAAAATCAAGTATAACTTTAAGAATTCTTTCTTTCCAACATTTGTTATCTAGCATCGTATCTCAATGGGTTAGACCGTCAACTACGAATAAGTCACGACTTCGAACCTACGATTTACAATACTTGTTTTTTTCAAAAAAAATTAAAACATATTTTTTGGTCAAATATGTAAATTTTCAAAATTCTTAACCGATAAAAGTAATATGATTATGTTCTACTTTTATCCGCTTTAATATATACGTGCTTTTCGTAATTTGATAGCTGTATATTGACTAGTCTACAGTGAGATCACTTCTTTGGATACAGTATTTTTTTCACTTTTAGTAATCTTACTCTTGAACTGATCTAGGTATAATTTACATGAATGCGTATTTATTCAACATGTTCTACATTATATGGTTTTTGATACATCTATTAAAGGTAAAGATTAAATCAGCTACGTATGAACTGGTCAAGAGTTGAAATAAGCTTTATTTAGTAATATTAACCGAAGAAGGACTGATTGTACATGTTTGCCATTAACCCAAAAAAATGAATTTGAAGATGAAGCCATCAGGTTGATATGATATTTTTGAAAATCTAATTTCTGTGGCATTCTGCAAACGTTATTTCTTGTGCAAAACATTTATCATTGACATCCAATACTGAGGATAATTTCATTTCCCCTAACAAGAGAAAAATAGTATATCACTAGAATACATGAACAATCATAACAAGACTTTAAACTTCAAAATTAATTTATTTTGTATAAATTTGCCTGTGACAATGACAATTAATCACCTTAGGTATTTTTCTACATGTTGTAAATATATTTTATAGGATGAAACATGGCAAACATTATATTTCAATAACTGCCATTATGACGCATCTTTTATACGTATACATAGCCCAGGGTATAAAATGCATATCTGACAGTAAAAGAGCATCGGAGTCTTGACCAAACATAGAGACTTTGTCTACAGACGTTGAAGTCTAAGTATTAAGTAGTTATAGTGAGTATCACAGATTTCAGGCAAGTGAGGACACGCCAGGTGCAGCCAACAACACGCTAAACACCAGCTCTTAAACAGTACAATACACAACGTGATATCCACTACAACAATGACTTAAACAGTACAATACACAACGTGATATCCACTACAACAATGACTTAAACAGTACAATACACAACGTGATATCCACTCAAACAATGACTTAAACAATACAATACAAAACGTGATATCCACTCAAACAATGACTTAAACAGTACAATACAAAACTTGATATCCACTCAAACAATGACTTAAACAGTACAATACACAACGTGATATCCACTACAACAATGACTTAAACAGTACAATACACAACGGGATATCCACTACAACAATGACTTAAACAGTACAATACACAACGTGATATCCACTCAAACAATGACTTAAACAGTACAATACAAAACGTGATATCCACTCAAACAATGACTTAAACAGTACAATACAAAACGTGATATCCACTCAAACAATGACTTAAACAGTACAATACAAAACGTGATATCCACTACAACAATGACTTAAACAATACAATACACAACGGGATATCCACTACAACAATGACTTAAACAGTACAATACACAACGTGATATCCACTCAAAAAATGACTTAAACAGTACAATACAAAACGTGATATCCACTCAAACAATGACTTAAACAGTACAATACACAACGTGATATCCAATCAAACAATGACTTAAACAGTACAATACAAAACGTGATATCCACTACAACAATGACTTAAACAGTACAATACACAACGGGATATCCACTCAAACAATGACTTAAACAGTACAATAAAAAACGTGATATCCACTACAACAATGACTTAAACAGTACAATACACAACGTGATATCCACTAAAACAATGACTTAAACAGTACAATACACAACGGGATATCCACTACAACAATGACACATTCAGTTTGACACCTCATGATTTTCTGGTTAAAATGAGATTAGCATCACTTACAAGAAAGATATGCGTTACTACTATAGTTTTGCAAAGTTTGCCAAAAGAATAAAAAAAAATCCACATGAGTTTGGCATAATGAAGAATTTTCAATAGTAATTATTCTGCGTGAGTAATGATTACGTTATCTAGCTAAACAAGTCACCGTTCGAGTTCTAAATTCAGATCATAGAGCTCACTCAATGAAACAGAAGACAATATTTGACTTATGTTTGAGGACTAGTGACGTTATGACGGATGAATGCGGCCATCATACATTATGAATACACGTTAAACCCGGACGAAGTAGTCGTCAGTACAATTTACATACATATATAGTATGCACAAGCAAACATCGCAGCAATTCAAACTCCAAAATTATTTTGTATTGTAAGCAGATTTTTTTTCAATAATTACTGATAAATAATTCACTTTATTCTTTGAATATTTGCGAGGGCTTAAGTGCAATAAAATGAAAGATATGATAAATTATAGCGTTCAAACACATATTCTAAACTTTTTACAGCTGATGGTGATGCCTCTTCTCCGTCATCATCAAAGACAGTGATAGACCTTTACAAATTACACAACAAACTGGTTATAGCGTTAGTCAGCCAAACACAGAACGCCACTGTCTATTCACAGGCCAAGATCAACCGCCTGTATGTAGGTGGGAGTGACAAACGTGAGATTATTAATTGGATGCATGACTATCGATTCTGACAAAATGCTTCAGGCACTCGGAAACTCCCGGGGGTGGGGAACGACCAACATCTTACATATTTATATTGCTTATCGCCAGGGAGGTTCTAAATTCTTCAAATGTCGCAATAAAAATAGCTGAACCTTTACAATGGAAGTGCAGATTGTTTCCAAGCCAAACGTACCGATTATTGGCCGATACCTGGAATCTTCGCCTTCTATAAAACCTTTGAGGTTTGGTTGGCACTTTGAACCTTCTATTATATAGTTAACTTTGCAGCCAGAAACAAACCTTTTTATTGACAACCTTTTAAATTCTGAACCAATTTGACATTTATACACTTTCATCTAGGCGACTCTTGTTGCAGTTTTAATATTCACTGCAAATCAACAATAGGAGTCATTTTATATTTATAAGCATGGAACATCATATTGAGGTTACTCTTATTAAACAAATAACGGTACAACACAGAGCTACTACATTACGTTCAATATTGTAGAACACATTCTTCTATCATGTTTATAATACCCTTGCATTTCAAACACTGGCTAAATTCTTTGAAGCATGATTTCGATGTTTCAAATATAGAATGTATAAAGCTCGTTTTACATCAGTCACTGATTAGAAAATACCATATCTAATACGAAATGAATTGTGACAAATGCTAGCAGTCGTTTGATTTTTGGTTAATCCATACTATAAAAAGGAAGCTTTGCTGTGGATATTGGTATTTCTTGCACAGTAATCTGTTTTAGACACATAAGAGCACAGTTTTAGGGTGTGGTCGTTTTCGGTTTTTTCTATTTCCATCGAACATGTAATGGATATACTGATGAACAGACAGCCGAACAATAGGTTTTCGAAAAACTTTACCGGGAGCAACACTCTGGTAAAGCCTAAAGCTTCTCAAATATGTATTGGTTTAAACTTGATTGAAGATAAAATATTTGTAAAGTACATTAGTAGAAAGGTTGAATCAAAAAATGTACATAAAACTTAAATTTTGTTTGTACTTTTTCACAATGTGTGAACATTAGAATATAGTTAAGATATTTAAAGACAAAAATCAAATGATATATACAGGAAACGATAAAGATTGTACATGCTCACATCAATGCTTGAGGAAAAGAGAGCATGCATACCTCTGTTTCTTTGGTAGGTCTATTATTAACGGATCATATTTTAACCTTGAATTGTAGATCTGGGTTAGCCATCATCACCAACAGACTTGCATGTTGCTGGTTTTGAGGTTTATATTTTGCAGTTTGATAACTTGTTATTAGTGAGATAGGATCGCGACTTACTCTCCTCGCTATCACACTGGCTACATGGAGAGACATTAGTAAATTCTTTATTTAGACTACCCACGATGATTTGGTCTTTATTCTATTAATATCCAATAAATGCAGAGAATTAGCGATTTCTATCGTGCCCTATTCTTTAGCAGGTTCTAGATTGTATCCGCCTACTAAGCAGGTAGCCTTTCTTTTAAGTTGTCTGTTACTAGAGAGCCAAAGATGAAAAGAATTACAAACTTGTAAAGTTGGTGTTTTAATGGCTCCCCAGCTGTTAAGCTGCTAACAGGCGTTGGGCCAATTATTACCTGTCATCATAAACAACGGCTCGTCAGAGCAACGGTTAGCATCTTCTCATCGGTTTATGCAATAAGTCTTACGTAATATAATTCGTTTCACAGAAACCATGTCAGATGAACTTCTGTTCCCCCTAAAAATGGTAAAATTCAAAAGTCATATTATACTATCTGTATGTCACACTGTATTATTTTAAACGTCATAATAACAAACTATATTCTACTAAATATTGGTAAATTCATGTTCCATTCTTTTTACAGTGTGTGGGTGTGTTTTATTTTATGCTCAAATTATTATAAATCTCGGGGGGGGGGGGGGGGGAGGGGGGTATGTTTGTTTCAATTCTGTTTATCTAGTTAGCTTCAATGTGCACAAATACACATGAACTGGCAATTTTTTACAGTAAAGTTAACATCAAAACACAACAACAAATACAACGAGGAGAAAAGTAGTGAAACAGGCAGGAGTGACATGGGGCAAAACAGAACTATTAAACTCTTTCGCGCGATTTATAAAAGCATAAAACGCACAACCCAGAAGTTATTGCTTCCACCAGAATGTGTGTCAAGGTTGAGATCGCATTAAGTTTTGATACAAGGTCGACTATTTTTCGTTTAAGTGGGCTTTTTTTACATTTGGTATCAGGATAGGAGATAACCTAAGGATTAAGTTGTCATTATGGCAACAGAAAATCAAACTAATTTCTCTGTGTTTGTTTCTTCTGAACTTTTAGACAGTAATTGAACTTGAACGTTTCTCTTTAGTAAAAGTTTGTAATTAATTAATTGGCATGTTGAAAATCTTATTTTAGGTGGGGGATGTTTTCACAGCCTTTGATATTTTAAAACTTAACGTGGGTGATCGAAAGACAATTTAGATACCGAAATGATATTGCATTCATTGTCTACAGCAAGATAATAGTTCGAACACCGGTTTAAAATAGGGTTTATCAGATGACTGTTTATAGAAACATATTACTGAAATCGTTTTTCATAATGTTGAGTAACATAAAGTCGACGTAACAGATAAACCAATGTTGATGAGCGTTATACAAATAGAGTTTGATTCCCTAGATTGGATTAATTAACGAAAAGTAAATTATTAAGAATTTACGATTTCATGATTTTAACAACAATGAAATGATAAACCAGTTCGCATTACTCTTCCATTTTAAATGTTATGCAGCCGAAAAAAAACATTCACAACAAGATTATACAATGATAATAAGACACACTCTTAGCCTTCTGGCTGGATGTGCAAGATTCAGGGCTGACATAGAATGAAATGTTGCATTTTTCTCAGGTCAAGAACAACACTTAATCAAAGTACTGAAGAACTGACGGGAGTTGATTTTTTCGATGTTTATTTATTTTAAAATCAATGATATGTTATTCTACAAGTACATGTAGTTTCTAATTTGAATTACGCACATTTTTATAATATGAATTTTTGGACTTTTTCGACAAGAATGTCGAGAAACCACCATATGAATAATGTTAGATTATATTTAAAGATAAAATTAATTCAATCAAACTATGTATCAGACGAAAATTGTATGAATCTGTATGTTTATACCATTTAATGTGTTATACGATTCATTGATTGCTGTATGTTTATACCATTTAATGTGTTATACGATTCACTGGTTGCTGAATGTTTATACCATTTAACGTGTTATACGATTCACTGATTGCTGTATGTTTATACCATTTAATGTGTTATACGATTCACTGGTTGCTGAATGTTTGTACCATTTAATGTGTTATACGATTCATTGAGTGCTGTATGTTTATACCATTTAATGTGTTATACGATTCATTGATTGCTGTATGTTTATACCATTTAATGTATTATACGATTCACTGATTACTGTATGTTTATACCATTTAATGTGTTATACGATTCATTGAGTGCTGTATGTTTATACCATTTAATGTGTTATACGATTCATTGATTGCTGTATGTTTATACCATTTAATGTGTTATACGATTCATTGATTGCTGTATGTTTATACCATTTAATGTGTTATACGATTCATTGAGTGCTGTATGTTTATACCATTTAATGTGTTATACGATTCATTGATTACTGTATGTTTGTACCATTTAATGTGTTATACGATTCATTGAGTACTGTATGTTTATACCATTTATTGTGTTATACGATTCACTGGTTGCTGAATGTTTATACCATTTAACGTGTTATACGATTCATTGATTGCTGTATGTTTATACCATTTAATGTGTTATACGATTCATTGATTGCTGTATGTTTATACCATTTAATGTGTTATACGATTCATTGAGTGCTGTATGTTTATACCATTTATTGTGTTATACGATTCACTGGTTGCTGAATGTTTATACCATTTAACGTGTTATACGATTCATTGAGTGCTGTATGTTTATACCATTTAATGTGTTATACGATTCATTGATTGCTGTATGTTTATACCATTTATTGTGTTATACGATTCATTGATTACTGTATGTTTATACCATTTAATGTGTTATACGATTCATTGATTGCTGTATGTTTATACCATTTAATGTGTTATACGATTCATTGAGTGCTGTATGTTTATACCATTTATTGTGTTATACGATTCACTGGTTGCTGAATGTTTATACCATTTAACGTGTTATACGATTCACTGATTGCTGTATGTTTATATCATTTAATGTGTTATACGATTAACTGATTGCTGTATGTGTATACCATTTAATGTGTTATACGATTGACTGATTACTGTATGTTTATACCATTTAATGTGTTATACGATTCTTTGATTGCTGTATGTTTGTACCATTTAATGTGTTATACGATTGACTGATTACTGTATGTTTATACCATTTAATGTGTTATACGATTCATTGAGTGCTGTATGTTTATACCATTTAATGTGTTATATGATTCATTGATTACTGTATGTTTATACCATTTAATGTGTTATACGATTCATTGATTGCTGTATGTTAATACCATTTAATGTGTTATACGATTCATTGATTGCTGTATGTTAATACCATTTCACGTGTTATACGATTCATTGAGTGCTGTATGTTTATACCATTTAATGTGTTATACGATTCATTGATTGCTGTGTGTTTATACCATTTAATGTGTTATACGATTCATTGATTGCTGTATGTTTATACCATTTAATGTGTTATACGATTCATTGATTACTGTATGTTTGTACCATTTAACGTGTTATACGATTCACTGATTGCTGCATGTTTGTACCATTTAACGTGTTATATGATTCATTGATTACTGTATGTTTATACCATTTAATGTGTTATACGATTCATTGATTGCTGTATGTTTATACCATTTAATGTGTTATACGATTGACTGATTGCTGTGTGTTTATACCATTTAATGTGTTATACGATTCATTGATTGTTGTATGTTTATACCACTTAATGTGTTATACGATTCATTGATTACTGTATGTTTATACCATTTAATGTGTTATACGATTCATTGATTACTGTATGTTTGTACCATTTAATGTGTTATACGATTCATTGATTACTGTATGTTTATACCATTTAATGTGTTATACGATTCATTGATTGCTGTATGTTTATACCATTTAATGTGTTATACGATTCATTGATTACTGTATGTTTATACCATTTAATGTGTTATACGATTCATTGATTGCTGTATGTTTATACCATTTAATGTGTTCTACGATTGACTGATTACTGTATGTTTATACCATTTAATGTGTTATACGATTCATTGATTGCTGTATGTTTGTACCATTTAATGTGTTATACGATTCATTGATTACTGTATGTTTGTACCATTTAATGTGTTATACGATTCATTGAGTACTGTATGTTTATACCATTTAATGTGTTATACGATTCATTGATTACTGTATGTTTATACCATTTAATGTGTTATACGATTCACTGGTTGCTGAATGTTTGTACCATTTAACGTGTTATACGATTCATTGATTGCTGTATGTGTATACCATTTAATGTGTTATACGATTCATTGATTGCTGTATGTTTGTACCATTTAATGTGTTATACGATTCATTGATTACTGTATGTTTATACCATTTAACGTGTTATACGATTCATTGATTGCTGTATGTTTGTACCATTTAATGTGTTATACGATTCATTGAGTGTTGTATGTTTATACCATTTAATGTGTTATACGATTAACTGATTGCTGTACGTTTGTACCATTTAATGTGTTATACGATTCATTGAGTGCTGTATGTTTATACCATTTAATGTGTTATACGATTCACTGGTTGCTGAATGTTTGTACCATTTAACGTGTTATACGATTCATTGATTACTGTATGTTTGTACCATTTAACGTGTTATACGATTCACTGATTGCTGTATGTTTGTACCATTTAATGTGTTATACGATTCATTGAGTGCTGTATGTTTATACCATTTAATGTGTTATATGATTCATTGATTGCTGTATATTTATACCATTTAATGTGTTATACGATTCATTGAGTGCTGTACGTTTGTACCATTTAATGTGTTATACGATTCATTGAGTGCTGTATGTTTATACCATTTAATGTGTTATACGATTCATTGAGTGCTGTATGTTTATACCATTTAATGTGTTATACGATTAACTGATTGCTGTACGTTTGTACCATTTAATGTGTTATACGATTCATTGAGTGCTGTATGTTTATACCATTTAATGTGTTATACGATTCATTGAGTGCTGTATGTTTATACCATTTAATGTGTTATACGATTCATTGAGTGCTGTATGTTTATACCATTTAATGTGTTATACGATTAACTGATTGCTGTATGTTTATACCATTTAATGTGTTATACGATTCATTGAGTGCTGTACGTTTGTACCATTTAATGTGTTATACGATTCATTGAGTGCTGTATGTTTATACCATTTAATGTGTTATACGATTAACTGATTGCTGTACGTTTGTACCATTTAATGTGTTATACGATTCATTGAGTGCTGTATGTTTATACCATTTAATGTGTTATACGATTCACTGGTTGCTGAATGTTTGTACCATTTAACGTGTTATACGATTCATTGATTACTGTATGTTTGTACCATTTAACGTGTTATACGATTCACTGATTGCTGTATGTTTGTACCATTTAATGTGTTATACGATTCATTGAGTGCTGTATGTTTATACCATTTAATGTGTTATATGATTCATTGATTGCTGTATGTTTATACCATTTAATGTGTTATACGATTCATTGATTGCTGTGTGTTTATACCATTTAATGTGTTATATGATTCATTGGTTGCTGTATGTTTGTACCATTTAATGTGTTATACGATTCATTGATTGCTGTATGTTTGTACCATTTAATGTGTTATACGATTCATTGATTGCTGTGTGTTTATACCATTTAATGTGTTATACGATTCATTGATTGCTGTATGTGTATACCATTTAATGTGTTATACGATTCATTGATTGCTGTATGTTTGTACCATTTAATGTGTTATACGATTCATTGATTGCTTTATGTTTGTACCATTTAATGTGTTATACGATTCATTGAGTGCTGTATGTTTGTACCATTTAACGTGTTATACGATTCATTGATTACTGTATGTTTATACCATTTAATGTGTTATACGATTCATTGAGTGCTGTATGTTTGTACCATAAAACGTGTTATACGATTCATTGAGTGCTGTATGTTTGTACCATTTAATGTGTTATACGATTCATTGAGTGCTGTTTGTTTATACCATTTAATGTGTAATACGATTCATTGATTAGTGTATGTTTAAACCATTTAACGTGTTATACGATTCATTGATTGCTGTGTTTTCACAACCACTCCATATATTGTACGAAATCATGGAGTGTGTTAGACGGTTTAATGAGTGCTTTATGCTCATACAAACACTGACTCTATTCTACGATTTAATAATTACTCTATGTCATACAAACACTGAGTGTTCTACGTTTGAATGGTTGCTCTATGTTATACAGCCACTGAGTCTGTTCTACGATTTAGTAATTACTCTATGTCTTACAAACACTGCGTCTGTTCTACGATTTAGTAATTACTCTATGTCATACAAACACTGAGTCTGTTCTACGATTTAGTAATTACTCTATGTCATACAAACACTGCGTCTGTTCTACGATTTAGTAATTACTCTATGTCATACAAACACTGAGTCTGTTCTACGATTTAGTAATTACTCTATGCTCATACAACCGCTGAGTCTGTTCTACGATTTCGTAATGATTCTATGTTATACAATCACTGAGTCTGTTCTACGATTTAGTAATTACTATATGTCATACAAACACTGAGTCTGTTCTACGATTTAGTAATTACTCTATGCTCATACAACCGCTGAGTTTGTTCTACGATTTAGTAATGACTCTATGTTATACAGCCACTGAGTCTGTTCTACGATTTAGTAATTACTCTATGTTATACAGCCACTGAGTCTGTTCTACGATTTAGTAATTACTCTATGTTATACAGCCACTGAGTCTATTCTACGATTTAGTAATTACTCTATGCTCATACAGCCACTGAGTCTGTTCTACGATTTAGTAATGACTCTATGTTATACAGCCACTGGGTCTGTTCTACGATTTAGTAATTACTCTATGTCATACAGCCACTGAGTCTGTTCTATGATTTAGTAATTACTATATGTCATACAATCACTGAGTCTATTCTACGATTTAGTAATTACTCTATGCTCATACAACCGCTGAGTTTGTTCTACGATTTAGTAATGATTCTATGTTATACAATCACTGAGTCTGTTCTACGATTGATGTATTGTTCCCTGTTTATACAAAGACTGAGTCGGTTCTTTGATTGATTGATTGCAATATGTTCCTACAAACACTGAGTCTATCATTACTACGCCGTTTAAAAGATTGTGTTCTACGATTGATTGATTGATTGATTGATTGATTGATTGATTGATTGATTAATCTCATTTATTGTGCTTGTTTACGATTAAATAATTGTCATATTCTTGTTAAAAAAGTTATTCTATTGAATCTATCTGGCTGAAACCTAATTTTTTGGATAGGAAATGTAAACAATTAATTTGGACTTGTATAGATATGGTATATTTCTTTTTAGTTACAATGTGTGACATACTGAGAACATACACTGTGATTGAAATTGTGAATGAAATTGAATGTAACTTTAGATGGGAATTTTGAGAATGTGAAATTAATTTTCCCCCTTTGGTAGCTAACATCGAATAACTAATTCTTTGACGTATGCTGTGTGTTTCCTGTCCCCTACAACTGCTTCTAATATAAATAGAGCATTGCTTCCGGTGATGCGCAGAGTGCAAATATAATCATTACTACTCTTCTTTCCGGTTTTATAGCATAATGACCCCTGTAAAATGGTTGTCCTTCAGGCATTTTCTTCATATTTAGATTTTACCTTGCGTTGAATGTAAACAAGGAAACTTTATGTAAATGTCAGTCATTATGAAACTAATTCCCTGGATTGGTTTATTACATTAGTTATAATTATACATATTTAAAGAGAAAATAAACTATTTAAAGGATACAAGTAATTAAAATTTCATTTATATTTTAATGGCTTCCTCTGCTACCATCTCAAATTACTGAATTTCAGGAAAACATTGAGTTAACATATGAATAAAATAAATGAATATTGGATTTTATTTCACCATATTTTGATGTTTGGCATGCCCGTGACAGTAAGTGATAAACCTCAGTCAAATAATGGGACAATAAGATTTAGCAAATCGGATTTTGTATATCACGGAATTAACTGGAACATCGAAATTTATGTACACCAAAGTATAGAAAGACCCACCCAGAGCCCGTACTAAGTATTGCAACAATTGTTTGAGCTTTGATAACCAAATGAAAAATGAATTCAAAGTTTGATATGGTGAGCAATATGAATACACGAGGCCGGATGTCGATTTCTATCAAATATTTGAGCTTGCTTATCAGTAGAGCGTAAACATCACCTAAATATCGTTCAACCGAATTCTGCTCATGTCAATATTGGCCAATTGAGAGATACTGGAGCGCTAACAGGGGATAGATCAGTAATACAACCTCCGACTCGGGGAAATAATTGTCGGGGCATTGTGTTTTGTGGACCTCCATCATAAGCTGTCCTGGGGGTTGTTTTGTTGATGTTCATTGCTGTACATTGCCAATCCCTGCATGCAATTGAGTTTAACGGCTCCGGTCCTATTCAATGGTTAAGCAATATATCTAGATTATTTCTAACCTTTTCTTTTAAAGTCTTTTTTTCAGTGATGTGACATTTTTTGCAAGATGGTGGTCTACAGGTTTGGGTGAACAGTGCGATCACCCAATGCGTTATTGTCATTAAAGTTCCTTTTATGTAAAGACTATCGACATTAATCATACACAGATCAAACCAAACAGAGAACAGACAGATCAACGTCTTTCTATGTCATTCTACCGACTGACAGAAAGGATGATTTTATGTGAACAGAAGTACTAAAAATACACCCAAGGTTAAAGTTGCCCCCTGTTGTTGGCAGACAAAGACAGCAACAGTAAGTCGTCGTACCGTGCGAACATCGGGGACACTTTTCTGGGTACTTTTTTGTCGCTATCTCTGGTCTTCGTTTGATGGTCGTGCACTACGATCAGATAGGCGACGATTGAAGGCACAAATCTAAACACCGGGATGTAGAACAGGCACTGCTTTAATTAAAACAAAACTTTGCCAAATTCTGGCATGAGCAAAGCAAAAAAAGATGTGTGCTGCTTGTACTTCTAAAAGACAAAAATATCCTGAAAGATTTTTTTTTACCGTATCATCAAATGTCGGGATTAGGTTTCAATTTAACGAGAAGTGAGGGTAATTCTGTCCCTGGAATTATGTACTATCTGAATTCATTTAATTAGTGACGTATATATGATCAAATAAAATAACGATACTTCGTTTAGGTGAAATTAATGTTTATGATTGCAGGTTGATTAACAGCAGTTTTACTCTATGTGCTTCTAATAGTTACAGATTCCAATTATAAAAGAATATTGTTAATTCGGACACTTTTAACATTTTATATTTATTACAGAAAGGTGTGAAATAAAATAGTTTTTAAAACTGTTACATGTACATTGGCTTAAGTATAAGTAATATAAAAATAAAAGGGTTTATGACAGTACTTTTGCGCATCAAAACTAACCTGATCTTCAATCTCAAAAGGCAAAAACGATAAATCAAATACTTTTTATCAAATTTGCGAACACTAGATTTACATGAGTGTTAAACATGATTCGAGGATAAAAATAGTTTTAATAATAAATGAAATGTCTTAACGCTAAATTTACTACTGTGTTTTATAAAGTCAGGTTTTACGATCTTTTTATGATATTCTTGTACTATAATGTTTTCGTAATTAAGGTGATATTCATCTTCTTTCTGGAAAAGTTGGCTCCTGTAGGAGAATACGGCTTTACAAAATCTGAAATCCAGATTTAAGCGTGCCTCATGTATTACATGGACGATTTATTGATAGTAAACATCGCATTACAGAAGCCATTGGTGGAGATAATAGAAAAAAGTAACGAGATGATCTGTCAACGAGGAATAACAAACAAATACTGATAAAACGAAGTCAAGGGCAAGAGGCTTGTCGATAGGCTTCCCTGTGTCCTCCAGAGGAACATTACCCAGAACTGACGTAAAGTTACTCGTTAAATTGGCCATGAATGTATGATCTTCACTGAACATACCCTGTAAACAACGAAGCCGAGGCAAAGATTTGAAATGAAATAAATTCATCTGATATGAAATACGGGTAAACGATGCATACAAAGGTTTGTGTTATTGTTGTGTTGTTGTTCACCTATATTTGTTATAGCACCTACCTTCTAGTATATCCACAAATGTTTTTTGGATTCCAGACTATTGTATTTTGAATCTATTTATTCTGATGCAATTTGTGTTCCATAAATTTTGCAGTAAATAGATGTTCATTTTCTTTGATATTTAAAATGCGATCCTCTTTTAATATTCAAGGAGAGGAGATTAAAATTTATCTGTATCAACAAACAGAACAATGACTGCATTTAATGTTTATCTAAGCATAAATTAAAGTATGTAGTGTAGTTTTTGTATATGTATTAGGTAAAAAGAGCCAGAAAATGAGTTGGTTGTGTTACAACACACTTTGAAAACGTTACACTTTTTGATTTTTTTTTCGAAGTGCGTTGATATGGTTGATCAACGCACTTTTTAAAACAAAATTGTGCAAGGTCTAGTTAAAGTTGTTAACATCCTCAAATATGATAGTTAACTATTTTAACCTAGTTTTGCTTGATAAAACATTGAACGAGAATCCATGAGATTTTTAGCTTTCCTTAATGGCAATTTCGCAATGAAAAGGCTCTTCGATGATAAGATCATTAAATGTAATAATTTACACAAGAAGAAAAATAGTTCAAGAGTTAATTGAAATGTGTACATCAAAATACTGAGTATCACATGAACTGCACAAATTGGTCGTCTGCCGTCCTCTCAAATAATTTATCTATTCATATTTTGAATATTTACTCTGAAAGAGAGATTTACGCTTAGAAATCTGCAAATATATTAGTTTATGGAATTGATATGATGTTTGGGGAGAAAAGATGATGCGGATGCGTTCTTCACGCAATGAATAATTATACATATTTGATCATTGGAGATTGTACTGTTCTTTGTCCCCTCCCTAATCCCAATGATGCTGAACATTGCTTACAAAGAAATATAAACACTTAATCTGAATAAAATGAAATCAGTTAAGTGTGAAGCCCATAATTTGCGATTTATACATTTTTTGCGTTAAGTAAAAAATGTTGATGTACACACAACGCAATTTGAAAATTGTTTGCAAAGTGCGTTGACTTGGTCCCAAATTTAACGCACTTTGAAAAAAAAATTCAAAGTGCGTGGATTTTGTTCCAAATTTAACGCACATTGAAAAAAATTCAAAATGTGTAAATTTTTCAAAGTGCGTTGACACACGGGTGACGTGTCTCCCAGTACCCTGATTTTCTAATACGATACTAACTTGTTGATTGACCAAACAAACAAAATCAAGAGATCAACAGATCAATTTTTATATTGCAATTGATATTCATACTACAAATATTTTTGTAGATAATCTGTCTATATAGTTGCAAAAATTCATGCACCTTGTTTTCAAGTTATATCGTACAATCAAACGTAGAAACAAGTAGTAATACCCAGCTCTCAGCCTGTCTGAGTCATACTACAATACCGATACGAGCATCATTATCACCGTTTTCATCACGAATAAAGTTGTTTTGGTGTATTTTTAATTTTCCGTAAAATGTAAACACTTTAACCATTCACTGTGTAATAGAACAGATTACAATTGTTATTAGGCCAAAAACAAATCATAAAAAGATGTGAACCATGAGACAAAAAGAATCCAAACGCAACAAGGGCATGTGTTGCCGCCTGGGTTCAATTGGTTGATGACGACATCGCTACTGAGATAATGTTTAGTATGACGTCACTAGAGTACGGACGCTCTCTCTGAAGTTGTTTTCATTTTGAGAAACGACATGTGTGTTCCTTATTCACACTTTAAGTGTGCTTTAGAGTAAAAAAGGCATAACATTAGTTAACGAAGTTCGCTTAGTAAGTTGTACATATGGATTCAAGCAAACGTTTTGGCCTATCAAATGATGATGTTTGGAGAAACTAAGCATTCGTCTGTTTTTCGGCAAGCATCGCCGACATATCTTTGTGCAGTTTGATTTTAAAAAATGATTCTAGAGCAAGTTTATTAATGTTGCACTAGTAAGAGCTGCAAAGCAAAAAACAAAAACAACAGAAAACAAAAATGACCCTCTCTCTCTCTCTCTTTCTCTCTCTCTCTCTCTCTCTCTCTCTCTCTCTCTCTCTCTCTCTCTCTCTCTCTCTCTCTCTCTGGAAGTTGAGCTGGTGCATTTAATGTTACGCCCCAGTAAACAATAATAGTACCAATGGAACCATCTCATCCAAACGGACATCCAATTAATCCCGTGTTTCCTTTGCTTTTGTTAAATGTTGAATGATCTGTACATGAAGCAGTAGATAAAAGTCCGGAATAAGATATGGCGGCTTTTTATCTATGTTCAAGGATTTTCAATAAGTGTTCTACCTAGTTAACACATTGAGGCGTTGGCAGTACAAATCCAGGTTGTTTTCATAAAGAACATTAGTGAAACAACAAATCTTGGTTGATTTGCTACAAAAACAATAAGTTTGTTCATTAGATAAAACCAGCTCAATTTCTGAAAATACAGCTAACTAAACAAATAAATTAAATTAAAACAATACTTCAGTCAAAAAAGTTACTTAAAGAAAAAACACGATATAATGGCTTCTCTCGACGAATAATTTCAACTCTTGACATGTATTGTGTACAACTCCGTCTGTCTGTCAACGAATGCTCGCCTTTTGAAGGACTGAGCATTGAGGTCGACAATAAATGCAGTCTCTTAATTCTATTTGGTTAACGTAGATATTCAATAAAAAAAAAACATCAACATTACTGTATTTAGAACTTAGGCATCGAAGAATCAAATGAAAGTTGGACTGCATTATCTATATGCAAAGAACTTTTAAAAATGCGCAAAAATATGGAACGCCATAGCTGCCTTAAGGTCAATTTCATATTATATGAACTGGTATTTTATTTATATGCAATAGTAATATCATTATATGCAGTGGTAACATCATTACATGCAGTGATAACATCATTATATGCAGTACTAACATCATTATATGCAGTGCTAACATCATTATATACTGTTATTTCACCATTACATTCAGGGGTAAAATCTTTATATGAAGTGGTAACATCATTACGTTATGTCGTAAGATCATTATGTGCAGTAGTTTATTCATTATATGCGATGAATAAATCTTTATATGATATGATAAACTCATTTCATACAGAGCTAAACTCCTAATGAACTATTGTTCAATCGTTATGTTATATGGTACACTCTTCATGTGCAGTTGCAAAATCTTTTTATGCAGTGCATTAGGTGATAAGTTCATTATATGCAGTACTAACATCATGTTATGGTGTATTAAAACCATTATGTATGGTGGTAAAACCTTTATGTATTGTGGTGAAAGCTTTACATGCAATTGTAAATCCTTTATATGATGTGACAATTTTATAATATGCCGTTGTTGAGTCATTATATTATGAGGTCAGTTCTTTACATGATGTGGTCATTTCATTATATGGAGTGGTAACTTCTTTATATGCAGTCGTAACTCTTTATAATGAGGTTGTAAACTGGTTCTCGCTGAAAAGTTTTAATGAAGAGGAGGTCCAGTTTTATTTTGAAAAAGATGCCGCGTTCGTTGTGACGATGCACATTTCCTGGTCAACTTGTCGTTTGTTTTGAAGAGAGAGAGAGAGAGAGAGAGAGAGAGAGAGAGAGAGAGAGAGAGAGAGAGAGAGAGAGAGTTTATCTGTCCTTTAACATCGATGTCATAATATCAATCATTGAACCCATTTTGTGTGAAAAATCGAATGTATTATTAGTAGAGTACTGTATGCTTTTAATTTAAGAGTAAAAGAAATTACAAAAAATGAAGCAAGCGTTTTAAAATCAAAGCCGAAAGACCTATGTTTCAATGTACCAGGTAGATGCTACTCCTCGCTGATTAATGCCTCCAACACAAAAGGAATAGACAAATTTTTATTCATAGACATAAATAAAAATTATTTTTCATTTTTCATGAAATAAATTTGATTTTTAAGAAATAATAAAGAAATTGGTTGGTCTTAACCTCTTTTTATGGTTGTTTCATCCACTGTATAAAATTTAAGCTCACCGGGCATGTATTTTTGTATTTTAAATCCTACAAAGAAGGTGTTGCAGTTCCTGTGCTATTTTCCATAAAGCTGTTGCAGATATCTTCATATCATTTTTATAGGACCATTTTATACGCGGATCAATACAAAATTTTCAGGGGGGGGGGGGGGTGCGATGAATACTGAAGTTTGCCGAAGGGGTGGGGGAGGTGGGTCCGAGGCAAATTTTTGGTAATTTCATGGAAATTTTAATTTTTCTGGGGCGGGGTGCTCCCCGCGACCCACCCCCACCCCCGTTCAAGACCCCATACATTAAACAAATTGTAAAATGGTTTCACTGAAAAATGTGACTGGTTTCATGGCATATCCGATTTTTGTTTCAAAGAGGCATATTTTTAAAGATCAAACTTCGAAAAAAAAAAACCTGAAGTTAAAAAACGGTGTTTTAAATCTTAGCAAACTTCATCGTGTCTAGTATAGCCGAGTGGTTACGCAGGATGTCCGAATATCGAATAATCACCGAGACTAACTGCTTGGTATTTTTAAAATTAATTTTTGAAAAGGTAATACCCTTATTCCGATGGTTTTGAAAATAAATGATGTCGGGTTAAATAAGTTTCAAAACGCTTGTCATTGAAATATTTTACATGTGTGCTGATTTTTTCAACGTTACCGACTTTGTTCACATTATAAACATTTAGCTGCAGATCTGTAGCTAGAGCTGGTTGAAAAAATTCGGATAGACAAAATTGTCTATCCGAATTTTTTCAACCAGAGAGCTACAGATCTGCAGCTAAAACATTTGCTGCTGAACGAGGAAGTAACGCATTAATCGATAAAGTTAATGTTTTTTTATTTGTAAAATATGTCATTTTCAAAATATATAAGGAATAAGGAATCATTCTTTGAGTATTATGAGTTGATAATTTCGGTCGGGGCGTGATCAAATCCAATAAAGCCCGAAGGGCTTTATGATAGATTTGATCACGCCCCGACCGAAATTATCACCTCATAATATTCAAAGAATGATTCCTTATTACTTATATTTATATAATTTTAGGCCATCGTACGATTAAATCTTTAAATATGAATAAGCAAACCCCGCCGCCGCCTCAATTTGGCGTCATTTGTATTATGGGTTATATATATAGTACAAAATCGATACGTAGTGTTATCACAGACAAAGACACTGAATAATGTAAATATATATACATATTGTTCGACATCGTTAAAAGCAAGCCGTGCAATAATGTATGAATCAGCAAAATACGGATAAGTTTGTTCCAAGCACCACGGTTTATATGGATGCTATTAAAATTATTTTAAATAACAATCAAGAGCAAAGTAACTCCTCAATTTAAACGTTTTTGAAGAGACAGAATTAGATTTATTAATTCAAAAAGCTCCAAAGAATTACATACATATTTAAAACACGATAGCAAGTAGAAATCAAATGTTTTATGTTAATATCAAGATACATAAAGTGATCTTCCTAACTGTATGCGCGGATCTAGAAGCAGAGGGGGTATTGAATTTCTACAAAGTACAATCATTTTTTGACATTTATTTTACTTTTAAAATTAAACGCGTACTCTACTAAAAATTCATTCGATTTATCACACATCGATGAATCAAGAACAGAGAATCTCTCTCTCTCTCTCTCTCTCTCTCTCTCTCTCTCTCTCTCTCTCTCTCTCTTCAAAACAAACAACAAGTTGACCAGGAAATGTGCATCGTCACAATGAACGCCGCGCGGCATCTTTTTCAAAATAAAACTGGACCTCCTCCCCATTAAAACTTTTCAGCGAGAACCAGTTTACAACCTCATCATAAAGAGTTACGACTGCATATAAAGAAGTTACCACTCCATATAATGAAATGATCATATCATGTAAAGAACTGACCTCAAAATATAATGACTCAACAACGGCATATTATAAAATTGTCACATCATATAAAGGATTTACAATTGCATGTAAAGCTTTCACCACAATACATAAAGGTTTTACCACCATACATAATGGTTTTAATACACCATAACATGATGTTAGTACTGCATATAATGAACTTATCACCTAATGTCAAGAAGTTGCACTGCATAAAAGGATTTTGCAACTGCACATGAAGAGTGTACCATATAACATAACGATTGAACAATAGTTCATTATGAGTTTAGCTCTGTATGAAATGAGTTTGTCATATCATATAAAGATTTATTCATAGCATATAATGAATAAACTACTGCACATAATGATCTTACGACATAACGTAATAATGTTACCACTTCATAAAAAGATTTTACCCCTGAATATAATGGTGAAATAACAGTATATAATGATGTTAGCACTGCATATAATGATGTTAGCACTGCATATAATGATTTTAATATTGCATATAAAAAATATACCAATTCATATAATATGAAATTGACCTTAAGGCAGCTATGGCATTCCATACAAAAACGTTCAATCTGCAGTATTCTGTTAGCGAACGCTTACGAGAGAAAATCGAGTGCTGTCTATGATGAAATTGATTTAATTTTCGTCTTGATTCTTTGACAACTGATACGTACAGAGCCAATATGTTGTATTTTGACTCCTAGCTTTAGATATTCCTGATCCGGGCCCTTAAGATAGTCCTTTTTTTTTCTTTCCAGTACTTCACATACGTCTCGGCTTATTCTAGTTGATAAGTCCTTGTGTTGTTTCTTAAGAAAACTGGACGGTAACCATCAGATCTATTTAAAATATTTAGAAATGATTATTTAAGCCATAAACTATGATTATAATTATTTAGTCAAGAATAATTCCATTTATTATGGCATTAATATTTGAACATTTTCCTATTTCCTTACATAGAGCTCTTCTAAAGGAGATCGATATGTTGTCTAAAAATGGCCACAATCAGCCAGGTTATCAGGTTATCGAGTACAACAAAAGGATAGAAACGAGCTCAGATGTTTCTGAGAAATTTAAAATGTAGGTAAACATCCATTCTGGTCTCTATAGTACATCTCATTTAAAGAAAGATAGAGCTTTGTCTCTGGTGTTTGTTCCATGATCATATGGTCCCCCTCTTTGTTAATATTATCACCGTGTGAAACTGTCACTGGCTTTGAGTGACTTTGATCTGGACACCCTTAATTGACATTCAGTTTATCTAAGTAATCCGTTAATTGAAGTAACTCTTTATATGTACTATTCTATTATTCTCTATTGTTAAAACTGTGTTTTGTTATCTATAAGTATTTGTTGGTCATGTTTAATTATTCGGCAGTTGGAGAGCGACGGTCAAGGCGCTCGTACCACCGACTCCCGACCTCGCGGAATATTGTAATAAGTTGCGGAGTTTTAATAAATTTTGTGAAACGAATACCGATCAACTTACAATTGTACATTTTCCGAGGGTCACAATATATTGAAATACATGTATATGTGATACACAAACTGTTTAATCGAACGTTATTACACAGTTTTTTTTCTTATTTGCGCAATAGATAGTATACGGTATATTAATACAGTCAATCAATTGATTTTGTAACAAACAAGATCTGATAAGAATCGCAGACAAGCCGAAAACATCCAGATAAGTTTTGTATGACGACAATGGAGAAATCAGATTTTTCATCTCAGCTTACAACTCCCGACTGCTAAAGCTCGGGGCTACAGTTCTAACTTAATCAGTGGAGCTCCTAACAAATCCGGCCTCCTGATAGTCTTTTATCTCTGATACCTGGACAATACAGGATCAAAATTATACCAAAGATAGGCTTTTAAATATAAACTTGCTTAAGGCGGGGAAATACAGTATATGGGGATGGAGATACAATCGAGTGAAGAGGAAGGGCACAGTGTCATCGCTCCCTGATGTTTTAGATACTGGACTTACACGGAACGGTGGGCAAAAGCTAGGCAACGTTTGTGTGCTATCAGTTCGTATTTAGTTCTTTAACGACTTAATTCTTCAGTATTACACTGACAGAGAAAATATCCCTGGGGTTGGAGGTGGACATTTCTCATTTTGAATACAGTAAAACACGCTTATCATAGATTGACGCTTATATTGAAGTGATTCTCATTTAAACATATTTTGAAGCTAAAGGATATAACGAATTACGATTATAACGATGCATAATCACCCGTCACTGACACTTCGTCTTAAGCCTGTTTAACTGTATCAGTCTTCGAAAGGGGGGGGGGGGGGGGGTGAGTATGTATGTCGTATTTATTCAAGGGGTACATAATCATAAAAAGGACGAACACGTTTTTATCCAATTGATTGTGTGTCTTTGACTAGAAAAAAAAAACCATCAATGCCTGAAGCATGAGATGTGATGATACAAAAAGAGGACCATCTATTACAAAAGTATTTCATCACTGATCAAATGTTACTATCTCATGTTGATTAAACAAGGTAAAGTCCAATTATTGCTACTCTAAATTTTTAAGAAATTTCCTGCATGAAGTTTTATTTCTATATCAATTATATTTTTTTTTATTAAAAAAATTTATATACCTTCCTGATTTCTTTAAGGGCCATCTCGAAAGTTATAAAATGTTATTATTGAGGCCGATGGGAATATGCCAAAAATGCAGCTTCTTTTTTTCTCTCTTTTTTTTTTTTACATTTTCTGATGTTTTATATTTGTAAAAAGTCAACAAATGGTTAAGTTTATGAGTATAATAATCTTAATGATCTTAATCTCCTGCTTTGGTCTAGCGATTTTCTGCAATATCCCATCTCTCTTAATGTTGGCATATTGTGGTATATGTTAGCATTGAAAACTTTTTTCTAAGAAATAAAGCTACTTTAACCACGACACCAACTCCTAGCTATAGGTCCACGACATTAACTTCTAGGACCACGACACAAATTTCTAGTACCACGACATCAAAACCTAGGACCACGGCATCAACTTCTAGGACTATGGCACCAATATCTAGAACCAAGGCATAAACACCTATCACCACGGCACCATCATCTAGGACCACAACATCAGAGATCATGACATCAACATCTAGGACCACGGCATCAACTTCTAGGATCACGGAATCAACTTCTAGGACCATGGCACCAACATCTAGAACCAAGGCATAAACACCTATCACCACGACACCAACATCTAGGACCACAACATCCGAGAAGATCATGACATCAACATCTAGGACCACGGCATCAACATCTAGGACCATGGCACCAACATCTAGAACCAAGGTATAAACACCTATCACCACGACACCAACATCTAGGACCACAACATCAAAGACCATAATATCAACATCTTGGACCACGGCATCAACTTCTAGGACCACGGCATCAACTTCTAGGACTATGGCACCAATATCTAGAACCAAGGCATAAACACCTATCACCACGGCACCATCATCTAGGACCACAACATCAGAGATCATGACATCAACATCTAGGACCACGGCATCAACTTCTAGGACCATGGCACTAACATCTAGGACCATGGCACCAACATCTAGGACCACAACATCAAAGACCATAATCTCAACATCAAGAACTAATGCATCAACTTCTAGGACCACGGCATAAACTTCTAGAACCAATGCATCAACTTCGAGGACCATGGCATCAACATCTAGGACCATGGCACTAACATCTAGGACCAAAGAACGAACATTTATGCACCGAATGTCTCCCGAAGCAATCCCTTACTGTTTAATGAATCAAAGAAAACTTCATATGCCATTTTAGCTAATGGGGCCAACTGTCTCACACCAAACAAGTGTAAAACTAAGGAGGCTAGGTGGTCAACATTTTTTTTATTTGATCTACTTTGTTTTTGAAATAATTTTAAAATGTAAACTGTATTTTATTACAAAGCTCTTCTTTTTATTGAAATTCTTAAAGTTTTAACATCTTTTATATCAACTTTATAGCGTAGAGCTATAATCTTTTAACAAAGGAAAACCCAAACTAAATTTTTGTATTTGCCCGTCATCCTCAGTATATCTAAAAAAAATATTTGCCATTTTTCATCAGGTTTGCAGTGGTTTTCTCTATCCTTCTGAGGGTAATGAATGTTAAAAAGTAGTATCTGTCCGTAAAAACTTACTGAATAAAACGCTTATACCTGTAGTTCTACAGAATTTGATCAGACATCCCTCTGTCTACTCATGAATCTGGGAACAGACTGTCATGAAATGTGAGAACTTGAATTGCTTCTGAAGTCATTATGCCTTTTAGACTTGTTCATTTCAACATTTAAAATATATTTTAATTAAGATAAAACAAGAGTTTAGCGGCCTTTCTTTTGACGCTTGAGTCAGTTTGTTTCTTTGTTGTTTAATTTGCATAAAGGTTAAAAAGGATGTTTGAATCATCAGTGATTGTCACAAATATGAATTCAAATTATTACATATACAAGTGAAATATTTTTTTCAATATTTTAATATATAAAATTATTATGAAGATCCTTTTGTCACAAATGTTTGTGATACATGATAAAATTACAAGCACCCCGGTTGCAACTTTCCGCCATTAAATGGGACTGACGTATGAACCGAGGCGGCGGTTGACACGGTGTGTGCGTCTTATTGACGGGATAGAAATAGCTTAATGACATCACAGTGCGTCTTATTGGCGGGATAGAAATAGCTGAATAACACCACATCTACACAACCATTAACATTTTACTAACCATTTGTCTTCTCTGACCTGGTGAAGTTCTATATTTATGTTGTAAACATAAAAAAGGTGAACAGATCACATGATAAGCCGAAGTGAATGGTGCATTCGCGTGCAGAAAAGTCAATTAACATTTGAATGTTTAGGCCGGGGTCTGTGAATGGAAGGAAAGTAAACAGAAGAATGAATAGTACCCGGACGTCGTTTGTGCGATTCCTGCAATTATTTACCATCAATTTCATTACTTGTCATAAAATGATCTCCACCTCAGTATATAAAGGCTTGCCTTCTCTCGGACATTAATCAAAGGTGACAACCTGCTAATTAAATATGGGCTTGCGCTAATTTTTAGAGAAGGATTGAGGGTAGATTAAATGAATGATGTATTTGGTCACAAGGACAAACTGATTATGATTGTGTGTTAACATCTTCTGTCACGAATTGAATCCAATATAGCTTAGTTTACCATAAAAGTACAAAAAGGAAAAGGCGCTTCACTTTTACTGGGATATACCTATATAAACAAATACTACTAAGACTTCTATAATTAGTTTGGACCAAAGAATAAACCAGATGAGAGTTCTAATTAAAAGTTATATATCATCAGAGTCCACGTAAAATAAAAATTACAAATGAAGTAATTTTTTAAAAGTAAAATATATATCTGACTGGAATCAAAAAATGGCGAAACTGAACTCTTGAGCCATGACTTGTCAGATAGAAATTAATTCTGCGTCTCTGAATTTTTTTTATATTTGATATCTTTTTCATCAATTTTTCCGCTTAATATGTGAAAAAAAGAAGAATTAAATTACATTTGTACGTGTTAGAATTAGGATGTGGTGGTGCCATGTGACTTACGATTTGACATCTTCCAAAGACCCACACATTACAAGTTATATATATTAGTTTAGGATTCCATTTCATTTTTTAATCAATCTATTCATGTCAAATTAATATCCTATGAAATGTTTGCATGAGAACTAGATCTGTGATAATATTGTTAGGTAAACTACTAGGGTGATAGAATAAAAACAAATAAATGTAATATTGTTAGGTAAACTACTAGGGTGATAGAATAAAAACAAATAAATGTAATATTGTTAGGTAAACTACTAGGGTGATAGAATAAAAACAAATAAATGTAATATTGTTAGGTAAACTACTAGGGTGATAGAATAAAAACAAATGTGTTCAGTGGTTTTCTTCTACTTATTCCAATTATCACGAATACCCGGATATAACCAACATGTCCAAATAATTCCCCCAGTCCTTCCATGTCTGCGGATTCTCTACCCTCCACAGAGCTATCTTCCGACCCCAAGGGTAAAACAAGCACCTCCAATGGAAGCTTCTATCTCACTCCTCAACCGAAAAAACAACGGATTCTGGAGACATTAAAAGCCAGGAAAATTAATTAATTTTACATAAAAGCGAACATCTGAATTAGTTTTATCACTTTTTAAAAGCGTGCCAGTTTGAGGCGTGAAAAGTGTATTTTGTTCATCAGGTTTACGTAACATTTCTAATCGATTAGATGACGAAATAAATGTACTTTAAATGATAAGTTATAATATATTTTAGTTTGAAGCTGTTTATTTGTGGTCATCAATTAGGGTCATGTATTGTATAAATGAAATCGATCCGATACTATTCAATCTTACAAGTAAAAGGTAATATAATACAATTTATTGGTTAGTAATATGTCTGTGTTTTAATGTGCGTTTTCAAGCTAAAAAATGCGTCAGATATATATATGTGTAATAGAAAACATTTGGTCTACTTATATCAGAATTTTAAAAAAATTCATTTTTATTCTCTTCCGAAATTATATATTTATATACATAAAACACCGTATATAGTAGAATATGGAATTGGGCTGATCCTAAGCTATTGTTTTGTACCTACATGTAAATAGTATACACAGACACTTGTTTCTGTAATTAAAGTTCAAATCAAAATATAAAAATAATATCGGGTGAATTATGTTACAGAAACTAGTGACTGTGCCTTAATAGTAAATGTGACATCCAACGATGACCAAAGTACATCTGTAGCTAATGAGTCCTGACGCAAACAAGGACGGAACCCAAGACCGTGACTTCCCACAGAAATAAAATACAGGAATACTCGTACATCTTCATTTCTGTGACTTAAAATTAGTACCCATAGATTTTCATTCCATTGCTAACAAATGGACCCGTGTATCAATACCCCTGTAAAAATAGTGACCGTCTTTATTTCTGTAGCTAACAATAGTGAGAATCTATATTCCTGTAGCTAACATTAGTGACCGTCTATATTTCTGTAGCTAACATTAGTGACCGTCTATATTTCTGTAACTAACAATAGTGACCGTCTTAACATTAGTGGCCGTTTTTATATCTGTAGCTTACATTAGTGACCGTTTTTATATCTGTAGCTTACATAAGTGACCGTCTGTATTTCTGTAGCTAACATTAGTGACCGTCTTTATATCTGTAGCTAACAATAGTGACCGTCTAGACTTCTGTAGCTATGACCGTCTGTAAATAAGTGGGACCTTCTATATTTATGAATATAACAGTTGCGTCAGTCTATATTCCTGTAGCTAGAAGTATTGTTCTAAGGTCACATCTGGGCTGATTTTTTAAAAACCTTAATTGATAAATATGAAGTTTCCTGTGCTTCTTCATTAGAATATGCAATTTTTATCATGTTTAAAATCTAAAGAGCTTTTGCCTTGCATACTGCAAAGTAAATTATGAGCTATAAAAATTTATTTTTCTGATATCTTTAATTTACCAATAAGATACCGCAAATGCCTATTGGTTTAATCGTAAAATACTAATATAAAATTTATAGGTTTTTCCCATTTAAATATACTAGTATCTAATAATTTTATAATATTTTTATAAATTTAGGATAGTTTACAACAGCACAATTTCTAACTATATTACGTTTTAAATATTTTAACAAACGAAAATAAAAATGTTACATCAGGTTTTGGTGGTATCGAACCCACGACCCAAAAAGACAAGTTCTAAAAAGGTTACCAAATATCTGGTGCTCTTATTATTATTTTTTTTTTATCTTTTATTGATCAACATCGAATTATCACAATCATCACATTGAACATCACAATCACAGTCCACATGTCAATACAATATAGTAAAATCCTTAAAGAGACGAACAATAGTACACTACATGTATTTTTTTTCTTTCCAACGAGGATGTTTCCTCAAAAACTATTTTGAAAATATTTTTTGTTATCTTGCACTGTACACATGTAATGATAATTATATTGATTATAATGTCTGATGAAATGAATAGTGAAATTGAATTTTTTTTTGCTTGCCACGATTTTTGGTATCAACATTTGATATACATTTTCTGTTTACAAGCTTATCTTAAAAGTCCGATTAACTATAATGGCAAAACAGTGCAGCAAAACATAGAACTTCTCACTCTTTCAACATTGAAAAAGGCAGACATAATAATATAAGAGTATATATTGCGGATGATTTCCATTTAATTATATAATTTGAAATGTCCGTTTTATGAGGAGTTAAGAAAGAAATATATTATGTTTTTACGATATAAAACAAACTAGTTAAGTTACTTTGTGCAGATAATAAAACAAGAACTCAATAATTTTCAAGCTGTAAAAATAAAAAGTTTAGCAATATAATATTTTGTAACACATTCATTGTTATTTTATTCATCTTCTTTATTTGTCAACACACTAATGATGCCTAGTTTATAGAATTTTTATTTAATGTTATGTATTCTGATAAGTTGTACAACTTAAAGAAAATATATTGAATGACTAGTACTTGTCCAAACCTTGTTTAAATCAGTGCAAAGATCATAATTGTATCATTGTTGGTTGGAGTCCATTAACTAGTGCAATATAAAATCTATCATTAATGGTCACCAATGAACATTTGCGTTTTTAATTTCATATCATTAGTTAAATGTGAATTTTTTACCTTATTGGTATAATTTTGAAATCATATTAATCATGGATGGAAACATAGCACGTTAATGATAAAATCAATTCATTAGTGGTAAGTCTAACCACTAATGCAACTTTATAACATTAGAGGATATTATAATTGAAGGATAAGTGATTTCTTTATGGTCTTCAACAATTAATGGAAAACAATAATGTATGATAAAAAGCAGTTTTTATAATATGCATTTTTCTCCCATGTCAAGAGACAGAAGTGAAAAAAGGACACGGCACAGTAAGTTTTCATGTTTTAAAAAAATTAAAACAACGTCCTTACTGTAAATAATCAGCTCGTTCTGGATACCTCATATATCGATATTGGAGGCAAAATAATATATATTAATCTACATTATTTTGTCTCGAATCTTTAAATCAGAGATTTGTCTCTGCTTTTAACATTTTCATTCACTCTAGTAGAAAAAATTCTGCGCCATATATTTATATTATGCAATGCCAAACTACTTTTATTCAATTTATCTTTTATAGTAGCTGCGTATGCAGACATGTAAGAAGTTATTATTCTAGTTAGCCTATACATATATGATAAAACCTCAAGAATTGGAAAATGAAGTAGAAACCTACTGAATGACCTAACCGATAGTCCCTTTTAGCCAAAAGAGTAATAGACCTAGGAGCATGAAAAATGCAAAGGACAAGAGGGTACGAGGCCTGACAAATCCCCCGTACCCAGGATTTTGAAATGGCATATGAACATATAAAAAAAATCTTTATATTTGAAACTGTGCATCAGTTTAAGTACTTGTATAATATAGAGCTGCATTCTCTGACAAAAACATAATATACAATCAATAAATACTTGTACTTGGTACTTATCTCCTTTGTTTAATTTGATGCTTTCTAAGCATTACAGCATGATCACATTGTGTGTACAGAACATGAACATTACGTTATTGTTGTCATTATATAAATGGTATTAGATATTTTTTTTCTCATTATAATCCAATAAAAAGCAAAACATGGTTTACTTATAAGCAAATGAATTAAAAATTAAACGCTGTCTATACGATTCGAACACCCTCTCCATGGGGAAGGATGGACTATGAGCCTCCTTAGACTACAGGTGAATAAATTTAACTGTTTGACAATAATTAGTATAGTAAAACGTTATTGGTGAAAATTACAAATTTCACCCATTATGGGTCTAGACTCCATCTTAATAAATCAATAATAAAAATTAAAATAAACTTATTCTTTAAATAAAAGTACTTTTACGATGGAGTCAGGACCCATTCATACCTACTTTTGCAATAATGAACAGTAAATGATCCAAGATTTGGGCAAAAAACGATGTGCAGCTTAACTTGGAAACACATACCTGTTGTGTTTATAGAATGAATATATATTGACTTCCATCGTGAAATTTATCATAAAAACGATGCATTAAAGTCAAAAATTAATATTCTAACTTAAATTGAAATTCTTTCGTCTTCATTGCGCCGAGTGGGGGTTATACAACGCCTTGTACGCCCCTGATCTTTAAAACAGAAATTTATAATTTCATATAAGGTTGTATCATTGGTGGTTGGATTTCATTCAGCTTAATGCAATAAAATATTATATCTTTAATAATTAACGATGCGATAGTATATCGTAAAATAATACTAAATCATTAGATGTTGTTACAATGAATTCCTGTGGTTCACTGTCCAGTTCATGCCTATGAACATCATTACCTATAAGGAGCCACGTCTATCAACAAAAAAATAAAATAAAACAAATCTGTCCTAATTTTCTCAATATTTTATTATTTTTTTAAATTGGTATTTTTAACATTTTTATCATCATAAAAATATTTCGTCTGTACATATGCCTCCTTAATTATATCTGTACAGACCTTGTCAACAACAGAAAAAAACCATTATGCTGCCGAGTTTTGTTAAAATTAATCAGTACTTCAATGTATACAACGGTACCAAGAAACATAACTCTGCATGATATCTCTTCACTGTTGTCAACATTGAAATAACGTCATAATAAATTAACACCCTAGCACAGTAAAACATCGGTTAATTAATTTACTGACATATGAACATGTGAAAGCTTACGACTGGTGTTGGTTAACAATCTCAATATCTCCCTAATATCTGATATCCCTGCCTAAACAAACCAGTTTGTAGTTTCTGTTTTTCCTAGACACATTTGTATATTACTGCCTAAAATTAACCTTGTCATTTACACTCTTCCAGCTAACGCTCCCCCCTCTATTTAAACTTTTTTCCTGAGAAAAAAACTTTTCATTCCTTCTAAGTCAAGTTATCAAGTCTAAAATAGAAAGCAGACCTTGGCATTCCTATAATTGTAATTCCATGCCCCCTTCCAACACAGGTTCAATAAGAGCAACAAGTACCGGCCATTGATTTGCCCCCCCCCCCCCCCCCCAGCACTTTACCGGTACCGTAACACCCTGTATATCCTATCTGTATATTCCATCTGTTCACCTAGTACACACCTTACACTCCATCAAACATTCCTTTTGAGAAGTCAACCAGACCAATGTCACAGCTGTATTCACACAGTTTAAAATATTTCAGTAAAAATATCACATTATAAACTGGGTTGATGTTAATTGCTGAAAAATTTCTTCTTAACTAAACCTCTCTAAATATCATAATTTCTAATTTGAGACCAAAATTACAATGTCCATCAGTTATTTTTAATACCTTTTCAAAAATCATAATTTTTTCATATCTTTTGACTCATAGAATTTTTTAAACAAAAACATTCATTTTTATATTTTTGAACACAAAAGCATGCCCCAGTAATTACAATATTTGCAATCAAATACAAAATTCTATTGCACAAATGCAAAAACTAAACAAAATTTTAACCAACAGTTGACATTAACATGGGCTAGATATGTGAATAAAGCTGTCAATTAAAATGAGCAGGTTATCAAAAACACATCAGACTGGCTGCATTTCAAACTCCTTCAGGAGTGACCTCCCCTCCACAACAAGGAGATAAGCCACGCCCCTCCCCCACCAGAAGCAAGCCTACAGTGCTGCCCTAATTGCCAAAATGCCCAATAGTCATCACAAAGATATCAAGATATTAATGGCAAATATCTGTCAACAATAAAAATGCATTAAATACAAATAAATACACAAATAGTTCATGTTCTCCAAATGTCCCTCAATTGTGACAATACAAATTACAAGTATCAAGTTCATTTCATACAATTTAAAAATAAATTAGCATTTGCTCTGATTTAATTCCTTTCTGGCACAGATTCCATTAGGAATTTTCCCCAGCACTGATTCATTAGGAATATCTTTATAGCACAGATTCCATTAAGAATTTCTTTCCAGCACGGATTCCTTCCTTGGAATCGTTTCCAGAGCTGCTGCCTTGTGATTTACAAGCACTTGAATGTGAGAGGAGAACATTAAAATACTTGGTAACATGGCTACAGTACACAACAAACTCAGAACATTTGGGCATTCAAAGCGAGATCTCATGTCAATATATTGCAACTTACACAATTATAAAACTTTGATCAGATTAATATCATGTCCTTTCATTAAGGAATGAGTGTCCCTTTGGTTCAATACTGACCAGCACATTTTGCACAAAAAACGTAAGACTTAAAGGGTCATGAGATTAGCAACAGTAAACTTTAAATTTAACACAGATCGATTCTTCCCTGTGGCTACGTAAATGTGGAGTGACTCTGACTGGATGATAGCAGCTCACTGAAAGCTCGCTCATAGTTCTGCTTGAGTTCAGCATAGGACACGACCAACACGCTCTGTTCATCACGAGATGTCAAACAAATCCTCTCAGGGGATCCAGAGTCCAACTGGAAATTAAAGCAAGATGATCATAGACATTTCTATTTGCATTGAATGTATTCATGGATAGGCCAAAAAAGGTCAAGATTTCATTAACATTAAATTTTTCTGCAGTATCACTTTCCTGTCAATATACATGTATCAACCATAGCTTTTAATAATTGTTTAAAAGAAGGAATTAATTGATTTGAGCCTTTCCATGACCAGAAAATCTAAGTGCTTGTTTTCAATAGCAATATTTGAGTCACCTTATTGAGGCACTGAACAATGTGGGCCATGTCTATCCATGGAGCACCTGTCTGATCCACCTGGTGAAACAGGTAATCCCTGAACAGCTTCAGCATGTAGCGGTCCCCTGTCTCTGACCACTGCATGTCAAGGTTGTATCTGAAATGTCAAACAAGTCAAGGTTATATCAGAAAAGTAAGTCACATCATGTCAAGATTATTTCAGTCTAAAAGTCAATGTCATATGATGTCAAGTTTATATCAAAATACCAATGTCACATCATATCACGGTTATATATATGATTATTTATGCCAACGTCACATCATCTGAAAACTCAGTATCACATCACCTCAAGATTAATCAATTCCTGGGGAAAAAACAGAACATCATTCCAGTTTTTCTCAAAATATAAAGTTTGCAATTTTCTCTTCCCATCTTTTTAACATTAGCCATTAAAATTCTGATTGGTCTCTATAGGGTTCAAGTTTTGACAATAATTAACACTAGTTTTTGACAGTGATAAAGATGATATTTCGACTGATATATATGTTTTGACTGTGAATGGCATTAGTTTTGACTAACTCAACCTGAACAACTGAGTGATACACTTGGGTCTGAAGGTACAAGGCTCAAGTGTTTACTCTTTCGTATTACTGCGACACCCTACCATCAACTACAGTCACTACTTACTCTGGTCTCTCGTTGATAGTTCCCAGTTTTGCTAAAAGTCGAAACAAGCGTCCATTCTCCACTTCCTAAAGGATCAGCAAAGACCAACAAATTAACAACCACTCAACAGAGATCTCATTAATTTCTTAAACAAATATGGATCATTATAATCCAATTCTTGCCTACATGAATTATCTATAATGATTCAGCACCAAGTACAAAGGTGTTCTAACACAGTTGTTTTACCTTTGTCAGTTCATTTTCAATGACATCACTCCTGAGTTGAGCCGAGTCCAGCTGAGTATAAAAACGAGCCCCTATCATTGGCATGATGTCATTAATGCTGCGAGGCCGAGTCTGATTGGTTAACAAGTATCTAAAATTGTTTGATATAATGATTAATTAACAAGTATCTACAATTGTTTGCTATAATGATTAATTTACAAGTATCTACAATTGTTTGATATAATAATTAATTTACAAATATCTACAAGTGTTTGATATAATGATTAATTTACAAATATCTACAAGTGTTTGATATAATGATTAATTTACAAATATCTACAAGTGTTTGATATAATGATTAATTAACAAGTATCTACAAGTGTTTGCTATGATAATTAATTTACAAGTATCTACAATTGTTTGATATAATAATTAATTTACAAATATCTACAAGTGTTTGATATAATGATTAATTTACAAATATCTACAAGTGTTTGATATAATGATTAATAAACAAGTATCTACAATTGTTTGATATAATAATTAATTTACAAATATCTACAATTGTTTGCTATAATGATTAATTATAAATATCTACAATTGTTTGCTATAATGATTAATTTACAAATATCTACAATTGTTTGCTATAATGATTAATTTACAAATATCTACAATTGTTTGCTATGATAATTAATTTACAAATATCTACAAGTGTTTGCTATGATAATTAATTTACAAATATCTACAAGTGTTTAATATAATGATTAATTATAAATATCTACAAGTGTTTGATAAAATGATTAATTAACAAATATCTAAAGGTGTTTGATATAACAAATGGTTAAAAAAACCTTCAAGTGTTTGATATCCACTAATTTTTTTTTAATTTGATGATTGAAATCAATGCCAAATCATAATTAAATTCTATTCTATTTCAGTTTTTTTTTTTTTGAGAAGAGATGACTTTATCTAATAGCACAGTTGATAACCTAATATCTCAGTACTTCACACAGTTGATTTATTTTGTATCTCAATAATCAAAATACTAGACTTTATCTATTATCTCAGTAATTTGGGGAGTTGACAATTGGGAGAGCTGACTTACAGGAAAAAGTTCTTCAGGTCAGCTGAGTAGTTCCTGGCGATGAGTTCCATTGAGTTCTGGAAGTTGTCTCGCTTGATGGCCATCACCGTGTTACAGGCCAGGGCCAGCACCACCTTACCCAGGTACACCAAGTCTTCTTGCTGGGAGTCAAAACAAAGAACTCAAATACTGAGCGTACATATGACTATTTATGCTGGGAGTCAAAACAAAAAACTCAAATACTGAGCATACATATGACTATTTATGCTGGGAGTCAAAACAAAGAACTCAAATACTGAGCATACATACGAATATCTATGCTGGAGAGTCAAAACAAAGAACTCAAATACTGAGCGTACATATTACTATTTATGCTGGAAAATCAAAACAATGAACTCAAATACTAAGAATACCTAGGATTAAGTACTTTAACTTGTTAGTGTAACTGTACTTCAACAAACCTAATAGTGTTTACTTGTAAGTGTACTTGTATCTTGCTAAACCTTATAGAGTTAACTTATTAGTGTACTTATATCTTGCTCTACCACTTGCTAGGGTACTTGTATCTCTCTCTACCACTTGTAAGTGTACTTGTATCTCTCTTTACCACTTGTTAGTGTACTTGTATCTCTTTCTACCACTTGTTAGCATACTTGTATCTCTTTCTACCACTTGTTAGTGTACTTGCATCTCTTTCTACCACTTGTTAGTATACTTGTATCTCTCTCTACCACTTGTAAGTGTTCTTGTATCTCTCGTTACCACTTGTTAGTGTACTTGTATCTCGCTCTACCACCTGTTAGTTTACTTGTATCTCGCTGTACCTGATAGTGTTGGATAGCAGAAGGTGGGTTTCCCTGACTGTCAAATGTCAACACATCCAGGATACCCACACAGTTCAACCTTATCCTGTAAAAAGAGAAGCTAAATGTTATGTACAAACTTTACTGAGTATGATACATACAGTACCGACGTCATTTTTTGCAATCCTAAAAATCATATCTGTAAGCAGTGGAAATGAAAGATTTATGTAAACAATGAAAACTCTTAGGAACAAAGTAACATATTCACTTGTATGTCATATACATTAAATCTTACATGGAGTGTATAACTGCGTAAACATTAACTTGTATG
Organism: Magallana gigas; assembly: GCF_963853765.1. Taxonomy (NCBI): domain Eukaryota; kingdom Metazoa; phylum Mollusca; class Bivalvia; order Ostreida; family Ostreidae; genus Magallana; species Magallana gigas. The sequence continues at coordinate 285,708 of NC_088854.1, read as the reverse complement.
TAATATTACTGTATACAGGGAAATATCAGATCAATCTGTTGAGGATATTGTCTGAATCTCCTTTATTTTGATAATAATGTTCTGTTTAATCAATTTGACCTTGATTTGCTGTAGATTAAGATTTTGCTGGGGTCCATCGTTCTAAAGGCCAGACCAGCAGCGTGAATGGCGCGCAAGGCGGAGCTAAGCTGGACTACGTAAGCCCAAATCATACTCTCTGGAAGTAGTCCAGCGTGTTGTCTCGGTCCATTCAGACCTGCAATGAAAAGAATTAATCATTTCCATCACAGTCTTCCAAAAAGATGCAAGTTCTTAGCTTTCAAACCTTTCCACAATAACAAAAGGTCTCCAAATCAGAGTATTTCATCAAATCCAAGATCAAATGCAAATACTAACACTTCCAACTCAGTTTCAATGTTATACACAGTTCTGTACCTTTGTTGCTAGAGTTGTAGGACCTAGATGAACTGCCACCCTCCATGTTAAAGGCGTTGGTATAGCCATTCATCCCTCCAGGTCCACTGAAATGCTTCAACAAAACTGTTTCTGCTCCCGGGAAAAAGTCGTACACAAATACTATAGCTGCAGAGAGTAAAACAAACAGGTATTCAGACAGGCAGAAGTTAAGGTAGTTTACAGATGTCATACTACAATAAAAGTTGAGGTAGCTGACAACCCCAATACTACAGTCAGAAGGTAAGGTAGTTAACAGTTGTCATACTAGTCAGAAATTAAGCTGGTTTACAGTTGTCATACAACAGTTGGAAATTTAGGTGGCTTACAGTTTTCATACTACACTCAGACGCTAAGGTAGCTTACAGTTTTCATACTACAGGGAGAAATTAAGGTAGCTTACACTTTTCATACTACAATCAGACGTAAAGGTAGCTTACAACTGTCACGCTACAGTCAGAAATTTAGGTAGCTTACAGTTTTCATACTACAGTCAGAAGTTAAGGTAGTTTACAGTTTTCATACTACAGGGAGAGTTTTAGGTAGTTTACATTTGTCATACTACAGTCAGAAGTTAAGGTAGCTTACAATTGTCATACTACAGGGAGAAGTTAAGGTAGCTTACAGTTGTCATACTACAGGGAGATTTTAAAGGTAGTTTACAGTTTTCATACTACAGTCAGAGAGAGGTTTAGGTAGTTTACATTTGTCATACTACAGTCCGATGTTAAGGTAGTTTACAGTTGTTATACTACAAGGAGATCTTAAAGGTAGCTTACAGTTGTCATACTACAGGGAGATTTCAAAGGTAACTTACAGATGTAATACTACAGTCCGATGTTAAGGTGGCTCGACACACCAATGCATTATTTGATGGATCGATGAACAATCATTTTTGAGAAATGATTAAACAAAAATGACACCTATATCGGCCTCTGATTATTTTATATGATTTTTTTTGTATTTTATGATAGAAACCGGAAACATCGTTTTAGCTGCGAACAAGATATATTAGAGCTAAAAATTTGTTATCAATTAATGCACAATACAATTATCTATAAATATATATCAAAAACGGCCAGATAAACTTTGAAATATTTTTGTAAAAAAAATATTTATGAAAATGAAAAAAAAGGACTGTAGATATTTTTTAAATCTATGGATAAAAACTGCAGATAAACTGTTACTCGCATTTAACAATTGCTGTACAATCATATTTCAACAAGAAATTGAAACCAAATAGTTAAATTAAAGAAAAAATGGAAAATTTTAAAATCGAACCGATCCCGATTGTAATTAAACTGATCCCGAACGAAATCACATAAAGTTAGAATGAATCAGAATTTTGCAAAAATTTTAGGTTGTTTAGCTGTAAAATGGTTTCGTCATTTACTAACTTTATAATTTATATCAATTACTTAGAAAAAAAACTGCAGTTTATTTGTAAAATTTCAATTTTTAAATAATTCTGATCGGGATCAGTTTTTTTTCAATCGGGATCGGTTAAAATTTGATAAATAACAATTTTTCCAAAATTTCGCATTTTCATTTCAATTTCTTTGTAAAATATCATTGTTTAGTAAATAGTTTATGTGACTTCATGTTATTTTTAAAATTTTATCCATAGATTAAAAAGATATTAAAGAATTGCAATTTTGATTTTCAGAAATATTTTTTTAATTAAAAAATTAAACACTTGACCAAACGATCTTTGGCATGAATTTATTTATAATTATATTACACATTAATTGACAACAAGTTTAAAGCTCTAATATATTCTGTTTGTCTGCCAAACAGTTTTTCCTATTTCACTGAAAAAATACAAAAAAATTCGCATAAAATAACTGAAAGCCGATATTGATCTCTGTTTTGTGGAATCATGTTTCAAAAGAGATTCTCTATCGATCCATAAAATAAAATTTTGATGTGTCGAGGAACCTTAAGGTAGTTTACAGTTTTCATACTACAGTCTAATGTTAAGGTAGTTTACAATTGTCTTACTACAGGGAGATTTCAAAGGTAGCTTACAGTTGTCATACTACAGGGAGATTTTAAAAGTAGCTTACAGCTGTAATACTACAGTCCGATGTTAAGGTAGTTTACAGTTGTTATACTACAGTCTAATGTTAAGGTAGTTTACAGTTGTCATACTACAGGGAGATTTTAAAGGTAGCTTACAGTTGTCATACTACAGGGAGATTTTAAAGGTAGCTTACAGCTGTAATACTACAGTCCGATGTTAAGGTAGTTTACAGTTGTAATACTTCAGGGAGAAGTTAAGGTAGCTTACAATTGTCTCCAAAGGCTTTTGTGGTAAAGACCTCCCTCAGCTGGACTATGTTAGGATGGTACATCTTCTTCCACATGTCAATGATGCTCATACACTTTGTGTTGGACAATCGAAAACCTAACAGTCACAAAACCAGTGGGTACTAATAAGTATTAAACATCTTCAATCAATGTCATTTTTTATTCATCAAATGCTGCTGTGTAAAAGATTATCAATATCTAATCAATGATAAATCATCATTAGTACTTTTATAAAGAAAAAAATGTAAAACTCTAAATTTAAAAGTACATTAAGCTACATCTAGAATATCTTCTGGGCTTTAAGCTACCCCTATGATATCTGAGGGACAGGCTGGGAGTCTTTACCGTGAACCCTGCGTAAGCAGTAGGTGAGGCCGTCCTTTGTGTTGACTGCCTTGTAACAGGTGGTGGGGTACCCAAACGTGTTGGATTTCTGCATTGGGTTAGCCAACGGGGGCTCCAGGGGGAACAGATTATGATAGTTGTCCACTTCTGCAGGAATATCTGAAGGAAGTCAGCAGTAATAGGAAATTGTTACAGCAGCTCTAACTTACCAAAATGTTATAACCTATCACAGATTCTATGGATTAAATAGAGTTTAACTCTATGGATTAAATAGAGTTTAACTCTATTTCAAAAATAACTTTAAGAGGAGAGTCTTATCACATTCGATCACTATCTTATATCATTTTGCTACCTGTGGTTTGAGTTGTGTCTAGTTGTGCCATTGTTAAAGCATGCCTGTTTAAGATGTCCTGTCAAAGAGATCAGAATAACATCAGACTCCTATTTACACAATATAAACAGTTCATAACAGTATCTATCATATATATAGTCATGCAATATATCGTTCGTTTGCTCAGTAACTCTACATGTCAAGAACAAATTGAAATATCTCAATACAGTATTCAAGATGGTTTCATAACTTTATGACTCACCATTTTAAGTTCATCTGGCATAAAGAACTGTGGCATGTTCTTTTTGACAGTTAAATGAGCAATGTGGGGTGGCAGACTGGGGAACATGGAGAAGTTTGGCAGTTGCTGTAAGATAAATTAGCGTTGTCTTTCATTTTCTTTATAGTTCACAATAAATTCCATTAAGGTAGAGGAAATTTCTTTCAGAGGTTACGGACATTGACGAGACAAATAACAGTACTCACAGTGGCCTCATGCTGGGGATTGAAGTCATCAGGGGAGTAAAAGTATGTGGTGCCACCAACATTCTCCTAAACCAGACAGAAATAAAGTCACTCCTACATTTACATCTATTACATCCTTATTTCCATTCTTTGAATACCAATTGCTATTTTGTATGGCTTTCTTTATTAAAAAAAAACTTTTCTTGAAATATTTTTAGCTTATTATTCAACTTTATGAGAAAACAAGTTCCAATTTTTTCTCATTTCAGTTATGCATGAGCACATATCAAAAACATTTGCTATAAAATTATCATACAAGAAAATTGACATTAAATTAATAAGAGAAAGCTGGCACCAAATTGTTTTGATCTTTACATGTGTACATGGAAGTAACTGAAGGGCAGTAACTCTGACATTCAATACCTGAATGGTGGTGTTGTTTGATTTCTTGGGAGTGGTGGTTTGCTTGAGGGGGGCGATGGGCGAGGCTGTCCGTCGCATCATCAGGGGCGAGTTGGAGGGAGACAGATGAGGACTGTGACTTGGACTGGTTGTAGCAAGGCTGACGCCACCTGGAACAGACCACAAACCAATGCTGACATAGAACATCTCAAACACAACCCAACAAACTGCTGACATGGTGCAGCTCAAGCACAACCCAAAAACTGCTGACATGGAGTGGCTCAAACACAATACTACAAACTGCTGACATGGAGTGGCTCAAACACAATACTACAAACAGCTGACTCATCTTGTAGAAATACATGTAGTATGACAACACATCACCGATTCTGGTTATCACATGACATAATACTTGGACACAAAACACCTACTGGTGGACTTTCTATTAGACTTAACGAGGCCGAGTACACTTCAAGTATGCACGTATTCGCGCAGCCTTTCACTTGCGTTGTGACCTCATCCTTTTGCTTGGTTGACGCCATGGAGTTATGGTTTCAACAGCAGATATTCAGCAAAATTTGTCAAAAATAGCTAGTTTGAGGTGTGAATTTGATATTATACTGTAGAATAAACATAAATGTCTTGAAGGATAAGCTAAATTTGGGCTCGGGTCGAAAATCTGAAGAGGGCTCAGCAAGCCTAGCGCTCTGTCACATTTTTCTTACCCGCCTAAATATAGCTTATTACATGTATTTCAAGACAGTAACCATGTATTTTGTGTTAATGACCCTTAATATGTGATGTTATATATTTATTTATTACTTAAATATGTCTGAATGTTTTAATAATACTATATATATCACCATTTCTGCTTTTGTCAAATCAGAAATAGTCATTATCTGACAAATCGTGGAAATTGGGCATACAAAAAACAACTCTGATAAGGCCCCTGGAACAAACCAGGAAGTAAAATGTTTTTTTTATTTGATCGTTTGATGCCTTTTAGCAATAACTTTCATATGTAGAACAGAAAAAGAAATCCCTTGAGCAGAAGGTTTTTGAAAAATGTGCAAAATTGATACATTTCAAGCAAAATCCCATAGGGTCAAACATTAATAAACTTTGAGATGACCCCCTAAACAATGTCTGAATTTTTTTTATCTTAAAATAATAAATGTATCAGAAGAAATTAATGTAAAAAATGTCATCTAAAAATCTAGGGCAGAACAAATTAGATCCGGCCTCATTAATAATTAACTTACTGGTAGGCACTAGATGTGGTGGAGGAGTGTTTGACATCATCATACTGTTTGGTGGTGCCCCAGCTACCACACTGTGGTTTTCAGGCTGCCCAGATATCATCATTGGGGGAGGTGGGGGTGGCCCATTAGAATGAGGGGGGATGTATCCGTTCCCATTGATGGTGGAGAAGTTTGGAGAACTGGCACTGTGACTGAGACTGGAGGACTTTGGGATGAACTCATTGGCAATAGGGTTTGGTCCCTGGCAAGATAAAAGCTCATAGTTAACTTGTATAAGTGTGCATTGAATTTAGGGAGATGTGTTGATATATACTCCATCTTCAAAATTTCATTGCAAAGCTGTCACATTTCCCAGAGTCCAAGCGCTCTTGGCTTGATGCCAACAAATTGATATCATCTTATTAATTACCCTTTCTTATAAGCATAAAATAAAGTTTCAGGAAATCAAACATAAGAGATACCTTTGTGGTGTTTGGAATCTGCAGATTTAAAGCTGCGAAGTCTGAAGCTAATCCATGATCCATTCTTGGATTATCTGACCTAAAGTTGTCCATCCTCATAGGTCCCCCTGGAGGACAGTCAAGTCTCCCTTCCCCAGCGGCCAGGTCCATGCGGGGATTGTTAGGACCAAAGTTTGGTCCGGGACCAGAGGGGCCAATCATCCCCCTGCCAGGCCGGCCCATAGGGGGCCTCTGTTAAAATCATTTATCAGTGTAAGTATGCCATGGTAAGGTCTCTGTTAATATTTCAAATCACTAAGGTCCCTGTGAATGTTTTAAATTGTTGTAAGGCCACTGTTATTATTTCAAATCATTATTACCTCTGTTAATATTTTTAATCATTGTGTGACCTCTGTTAATGAAAGGTTCAAATCACTGTAAGGTCTCGGTTATTGTAAGACCTCTGCTATTACTTCAAATAATTGTAAGACCTCTACAATTCTTGCAGTTCAGCAATCCAAACAATCATTAATAATAAATACAAATTTGCTTAAAGCTTCAATATCCCATAACAAATGCAAAACTGAGCTCAGTTTAACAATAGAACTTATGACTCCCACAATCTTTGATAAATATGGTTTTTGCGAAAATTTTGTTTATTAAACAGGTATCATTCATGAGACTGTGAAATTCATGACTTTGTTGTAATTACATGATACACAGCCACTGCTTTATATCAGCAAATGAAACTAACATATAGTTTAAAAAGTCCTTCATCTCATACTTAGAGATACATGTATCATTTTCGCAAGATTTGAAAACCACTCTAGTAGTTTCATTGAATGGGTTAGCAAAACACATGCTCCTAAGCATTGCAATATTTACTTTAAGAGGAATTTGAATGCATATATAAATGAAATCAATTGTTGAATTAAATATTATAGTTTATTGTTTATAGAGAGATTTATAATGTTCTTTTTCAACATGATAAACTGACAAGTTGAACCAGAAGTATGTCTTTGGAAAATATGAACAACTGTAACTGGCTGAAACTTCATTGAAAAATACATTTCTTTAAATAAACAGTTAATTTAAGAATTTCAATCTGTCATAATTAGCAGAAAACTTACAGAAAAGGGGTTAAACTCTGGCACAGTTGATTCCCCCCCAAACGTAGCATTGAAGTACTGGTCTCCATTGTTTCCTAAGGAATCTGGTAACCCTAAAACAACATTTAATATATCTGTACATTTCTGGATTAAATCTCACACCTTACAAAGAACACAAGGTTTTAACCTGTTGCTTCCTTTTCCAATTCAATCCTTTTCATAAATAGCAGCAAGTCATAAGCCATTACAGAGATGGTGTTATCTAAGTTGACCTAGTTCTGCATGTTGTTAAAAGTTCAGACTATCAGCTACTGGACTTTGATAAGGTAAACTTAAATGGGATGTAAAACTCTGCTTTAGTAAGTTTCTGATCATTTCTTTTGGTTTCTTATAGAATAAGTAACGAAAATGTCAAATACCAAATGTGGTAGAAAATAGGTCATTAATGCTCACAATTGCTCTGATATATACAGCAGCATTGTTTATGTTTAATCATTTAAGTACTGATATTACTACATGTTAGTATGATTTTATCTTCCAGTACAGAAAATAAGCTTTAAAATCAAATTCTAATTTAATCTACATAGTTAAATAAAAGTCTTAAACAATTTTTCCTACATCACATAATAGCCCTGCATCAAAATTCAAATATAGCTGGTGGATCAACAAAACAATACATAAATTGTTTTAGGTTTATCCAAAAAAGGTCCATTAAAGAACCATCATTTTTAAAGATATCTAGCTGAATATTTTGGAATACTATATATAACTGTATACAGCAAAGAACCATCGACTAGTAACAATAAGCGTATGATTATAACTATATAATCTATAGTTATAATTACCACGTTGACAACCATCAGACATATTTCCTTACAGGATTAATCAAAGACAAGATAGGTAAACAGAAAATGAAGTCTGTATCCCTGTATTTCATGTACATAGATATTAAAATCATTGCTTTTCCCAATGAATTGCAATACATGTATTTAACAAATAAAATTTAAACATTCACTTCATTTCTTTTTGTAGAGGGTATTGATTTGCACCTCAAATTTAGGTTTGAGTTTCCCTGATGCCATACTGTAAGAACACACGTAACATTTCAGTATATTTTATGTAGATGCAGGTCTTTAGCTCCCAGTCGAAACAAAATCAGATGGACATCCAGGGAGCTACAGTGCCTCCCACAGTAAAATATTGCAATTTACAATGCACAAAAAAATTGTGCTAGTTTTGAACTAAATAACCTTTAACAAACAATATATGTGGAAAATATTAGCACCATTAAACTCTTCGGACAATTTATTACTGATATCGTCTCTTTACTTGCAGCAGACAATCTCTAAAACATGCTAACCATCCTCTGAAAATGAAATATGTAAAATTCACATCGAGATCAAGTTGCCATTTTTACATGTAAACAAACTGCACTTATAGGGTTGGTGCTTTAAAGAATATCAGAGGCAAGTAAGGCAACAAAATCAGCAGTAAATTTGCTGAAAAAATTTATGGTAGTAATATTTTCCACCTATATTCTCTGAATATAAGGTTAATCAGTCCAAATTTAGCACAATTTTTAGTGTACTATAGATTGCAGTTTTTTTTTACTTTGAGAGGCACTGTAGCTCCCATGTCATCCATCCAATTTTTTTTCTTTCAGACTGGGAGCTATAGACCTGCAGCTATATTTTATGATGCTTGGCCAAGTTTATTCAATGGTACTCTATAAAAAAAAAACTTTGACCATTTCAGAAAAAAATAAAATATGTCATCATTTACATCTACAACGTAATATTGATACAAAAACTGAGATACTAATAAAAAGCAAACACTCAAGAGTTATTTAACAAGTTGTTTACAAAAGATCTCAATTTATGGCTCCTAAAATTATCAACTTGAAATAATTTTACAAGATGTACTATGTACATTTCCTGAACCAAAATTTACACATTGTCAGATGGTGCATGCTAAACCAATACATCTGTTTATTTATGTTGTGCAATGAATTCACACATAATATAGAATATTAAGATAGATAAGATACAATAAAAAAAATCAAATCAAATGAAAGTTTGGTAATCTTTAGAAAATTCTTAACTCAGTATTACGCTTGGCATCGGTGTAGTGCGACAAAATATTAGGCAATTCATTGTTTGACCTAGTTAGGAAAAACATTGTTTACACGCGATTAGCCTCTATTTCTTCCAGTCATATTGACATTCGAAACATATGTACAATGATCTCAACAAGAAATATGTAACTAGAGAAAATTCACACCATGATTTTCCGAAGAATGCATTGGTCCGTTTGAAAACGGTTTTTGAAATCCCATTCCTGGGTTCTGGTGGAGAAACTGACACTCATCCCCGTAAACACAGTTCCCAGTATTCACGAAGAAACGGCACAGAGCCGGCTTTCTTCCGGCTGGATTTGAAGATGTCATGTCAAATCTAAACCAACTACCTGCTGATTGCGCTCATCATGACTAGATCTTTAGATTTACAAATGAACAATTTTCACCAAATGTTTCGAGTTCTTTAATTTTGCTTCATTGCGCATGATCACGGTGGAACTCTGGGGTGATCTTTGTTACAAAAACGCTTGAAAAGTTTAATATGCGAAACTGCAAACAGACCTGATTTACGATTTTAAAGCCCGAATAAGATTATATTCATATACATATATAGTTTACTAATCTATCGAAAAACATAATTGTCAACTGACACATTCTTATAATTTAATTCCTTTGAATTAAATTTCTTCAATATCAGGGCCGGAAATTGTTAAGATTTTTTGCTAGTGTCCCGGCAGAGACATAAATAATTATTTATGTCTCTGGTCCCGGTGATCAAATTGAAGAAAAGGGGGGGGGGGGGCAACGGAGAGACCCATAGTTTACATAACTCACCTGAATACTAGCTCTTGCCATTCTATATTTTATAAATAGCTCTGAATATCTCTGAATTCAGCAGGATGAAGCTAAAACAAGTATATTAGTTTAAACTAAATGAATATACACTTAATTTGTTTATCATATTAAGCCTCGATCCATGCGATACAAAACTTGTAGTCTTGTAATTTATGTATTGAGAGATTCCTTGTTTGATTAATCATCCGGATAAAATGAATTTATGGGGGAAATTAAATATCTAAAGGTTTTAAGTTAAAATAAAAGTTCAGAAAATAATTGGAAATTAAATGTTAAAGAACACTGTTTTAAAAAGGTTCTGTCACATTTATGTTTACTATTATTGAAAAAAAAATGTTGATGAGTCATACTATTATAAACATATATTTGACACCCAATTTTTATCGGTCAACTGCGGCATCCAGTTTATCTATAGCTCGAAACTGTATATGAAGACGACTAACTTTGACTTTGTATCAGCGATTTTCGATGCTATCTCTGTGGTTAATAATGATTTATACAGTATTCTATAGTTTCAAAGTTGTTATAACTAGTGAGATAGTCATTAGAGACAGCGTTTAGTGTTAGCCTATCAGAAACCCATGACGCCAGGATATATAAGCATGTACATCATAATTAGTCCATTATCTTCAAATACTTACGTACAATCCTAACTAAATCTTTTCATGTTTAACTTGTTCTCTGACCAAGAAAAATGAAATTGTTCATATATTATACCTATATTTGTTGAACCAAAATGTATAACCATGCAAAATGCGCCGGGGCCCTCTCTGGTAGGGGAAGCGGGGGTCACGGTTTAAAAATAATACATGTATACATTGAAGCTTTTTTTGTTAATTTTGGTATTTCTTGTGCAGTAATTTTCATATAAGAATAAAGATTTTAACGAAATCCATGCATTATATTTACAGTTTATAAAGATAAAAGCTTGGAATGTCCCATTTTTCTTAATTTTAATCTAGCTCCTTCATGTAGGAATGATCGATTTGTGCTTAAGGTTTGGTTTAAATATAGATTAATTAGCCCTGTGGCTTTCTTAGGAGAACATTCGAATATGTTAAAGGGTTACGGACGGAAGAAATTAGATAGACTGGCAGAAGGACTGGACAAAGGATGGCTTCAGATTTAGTGAGCTAGAAATTAAATATTGTATTTATGTTTTCTCGTAAACTCGGCAGTTTTCTTTTCATTAATTAAACTATTGCCCATGACTATTGAATTTTCATAGATGAAAATAAACAGACCAGGAAGTGGAACCATCTTTCTTAAGTTTGTGTATGTTAATTTTTTTTAATACTAGGTATGACAGATTGAGAAACTGTAATTCAAATTAGATAAAACCACATACGGCAACGATGAAATTTCAAATAAAAAGTAATTGAAGCATTATCACCTGCATATTGTAAAATATGTAGGTCAGAGACACGTCCTATGATTTCCAAAAAAATGTCAAAATTGATCGCGCTAATCAGTATTATACATAAATTGATTTCATAATTAAGGTACATGTACGGTATCTAATACTATTAAATATTGTTGCCGTAAGTCAGAGCATGCGTATACACAGAGCTCTCATGTAGTGGTATGTGGTGCCGCCGAGAGCTACGATGGGCGACATCACCGACCACAAAGAGATCGATAAGTTGAGTTGAACATGTTTTATTGACTAATGCCAAAAGGATTGGACACAAGTTCCAAAAACTTTGAGAGTTCCCTCCTTGTACATAATATATTACAGTGCCATACAATGCAGTTAACATTTATTATAACAGTACTAGTTATAGTACACTTAATGAAATACAAATAAATCATTAGTTTTGAATGCTGTAAAACTATGTAAATCTAGAATTAGAATAAGGATGGAGAAGAAAGTTATGCAAATAAATTAAAAACTTAAATAAATCTTCCACACTTTTTTATAAATGTATGAACTAATTCTTTTTGTCACCCCAAAGTATCAAATTTACATCAATTATATTCTCAGAGTTCAACGATAAAAGATTATACATTAATGATTGTCTTAATAATGAATATTTTTTACAAACGAAGAATAAGTGATGTGCATCGTCTAAATTTCCACATGAACACATTGGGTTGGCTATTATGTTACACCGATAAAGATCATAATTGAGAACACAATTATGCCTAAATTTCGTTTGAATGGTATATATAAGAATCTTTTACCAAAAGAGAAATACTTAGGATGCTTTGTACAATCGTTCTTTAGTGTTTTCATAAAAATACTTAACGAAGTAGCTTCCCTGGTATTATTACTTAGACTATTCCACTTGCATGTAGAATAGTGTCAGGAAAAAATGACTTGTTAAAGACTTCTAATCTACATCTAGGCAAAGAATAGTTGGAGGAGTTCTAACTTCTAATTACAGGAGTTATATCTTTTAGAAAAGAAGGAACAAAATTATTATGAATTTTGAACATAGTAGATAATTTAAAGCGGTCTCGTCTCATTATTAATGGTTCCCATCCTGTTTCCAAATAAAGAGAATTTCTTGAAGCTATAGCAGAAAGACCTGAAACTATTCTTGCTGCATATAATTGAACCTTTTCAAGCTTATCAATATCGAATTGGGTACATCCAGACCAATTTCAACAGCATACTCTAGTTGTGATCTTTTAAATGATACATACATTTGTGCTAAAATAGCTCTAGATACAGTAAATTTAATTTTTTTAAGTAGACCAAGGTTTTTTGTAAGCTTTTTTAACAATGATGTCTATGTGATTAGACAAACTTAAATTTGAAGATAACAATACTCCTAGATGCTTGTGTTGTGAAACATATTCCAAAGCACAATCATCAACAAATCATCAACAACAAAAATTTTGGAAAATTTTTCAACATTTTTAAAACTAAAGAATACAACTTTTGTTCTTTGTGGATTACATTCTAGAAGCCATTGTTTTGACCATTCCTTAAGTAGATGAAGATCATAATTAAGATTATCTTCTACGACAGAAATATTGTTTGAACACTGTAGTAATGTACCATCATCAGCATAAAGTCTACATCTTTTACACAGAGTAAAAACAATAATGGGTCAAAAACAGTGCTCTGAGGAACACCTGCATTTATGAATTGACTAGAAGAGAGTTTGTTTTTATATATAACCTTCTGTGTTCTGTTGCAAAGTAAACAAATTTTATAAATATATATTTTTTAATCAAGTATTGTAATTATCATGTGAGGAACACATTGGAGTGATATTTTTTTTTATTGATAAACGGATAACAATGACTATATACAAATGACATTCTGTAAGGAAAGAATACAATATATATATATATATATATATATATATATATATATATATATATATATATATATATATATATATATATATATATATATATATATAATGATTATGTTACTTATTTTTTCTTTGAAATTTTGGATTTATATATCTGTTGCACTTGGAAAACTAAAGAATATTTATTTTCTTTTTTCCAAGCTTTGGAGCATGTAGACCCCCATACCGCTCAATCAACCTGACCTTGGGAATGTGCCATTGATTTTTCTTCCAACATTTTTTTAGGTAAATTAGCTTGTATGTTCAGAAAAATATTAGATGTCTTTGTTTTTAAAAGGAAGTCCTGTGTAGAGGACTATTGTAAGAACTGTGCACAAATGCAGAAATGTTTGTAAAAAAAGACTATTTTAAAGCGTACAGTGGTTAATCAAAGTACTGAAGAACTGACGGGAGTTGATATTGTCGATGTTTATTTATTTCAAAATCAATGATATGTTATTTTGCATGACAAGTACATGTAGTTTCTAATATGAATTACGCACATTTTTATAAAATGAATTTTTGGACCTTTTCGACAAGAATGTCGAGAAACCCTCATATGAATCATGTTAAATAATATTTAAAGATAAAATCAATTCAATGAAACTATGTATCAGTAATAGAAATATTTCTCGAAAATTGTATGGATCCAAGCAATATTGAACTCAATCAATATAGTCTCGTTCAACCGAACGCTCGGTTGACACCGTAAATCTCCGAGAAGGATTTACGGAGACAGCCGAGCGTCGAGTTGAACGAGACTATATTGAACTCTGGCGTAGGAATACATACGACTACAAAAAATATTTAAATTGTTCGTACCATTTAAAATCTGACTATTTTCAAGGTATTTATAAATAAATTTCCTTGAAAACAATGCTTTTATTAGCATACATTACATCGAATTTATCAATTATTTTCAAGAACTAAGTCTTGTCAGCAGCAATGATTTGTGCTGAGGTCCAAACACTGTTTCACTTTCGGTTTGTCTGAGTAACTGCATAGGAGAGTTGATTAAAATCAACTCCCAAAAATCAAAACCTTCAACATGCAGAAGGTTTGAAATTACATCGATGTCAGTTCCATACAATATTTCTGTGCTTAATCGGTAATGTTATTACATATGTTCAATAAAATTTATACAAAGCTATCAGTGATGACGTCACTCGAGTAGGGACCCACCTGAATGTAATACCTTCCCGAATTCGGACGATACCGCATACCCTAATCTCCGTAAAGGTATCAAGTTTTACAGAAACCCCAAGCTCCTTAAGGGAATTATTTATAATTTAATTTATTAGGCCCAGCAGTCTTCATAGGTAAAATGTATGTGAAAGGGATTAACTCCATCAACAATTACATATGGTATAATGATGGGCATTTGCTTGAGCTTGAGCAAGATGTCACTCTTTGACTAATTTCAGCGAGATCTCTGTTTGGTGACGTAAGCGTTTATCCTGGGTTCTTTTTGTCACGAGGAACTTGGCTCCAGCAGGGTACACTCTCTCCCTCTCCATATACCGAGCATACCTCTCTATGTTTCTGGGCTGCCACTGACACTCTGATGAGTTATCAATTTTAAACATGACATTTTCGTCACCGCTGGTTGTCAAGCGAGTTGGAAAATTGAGTGCTTTTTCGACTTCCACGGAAGAAGAAACAAAGGACATCCAAGCGAACTTTGTTCCTACCCGATACTGGTGGAGGTCCTCGGGAGAGACACGCATTCTGCGGTAGGTAACGCGCCGCTCTCTGTGAAGCTGGTCCCAGAAGAGAAGCAGAAGCTGGTACATCAGGACGTACGGACCTAGTGCTAAGTCGTCTGCTGTAGGTCGGTAGTCCGCCTGGTGCTGACGACGGAGAGCCGTATTTAGATGGTCATATAAATAACTGTCCTCGAAAGTGTATGCGCTGATGATAGCTCCATAGAACGATTCCTTATCCGGACAAGCGATGATGTTTTTATATGTATGATGGCAGACGACATAAGCTGCCTCCGCTACTCTGTCTTGCACTGCCTTCCAACGCCCTGGAACGGCATCGACATTCTCCCAAACGTCATACAATAAATTTTCTAGAGTTGTACTCTCTGAATTTGGTGGGATAAAAGTTGTTTCATATGATGCAAGAGTTAGTGTCAGCAAAAAAAGATCGCAATCTCCTCCCTCTGTTGGAAGCATGTAGAATGTCAGTAGTGTCTGAGGCATGTGTAAATCTATTCGTCTGGCTGTGTGCCCAAGAAGTTCAAGAATTTCCGTTCGCTTAAAGTCATTTGCAACATCCTTCGCTGTTTTTCTTCCAAAGGGACCAATTTCATTCGAACCATCTTTGGCTTTAATATTGATATCACAAGTGCTGAATTTCAACAGTTTTTCGACAACATGGTAATTGTTCAAATAGACAGCTTGATGCAGTATTCCCCAGCGGCGATCCTCCGGGATGCAATTCAAGAATAATGGCTGACGGGGTGCAGAGGGCTCACCTAAGATCAGCCAGACCCCATCCCATTTTCCATGTTTTGCAAACTTCAGTAGGGTCTTGATCTCCTTGGCGTTTCTTTGAATGTCACGAACGGATGACATGTCTCTGATCTGTGTTTACTTCGAGATCAATTAGTTTGTCTGTCTCCTTCTTTCACTTTACAATTAATAAAAAAAATCATGACGTGTTGTCGAAAATAAAAGAAAAACTTGGTTTATCCTCATCTATTTTTAAAGCTGTAGACAGTGTGTTTTGTAAAGAAATTAATAGTCTTTAAATGCATACTACACGGTGGCGGTGGTTATAATTATACTGCATGTACATTTAAAATACTCAGTAATCAATAATCATAGTGGGAATTACACGTGACTATATGAAAGAACACTCAACAATTTCACCGTATACAATCCCGAACGCTGGGGATTCGACAAAATGTATCGACGAGTTGTCTCCAACGTACGGGGGCTAAATTTCTACGCTTCGGAGACGGGGATAAGGTAGACCAGGTTTTTTTGTACTCATTCATACAAGTATTTCCAAAATTTATGTACCGCATGGAAGACAACGATAGTAAAATGTTCTTATAATAGGAATTTGTTTGAGCTTTGCCAGACATATATTAAGTGTTCCATTTCGTCCCAGCTTATGAAAAAAACACGCCCAAGAAAACTTAAAAACTGTATGTGCATCTCGAACACCGACATCTTGAATACATTGGATATGTCGAAGTGTTTTTTAAGTCCCAACCACCTATTTTTAAAGCATTTTACCCTCGATATCTCTAATACTCGGATAGCTCGAAGTTTTTCAACAGCCCCATCTAGTTCGAGATAACGAAGTTTGACTGTACTTTCCTAAGCGTTCAAATATTAGTACGGTAACAAAAGTAATATTTCTATTGTAATGTGGGTCATTCGTGCAAATTTTGGTTTTTTTTTCATTGAAATTGGTTTTTTCATTAAACCTTAGGAGACTATGACAGTAATATGGAACATCGACCCACTCTATAAAACAAAAGAAGTTATATAAAAATGACATATATTGAGGGTCATCGTATGCATACACCAGTTCAACTCATTATATTCCAAGTATTGAATCTATGTTTAAGGGTTTCAAATCGATGATATGATCAATATACATAGTTTGGAACAATTTTTTTAAAGAAATATCAGATTTGTTGATATTTTTCTTTTGCATTATTTCATGTTTATCCATCATACTCTTATTACGAACCGTAAATCATAGTTAATGATTCGGCAACTATAGTTTTTATCTGTAAAAACATTTTTTAACGGTTGTAAACTATAGTTTACATATGTTTATCTGTCTGTAAATAAATATAA
This sequence comes from Magallana gigas, assembly GCF_963853765.1. Lineage (NCBI taxonomy): Eukaryota > Metazoa > Mollusca > Bivalvia > Ostreida > Ostreidae > Magallana > Magallana gigas. Next base: position 268,527 of record NC_088854.1, on the reverse strand, counting down.
ACTATGCTGATAAACATAGATTCTCATCTTTAATTTATATTTGTTAACTATAGGTATAGATACTTATCAGAAAAACTATGTTTTGCAATCACAAATGGTTGTTCTTAGTATAAATAATAGTTAACACTTCTGAGATATAGTTGATCATGTTAACTATGGTTGACAGATGTATTATATAGAGATACAGGGTTAACAATGGTTGCCAAACTGGGTGTTGGGTTCTACTGATTAATATGATGGGGTGTGGGAATATGATTGATAATGTTTGACATTAATCTACATATATGCAGAATTCAACACATATAACAGAATTACAAAATTTATTCAGATCTATAAAGTGTACAACCTTCATAGTTTAGACATTGGACGGATTTGTGTCTGTAATGTCTCTTAACATCAGGTAAAATCATATCACAGAAACAATAAGTTTAGTAAAGAAAGGGGATGATCCATGGTATCAGTAACAGAGGGACTAGCATTCAGTGTTCCCTTCTACAGTGCCCTCCTCTACTCTATGGTGCCCTCCTCTGGGTGGAGGTATTTGTTGATGTCCGTCACTTTCTGCAGGTTTTCCTTGATAATCTTTTCAGAACACATTGGACAATTTTCCTCAGTTTCAAGCAACCTTAAAAAAAAAAGCAAGCATAATCATGAAATCAACCTGTAAACAATATTTTAGGAACCTTTTCTATGTTGCATAGCAAGATTTTTAATTTCTAAATTGGCACAAACAGAGTATTCAACCCATTGATGTATGAGAAAAACTGTAATCTAGAATGTATGACACAGTTTGTAATTAATTGACAGCTGCATTCTAAACATTAAATAAAACAAAGGAAAATCGATTTTTTTTGTTTGCATTTTATGCAGGTAAGTAAAGGACTACAAATATTTGTTTTCCAATTCTTCATTGTCATCAATTTTTGGGAGTTGGTTTTAATCAACTCTCCTATGCAATTACTCTGGCAAACCGAAAGTGAAACAGTGTTTGGACCTAAGCACAAATCATCACCGCTGACAAGACTAAGTTCTTGAAAATAATAGAAAAATTCGATGTAGTGTATGCTGAAGCATTGTTTTTCAAGGAAACTTATCTATAAACACTTTGAAAATATTCAGATTTTATATGATACGAACAATTTAGATATTTTTGTAGTCTCATGTGTTCCTACGCCAGAGTGTAATAAAGTCTCGTTCAGTCAGACGCTCAGGTGTCTCCGTAAATCTCTGACAAGCAGAGAGGCTCTCTTGCTTGTCGGAGATTAACGGAGACAGCCGAGCGTCTGGTTGAACGAGACTGGAGTTCGATATCAATAGCGCTTGGATCCATACGATTTTTAGAATTGTTTCGATTACTAATACATAGTTTGAAATCTATCTTTAAATATTACACAACATGATTCATATGGGGTTTCTCGAAATCTTGTCGGGAAAGTCTAAAATTCATATAATAAAAAAACTGCGTAATTCAAATACAGACTAGAAACTAATATACCATGCAAGATAAGTTGATTTTAAAATAAATGATAATCGATAAAATCAACTCCCCTCAGTACTTCAGTACTTTGATTTTTCTATGGAAAATTGGCATGTCATTGAATTATACATTGAAAAAAAACAAGTAAATTATATGATAATTTAATTTGCTAATATACATTCATGCAACTATTCACAAAAGAACTAAAAACTCAATATGAACACTTTTCTGCTGCACAATTTTCTCCAAGTTTAAGAAATGTGTATGGATGGAACATAACCTTCAATATAATCTTACCTCCAGCTAATGTGCAAGAAAATTAATGGCTTACTGCACTCACATGAAGACCATGCAAAATCCATACACTATCTGTACAAAATATACCTCCCCTCACACATTATGACATCATTCTTAGATCATTATGATGTCAAGTTTCAAGCCCAATTTTAAAGTTGTAACATTGTTATAAATTGAGAGATTCTTTTTTTGTTTTATTTGATATTTGTCATTTATACAAAGGCTGTCGGTAAGATAAACTTGTTACATGTGTTGATGTTGACCTAGTGTGGTTTTTAATTGATCAGTATATTCCAAAAGCTCCACCTGCCTCATATGTAATATAATGACCACATTAAACCATATCAGGTCAAACTATTGAACTAATAATGCTATTCCTACAAATGGAACTTGAAAGTCTTAAATTTGATAAAGACATCAACTATTTTGTCAACATATTGACAATTTTTCAAACAGACAATAATACAAACATATCCATGCAATTCAGAACTTACTTAATGAACTCGGAGAAAATTGCAGGAAAGTCACACTTAGGGCAGGCAGTCAAGTCATCATTCACGATGTGACGACCCTACAGAAATGTAAAAGAGAAAACAATATCAATACACAAACTTGTCAAAAAAAGGAGGCATTGACAGGATCAAATCAAAAGACAAATTATTATAATTGTAGAGGCATAGATAAGGTGAAAATCTGTGATAAAATTATTGGGTAAATCTTAACCTAAACATTACAGAAGGTATGAAGGGATAGCTATGGTAAAAATCTTCCCTTGAGCCCCTAATCATTACAATACAGTGAGATGAATTTTGACTTGAGCACTTCACCGTGAAATTACAGTGATATAATTTTTTTTCTTGAACACTTTACTGTGACAATACAGTAGAGTAAATCTTGACTTACGGTAAGCACTTTATCATGATATCACAGTGAAGTCATCTTTTACTTGAACACTTTATTGTGACTTTAGATAAATCTTGATTTAAGCAGTTTTTGTGACATTACAGCGAGGTAACTTGTGACTTGAACATTTTACCGTGACAATACAGTAGGGCAGGTTGTTTTTACACTCTGGACACATCAGGGCTGTTTCTGGGAGCTGGAAGCTGCAGTACGGACACGACGTCAATGCTTCCTCCTCCTCCGTCTTATCGGGCTTCCTGACGATCATTTCTATCTTCTTCTTGTATTTCAGGTCAATGTTGTTGCGATATTCTGGTCTCATCAACATGGCGGCGTAGCTGAAGGATGAGTTCTTGAGCCCCGCTCGGTGACACTCGATGACCGTGGATGTCAGGATTGGTACAATGTCTGGTGACAGAGGAATCAACAACAAAACATCAAACACTAACAATGAAAACAGTTTCCCCTGGTCAAACACAGGATACTAAACAAAGATTTTATCATCACAGTCATTTGAATTAAATATGTTATTGGTATATCTGATATTCAGTGATTCTTATTTGTGATCGTAAAAGACATTATCAGTATTACTTACGGGATGGGAATTTACTGATGTTGTTGGCTACTCGAATCAACATCCTGGCCCCCTTCATGTGGTCACCTCTCTTTACATGGATCTAAATCATAAAATACCAACTGATTAATTCATTTAAAAAATACTTACAACTTACTGTAACCAACAATAACAGTATGTATCATTAATTGACAAAACATAATCAACATTAATCAATCTAAATTGAAAATAACCTTGATTAAAATAAAAATTAATTGATAAGGAAAAAAGTAACTTTGACCAGGATGAACTTAATCTAGACCAGGATGTGACAAACCTTGACCAGGATGTAACTGTGGAGAATCATTAGGTTGGTGGACATTTCTGAAGGAATCTTTATTTTCTGCTGCATCAGCTCTTTGTACATACTGAACAGAACATCATGAGCATTTCTGTAGTTTCCTGCAAATTAATTATAAATTAAAGCATTTGTCATAGAAAGTATGAACTTTAAATTCTGTTATGGCTGACAGCTGGAAGATGTATAAGTTCAAGTTCTGCAGGAACAGAATCGGTAGCCAGAGGAAAAGCTTTGGCCAATCATGTATAGTTTACATGAAAAACCAGTGACATTACTCTTTCATACACTTGTGAAAACCAACTATCAGTGTTTCATATTCACTTAAATTAAGAATGTTTCAAACACTAGGCATCCATTCCCTTGTACTGACCAGCATTTTGTTCTTCCCTTGCTATAATGATGGCTGTTCTGCCAGCCTCCCTGTACTGTTTCAGTGCCATGTAGAGCCGGAACAGGTACTTGGCATCCTGGAAGGAGACAGTGATATACATGTAAATAGGACTAATGAGACAGTGATATAAATAGGACTAATGAGACAGTGAAATAAATAGGACTAATGAGACAGTGATATAAATAGGACTAATGAGACAGTGATATAAATAGGACTAATGAGACAGTGATATAAATAGGACTAATGAGACAGTGAAATAAATAGGACTAATGAGACAGTGATATAAATAGGACTAATGAGACAGTGATATAAATAGGACTAATGAGACAGTGATATAAATAGGACTAATAGCAACTTGTACCCTGCCAATTTCAAACATCTTGGAACTACATGTACAAAAAATATCTTCAGCATGATTTTTTTCTACACTTGAACAGTATTATTGTAACAGGCTTTGTGTAACTTGCACTGGTTTTTCCCCCTCTGTCTCAATGTCTAAATCAATGTTATAACCCTGAACAGAACACGGGACAGTACATACCTTGGGTACATGTACATCTGTCTGGGACAGTATATACCTTGTTTATTTTACTTTGGGTACATATACATCTGTCTGGGACAGTACATACCTTGGGTACATTGTCTGTCTCTCCCATCAGGAAGTCAATCAACATGCGGGTCAGGGACTCATCATTGGCCCTGCCCACTGTCTCAATGGCCAACTCTATAGCCTGACCATCTTCTCCACTACACTTCACAAAATGCTTCAGGGCCTGCAAAATACAACAAGCTCTTATCACAAAGAACAAAGTGAAAGAGTTGACAGTCATTATTTATATTGTATACAAGGCAAGATAGGATAGATATGCCAACTGATTTAAAAAAAAAAATCCTTTATTAACTGCTCATTTCAAATTCCCAAGTTGAATATTTCCCATCATTAAAAGTTAGGCAGCAGAAGCCAAAATGAGCATTTCTAGATGTATGCCCTTGCTTTTATAAATGACTGTCTGTAGTAACAGCTTACTCTGCTGTATTGCCCACTTAGTAAGAAGAATTTGCCGGCCATGAAGTGGTTCTTCTCATTCTCAAAGAACAGGGCGATGCTCTGGTAATCCTCAGGGGTGGCATCAGGTCCTGTAAAGTACAACCAATGGTAGAGATTAGCATACAATGGAGTTTTCTGGAGTATGCACAAACATATTTATAAGAAACACAACTTTTGTTTTACTGAGACTTTTAAAGTTTTGAAGAAATAGTCAATGCTTACATAAAGTTTAAAAAAAAGGCAAATCTCCAAACAAACTGAAGTACTATAAGATGTAAGACCCTTAGTGTGTATATTGGGAAAAAAATATCATACATACAATCACTGCTTAAAAAAAACATCTCATTGTAAACTGTTACAGATATACCCTAAAATTGACTTGTCTTTGTAGGTGGCTTCGTGCAAACAGTATTATCTTACTCAAACAGAATACCTATTACGAATCAATGGGATGTAACTTTTATATAAACTGCATTTATGTGTAAAATTTGAGTTACATGTATTTCAATGAACTGAACATTAATAATTTTACAATGATTGATAAACAATATCTACACCTTTTATTTATATCTCTTGTTTGAATAACTTTTTATTGTGAGGGGGTCACTGATCATTTAAGTGAAATCCTTGGTTTAAAAAAAATGTCATGAAAAAAGATGGTTATTAATAAGTAAAAGTCTTGGTCTATGTTTAAAAAAAATGTCATGTAAAAAGATGTTAAGTTGATGAGAATGGAACAGACAAATATTTTTGCTGCAGGTACATGGTCATATGAGGGCATTACTGTAAACTAACTTTTATTCGCTACTACTTTATTTTGCTATCTACCGAAGAAAAACTGGTTCACGTTAATTAATTTTTGCGATTAAAATGTTGATTACCTGAAAAATATAAAACCAAAGACATTTAAGGACTGGTTTAAGGCTAGAAATATTTGTGACAATGAGGGTTTCAAATTTTACAGCTATTCTGAAGAAGAATAAACAAGAGTATACCTATGATGTCAGCGTAAGTCTCCATTTGGTTGTGAGCCTGAGCTAACTGGAAGGCTTCATCATTACATTTGGAGATCACAAGGAACTGAATCGCTGAGGAGTAATCATTCAGTCTCTGGAAAAACCTGAAAATGAAATTTTATTTACCTTTAAGGTAAAATGTACCAGCTCAAACAAACTCTTAGAGAGCATGCAGCCATGCAATGTACCTTCTTAAGCAATTTTTCTAATATTCATGAATATAAATTGTTTCTGATCCACAACTAGCAGGTGTCCTTCTGTTTGGACTTACTTGGCTACCATCTTGGCTCCCTCTATGGAGTGAGTGTCTCGGACAATCTTGACAGCCTCCTCCGGGTTCTGAAGATAATCCAGGTTGATCCGGATCACATTATCCCAGTCCTTTGCACTGCGGTAGGCCTCCGCTGCTTCTTTGTACCGTCCGTCTGCCTCCTTCGCCTTGGCGTACTGGATGTGTATCTTTGGGGATGTGATGTGGGAGAGAAGGTCTCCAACCTTTGCCCTAAAATCAGGACAATCAATGGTCATATTATACTTACATATTCTATATGACATTGTAAGAACCAATAATCTCCACTCTATCTATATCAACAGTAAGAATCACATTGGAATGCTTAATTCATACATGTACCAGCTGATATCTTGAGTTTTAATAACCTGATCAGTTTATATAAGACTCTGTTACATATAAGTTGTTGTTCAAACAGGCTATAGCCTCACCAGTTTTTGCCGCGGATGTAGACTGAGGCGGCCTTGTCGTAGTAACCTCCTTGTTCATACAATGTGGCTGCTTCTGTCCATTGCTGAGGGTAAAAGATTTAATATAGAAAACTTTATCAGTGACAAAATCTGGACTGAAATATCAAGGTGAATGAGAGTTCCACTAATTTCCGTGTGAACATTATCATTAAGACACTTTTTCCTAAAGAAAATATGACAGAGACTTAAACAGAACAAGGATATTAAAATTGAACTACATGTATAACAAAATTTGGCAAATCTTGGGGAAGTAGACATAAAAGCAATAAAAGGCATTAAAATCCTTTAGTTAATACCTTCATGCCTTCTAAAATTCCAGCACATTCTTTCTTTAAAATTCTACTTGGCATCTTCATTGCCATGGAAACACCCCTTCAAAGAAAATCAGAATAATTCAGTTTTCAGATCTAATGAAATCAAACAATTACATTGTATTGATAACTGCATTCTAATATATATGTAACTTTTTTTCAATTCTTCAGGGGATTTGTCACGGACAGAGCTATGACCTTCTGATGTACACTATAGAGTACTGAGCATTAATTTGATACTGTCAGAATTTATCACTGACAGAGATTTGATCTTCTGATGTATTCTACATAGTATTGAGCATTGATTTGATACTGTCGGAATTTATCACTGACAGAGATATGATCTTCTGATGTACACTACAGAGTACTGAGCATTAATTTGATACTGTCAGAATATATCACGGACAGAGCTATGACCTTCTGATGTACACTACAGAGTACTGAGCATTAATTTGATACTGTCAGAATTTATCACGGACAGAGCTATGACCTTCTGATGTACACTACAGAGTACTGAGCATTGATTTGATTCTGTTAGAATTTATCACTGACAGAGCTTTGACCTTCTGATGTACTCTACTCAGTATTGAGCATTAATTTGATACTGTCAGAATTTATCACGGACAGAGCTATGACCTTCTGATGTACACTACAGAGTACTGAGCATTGATTTGATTCTGTTAGAATTTATCACTGACAGAGCTTTGACCTTCTGATGTACTCTACTCAGTATTGAGCATTGATTTGATACTGTCAGAATTTTTTGATCTTCAATGATTTATTCTACAAAGTATTGAGCATTGATTTGATGCTGTCAGAATTTTATGATCTTCAATGATTTATTCTGCATAGTATTGAGCATTGATTTGATACTGTCAGAATTTATCACTGACAGAGTTATGATCTTCAATGATTTATTCTACAAAGAATTTATCATCAACAGATGTCTGACCATCTGTTGTATTGTACAGAGAGTTATTCATTCATTTATCGTAGACAAAATTCTGACCTTCTTATGTCGCCCATCCTGATGGACATCCTGGCAATTCCTGCGGCACAAACCTCGTCATGTTCTCGGTCTTTCTCCTCACGAGTCACACCCTTCTCGTAGTGAGACAGAGCAGTCATGTAGTCTCCTGTAAACTCAAGCTGTTGAGCATACTCGCGAGATATGTAGGGGATCTGTTCCGGGGCCAGAGCCTTGGCCAGCTGTAGGGCACTGTCCCAGTGTAATAAGTCTCGCCTCATCTAGGATCAACAAACCGACACTTAATCAATCATACACACACCTCATCTTGGATCAACAAACCCACACTTAATCATACACACACCTCACCTAAGATCAACAAAGTGACATTTAATCATAAACACGCTTCATCTAGGATCAACAAACCAACACACACCACATCTTGGATCAACAAACCGACATTTAATCATACACACACCTTATTTTGAATCAACAAACCGACATTTAATCATAAACATGCCTCATCTAGAATCAACAAACCAATACTTAATATATTCAATAACACACAGCATCTGTAGGAGCACAAACACATCTCATCAAATGGTTCTTTTATTGATTCAGATTAAGATCATAAAGATTTGGTCACAAAACAGAAAGTGCTGTATTTCATTCCAGAAACTAACACACCTATTTTGAGATGAATAATGAGTGATATTTAACTGACCTCTAGGGCAGCCAGTGGTTTGCTTGAGGCTAGGAAGAGATCCTGGGCCAGGTTAAACTCACTCAGGAACATGGCCACATAACCAGACAGCAAGTTCTTATCCTCAAGGTGCTGAAATCACCAAGCAATCACTAATTAATCAATCAATCAATCTAAGGAAGTAATGACACTTAGCAAGTCAAATGCCTTTACTATGACATGCAATAAACGCTTTTTTTACTTGAAAATAAAATTGGTCAGCCTATTAAACTGTTTATTGGCAGGTGATAAAATCAATGTTTTACAGTGTTAGAAACTAACTTACAGAAGTAAATTCATCTTACCTTGACCTGCTGTAGAGAGGTAACCATGCCAACATCTGCAATCTCTCTGTATACTCTGATGGCTAAAGAATTAAAAAGAGCATACACTCTCTGAAAGCTTACAGGTGTTCATAATTCTGCCTGTTAAGTGGACTGGATTCTCTCCTTGAAAATTAACCTACATGTAACATTTCCATGTCTCCAGGAAATTATTTTTTTTTTTCATTTTTGTCTGTATTGTTTAGTTTTGTGACACATAACACTCAACATTTGAGACTCACAACTTTTCAGCTGAACTCACCATAGTATATCTAAATGAGATATACAGTATCTGTCAGACCCAACCTAACAGAGAGTAGACCCCAACTAAACCCTGGGTTTACTTTCTGGGTTTACTCCAGGTTTACTAGAGCAGACACACAGTTAACCCCAAGTAAACCCAAAGAAAACCAAGAGTGGCCACAGAGAAATAACCCCAAATGAGAAGTAGACTCCTGAAAGCATACGTTACATGTGTATTTGGAATATACAAGTGGTAAGATAAAAGACAGGTCTGCTTTACACTTCAGTGCGTAAAGTTGACACCAAGAGCAAACCCCATGTAAACCCAAAGTAAACTCCTTGTAGGTCCAAAGTAAACCTCAAGTGGATGCAAATTTTCATAAAGCAGACCCTGGGTAAACCCTGAGTAAGACCCGGATGTAGACCCAAGGTTTAGTTGGGGTCTGCTTGAGTGTAAGGTTGGGTCTGATCAGTACTGTAGTTGAACTTACCATAGTCTATCTCAATAGCCTGCATGGCTGACCGTCCCAATTCTATCCAGGCCACCATGTCATTTAACTTCTCACAAAAACTCCATGCTTCTTTGAATCTATGAAAAATAAACCAATGTTTCCATAGGGCATTACATTTTGTTACATTCAATATAACTTTGTCTCAATAAATGTAGTCTAATATATGTGTTGTGGAGAATCGTCTGGATTTATCATTTTCATTTCATTTATCATGCATGTATTTATTTTAAGAAAAAAAATTAATAATCAATACCTTCTGATGGCAATTCCTTGTTTCAAACCATTCTTCACCTATTATAAAATACATTAAATTTTATATTATTCATATCTAAATAAAATAACATAAGGACAGTAAGTTATTCATCACTGAGTGATCACAAATCTGACAAACCTCCTCCACTGTCATATCCTCCAAGCTTTCTGTGTAGAGTGCTGTATGTGTGTCCAAAATCTGGGTCTGTATGCGCCCACTCTGTGTCTGTAGAGTTATCTCCCCATTGTAGAGCATGATGGGAACCATTCCGTAGGGAAGTTTGGACTCTCCTACATACTCCACTATTGGGCCTAACAGAACAAATCATAGGAAAAAGGCCATTTACAAACTACATCGAATAATTGAGACATATACCTTGTATCAGGCCATTTTGGCATTGGAATTTTTTGGCTTTTATTCAAAACAGCAGTTTGATATGTAAGCACTTTTTAAGGACTTTTACAATCAAACCAACAAGTTGCCGATTATTCTATGGAAATGTAGGCTCTCTAATGAGATGATGAGTGTTATACCTTTAGTGGATTCTCTACAGTATAGATAAGTATATATCTTCTCTTCATCATAGGTGATGAAAACACCCTGTAAACAACAATATATATTTACTAAATAAATCTATTCAATGAAATATAATATAAACAATGAAATAAAACTCTCCACAAAATTTGATTCACCTACATTTACTTTAACACAACTGTTACAATTACTATTTAAAACAACATTTGTTTTACAAAAGATATGCTCATATAGGTAATCCCTTAAACTAGTAAGATGGTTAATCTGATATCGTATTTATAGAGATTTTCTTTAATTAATTCACCTTGTCTCCTGACCAATTTTCCCATAATGCACCTTTTGTGGTTGAGGAGAATTGTGGGATTTCAATGACTTGATCATTCACCTTTTTAAAAAACAAAACATTTAAAATACTAACTTTGTTACTATCATTGTGCAGGCATTTCTCAGTATCTATGGAATGTGGGGAAAATGTCAGCTCTATCAAATTATACCTCAATTTTATATTCTCCAAGAAAAAGCATAGATCATGTAACTAATTGATTAGGGAATAAGTTTGGTACACATGTATTGTAAACATTTAGTTCTTAAAAACGGTTAATGGTGAGGTAAAATAGTGAGTTCCGAGACTTACTGGATTATATACAAAACCATCACTCTTGTCATCAATAAACACTAGTCGTGTTCCACCAAGGTCCGGGAAAATCCTTCGAATTCCCACAACATGACGGAACTCATTCACAAAATTCCAGTCTTCCACATAGAAATATGTAATTCCACCATTCTGGAAGTAAAACATGACCATTAATAGATGATTCCATTATTAACAACATTAAGAGCTACTAGCATGTACTGTAAACCAATTTTTATTTTCGGCGACTTTATTTCGCGATTAACTGCTGATAAACTGGTTCATGACGACTACTGTTTGCGACCAAGCCTTATATAGACCTGTATTGTTAAAAAACCTATAGACAAAGGATTGGTTTGCAGTGAGAAAGATTCACGACGACAAGGCTCTTGCTAACCTCGCGAAAATTTCTCGCATGCGACTAAAAGTTAGTTTACAGTATTCATTTAGAGCTTCAAGAATATAGTAGAGTTTGGTACAATTTCAAAACAATTCATTAAAAGCTTGTATACATGCTTAGAACTTATACAACATAGTTTTAAATCTTTAAGTACAAGTGTCTCGTTTTTTTACATCAGATCCATAGATAAGGAAGTCATTGGTGAGATCATGACAGGTTATCCGGGAGTCGTCTTGACTGGAGTCAGGAAACAAACGAGTCTCACGCTCATCCGTCGTTCCTGCCGTCTCTCCCTCAATCTATCAATCAAACCAAAGTACTTAGTCATAACAAAGAAAATGTAAAAGAACAGGCAGAAATCATGTTCTTTACACATATATTTACCTGTATAATAGAAACAAAAGAAGACTTATTCAATTTTCTGATTTTCCTGATGTACATGTAGATCTCACCATATGAAGCTGAACTTTTCCCTCAAAGCCCACAGCGGCGTAGTCGGCATTCAGACAGATGTGGTTAACGGTCCCTAGGTACTCCCTGTCCTTTAACCTCTCTATCCCTGTCATCATATTAAAAAACAAATTGATATAGTCGCTCTATTCATGTCATCATTTCGAAACACATCAACACTACAGGCTTAAATGGCTGACAATAAATAAAGACCATGCATAATTTTGTTCATTCAAAATAAACAAATTGTGGTATCTAACCCAATCATTTTTAAAAGGTTTGGTTTTTGTCAGAAACAATTTGATTACTGTGTTCTAAGTGCAATTGACATTAACAAAGGCATAGGGAATACAGTGTCATAGAACCATTTTAACAAGAACTTGGACTTTGGATAGTTGTGTTAGCAGCAATGTGGCGTAGGTCTGTCTATTTCATCGCTGGCCACTCAGATATGGCCTTTTGAAATCAACAAGATTTGTCTGGCTTTTGAGCTACGACTTCGCAATCTGTGTAAATTTCGCTTGAACCAGCGTCATTTTTATCTTGTTTTGACGCAAGAAATAGATAATTACGTCCTACTGAAAGTCCAAGGTCTTGTTAAAATAGTTCTAGTATTATTTACAGCAACATCAGTGTCACAATGTTTTAAGTGTGACAGTGTTATTTACAGCAACATCTCTGTGACAGTAACTGTTATATCTACAGCAACGTCTGTGTGACAGTTTTATTTAAAGCAACATTAAGGTTACAGGTTTAATTAGAGCAACACCATATGACAGAGTTTAATAGAGCAACATCAGTGAGACTCAGTGTATTTTGATTTTTAAAGCAATATCAGTGTGATAAGTGTTACATTGTTATTTACAGCAAAACCACTAACAGTGTTTATAGAGCAACATTAGTGTGACAGTGTTATTTACAGCAACATTAGGGTTAGAGTGTTACTTAAAGCAACATTAAGGTTACAGGGTTAGGGTTACAGTGATATTTACAGCAACATCAGTGTGACTGCTATTTAGAGCAGCATTACGGTTAGAGTTTTATTTACAGGAACATCAGCATGACAATGTTATTTTAAGCAATATTGGCCTTAGTGATATTTAGAGCAATATCATAGTTACTGACAGTGTTATTTATGGCAGCATCAGTGTGACAGTGTTATTTAAAGCAAAATTACGGTTACACGTTCATTTAAAGCAACACTATGTGACAGAGTTATTTACAGCAAAATCAGTGCCAGTGTTAATAGAGCAACATCAGTGTGGTAAGTCTTACTTAGTGTGACAGTGTTATTTACAGCATCATCAGTGTAACAATGTTATTTACAGCAACATCAGTGTGATAGTGTTATTTTCACCTGCGTCTCCCAGCAGATAAAACCAGGCCCTGTTGTTCATTCCACAGGCCAGGTGGAATGGTCCAATTCCTATAAACGTGGGCTCCACATCAATGGGAATGGTCAATGGCTGGTCCTGAAAAAATGATATAGTTACCTCTTACATTGTCTAAAGTATAGATCTAAAGCACATTTTGATTTCTACACCAAACAAGAGGGCACATTTTGATTTCTACACCAAACAAGAGGCAGTCTAATGACATATAATGTGGATATTCTGACATCTCTTTCTTCTAACACATTCTACAAGATTAGTGCTTCCTTTAGCTATGAATGTTAGCAAACATATAGATAGGTCTATACAGGTTGCCTACATATTCATTTTCTTTCTTATTCTCATCATGTTTTCCTCTAAGTTTTTTTTTATCACAGTATATCGCTCTTATCAATGACCTCTGGTTCTATTAAAATGTTACTACAAAATATTGCTCTTGTCAACAACCTCTGGTTCTATAAATATATGACAACAGTGTATAGCAGCGTCATTGGTGATCCCTGGTTCTGTGTGACAGCTATCACAAGCAGTACCTGCTGAACGTTGTCCTCTATGGTGACCTCCAGAAGAGAGGTCAGGTGGGCTATGCGGGTCTGGTGGGCCGAGGCCAGCATGGGGAGGCGCGTCAGGTACACATGGAGGTTCCCCTTCTGTGTGGACACTGCCAGTAGCTGCCCGTCATCAGACCAGTTCAAAACATCAAGGCCACGCTCATCCTCCATGTTGATAATGGCAAACATCTCTTTCAGGTCAGAAAGGTCATGGATCTTGATGCTGTCATAGAAACACACAATTAAATTCCTTGTAAATCTTAAAATAAACATTTGTAATTCATAAACAGAAAACATATTCTTTTTGAAACTTTGTTTTCTAACACATCCCATCTAAATAATCTTCATTATCTCAATGATTGATTTTCAACTCATACTATTGACAACACTTATTCCACATGCCTTATTCATAGAACTTTAAATTTAACATGCATAAGTACTGAATACCACATATAACAGTTTAGAGAATAAATAAGCATGGAGCTAACTGTGGATTGTGTGTATCAGTATTACCAGTTGTCACCACATGATGCGGCCTTGTTGAGAGACGTAGAGATGGCGATACAGGTCAGATTGTCTTTATGGTTCCGGGCTTGGAACAGTTCCTACAAAGTGTAATTAAAGATATCTATTCATATCAAAAGAAAGATACTTGAATCCAAATTATAGTCAGCAGATATGTGCATGAACCTCAGACTACTGCAATAATTTTCATGCCCTCTTTCAATGATTTTCATAAATTCATTTGATCTTTTTTTAAAAAATCTGAAATCTCATTCTTTTATTTTAAACACAACTACATATATTATATAAGTAAGTGAACATTCATTTTTTAATTACCATTTTGACATTCACCAACATCTGGCAGTTAAAATTATGCAGGATAAAAATGAAGCACTTTTGAAATCAAAATGCATTACACCAATAGTACAGTACATACAATGTACATTAACAACAGGTTACAGCAATAGTTTATATAAGTTACCTGTCCTATTTCTTTCATATGTGTGGATATAACCACAAAGTAACCATGGGAAAATCCGATCATGATGTATCCATCCCCATACCTAGAGAAGTAATTAAAGGTAAAGTTAACTCGTTGTTAATCTAACAGAAATAATGGAAGGTAAAGATAACTCTCATGAACATCCAACAAAATTTACTAATCTATTTAAAAGGAGATCAGAATGATATAAGAAATGTTTGTATCTACCTTCTTTTTAACATTTTAATGAACAAAAGAATAAAATTGTAGCTTAAAAAAGTAATGCATTAAAAACTGGCAAACCAAATTCACTTTTTAATGCCCATGATACGGGCTTCAATTCTGAAATTTTCTATGCCAGGATTTTTGAACTACAGTGTATTTATATTGAAATTCAGGAAAAATAAAGAGAAGAATACCATTTGTAGGAGATGATGTTGCCGTATCTCTGCTGGAACGCCAGTTCAATGGGATTCTCTGGATCATTCAAGTTGTACAGAAACAGAGTCTTTTTCCCAATGACAACACTAACCTGTCAATCAAGGCTCCATCATATTAACCAGTAAGTTTTCAACTAATGAAAGCCCCCTTATATTAACCAATCAACTAGTGAAAGACCCCTTATATCAACCAATCAACTAGACTAAGTGAATTGGTCAGTTCAATTATCATATTGAAAGAAGATTTAACTTTGACTACATGCAGTAGAATTGTACATATTATGAAAATAGGAAGTACTCCACTCGTATATGTATTTCAGAATACTGGATTTGTATTCTTTTGTGTTTTGAGAAATAACATGTATACTGTATTCTCTTCTCTTGTATTTCTTGGCACTGGGTTTCTTAATGCTTTATTACGAGAAGTGTTTACCGTATTCTCGCCTATCTGACTGCGCTCGTCGCCCTTCATCTCGGAGAACTGGACATTCTGTGGGTTGGCCCTGACAGAGGTCTGTCGAATTGTGTCGCCCTCTACGTTACTGATGGAGATGGTGTTGTCATCACTGGCCAGGGCCAGCAGATTCTCATTACTCCACGACCCACTGGTGATCCGCCGCGTGTGCTTCCCCAGGATCGGCACCTTCCTGTCACACACCAAAATAAAACACATCTAAACACCGTGTCTGCAGTATCAATCCGGACAAGTTATACTGTTATATAATCTGACGCAATATAAATCAAAATAGAAATTAAAACCTCTAGTTTATTGTAAAACCATTAAGCATAATCAGTAATGAAAATAATGATACACTTATAAAAATACTTATTAAAGTAAAGAGAGGTTCAGGTTTAAATCTACAGATTCTTAGGACATTTTCACCTTGATGTTTGATGATTATAGATCATAAGGTTTCCTTTGAAGGTTCCAATTGCTAGATAAGGACCAGCCTTGGCCCACAAGAGAAATGTCATCTGATCTCTACAAGAAAACAACATAGAATTAAAAGGCCATGTTTCTCATCTATAAATTATTTCACACTCATCATGCTCATAATGTTAACAAAAATTGGCAACTCAAATAACTACATTAATGAAATGTCTGATTACTACCACAACATCACTGAACATGTTAAAAACCCATTAATTCAGCTTGTGTACCTTAGCCCACTATCCAGTTGGCTGGTTCTCATGGTGTTAGCATCCCAAAGGGTGACAACTCCATTCTTGTCATTGATGACTGCCAGTGTATCTCCATCTCTGTCCCAGCCCATACCAGTGCACATTCTGTAAAGGTCATTATTAGTAAAAGTTTCAAAGTCTAAGACTAAAAAGACAATAATTTCAATGTACAATGATGATATTATGATGAATACTACCGGCACTTCCTGCTGTGGCATTCCAAACTTTTGCAGGAATAAAATATTCTTACAGTTTGTTTCAATAGTTTATCTAAATCAATACAACTGAGCATTATAATGATAATATAACAGAACACAGTTTACCCTGGTAAGCTAATTTCCTCCTTCATCTCCCCATGTCTGTCATAAATTCTGACAATGTGGTCAGCTCTGTAAATGAGAGAAAATCAATATATACTCTTCTCCACTGTTCTTGGTTATATATGCTGATTAACTAACAGGGTGTCTGCCAGTGAACAAATCATTCTGCATTCAATACTTCTTGCATTAGAAATAGAGTTAAACCACGTACTTTACAAATTGCATAAGCATGTGCTTTCTTTAAAGGTAGGGCTTTTTTCTACAAGGCAGCAGCCTTGAATGCATGTTTATATTAGCTCATTTTCTCTGGCAGAGTTTCATCAGCCACAATTTGATTAATTTATCAAAAAGTTGTTTGGACATGACCTCTAAATGGGTTACTTAAGATGTTAAAGGGCTGTAGTGTATCAAAACAGCTGATATTAATCAGAGTCAGATTGTGTCAATTATCAAATCATAAAGCGATCAGAGCTATTCACACTAATCATGATGTCACTTTTTTCACTCTCATTTGAAAAGTATCAAACTCATGGTTGATTTCCAAAGTTCAACGTATTAAAAGCAGCCCTTGACATATGTTTAGGGATATCCTAATAATCAATTTCAATACCACATGACATAAACATTGAACTAAACCATTTTTCAAATAAAATATTCTGTTAAATGATTGAAAAAATTAATCATATTTTAAACCATGATTTTCATGTACATAAAATTGTAATGGGATTGGAGAAATAATGATGGACCAGACCAGAATTAGAGCCTAGGTCCCCTAGATCCCTTGTAAAGTGCTCTACCTACTGAGCTATCTGGTGCCGGCATTTGAATCAGTCTGACCCAGGCCCTTTCCTCTGGCAGGAGTTAACCTAGCTGCAAGTTCAAGGGGCTGCCACATAGGCACAAGATGTTACAGGATGGGAGAAATAATGACAGACCAGATGATTTGAACACTGGCGCCAGATAGCTAATTTGGTAGAGCACCTGACTAGAGATTCACTGGAGCTGAGTTTGAATCATAGTTTGGTCATTCATTTTTTCACCAATCCCATTTCATTTAGTTCCAAGACAACCCTTGACGTGACAGATTAACTCCTTCAAGAGGAAAGACCCTGGGGTAATCTTCAAGGGGAAGATCATTTAAGAGGGGAGGAATCTGACAATCAAACCAACTAAAATACCAGTACCAGATAGCTCAGTTGGAAGAGCACCTAACAAGAATTTCAGGGGGGCCTGGGTTCGAATCCTGGTCTGGTTCATCATTATTTCTCCAATTTCATTACAATTCTATGTAAATAAGAAAGCATTAAATACTTGAACATTTTTAAAAAGGTTTGACACAAAATTATTGTCATACAAGATTCACCTGTATGGTAGTTTATAGAGGGCGAAGCCCTCTCACGGGCCCGAAGGGCCCGTGAGAGCGAAGCTCTCCCTATAGACAACACGTGTATATATGTCTAAAAATAGAAATTACACCCTATACCTATGAAGTTGAAAAACATTTCCAAGATGGAGGAAAAAAGAATAACTTCACGCGCAGTGACATCACCGGCGTCCATGTTGAATTTGAATCTCGTACTAACTTCACGTTTGGTGATAATTTATCAGCTTTGTTTAATGAGTGATAAGTACATTCAAACTTACCTAGTGTGTTCTTGAAAAATTAATTCCTAATTAAGAAAACAAATTTTCGTTTTCTACAACTTTCAACAGTTGCATTAGATCCGATTAAATGAATTTCAGGACATCTGATTGGACAAAAAACGTGTCCCAACAGTGAAGCAGTTTTAATTCATTGCTATTAAATATAACATCATGTATTTGAATTAAATTTGCTTTCTGATAACTATATAAAAACACCAAAGACGATTTTTCCCCAACTTTCAATTTGAAATTTCATTTTTAGGTTTCATCTCAAATCGCAGCCTAACATACTCATACCCAGGTCATTTCGTACCCAGAATTTAAATTAATTATCAAAATAAATAAAAAAATAAGTTACGACCAATAACTAATTCAATATAAAACAAAAGATAATCAAAACTTAATTGTGTAGACATCCTAATCTTTGACAGACACATTGTAAAATATTTCCCCATTCTACATCACCCCCCCCCCCCCCCACCCCAAAATGTGTAAACCATTCGTATATGATTAAAAAATACAATAAATGTTCAAAGTACTCCCAAACCGCCACAAAAATAAAAGCAAATAGGGAGATTATTTCGAGTAATAAGCATTTTTTTTAAATACTTAAAAATTATTTATAATAGGAATTACTGATCTGCATTCACAATCACAAATATGCATTGAACACTAAATGTAAGACATTTGTCAGACAAACTCAGATTAAATTATACACCCCGGAATGTACAATATACATGAAGGACATCATTTGCACCTTATTATGTGAATTAGCTTGGGTACTATCTCAATTCTCTAGTTTTAATGCACAAATCAATCATTGAATGTTTAATAATTCAGTGTTTGGATGACAAATTTTAGTGAATTTAGGGACCAAAAATAATCTTATTAATATCTTTCCATACAAGTGAAATATTCTCAAGATAAATTGATTTTCTTATTTTAAAAAAATATACGTCATTACTCTTTAATTCATGTTTAATGCATACATTTGAAATAAGGGAGTAAAAAGTTAAAATACTTCATGCTTAGAAATTATCCAGAGATCTGCGATGTAGATACTACATGTAGCTGCAGCCAGGTATTATCCAATATATGTATAAATTACTTCAGACTAGACAATAAGACATCAAAATAATACACATGTATATTGATAGAATCAAAATAATTTTAACTGTCCCAAGATTTTTTGCTTCATTATTAGTTATTCATAAATATCCCTACCTTTGCTAGCCAAGGGACTGTGATCTCTAGGAGCGGTGCGGATCACAAACCCTTGGCATATGAAGAAGAAATATTTCAGTGTTCAAACAAAATTTATTTACATACCAGAATGAAAATTTGTTTACAGGTTTTTGTATTTGAATTTTCTCTCTCTCTCTCTCTCTCTCTCTCTCTCTCTCTCTCTCTCTCTCTCTCTCTCTCTCTCTGACTTGTTCGGCTGAAAAAGCGGCTGTTAAATAAAAATCTATGGAGATTTGTATTGCAAATGATAAATTTTTCTTTCCTGTGAAAATCTGAGTAAAAAAAAGATGTTTTAATGAAGGATTTCAATTGTATTTTTTTTCTATAACATTTTCAAAATGTGATGGAAACAGTAACCTGGGGCAGACTGTAGTCTATAGCATATCTGGGCCGGGCTTGAACAAATTTAATAAGCAATAAGATTAGTGTCCAAACAAAACAATTTATGATGCCAGAGACGATTAAAAGGGCATCTAGTGATCTAGCCCCATTTATATTGGCTTCGCCCTCCAAACGGTTACACCGTAAAACATATTACATACTTGATTCAGAAAAAATTATCATGTACAAACATAATCACACTGTCATAAAACAGAAAAAATTACCCTGTAGTTGCCAAGTAGTTCCCTAAGGCTTTTTGCCAACTGTATGTGATTGTTCCTTGGCCACCAAAGGTCTTGTTACTCAAACTGAATACTCTCTGAAAGACAAATATATTTAAGATTATAAGAAATGATAATCACTGTATAATTATAAGCCATACTCCTACAGATGACTTGAAAAAAATCTGAGGAAATTCTGAAATATGTTTTCTTCTCTGAATATATCGACAGGTATATTTTAATCAATGCATTTAAGAGATCTGCAAAAAGCAAATAAATACTTTCATCCTGGTTCTGTCTGGGTTTTTTCCCGATTGGAGTGTTCTGTAGATTAAATAAACATCAACATTTCTACCAAGATGCCGCAAGAATCGACACTTGGAAACAAGTAAGCTTTGGAATTTCACGCAGGCGCACTTGTTACACTGAAGAGCTAACAAAGGGAGAGTACTCTAGGTCTACCCTGACAGAAAAAATAGAGTCCATACTCCATAGTCCTTATCTGTTTGCTGATTGACAAGTTTGAATCATGAAAAGCTTTCGTTTACTTCGTAAGTGCAAATCTATAACCAGCTGTAAACCACATAAGAGCGCTATAGGAGATGACAGAGCCATTGTCAATGGATTTAGAAGGTAAAAACACTGGAGAACCTAGTTTTTGACATCAGGTGATTTTAAATCGCAATGACCAGATAACGACAATATTAACTTCTTTAATATGATATATGAGGCCCAACAACGTAAAACTAATTTAAAGCGTTCATATTATTTCCCTTCTGGTATATAATTGATTGAATTTTGACTGCAAGGAATTTCTATTAAGCTTTTTAATTTTAATGATGATTAAAAAAAAATTGAATTTTGTAATTTCAGAACGTTGCATGACCTATCACATAATTGCATATAATTATTACGACTTTTTCAATTTCCATTATTTATATGTTTAAACATTCACACTTTGATTCATTTATTAATACGAGTGGTCACGTGGTTACAATAAAAAGAGGAAGGGGGGGGGGGGTGGCGACTGAAAGGTTAAGCTTGACTGGTTTTTCTGGTTTCTGTTATTGAGTACACATGTTTTTTTACACACTGTAACTTTTAGCATAAAATTCATTATTTGATTTAATTAATTGCATGATGCCAACTGTGATATAGAACTTCTTAGCATGTCAGCTTGACCAGAGACATAAATAACATGTTATATATATGTCTCTAGATAGAATATTCTATCGTTAAAATGACAGATGTCCTACGGACCCGGTTTTACCTGGTCACGGTAAAATTGTTCTTTCTAATATGTCTCTGGCTTGACTGATTATTTGTTAATAAATCTATGCATAACGTTATCTCTGTTATTTTATTTATTCTATATTTTGGTTATTTTACTAATCTTGATTTTATGCAATTTAAATACTTCATAATTAAAATTAGATTTAATGAATGAAGGAATGGAATGTGAGAGTTTTAATGTTAAATCATAGATCAGCATTTGAAACAAATATTTTATTTAAACTTTATGTTGCAAAAATAATATTTATTATAACCATTGTGACATCTGTTTATATTTTTAAAAAGTGGTTATTGAATTTCATATAATTGTGTTCATGAGAATACTTTTAACCAATTTTTAAAATAGTGTCATATAAAAATCAAATCTCCATAAATCATTGTACAGAGGATGCCTATCACTTTAATCTTGATTTTAGTCATCTTTACTCATTCACTGTTTATTTATGACGTCATCTGTTCTAGAAATTTTGCAAAAAAATGCAAAAATTGTCATTTTTTCTTTATATTTTGCATTCGAAAGTATAGAGCGCAGGTCTGCTCAAGTACGTTTTTAACATATGCTTTTTTCTATAATTATACACATTACACTAAAAATTGGTACTTGAGCAAGCCTGCGCTCGATGTTTCCCAGTCAGAAAACTATCGAAAAACACCCATTTTTTGCTAAAAAGCATCAATGTATCAAAATTAGACAATTACATGACGTCATTTCTACATTATGATGTCTCTGTGGTGATAACCTTTTACACACTTATTTTCAATATGATTTCTACTACTGTGGTATCATCAATATTCGTTGAATACCAATTTTCGTGGATTTCGTTGTTGAGTTGATCCATGAAATTAAATATTCATTGAAATGCAATTTCTATTAACGTTTTGTATTGAATGGGTCATTGGCCACGAATTTACGTTTCCTTGAAACTGTGATTTTCACTTTATCCACGAAAATTGATACCCTTGAATATTAATGAAACCACAGTATCTGCCACTTTAAGCTCTTTAAAATACTTAAATTTTGGGGGCTAAAAATGCATAATACTGCACATAGTCCTTTGCTTTTGATTATTTGGTTGCTGAGACAAGGAAAACAGTTGCTTCCTGTTTATCACTTCTATACAGTATCTGTCTCCATGCAATTTAATAATCCCTGGACCTAATTCAATATGGTTTTCTCTCTGCCAAACTATTAAATATAAAACATGTAAAATATCCGATATGAAACTGAATACAGAGCGTGGCTGACTTATCTTTTGATTTAGATACAGCAGTGCCTCCCTTTCCGGTAAGCTACAATGGAGCTATGCACAGGGTCCCGGGGAAACCCCCCTCCTGGGGACCACCATCGGTCATCTTCTACAGCAACAAGCAGAAACTCAACCGGACAAAACTGCAGTAGTGTTCACAGCCTCAGGGGACCGCCTGTCCTTCTCAGAACTCCTGGATAAGGTGAGGACGTCAGTCTAGTTTATGTTCTCCACTGTATCAATACATAGCAGTCCTGCTAAATAAGCAGTGGTTTTATCCACATTTTATCAGTATCATATTTAGAAAATTAAATTTAGAGCAGTATGATTTAGAATTTTATTTTGCTGCCAAAACCTGCTAGTATGATAAGTCTGCATATAACCTAAACTTTTATGATAAATAAGATTTGAAAAAATCATTAATTTTTGTCAAAGGAAATATTTCTCTACTAAGGAATATATAATCAATTTTTGTATAGGACGACAATAATTTAATATTGCTCCAAAGAAGGCTTCTTAACGGCCTTTTCCACAAAAATATGGCTGACAGAAATTTTAAAACCTTGATATTGTTATCATTTTAGTCGAAAAGAACATTTTAGTAAACAAAAAATTCAACATGAAACTGCAGCTCATATTGCTTTATCATGAAATTGATCATGATTTATTCTTTTTTTTTTAAATCACATTTTGTAGAATTACCAATAGGAATTCTTGTAAAAGTTTTTATTTCTTGTTGATTAGCACTTGAATATCATCTTAATGATTTTGTTCTACATAATTCATTATTATGTTGGTTTTAAAATTATATAACATAGCATACATGTTCTATGGGCATCATAAACATGCATGATTTATTAGGTCTTTGTGTCTAATTTATGTATATATACATAAAACAAGTAAGATCTGCATTGATTCTTAGGCTGATCAGTTGGCTGCCGGATTATTATCACTGGGAGTAAAAAAAGGAGACAGAGTGGGAGTTTGGGGACCCAACACTATAGAATGGGTCATCGCACAGTATGCTACAGCCAGAGCTGGGATCATTCAGGTAGAGACCCAACACTATAGAGTGGGTCATCGCACAGTATGCTACAGCCAGGGCTAGAATCATTCAGGTAGGGACCCAACACTATAGAGTGGGTCATTGCACAGTATGCTACAGCCAGGGCTGGAATCATTAGGTAGAGACCCAACACTATAGAGTGGGTCATTGCACAGTATGCTACAGCCAGGGCTGGAATCATTAGGTAGAGACCCAACACTATAGAGTGGGTCATCGCACAGTATGCTACAGCCAGGGCTGGAATCATTAGGTAGAGACCCAACACTATAGAATGGGTCATCGCACAGTATGCTACAGCCAGGGCTGGAATCATTCAGGTAGGGACCCAACACTAGAAAGTGGGCCATTGCACAGTAAACTACTGCCAGGGCTGGAATTATTCAGGTACGGACCCAACACTATTATATAGACAAACACAGTATGTAGGACTAGACGAATACATTATATAAGACTAGACAACCACAATATGTAGGACTAGACAAACATAATATGTAGGACTAGACAAACACAATATGTAGGACTAGACAAATGCAATATGTAGGACTAGACAAATGCAATATGTAGGACTAGACAAATGCAATATATGGGACTAGACAAACCAATATGTAGGACTAGACAAACACAATATGTAGGACTAGACAAACACAATATGTAGGACTAGACAAACACAATATGTAGGACTAGACAAATGCAATATGTAGGACTAGACAAATGCAATATGTAGGACTAGACAAATGCAATATATGGGACTAGACAAACCAATATGTAGGACTAGACAAACACAATATGTAGGACTAGACAAACACAATATGTAGGACTAGACAAACACAATATGTAAGACTAGACAAACTCAATATGTAGGAATAGACTAACACAATATATAGTACTAGACAAACACAATATGTAGGCTTAGACCTAGACAAACACCATAGATATGTCTAGGTAAACACTGTAGGTAGGCATAGATAAGGTAGAAAGGTAGACCTTTCTGAACACCATAATGTAGGTTTTGATACCATGGGCAGGCCTAGATAAACACCACAGGTGGGTCTCAATTTATACCATAGCTAGGTCTAGATAAACACCATGGGCAGGCCTAGATAAACACCACATGTAAGTCTAGATGTATACCATAGCTAGGCTTAGATAAACACCAGGTAGGTCTAGATAAACGTGCATAGGCTTAGACAAACACAACAGAGAGTGGTCATCAGACAGTATACTACAGCCAGGATAGGACCCATTCTATTTAGTTCTTACCCTCATAGCTGGTGATTAATATGTATTTAGCTTGTATATTTAGTCTGAATGTAAGCCTTGTAAGTGGTAATTGCAATACTGATGAGTCATCAGAATTCGTTGTGGCTCAATTATAGTGGTATTCTTGGGTAACCCCCCCACTAATTAACACCTCATCAAAAACAGAGAAAGAGTTAATTTTCTTCCTGAAACTGACAACAAGAAATTACATTCCCATGAAGAAGCAAAAAAAAAGAAACCACATTCTATGAAAATTTGCCCCCACAAATTTAAATAGAGAGAGAGAGAGAGAGAGAGAGAGAGAGAAATCGCACTCTGACTTTGATGCCTTAAACTGCTACTATCTTGTCATATATGCGCTACATATTTGATCTTTTTTCCAACACAGGTTAACATTAATCCACAGTACAGACCAGAAGAAGTGGAGTTCACACTGAATAAAGTAAGACATTGTTAGCAGTATACATAGACACTGGAAAAAGTAAGACAGTTTTGGGATTATACATTCAAGGCATTACACTGAATAAAGTAAAAAAAAGTTAGGATTTTATTAGAAGCTCTGAACTTAACACTGAATAAAGTGAGACAAAGTTATGGTAAGATAACATGTTACTTGATGTTGTTTAAACTATGAAATGTGGGTTCAAAATTAGACAGAATATTTATATATATATATATATATATATATATATATATATATATATATATATATATATATATATATATATATATATCTTTATGTATGAATTATTTTCTTTTGCATTATTTTATAAATCAAGGAGTCTCAAATCAGCTATTAAGGTGGAATAACAATAATGCATCATCACAAAATGGCTGACCTCTGATCGAAACGACATTTTGTTTTAGAAAAACGATTTTATCGACAATAACATGTCACTCACTCCATAGCTGAGTGGATAAACTGTCGGACTTGTGATTGGTACATCCCGAGTTTGAATTCCGAAGGGGATTTTGTTGTTACTTACTGAATTGATTTTTTTAGATATTCATTTTTTTATCCCCAAACTGGAAATTTTTGCTTATTTGACGTATGTACAGTTTATTTATGATTAAATCTTTCATAATCAAATAATTTAATGTTAATTTGATTGACTTTTTCCAGGTGGGTTATTCTACCTTAACGAGAAATCATTGTTTATTCATCCCATAGCCATAATGATAGAAGCTAAAAAGGGATATGGTGATATATTGATTTACAATGGTAAAAGCTCACCAAGAGAATGGCCTGCAATTGATTTCTTTGAAAAGCCCTTCAGGCTTAACAGGATTTGATCTCATGACCAACCAAGTTCATATCCCTGTGATTCATTTCTTTTTTATTTTTAATATGCATGGATTTTTACTAAATTGAATAAATTTTTTGTTTGTATATAGGTAGGCTGTAAGGTCTTAATAGCAGCTGAAGAGTTCAAAGGTCAAAACTACTATGAAATGCTGTTCCACTTAGTGCCAGAATTAGCTAACACCAAATCAGCACACATCCAAAGTCACCTGTAAGTTAACAACCTCGTCAAATTAAGTCAGCACAAATCAAAATCACATAAAAGTTAACAACCTTGTAAAATTAATTCAGCACACATCTAAAGTCACCTGCAAGTTAACAACCTTGTAAAATTAAGTCAGCAAATACGGTAAACTCAGGTGACCTATTGCTATCCGTTTTTGTTCGTCGTGGTGCATCGTGCGTCGTGCGTTAACAATTTACATTTTTAACTTCTTCTTAAAAACTACAAGGCTGATTGTTACCATTTTGGTGTGAGGCATCTCTATGGTAAGAGGAATCTAAATTATAAAATTCACCCCCAGGGCGCCACATGTGGGGCCAAATATGCAAAAAAAAAAGCCAAATTTTCAAAAATCTTCTTTGCTACTCCCACACATGTGAGGAAAAAACTGGTTGCATAGTTATGATGTCCATGACACCCTCTACCAAAATTATGAAATTCATGGCCCCTGGGTCAGGGGTTCTGGCTCTAGGGTGGGGCCAATAGGCCATATAGTAAAAATGTATTAAATCTTAGAAAATCTTCTTTTCTACTACCATATATATTTGTTAAAAACTAAATGCATGATTATGATGACCATGAAGCAAATTGTGAAATTCATGACCCCTGGGTCAGGGGATCAGGCTCTAGGTTGGGGCCAATATGACAATATGATAAAAATGTATTTAATCTTAGAAAATCTTCTCTACTCCCAGATATATTTGTTAAAAACTAAATGCATGATTATGATGTCCATGAGGCCCTCTACCAAAATTGTGAAATTCATGACCCCTGGGTCAGGGGTTCAGGCTCTAGGGTGGGGCCAATTTGGCCATATAATAAAAATTTATTAAATCTTAGAAGATCTTCTCTTCTCCCAGATATATTTGTTAAAAACTAAATGCCTGGTTATGATGTCCATGAGGCCCTCTACCAAAATTGTGAAATTCATGACCCCTGGGTCAGGGGTTCAGGCTCTAGGGTGGGGCCAAAAGGCCATATAGTAAAAATGTATTAAATCTTAGAAAATCTTCTTTTCTACTACAATATTTATTTGTTAAAAACTAAATGCATGATTATGATGACCATGAAGCACTCTACCAAAATTGTGAAATTCATGACCCCTGGGTCAGGGGATCAGGCTCTAGGTTGGGGCCAATATGACAATATAATAAAAATGTATTAAATCTTAGATAATCTTCTCTTCTCCCAGATATATTTGTTAAAAACTAAATGCATGATTATAATGTCCATGCGGCCCTCTACCAAAATTGTGAAATTCATGACCCCTGGGTCAGGGGTTCAGGCTCTAGGGTGGGGCCAATATGGCCATATAATAAAAATGTATTAAATCTTAGAAGATCTTCTCTACTCCCAGATATATTTGTTAAAAACTAAATGCCTGGTTATGATGTCCATGAGGCCCTCTACCAAAATTGTGAAATTCATGACCCCTGGGTCAGGGGTTCAGGCTCTAGGGCGGGGCCAATATAGCCATATAGTTAAAATGTATTAAATCTTAGAAAATCTTCTTCTCTTCTCCCATATATATTTGTTAAAAACTAAATGCCTGATTAATATAATGTCCATGAAGCACTCTACCAAAATTGTGAAATTCATGACCCATTTGTTAAGGGTTCAGGCTCTAGGGTGGGGCCAATATGGCCGTATCGTAAAAATGTTTTAAATTTTAAAAAATCTTCTTCTCTACTCCCACACATGTTGGCAAAAAACTGAAAACATGGTTATTATGTCCACTAACTCGTCTACCTAAATTGTGAAATTCATGGCCCCTGGGTCAGGGGTTCATGACATGGGGGGGGGGGGGAGGGGGCAATATGGCAATATAGTGTTAATGCATATAATGTTTAAAAATTTTATTCTCTATTCTCACACATCTGTATTAAAAACTGACTTATAATTATGTTTACCAGGAAGTCCTCTACTGAAATTTTAATTTCCTGTCCTCTGGAGTATGGGTTTTGACTCTAGGGCAGGGCCAAAATGGATATATAGGTGTTACTGCATATAATGTTAAAAAAATTATCTTCTTTACTCCCACACACCTGAAAGGAAAACTGAATTCATGATTTTATAGACCAGATCTTTAAGTGTTTCGCCAAAATTATAGGTTTCAAAGTTCTTTTTGAAAGATTCCAGGCAGGGAGGTGGTCGTCATTACAAATTTATAATTTTTCTACTCCAGAATGAAACCTAATTAATTAAATGCACATATGAGACTCCTCGACAAGTTTGTGTATAGGTTAATATATGCTACTCAGGTGACTGTTAAGGCCAATTGGCCTCTTGTTCTAATACAACTTACAAATGTTTAATGATTCATTGATTATTACTACAATTTGGCACAAACAGGAAGTTGACCATTTGTAAGCAATAAAAATGTTTATTCCTTCTTGTTATTCTATCCATTTTATATTGATGTTAAATTTTTCATGCTGTACAGACCTGAAAGGAATTCCATGGTAATAATGTCAAAACTACACAACTTTAACTTTTATGATAGATTTATATATTTTCTAAATCTGCATTAAAGTTTGCATTTTACTCTATTATAAGTATTCATTCTGGATTCCATTATCAATGTGCATGACAATGTTTGTATTTTAATGACATTTTCTTATCATTGTAATTTTTTTTCATAATTTAGCATGCTTTAGACCCTGAGTAATATTTTTTCCTTGTGACCATTGGGGCAAGCACAGCAGAAATTACACATGTTGCATAATTTAAAAAAAATTGAAACAGTATCAAATAACCACTTCATTATTATGGGTGGTGACTTCAATATAGTTATGGATAAAAACTTAGATACTATGATCATTTATAAAAACTTGAATAATCCCAAAGCCCGGTCTGAATTAATTAATCAAATAGAATCCCTAAATTTGAGTGATATATTTAGATGTACAAATCCACAATAAAAACGATTTACTTAGAGGAAAATAAAATCCAATTTAACAAGCAAGACTAGATTTTTTTCTTATATCATGTGAATTATCTTCCTTTATACAAACTAAGAGCTACTGTTCAGAACACAGCAAGGTTGTGTTACATATATCGGGTTATGTAAATTTTTTCTGCAATGATCGCTACGTTCATAACTCGCATGAATCATCAAAGAAATGATTTTATTGTTTATACTAATGTCTTTCATTTAGCTAATTGATAATTTGATTATGAAAGTAAAATTCACTAAATTACTGTTAATGTACGTAAGAAG
Organism: Magallana gigas; assembly: GCF_963853765.1. Classification (NCBI taxonomy): domain Eukaryota; kingdom Metazoa; phylum Mollusca; class Bivalvia; order Ostreida; family Ostreidae; genus Magallana; species Magallana gigas. Next base: position 238,384 of record NC_088854.1, on the reverse strand, counting down.
GTTAGCTAAAAGAAACAGCCAAATTCCAGTAAGACTTTGAGTCAGACATCATCATGATTTTTTCGTGCAGTTTGTGATTTTCCTGAGGTCACAGTAGGTTTCAACCAATTGATAAACAGGGCATGTCAATTTCGAATTCAGTCCTGTCAGTTTCTTGTCAGCTTTAGCCACTGTAAATTTGGACCAATCGATAAACCGGGCGTGTAGATTTCAGTCTGACTGTTTCTATAGAACTATGAATTAACTGTAAGTTTCTGTAAGAAATAGAGGGAATAATACTTGGTAGATGTAAATATTTAATAAACCATTGCCATTTGGTGTGAATTAAAATGTATAAAATATACTGCATATAAGCTGAGCTGCTGAAACCATAAGATCCTGCTCAATACTTAGTTGTTGCTAAATACTAAAAATTCTGTTCTTCTTTTTTATCAGATAATGTCATTCTATTTGCTTTCATATGTTTCACTACTTCTAAACACTTACTACGCGTCAGTACGCGAATGTAAAGGATCTTGATTCGTGGATTTGTGGATTATAATTCCAGTGGATCAGTAATCAGCTAGCCAAGCAACACTGTCTAAATATGCAGCCATAAAAATAAATCATAATTATTATACATGTAAAGAGTGATATAAAAGGGTCTAAACAACTTTGTTAAGATAAGGTTATGTAAAGGGGTCTAAACAACTATGGTATTAGGTACTTAATTGGTTGAAATTGGCCAAGTCTTCTGGAGAAGACGTCTTTTAAAACATTCAACCATAAATTCACTATTAATTTTCTTGATTATCTCCCCTTTGAAGAGGACCAAACCCTTTATTTGAACAAACTTGAAAGCTCTTCCCCACAGGGGCAGGTATGCTAGTATGGTATGTGATGTGTGATTAAAATAACTTCCAGTTAAGATATAAATTAAAAACTGTTAAAATATGTGAAGAGGTCTTAATGCATTCTGCCTGTGTCTGATTTGTGAGGCTTTATTGAAGTTGTCTAAATTCTAGCTTTGCTTTATTTAAGGATTAAATTTGTTGTTGTTGAAAAATCAAAATAATTTTGTGATGCTAGTTACTTTAGGAATGAATGTTTTATTGCTCTGTCAAACATGTGAAGTCTTTTTCTTCTGCATATCAGTACAATCACATGTATCTATTTATTTTATAAGGTTTTTCTTCTATTGTTATATATCAATTCTATTTGTTTCATGAGTTATTTAATGTGTTATTATTAATTTTTTTTTTCAAATGTTTATTTTTTATTTGTGCGTTTATTTGTTGAAAAGTAGAGTGGATTTCATACAATTCTTCAAAACAGGAGTGAATTAAACATCTCAAGATTGTTTCTTATCAATTAATTGATGTCATTCTTTTTTTCTATTTCAGCCTTCCTGAACTGAAACACATAATCATGATGGGAAATAAATCACATATGTAAGTTATAGTCTCCTTGATGTGAAATAAATCATATCGAGACTGTGAACTAAAGAACCTGAAGAAAATCCAGATAACCAATCAAGTGTATTAAATAATCCTTATTAATCTCAAGATAAAAACATTACATCTCATACATCTTTAAAACATTGATAAATCAATCAAACTTTACATTTATTGGATGATAATTAGGTAATGCAAAATTGTCTTATAGTAAAGTTATTAGAACACCTTATTAAAATCTTCCAATAAACAGTCAAAATTATTCAGTATTCACTTTTGGGCAATAGTTGTTACACTGGGAGTTAAAATAGTGAAATCATTAATTAGACATAATACTTGAGGTCTGTTATATCTAGTAAATGTAATGCTAAGAAGATGATATTAATTGATTTCCCCTCAACCAGACACCAATTTATCAAAAATTCATTCCTAGCATAAGACAAGGAATACTACTTCAAATGTTTATTTTGAGCACCCTATAGTGGTTAGTCTGTCTGTCCATCCATCTGACATCCTTCCATCTATCCTTTCATCAATCCATCCTACCATCTGTCTGTCTCATGTCCGGAGCATCTTCTCTCCCCTTGGCCCAATCTGGCTCATATTTCACCCCCAGAGTGCCTTGGTTAAAGGGTGTGCATTGTCATTGAACCATGTTTCTAGGTGAAAGCTGAGGGTCAAAGCAGAATTATATGAAAAATCCATGTCCGGAGCATTTCTTCTCTCCCCTTGATCCAGTCTGGCTAAAACTTCACTCACAGAGTGCCTATAATCAAAGGGTGACCTTGAATGATGTTTGAAGGTCAAGTGTTAAGGTCATATTGGATCACACTAAATTCTTTTTTACAGAGCATATACTGTGGAATCATTTAAATTTGTGGGGACCAATTTTCACCTATTCGTGGGGATGTTAATTCATGAATGCGTTGGTTTTCAGTTTCAATAAGAAAACTAACCTTTTAAAAATTGTTTTCGTCGAGGATGTCAATTTGTGGGGGAGAGCTACCCCAATCTAATTAAAATTAGAGTTGTAATTCCGCTCCCTCTATACGGAGCAGAATTACAAGTCTAATTTTAATTAGATTGAGAGCTACCCACAAATACCACGAAAACTTAGCCACCACATGTTCTAATGATTCCACAGTAAATAAATTAGTCTCCACTTGGCCCTATTTTGCTCCTACTTCACATTAATAGAGCTTTTGGGTTAATGGTGTGCAGTGACTATAATTTGAACCAAGATCTCTTTATAATCTGTTTAAGACCATAGATTATTTCCCATTTGCTTTATCTTGCTCAGGTTGAACAGAAATGCCTGTATGGGATAATTGAAATTGAATTAAAAGTTTTATGCAAGGTGGAAAATTTCTAAGTTATAGTTCAAGGTCAAAGCAAAATTCTTTTCATCCTATTGTCCATTATTTAAGCAGGTCTCTTTGAGATGCCAACCATCTCAATGTTGTCTAGTTACAATTAGGTTAACTACATTTTGCATTCTTTTTAACATTGAAGTTATGAAAGTTTCATGTTTGCATTTGACTTTATTACATTTGGCATTGTAACATTCAACAGTGATTTCAATGTGTGTTCAAATATTGCAAAGTTTAATAGTTGGAATTAATCTTTATTACGTACATTTCACATTTATATATTTCGCAATGATCCCAACACAAGATATGATTAATAAGCATAAATGTAATGTTGGTGGTCTATTACATTTTGCATTGTTATTACAGACCACACAAACAGAATTATGTTCTTAATTTGATTTGAGTATATCAGTAAGCATAGCTGGATTAGACAGAATGCATTGCTTAATAGTATATAAGCCTTCTCCATATAATAAATACTTACAGTACAATTTGTGGTAAAATTAACTTCTGGATTCTTTTCATACGTTGTGCTATTTGTTCTTAAATATAAAAAATGATAAATATTACTTGTAAAACTTACAGGGGAACAATAAATTTTAATGACATCATGAAGGCAGGAACTACAAAAGATCGAACAGAAATTCAAAATCTTCAGAATAGGCTTCAGTTTGATGAACCAATTAACATCCAGTTCACATCAGTAAGTTTGCCTGTATCTCAAATAACCAATCAATATCCATTTTACATGATTAGGAGGACTCAATAGTCATGGCCATTTTTAGACTTTTATATTGATCTCCTATAGGTGAAGAGCTCTATATAAAAATATAGGAAAGTACTAAAATTTAAAAGGTATTATATATGGAAATATTTTTCTTACAAAATAAAACGTTTATAGTTTTAAAATCATTTTTGAAAATTTAAGGCAGATATGATGATTATTTGTTGGCTACCCAGGCACCTTAAGTAACCACATATCGATACCAAACAATTGGGCACATTCGTCGTTGATAATGTCACTTATTAAAAGTTATTTACAACAATATCAAGAGACTGAATATATTGGTACATGTACACATTCCACTTATATCATTGATATTATATATATATATACAGTACATTCAAATAAAGGTAATGCATGAAGACTTTAATTTATTTTTATTGACAGGGAACAACAGGAAACCCTAAAGGAGTCACTCTCTCTCATCACAACATTGTCAACAACAGTTATTTTGTAGCACAGCGTCTGAATTACCATACCAACGTATGTATCTACATACACATCTACATATACATGCTGCAGTGTTATTTATTTTTACCTAAGTATTTGTTATATTTTTTGATAGGTGCTATTTTTACCTTCGTATCTGATAGATATTTCTTGATATGATCTATATTAAACCCCTGAGTCAGTAATTGATATATTTATTGATAAAAAATCTATTTTACCCCAGTAATTGATAGATATTTGGTGATAGCTGCCATGTTTGACCTCAGTATTTGAAAGATATTTATCGATAAGTGTTCTGTTTTACCCCAGTGTCTATGTCCCTGTATTGAATATTTGTAAAATGATAGTGTGTTTTAAAATTGTAACAGTTTCAAAAGACCAGGACCAGTGTCTGTATCCCTGTCTGATATATTTGTTGATTGGTGCTGTGTTTTTCTGTATCCCTGTCTGATATATTTGTTGATTGGTGCTGTGTTTCTGGAGACCAGAATTGGTATCCCTGTCTGATATATTTGTTGGTTGGTGCTGTGTTTCTGGAGACCAGTATTGGTATTCCTGTCTGATGTATTTGTTGGTTGGTGCTGTGTTTCTGGAGACCAGTATTGGTATCCCTGTCTGATGTATTTGTTGGTTGGTGCTGTGTTTCTGGAGACCAGTATTGGTATCCCTGTCTGATGTATTTGTTGATTGTTGCTGTGTTTCTGGAGACCAGTATTGGTATCCCTGTCTGATGTATTTGTTGGTTGGTGCTGTGTTTTTCTGTACCCCTGTCTGATGTATTTGTTGTGTGGTGCTGTGTTTCTGAAGACCAGTATTGGTATCCCTGTCTGATATATTTGTTGATTGGTGCTGTGTTTCTGGAAACCAGTATTGGTAACCCTGTCTGATGTATTTGTTGGTTGGTGCTGTGTTTCTGGAGACCAGTATTGGTATCCCTGTCTGATGTATTTGTTGATTGGTGCTGTGTTTTTCTGTACCCCTGTCTGATGTATTTGTTGGTTGGTGCTGTGTTTCAGAAGACTGTCTGTATCCCTGTCTTATATATTTGTTAGTTGGTGCTGTGTTTCTGTAGACCAGTATTGGTATCCCTTTCTGATGTATTTGTTGGTTGGTGCTGTGTTTTTCTGTATCCCTGTCTGATGTATTTGTTGTTTGATGCTGTGTTTCAGAAGACTACTATTTGTATCCCTGTCTGATATATTTGTTGGTTGGTGTTGTGTTTCTGGAGACCACTATTTGTATCCTTGTCTGATATATTTGTTGATTGGTGCTGTTTCTCTTGAAACCAGTATTGGTATCCATGTCTGATGTATTTGTTTGTTGATGCTGTGTTTCTGAAGACCAGTATTGGTATCCCTGTCTGATATATTTGTTGATTGGTGCTGTGTTTCTGGAGACCAGTATTGGTAACCCTGTCTGATATATTTGTTGATTGGTGCTGTGTTTCTGGAGACCAGTATTGGTAACCCTGTCTGATATATTTGTTGATTGGTGCTGTGTTTCTGGAGACCAGTATTGGTTACCCTGTCTGATGTATTTGTTTGTTGATGCTGTGTTTCAGAAGACCAGTGTCTGTACCCTTGTCTGATATATTTGTTGTTTGGTGTTGTGTTTCAGGAGACCACTATCTGTATCCCTGTTCCCCTGTACCACTGTTTTGGGATGGTATTAGGCAGTCTTTGTACTGTGACAGCTGGCGCAACCTGTGTGTATCCATCTTCTACCTTTGATGCCGGAAAAACCCTAAAAGCTGCAGCACAAGAAAGGTCAGTTTTGCATGGTTTCTTTTCTTTTTGGATGACATTGTTTTTCATTTTTTTCAGAAACCATTGCTTAATTAAAGACAAACATTAAGGTGGTATGGGACACTTGTCAATATTAATGTGGATGAAAGTACATTATAATAATTATCAAAATAATTTCATTTGTTAAGAGTTTTGAATTTTACAATATTAGACCTCCAAAAATGAGACTTAAAGATTTTGAAAAGAAAAAATTAAAAAAAGGCCCAGCGAGATTTGAACTCCATGACTTACAGATTTGTAGTTATCACTCTTTAACCTATTACACCGCTGTAGAGTAACAATTTTGGGAAAGATAAAATTTTACTTGATTTTACTGTTTATTTTGATAGGAAGTATGTCACAACATGGAGGTCTCCCATACCACCTCAATGGTACACAACGATACATTGTACAATTGATATTATACAGAATTGATAATTGAGTTGATAGCTGAAGTTAAGACTGAATTTTAAAGTTGGTTTTGACACACAGATGTACCTCAATGTATGGAGTTCCCACGATGTTTATTGACATGCTCAATCACCATGATTTTGACTCCTTTGACCTTTCCTCTCTGTACACTGGGGTCATGGCCGGGTCACCTTGTCCCATCGAAACACTGAAGCAGGTCATCAGTCGGATGAACATGGACCGAGTCACGGTATGTTCAAGTTAAATTCAACAGACTGAATACAAATGCTAATTTTTCAAAAGAAATCATTTAAAGGTATCTAAATGCACAAACAATGATATGCTGTTCTAAGATTTATTAATTATTGCTAATTTTTTTCCAAAACTTTAGATTAATTCTATGGGTTATTTGTTTATTGTATTCAATTTCAAGAACTGAATCAAAATAATTTTTTAGGAAATAATTTATGAAATACACTGTATTTTACAATGCTGTTTAAAGGCTTGCATAATTAAAAACTAAAGATAGCAGCTTTAGTGAATCAAAGTTGACTCTTAAAAGCCACAAATAGAGTTTGAAGTGTCAGGAAGGTTATGCAAAACGCTCTAGGGCCTCACCCTCTACTTATCAAGCAATTACTAGAGCCATGTTTACTAGAGTATCATGGCAGTTTGAAATGAAAAATCAATTTTTTATATTGGCAAATTTATGTTATTTGAATTCATACATGTATTGCAATACAAATCATAATAGAGGATCTTAGTGTTTTAAAGTAGACATGCTGAAATCCAAAGCATTGAGAATATGTTTTCTCATTTGAATGATTTAAAAAAATAATTAGGGGTTTTTGAAACCAAGATTTAGCTCTTACATTACATTAACGCTTCATTTGAGAGAAATATGTCCTCTATTTGGTTTAGGTATGTTATGGGTTGACAGAGACAAGTCCAGTTACACATCAGAGCTTCCCAACAGATCCTGCAGAAAAACGGGTTGCCACTGTTGGTAAACCTCACAGTCATGTTGAGGTGAGCATTTTGCTTTTTATTGATATAGATAATACTGTTATTCATTCTGAGAGCCTCAAAATATTTATTGTTTACAAAACTTCTGTTCCAATGTATTCAGCATTACTACAACTTAATTAGATTAGAATATTTTTTTTTGAGAAAAGTTTTGAGAGAGAATGACATGTTTTGTTGTGTGATTTGTTGTCAGTGTAAAGTGATAGCAGAGAATGGGGAGATCTGTCCTATAGGTACTCCTGGTGAGCTGTGTACTCGGGGATACAACACAATGCTTTATTACTGGGATGAACCAACCAAAACAAAAGAAGCAATCAGCTTAGATAGATGGTACCATACAGGGTAGGTCAAGGGGTCTTTAGACTTAGTCTTGTCGATCAATACAGAGTATTTGACCTGTAAATAGGTGGTTCTTACATGGTATTTATAAGACATATTAACAGATGGTTCATACAGGGTATGCCTGATGACTTATTCACAGATCATTCATACAATAAGATTATGCAAACAATTTGAATAATTCTGTACTGTGTCTTCAATGCAAAGAAAATATTTTATTGCTTAAATCTTCCTTGAACATACAGACTCAAAGATAGATGGCTCCCTTAATTAATCATCTAGTTGTCCACAGATTTTTACGTTTTTCCCGATTACGACTGAGAGGGCGGGTGTGACCAGTCAGCAAAGGATGCTCATTCCACCATGGCACCTGATCCTACCTCAAATATTTTTAGAGGTCCATGTTTGCTCAGCTCATGTTTTGTATTTTTTCCTTTGGACTTTTGATTTTGAACAGTGAACACTGATTTTATCTCATGTCAGGAATGAGTCAGCATTGTAACAAACCATAGCTACTGATAACAGTGAAGTATTCTCTGTGCAGTGTTTATTGCCTTATTTTTTTTTAGAGATATTGCACAGATGGATGAAGATGGTTTCTGTAAAATTGTTGGTAGGATTAAAGATATGATCATCAGAGGTGGGGAAAATGTTTATCCAACTGAAATAGAACAGCTGATTTACAAGCATCCAAAGGTCAAAGATGTACAGGTATAGTTTATTCTTGTCTCTTTAAGTACTACTTTCTACTGCATTTTTTCAAATTTCAAGAATTGTTTCAGATAAATACTGGTGCTGTTAATAGTGATGAATGGATAGACTGTTATTTCTCTATCAGGTGGTTGGGGTACCAGATGAAAGACTCGGGGAAGAGATATGTGCCTGGATACAAGTTAAGGAGAACCAGTCAATTTCTGAAGATGAAATCAAGTCCTACTGTAAAGAAAAGGTATGAAAGTGGTGGTGTTTGTGTTGGGGGGGGGGGGGGGTATTTCATTATTGATTATAAAATATTGTACAGATAAATCATGTCATTGCTGTGCAGCTAGCTCTATGGGATCCGATTTTTTTGAAAATGTCTTCTCTAAATAATTTAATCAAATAGCTGAATATGTGTTAAAGCATCATGAGGTAGTGTAGATTGAAGTTTGTTTAAATCATGATATCTTGGATAGGCTGGTCACAATGAAGGGTTGAATTCACACAAAAAAATTCTTTTACCGGTAAATCTTCTCAACAAAAACTAAAGCAACAAAATGGGGACAAATTTGATAATGTGTTGGGAAATATTTGAAAATCTCTTCTTGAAAGCCTAATGTACTAAATTATATAACATTTTGTATTTGATACCATAAACTGCTGATTAGGTTAGAATTATGGCTATTGTTACTCAGGTGAGTGATGTGGCTACTGGGCTGTTAAATTGTGACCATCATGTTGCAAAATATATAACAATATGGATGTAGAAGCTCTATCTCTACTTTTTTTTAACAAAACACTTTAATTATGTTGATTTGTAATTCAGTGTTGGGGGTATAGACACACTCACATGTCGTTGTATAAATAAGCTCCTTGGGTTAAAGTTGGACATTGTTGCTCAGTTGATCGATATAACATATACATTGGTTGTTGTTCTTAGGAGGAGAATTTCTACAAACTAACATGTTTGTGTATTTGTACTTACAGCTAGCCAGATATAAGGTTCCCAAATATATATCTATTGTGACAGAATTTCCACTGACTGTGACAGGCAAGGTTCAGAAATATAAAATCCAGGAGATTGCTACAGAGGCTTTAGGACTTAAACATGTCACTCCAAAGTAGACCAACAGATAGCTAATACACCCGACAATCAGTGTTAACGGACGATGTGAAGGAATGCATGGTTCATTGTACTGAATCTTTCCTAATTCAGCTCACAACAATCATATTATCAGTCTTATTTCTATTGAAAACTAAATATTGAAATATTATGACAAAAAAATCTAGTGATATATTGTAACAATATGTATGATTTTTATGTCTTGTATGCAAGTTGTTGTACAGTAATCGTTATAGTTATATTCATTTTAATTTTCTATTTATTGATGATTAATTTTATGTATCTATAAACGTCATTTAATTTCATGTATCTATAAACGTCATGATTTTATTAGTTGCAATTTATCGAGGAAGAAACATGCGTCTTAGTGTTTTAAATATTAATATTCATATTATGTAATACACTGTATATATTTCAAAATACCAGTGTTTTAGGTGGTATGAGACACCCTTGAAATTGATTTTATGAAATATTTTCTCAAATTCTCAAAATAATGGCTTAATATAATGTAAAAGTAAATTTCAATCAATTATCTATATTATCTTCAGAAAAAAATTTAAATCATACCACTACCTATCAATTAATTTGTCGTGGCAGAAAAACATAGCTACGACATATTTTGATGATTTTAAAACCTACATTTAAATGGTGCTATTTTACATTTTGTGCAATTTAGCCTTCTAACATTTAAAACTTGTGCTCCTTGCATAATGGTGTATTCTTCATATTTTGATGATTTTAAAACCTACATTTAAATGGTGCTATTTTACATTTTGTGCAATTTAGCCTTCTAACATTTAAAACTTGTGCTCCTTGCATAATGGTGTATTCTTACTCAAAATTAATTAAAGCTGTATAACAAAATATTATATTATCACATCCACTCATTCAGTGCACGAGTGAACCACAGGCACCTGATGTTGTTAGCTCACCTAAGCTGAAGGTTGAAGTGAGCTTTTCTAATCAAACTGTTTTGATTGTCTGTTGTCGTCAACTTTTCACATTTTCATCATCTTCTCCAGAACTACAGGAGATTAAAACCAAATTGGCACTTGGTACCAAGGCATCACACATTGAAAAAATTATGCACTTTGAATTTGGGACCAATCAACCCACTTTGACATTTTTTTCGAAGTAGGTAAAATTTTGGGCCAAGTTATTGCTCTTTGAAATTATTTTCAAAGTATGTTATGAGGGTACATCAAGTACTCTCGTAAAATAAATCTTCAAGTCGACAAACATTCTTTTAAGTCATTGGTTTGTGATTTAGCAAAAAATCAAAGGCAAAATATCAAGTCTATATTGTTCCAAACAAAAAGTTTACCTAAGAAATCATATCAAAATCACTTAAAAAATCATATCAAACTCACAAATTTATGGTTTTGCTGTATGATTTAGACATGATCCATTTAATGAATCATACCCAAATCATAGGTGACAAAATAAGGAAGTATGATCCTATTGTGGTTTGTTTCTTGGTTTTGAATCTGTTATGATTTTCTTGTGATTCTGGTATGTGCTATTATCTTAGAAGGCAACAGAGGATGCGTTTGAAATGATTTGTTAATGTCAGATAAAATGACCACTAAGAATTAAGATTTCTGCATAACAGGAAGTTGAGTCGCAAATTTTGAATGTTCCATCTTGGAGCCTAATTATGATGTACTTGTCAGGAAAATTTGTTATTGTTGGGCATCTAGCTCTATCTTGGCATATTTATAAAGGGAATTTATGGAAGTATTTTGGGGGGAATATATTCTTATTCACTTGAGGTAAATTATATTTTATAAGGACTAATTTACAATACACTATCAAGTGATTTATTAATTGAAGCAAACAACTAATGCATGGATGTAAATGTATCATTAGTTCAGACCGGGAGCTACAGATCTGCAGTTAGGTTTTGAAATGCATATGTAATATTTTAATTTGAACAATTCATGTAATAATTGCTAGAGGAGTTTGAAATAACAGTATAATTATCATCTAAATTATGGAGGGCTTAGATCCTGTGTTCCAATTCAGATTATATTGGTTTAACGATACAGTTCATGTGACTTGTAATGTATACTATTTTTCATATTTGGTAATTGACAATATTAAAAGAATATAATAATCTGTTACAAATTATAAATCAAGTGTTCATTTTTTTCTGTAAGAAATCATTGTATAATAATTATTGTCCTTTAACAGGTCATATAAGGATCATGGTTTTGATACGAGTTGTTAGTTACAACAGATCATACCAGGACCATGGTTTTGATACGAGTTGTTAGTCACAACAGATCATACCAGGATCATGGTTTTGATATGAGTTGTTTGTTACAACAGATCATACCAGGACCATGGTTTTGATGTTAGTTACAACAGATCATACCAGGACCATGGTTTTGATACGAGTTGTTAGTCACAACAGATCATACCAGGATCATGGTTTTGATATGAGTTGTTTGTTACAACGGATCATACCAGGGCCATGGTTTTCTTGCAATGTTTTTAGTTTAACAGATCATCCGAGAATCGTGATCCATTATCTCATTTGCATGTGAAATTTTCCTATACCGAAATCATCTCAAAACCATGATTTACACACAAGTCATTGATATGATCCCGTAGGCTATTTTTTCTGTTTGGGGTTCCATATATTTCTTAACTTGTTAGTTTAGAGCAAATATCATAATTAGCTAATACTGATGCTTTGTTGACCAAAGAAAAAGGAATGGCAGTTCTCATATAAATTGGTGTCTTTTTCACAAAAAATGTTCATATTTCGCGATCTCTCTGTTTTGTATATAAACAGGTGGATATAAAATTGCGAATGTGGAACTTTTATCATTATCTCTTATAGTTCTCAACTCACAGAAAAATAAAAGCGAAATTTTAAAATCATGGAGGAGTGTTTCATGAGATTTTTGTCGATATTAATTCCTAGCGTTTGATTAGGAATCTACAGTTATTGTAAACAAATGCCAAATTACGAAGAAAATGGCTACTGTGATTATTTTGACATGGTAATTTTGAATTTAAGGAAAAGTGAATGGAATTAAAAATTACCTGATTACAATTATATCATACTTAATCAGTTGGAATATGGTTAATAACAATTAACAGACAGAAAAACGGCGATCATTTATTCAATGACATGTGAACATAAACATCATCATGGATTCTTATTTAGTTGATTACTTGAGAAACAGAAAGCATAATCCAGTGTTTATTTCATAGCACCGTGTAGATTATATACAAGGTAAACCCAAACCGGAATAGATGTTGTGACATCAAAATAGTAAATTTCTTTAGCTCACCTGAGCTCAAAGCTTAAGTGAGCTTTTCTGATCACTTTTTGTCCATTGTCCGTCCTTAAACATTTTCAACGAGACCGATTTCAACCAAACTTGGCACAAAACACTCTTAGGTAGAGGGGATTTAAGTTAGTTTGTTAAAATTAAGGGCCACGCTCCCTTCAAGGGGAGATAATTGAAAACCAGAAAAGCTGTAAGTTTTGTTGAAGCATCCTCACGTAGCATAGATTCAAGTTTATTCAAATCATGATCCTCGGGGATAGGGTGGGGCCACAATGGGGGGGGGGGGGTTGTCAAATTTTTGATTATGAAGATATTGAGTAAATTTTTAAAAATCATCTTTTCTGAAACTGATCAGACAGAAAAGCTGTAACTTGTGTAGAAGCATCTTCAGGTAATGTAGATTCAAGTTTGTTCAAATCATGATGCCCGGGGGTAGGGTGAGGCCTAACTCACAATTTTTGGTAAAACTGAAATTGTCAACACATTAGGTGTAAGTAAATTTATATACGTGGCATCAATCTTACCAGTACCAAATGAAAATGTAATTTAAAAATTGTATGGCCATATGTTTAACTTCATATAGAATAATAATTAATAAAGATTGAATTAAACGAAAAACAATAATTGGAAAAACAGAAGAGAGTGGGGCAGGTTTTTGTTGATGTACTTTTAAAATTTCAAGCATTAAAAGCAGTCTGGATTCCACGATTTTCGAGCAATAAAGATAAAAGTATTTTGGGTAAACACCTGGGTCATCTATTAATCGAAGTACTGATAGGCGTTGGCGTTATATGTGAGATTTATATTGCAGACTCAGGAGGGACATTTTCATATTATGACTACTCTCTATCAAAATAAACAATAAAATCAAGCATATTTTTATACATTTTTTTAATCAAAACATAGGTAGGGTATAGACACACGTTACATTAACTTATAAATTTGATTCTTTGCAGCTAAAGGTGAAATGTAATTCCGTGTACCTTTCAATTACGAAGTCTACGCATACATCTAGATGGCTGACTTCAATTTGAAAAGCCATATGGTTTTATTAAAATGATTATATCGACTACATCAATCGACAATCTCCATAACAGAGTGGTTAAGCTATTGGACTTAATTTGCTTTTTGCTATTAAAGCAAAGACATAACAGTTAAACGAATTTATCCTTCTTTTTGAATAATCAATGTAGCTTTAACCAGAGTTTTATTATCTGAAATTAGTCTTAGACTGGTATGGGACATTTCCCTATTTTGACATACTACCAATCGAAATAAACATGAAATTAAGGAAAATATCACATACTTTGTTCTTGTTTTCATACATCTACGTAATATCAACTGTTATAGCCAATTTAACATTATATACATTTTTCCGGATTGAGTTTGAATTTTAGAATATTCCGGATTTCCGGATTTGGTTTTGTTATTAGGATTTTTCGCGGGGAACGAGCAGTTTAGATTTTTTCCTAGTCCCTGTGCTGAACACCATTTACATTTACCATGTTTACTATGTTTGTTTCTACGAGAGAAAACTTCTAAGTTGGTAAGTTAACATGAAATCTGCTTGTGTATTGTTTTGTGCAGAAAGTTATGTATAAACGATAGATATAAATGTGTAAACAAAAGTGTTCAACTGTGAAGATGTATTTTTAGTAACATGTTAGAATGTTGGCACAAGGGATATATCTAGAATGTTATATAAATTTAAAGCTATAAGTATCATCGTAGCATGTTTCTATTGTATGATATATCGGAATTTAAGGTTTTATTGTTTGGATGCGATGTTTTGTGTACTCTACCATAGGCGTACATATATATTCATTTTGAATTGTGTAATTTGCTAGTAGTACGAGTTTCGTAATATTTGCTAATTTACTAGAGCATATATATAAGTGAAAGTATTGTTTACAAGAACAGGGGCATATATATTTACTAGAGTGATATTTGTCATATGCTGAGTGTGTTTTGTTTGTTTATTCATAGCATCAAAACTTATGTATGTTTTCTTTGTTTTTCCAGTTAATCACATCTAGTCACATCACGTGTCATTACATCAAGTCACGTCATCATGTCGTAAATCATCATTCTAGTTATACAATGACTGAATAAAGATGTACATTAGCAACAAGTTGACTCTTCCTTGATGGTAGTTAGTACAACATTAACAACTTAGAAGATCTTGTCCCTAAAGAAGCTGTACTTCGTCATGGCGGATGGTGCTACGGGAGAGACAAGACCTAGAACTCATACCGAGAAAGGTTTAGAATATCATCTCGATCGTAAGTCTAAGTATCGTCGGGGATGTGAAAATAAACTGGTGTCTTTGAGTGAGGATATCGAAGAATTATTGACAACATCAACAGATGTGAATGAAGTCAAAGAACTGTACAAGAATTGGCTGAAAGTTTACGATGAACTTTTATTTACACATGAAAGTCTTCAGGGCTTATTGAAACTTTCTACCGGAAGTGGAGAAAGTGATGACAAAGAATTTCAGGACAGGAATTCCCGATTTCATAAAGTGAAAGATTCTGTAGAACAGTGGTTCGCGAAACATTCAATGCAACCGACTCCAAAGAAAATACCATCTGATGTGAAATCGAGACTGTCGAGTGCATCGAAAACTTCAAGTCAAATTTCACTCGAGAAATTAAAAGAAAGTCAACGAAAAGCAGAACTGTTGGCCAAAGCATCAGCTTTAGATGAACAACGAAAATTAGAAGCGGCTAAACTGGAGCTGAAAATGAAAGAAGAAGAATTGAAGATTAAAACTGAACTTCAGATAAGTGATGCACGATCCAAATTATTGGAAGAATTAGAGAAAAGTGAACTCCGTGACCAAGAACTAGAAAACTCCCTCATCAATGAAAATATAGACAGAATTGTAACTTTTGATCTTGATCGTGAGAATGAGTTCACATGTGACAATTCTACTCCGCGCATTCCTCATCGATCTGTGCAACGTTTAGTTAGACCAGAATTGTCAACACCCATATATGAACCAAGCAGTGAAATACAGACTGTCGCTCGTGAATTGAACAAACCAAAAGCTGATCTACAGAAGTTTGATGGAAACCCTATGAATTACACAAGATTTCTCAGACAATTCAATGCCAGAATTTGTTCTAATACGGAATCATACGAAGAACGGTTGAACTATCTATTACAGTTTAATGTTGGTGAAACACAAAGAATCGTTTCTGGTTATTCATATCTGGATGCTGAACGTGGCTACAAAGCAGCACTGGAAGAGTTGAAGGATCGTTATGGAGACCCTGACATTATAGCGCAAGCATATGTGAAGAAAGCTCTCGATTGGCCTCCAGTAAAACCGGACAGTGCAAAAACTTTAGATCAGTTTGCTATATTTTTGCGTGAGTGTCAATATGCTGTTGAAAACATTGATACTGGTCGTGTACTGGAATATTCAGAAAATTTGAAACTGTTAGTGAAGAAATTACCATTTTACCTTCACGACAAATGGCGAAGCTGTGTATATGAACTGAAAGATAGGAAACAAGTTGTGAAGTTTCACCATCTTGCTGACTTTTTTCGCAAAGAAGCCAAAAAAGCAACAGATCCTATATACGGAAGAGAAATTATGAGCAGTTCAGCCAACAAACGTTTTCAAGACCAGAAGAAATCAGAAGCACATAAAAACTTTGCTGTGAAAACCAACACAAGATCTTTCTATGATAACAGTGCTACACAGATGAAACCAGTTTTCAAACATTGTACATTCTGTAATGGAGCCCATTCATTGGACATGTGTTTGAGCATTACTATTCTACCTCTTAAAGACAGATATGCATTCTTGAAAACGAATGGACTGTGTTTTGCTTGAGATATGGACATGTGAAAACTAATTGTCGACAAAGAATGACATGTGCTCATTGTAAGAAGTATCATCCATCCATTCTTCACGTTGATCCTCGACAGAATGAAGGAACAAATGGAGCTTCAACTTCAAGAGAACATACTGACAGTGAGAACCCTTTGTTCACTATGTCATCTACAGTTCATATGGGGGCTGGAAAACAAGCACTACCTATTGTGCCGGTCAGAGTCAAGTCAAAGTTCAGTGACAAATACCTGGAAACATATGCTTTCCTTGACTCAGGAAGCAATGCAACATTCTGTTTGGAGGACATTGCAAGATTGTTAAAACTGGAGGGAAGGAAGATGAACCTCAACCTTACGACAATGGGCCAACAGCATACTCAGACTTCTCATGTGATTTCCGGGTTAGAAATATCCGACATCAATGGTGTGAATGTGTTGGAACTTCCTCCGGTCTACACACAACCTACTTTACCTGCATCGAGGACAGATGTGATTTCTCCAGAGGATATTGAGAACTATCCATATCTCAGTGATATTGAACTTCCCGGGATTGACAGTGATGTTGGAATTCTGATTGGAGTCGATGTGCCTAGGGCAATGGAGCCTTGGGATGTTATACCCAGTGTTGATAATGGACCATTCGCTGTAAAAACTTTGCTAGGCTGGGTGATAAATGGACCACTCGAAATTCATGCGACTTCGAATGATACATATGTGTCCGTTAATCGTGTAGATGCAAAACTAATGAACAACTTGGAGGAACAGATTCGCAATCAGTTTAATCATGACTTTAATGAAAGAACTATTGATGACAAGTGTGAACCCTCAAAGGAAGACAGAAGATTCATAGAATGTGTGTCAAATTCTATTCATTTTGAAGACGGACATTACGTTATAAGCCTTCCGTTTAAGTCAGAAAACGTGTGTTTACCTAACAACAGGAAACAAGTTGAACAAAGACTGTCTTCACTTCAGAAACGATTCAGTCGCGATGAAAACTTCCACAAAGAATACTGTGTATTCATGAACAAGATTCTTGAAGAAGGATATGCTGTCAAAGTTCCAGATGAGAAAGTTATTCAAGATGACGGACAAGTGTGGTACCTACCTCATCATGGAGTATACCATCCTAAGAAAAGGAAGTTGAGAGTTGTGTTCGATTGTGCAGCTCGATATCAGGGAACTTCATTGAACGAACAACTGTTACAAGGACCGAATCTCACAAATACTCTGATTGGTACACTCTTAAGATTCAGACAAGATTAGATAGTGATCATGGGAGACATCGATAGCATGTTTTATCAAGCGAAAGTACCACAGGAGGATGCAAGTTTCCTTAGATTCCTATGGTGGGAGGATGGAAATCCTAGAAAACGCATAATTGAGTACCAAATGGTAGTACATTTATTTGGTGCAACATCATCGCCAAGTTGTGCAAATTATGCTTTGAGGAAAACAGCGCAAGATTACAAAGGACTTTACAACACAGAAGTCATCAACACTGTTCTGAAAAACTTTTATGTGGATGACTGTTTGAAATCAGTGAAAACCGTAACTGAAGCATCTTCTCTGTTGTGTGATTTGCAAGATCTTCTTATGAGAGGAGGATTTCATATTACTAAATGGATTAGTAATAGCCGGGAAGTTATGACCTATATTCCAGTCTCAAGGAGAGCAAAGGAAGTCAAAGACTTGGATTTGGAAAATGATATCCTTCCCATCGATAGAGCCCTGGGAGTTCAGTGGTGTGTTGAAAATGATGTTTTTTGTTTCAAGATGGACATTAAAGATCAACCCTTAACGAGAAGAGGTATCTTATCCATGGTGAGCAGTGTGTTTGACCCACTGGGATTTTTGGCCCCGTTCACTTTAAAAGCAAAGTGTTTACTACAAGAACTTTGTAAACTTCAGCTAGGATGGGATGAGAAGATACCAGGACATCTCGCACAACAGTGGAATGAATGGCTACAAGATCTAGAGAGACTTTCTGACATTAAAGTGTCAAGATGTTATAAACCTGTTGGATTCGGAGAAATAAAGTCCGCACAGCTACATCACTTCGCAGATGCCAGTGAACGTGGATATGGAACTGTATCCTATTTAAGACAGGAGAACTTTGATGGTGCAGTTCATTGATCATTCGTTATAGGCAAGTCACGTGTCGCTCCATTAAAACAGACGACAATTCCTCGACTAGAATTGACAGCGGCTACAGTAGCAGTTCGCACAGATAAGATGTTGAAGTCCGAGTTAGATGTACTTATAGATGAAACTGTGTTTTGGACAGACAGCATGGCAGTTATTCGGTATATAAGAAATACCTCATCTAGATTTCACACTTTCGTCGCAAATAGACTTGCAGTGATTCACGAAGGTTCCTTACCTGATGAATGGCGATACATCAATACCAAACAAAACCCTGCTGATCTTGCATCAAGAGGCATGTCCGCTAATGACATTCTTCAAGGAAAACATTGGATAACAGCACCTGAAGTCTTGTTAGCAAAAAATGATAGTTGGACTGAAAAACCAATGGAACTTTCTGATGAGATACCTGTTGACGATCCAGAGGTAAAAAAAGTCACAGTGAGGGCAGTTATTCATACACGTGAATCCTGTGATAATCATGTTGATAGTGTTGAAAGACTCTTGAACTATCATTACTCATGGTACAAGTTAAAGAAAAGTGTGGCATGGATTCTCAAAATAAAGAAAAAACTGTTTCTCAGAACTCGACGCAATACACAATTAGAAAATCAAGCAGCTGAGACATGTTTATCAGCTGAGGACTTGCAGGAAGCTGAAGTTGCTATTTTGAAATTCATTCAAAGAAAATCATTTGCATCAGAAATCGAAGAGCTGAAGAAAGGACATCCTGTGAAACTTAGTAGCAATGTCAGAAAATTAGACCCTATTCTTGATGATGGACTCATTCGTGTTGGTGGTCGATTGCACAGAGCAAGTATGCCGTTAGAAACCAAGCATCCAATCATCTTACCTAAGGATCACCACGTGTCAAATCTGATATTGAGACAGATCCATTGTGAACTGAAACATAGTGGTAGAAATCATATGCTTTCTATATTAAGACAAAAATACTGGTTAATACATGCGCCTTCTTCTATCAGGAAGTTGATTTCAAAGTGTATAGTATGTCGCCGCCAAAAAGCTAGAGTTGGAGAACAGAAAATGGCTCAATTACCAGAGGATCGTTTAATACCTGATGAACCACCATTCACTAGAGTTGGCGTGGACTATTTTGGTCCTTTTGAAGTGAAATTGAAGAGAAGTCACGTCAAACGTTATGGTGTTATCTTTACTTGTCTTGCCAGTCGTGCTGTGCATTTAGAAGTTGCGTCTTCTTTGACTACAGATTCCTACATCAACGCTTTACGTCGTTTCATTGCACGCAGAGGTCAGGTGAAGAAAATTCGCTCGGACAATGGGACACACTTTGTTGGGGCTGATCGTGAACTTAGAAACTCGATAAACGACTGGAATGTGTCACAGATTCATTAAGCAATGCTACAGAAAAACATAGATTGGCAGTTCAACCCCCCAGCAGGATCCCATCATGGAGGTGTCTGGGAGAGAATCATCAGGACCATAAGAAAAGTGATGAACAGTGTTCTTCGAGAACAGATCCTAGATGATGAAGGACTCAATACACTTATGTGTGAAATAGAGGCCATTCTCAATGACAGACCAATAACCAAGAATTCCGATCATCACAACGACCTAGAGGCTTTGACACCAAATCATCTCTTGTTAATGAGACAACAGCCAAATTTACCGTCAGGTGTGTTTACGAAATCCGACAACTACTGCAGACGTCGTTGGAGGCAGGTTCAATATATGGCCAACCTCCTCTGGAACCGATGGGTGAAAGAATACCTACCATTACTGCAAGAGCGTCAAAAGTGGCACGAAGTGAAGATGAACCTGAAAATCGGTGATGTGGTTTTAGTGGTGGATTCGAACTCTCCTCGTAATTCCTGGCCCATGGGTGTGGTTTTAGAGACTGTTCCCAATCGTTTTAGACTGGTGCGACAAGTTAAAGTAAAGACAGCAACGAACACTTTGATGCGTCCAATAGATAAACTGTGTCTTATTTTGGAAATGGACGAACCTTCTGTGTGATTTGTTATCAAACTTTCATTGTGCTTTTTCATATTTATTGCTTATCTAAGGCAACCTATGATATTTTATTGACACGGGTACTTTTTCAATGTGTATAATTTGATTATATATCAAGTATTATGATTTGTATACTTGTGTCACATAATGTTCCACAATTAGGGGGCTGGATTGTTATAGCCAATTTAACATTATATACATTTTTCCGGATTGAGTTTGAATTTTAGAATATTCCGGATTTCCGGATTTGGTTTTGTTATTAGGATTTTTCGCGGGGAACGAGCAGTTTGGATTTTTTCCTAGTCCCTGTGCTGAACACCATTTACATTTACCATGTTTACTATGTTTGTTTCTACGAGAGAAAACTTCTAAGTTGGTAAGTTAACATGAAATCTGCTTGTGTATTGTTTTGTGCAGAAAGTTATGTATAAACGATAGATATAAATGTGTAAACAAAAGTGTTCAACTGTGAAGATGTATTTTTAGTAACATGTTAGAATGTTGGCACAAGGTATATATCTAGAATGTTATATAAATTTCAAGCTATAAGTATCATCGTAGCATGTTTCTATTGTATGATATATCGGAATTTAAGGTTTCATTGTTTGGATGCGATGTTTTGTGCACTCTACCATAGGCGTACATATATATTCATTTTGAATTGTGTAATTTGCTAGTAGTACGAGTTTCGTAATATTTGCTAATTTACTAGAGCATATATATAAGTGAAAGTATTGTTTACAAGAACAGGGGCATATATATTTACTAGAGTGATATTTGTCATATGCTGAGTGTTTTGTTTGTTTATTCATAGCATCAAAACTTATGTATGTTTTCTTTGTTTTTCCAGTTAATCACATCTAGTCACATCACGTGTCATTACATCAAGTCACGTCATCATGTCGTAAATCATCATTCTAGTTATACAATGACTGAATAAAGATGTACATTAGCAACAAGTTGACTCTTCCTTGATGGTAGTCAGTACATCAACATTCATCAGTGAGACTCTTCCGGCCAGGACCGTAGCAATGGACTGTGGCTATTTAGAGCCACCGTCTAAAAAGTAATAACATAGATTTTGAATATATGTTGAAAATGAACTGTGCTAAGTTTCCTAAATTTGAAATGTTTAAAAACTTACCTTTGTTTTATAAAGATATGTTTATGTATTTCAATCAATGTAAAAATTTTTTTACCGACATATCAAGTATGAATATAAACGATATTTTACAAGAGCCTAGTATATTGAATAAAAGGCGTTTTGTATTTGATGGAAAACCTATGTTCTTTAAAAATTGGAATAAAAGTAACATTTCGTATGTTAAAGAACTATTCACTGATAATGGGTTTAGGTCACGTGATGAAATTGGTAAAGTGTACAAAAAGGCAAATCTATTTGTAAATATAAGATAATAAGTTCTGCCTTTACGAATATCAGAAATATTGTAGACGGAGTTCAAGCAAAATTTATTAATATAAAAAAGGAGAATATTTTCATTTTTGAAAACAAGAAATAATTTTTTTCTTTAATATCTATACTACTATATTATAATAATAGACTCGAATTTTTGGGCTTTAATACCGATAAATCGGAAGAGTACTGTCTTTTGTTTTATATATTTTAAAAATCATTCACGATGCCGGACCACGTGATACGCGTATGATCAATTCCACGAAAAAATGGCGATTTGGAGTTGCACCTGGGGGAAATTTTGAACGGTAAGTAACACTTTCCTGTACGTTATTGATCATTTTACCTTCACGAAAGTGTAAAAATATCAGCAATGGATACTTTGTTATTCTCAGAATATCGTAGTTTTGCTCGTACTGCTAGAACATTCGTGCACAATCTCCGGCTCGATCAACATTACACGGGATTGTATCCACGATCATAACTTGATTGACAATTTATTTCCAATTCAATCAAATTCAAGGTGTTTAATAACGTGAAAAGTACACATATCTTACCCTCTTTGGAGTGGAGATGCTCAATATATTTAGAATTTGAATGCATGATTTGAAAAACACGTTCAAAGTTAGTTTTTCTAATATGATCAGTAACCACGATACCACAACATGACGGAACTCATTCACAAAATTCCAGTCTTCCACATAGAAGTATGTAATTCCACCGTTCTGGAAGTAAAACATGACCATTAATAGATGATTCCATTATTAACAACATTAAGAGCTACTAGCATGCACTGTAAACCAATTTTTATTTGCGGCGACTTTATTTCGCGATTAACTGCCGATAAACTGGTTCATGATGACTACTGTTTGCGACCAAGCCTTATATAGACCTGTATTGTTAAAAAAGCTATAGACAAAGGATTGGTTTGCAGTGAGAAAGATTCACGACGACAAGGCTCTTGCTAACCTCACGAAAATTTCTCGCATGCGAATAAAAGTTAGTTTACAGTATTCATTTAGAGCTTCAAGAATATAGTAGAGTTTGGTACAAATTCAAAACAATTCATTAAAAGCTTGTATACATGCTTAGAACTTAAACAACATAGTTTTAAATCTTTAAGTACAAGTGTCTCATTTTTTTTTTTACATCAGATCCATAGATAAGGAAGTCATTGGTGAGATCATGACAGGTTATTCGGAAGTCGTCTTGACTGGAGTCAGGAAACAAACGAGTCTCACGCTCATCCGTCGTTCCCGCCGTCTCTCCCTCAATCTATCAATCAAACCAAAGTACTTAGTCATAACAAGGAAAATGTAAAAGAACAGGCAGAAATCATGTTCTTTACACATATATTTACCTGTATAATAGAAACAAAAGAAGACTTATTCAATTTTCTGATTCTCCTGATATACATGTAGATCTCACCATATGAAGCTGAACTTTTCCCTCAAAGCCCACAGCGGCGTAGTCGGCATTCAGACAAATGTGGTTAACCGTCCCTAGGTATTCCCTGTCCTTTAACCTCTCTATCCCTGTCATCATATAAAAAAACAAATTGATATAGTCGCTCTATTCATGTCACCATTTCGAAACACATCAACACTACAGGCTTAAATGGCTGACAATAAATAAAGACCATGCATAATTTTGTTCATTCAAAATAAACAAATTGTGGTATCTAACCCAATCATTTTTAAAAGGTTTGGTTTTTGTCAGAAACAATTTGATTACTGTGTTCTAAGTGCAACTGACATTAACAAAGGCATAGGGAATACAGTGTCATAGAACCATTTTTACAAGAGCTTGGACTTTGGATAGTTGTGTTAGCAGCAATGTGTCGTAGATCTGTCTATTTCATCGCTGGCCACTCAGATATGGCCTTTTGAAATCAACAAGATTTGTCTGGCTTTTGAGCTACGACTTCGCAATCTGTGTAAATTTTGATTGAACCAGCGTCATTTTTATCTCGTTTTGACGCAAGAAATAGATAATTACGTCCTACTGAAAGTCCAAGGTCATGTTAAAATGGTTCCAGTATTATTTACAGCAACATCAGTGTCGCAATGTTTTAAGTGTGACAGTGTTATTTACAGCAACATCTCTGTGACAGTAACTGTTATATCTACAGCAACATCTGTGTGACAGTTTTATTTAAAGCAACATTAAGGTTACAGGTTTAATTAGAGCAACACCATATGACAGAGTTTAATAGAGCAACATCAGTGAGACTCAGTGTTTTTTTAATTTTCAAAGCAATATTAGTGTGATATGTGTTACATTGTTATTTACAGCAAAATCACTAACAGTGTTTATAGAGCAACATTAGTGTGACAGTGTTATTTACAGCAACATTAGGGTTAGAGTGTTACTTAAAGCAACATAAAGGTTACAGGGTTAGGGTTACAGTGATATTTACAGCAACATCAGTGTGACTGCTATTTAGAGCAGCATTAGGGTTAGAGTTTTATTTACAGGAACATCAGCATGACAATGTTATTTTAAGCAATATTGGTCTTAGTGATATTTAGAGCAATATCATAGTTACTGTGTTATTTGTGGCAGCATCAGTGTGACAGTGTTATTTAAAGCAAAATTACGGTTACACATTCATTTAAAGCAACACTATGTGACAGAGTTATTTACAGCAAAATCAGTGACAGTGTTTATAGAGCAACATCAGTGTGGTAAGTCTTACTTAGTGTGACAGTGTTATTTACAGCAACATCAGTGTGACAGTGTTATTTACAGCATCATCAGTGTAAAAATGTTATTTATAGCAACATCAGTGTGATAGTGTTATTTTCACCTGCATCTCCCAGCAGATAGAACCAGGCCCTGTTGTTCATTCCACAGGCCAGGTGGAACGGTCCGATTCCTATAAATGTGGGCTCCACATCAATGGGAATGGTCAATGGCTGGTCCTGAAAAAATGATATAGTTACCTCTTACATTGTCTGAAGTATAGATCTAAAGCACATTTTGATTTCTACACCAAACAAGAGGGCACATTTTGATTTCTACACCAAACAAGAAGCAGTCTAATGGCATATAATGTGGATATTCTGACATCTCTTTCTTCCAACACATTCTACAAGTGCTTCCTTTAGCTATAAATGTTAGCAAACATATAGATAGGTCTATACAGGTAGCCTACATATTCTTTCTTTCTTATTCTCATCATGTTTTCCTCTTAGTTTTTTTTATCACAGTATATCGCTCTTATCAATGACCTCTGGTTCTATTAAAATGTTACTACAAAATATTGCTCTTGTCAACAACCTCTGGTTCTATAAATATATGACAACAGTGTATAGCAGCGTCATTGGTGATCCCTGGTTCTTTGTGACAGCTATCATAAGCAGTACCTGCTGAACATTGTCCTCTATGGTGACCTCCAGAAGAGAGGTCAGGTGGGCTATGCGGGTCTGGTGGGCCGAGGCCAGCATGGGGAGGCGCGTCAGGTACACATGGAGGTTCCCCTTCTGTGTGGACACTGCCAGTAGCTGTCCGTCATCAGACCAGTTCAAAACGTCAAGGCCACGCTCATCCTCCATGTTGATAATGGCAAACATCTCTTTCAGGTCAGAAAGGTCATGGATCTTGATGCTGTCATAGAAACACACAATTAAATTCCTTGTAAATCTTAAAATAAACATTTGTAATTCATAAACAGAAAATATATTCATTTTGAAACTTTTTTTTATAACACATTACATCTAAATAATCTTCATTATCTCAATGATTGATTTTCAACTCATACTATTGAAAACACTTTTTCCACATGCCTTATTCATAGAACTTTAAATTTAACATGCATAAGTACTGAATACCACATATAACAGTTTAGAGAATTAATAAGCATGGAGCTAACTGTGGATTGTGTGTATCAGTATTACCAGTTGTCTCCACAGGATGCGGCCTTGTTGAGAGACGTAGAGATGGCGATACAGGTCAGATTGTCTTTATGGTTCCGGGCTTGGAACAGTTCCTACAAAGTGTAATTAAAGATATCTATTCATATCAAAAGAAAGAAACTTGAATCCAAATTATAGTCAGCAGTTATGTGCATGAACCTCAGACTACTGCAATAATTTTCATGTCCTCTTTCAATGATTTTCATAAATATTGATCTTTATAAAAAAAATCTGAAATCTCATTCTTTTATTTTAAACACAACTACATATATTATATAAGTAAGTGAACATTCATTTTTTAATTACCATTTTGACATTCACTAACATCTGGCAGTTAAAATTATGCAGGATAAAAATGAAACACTTTTGAAATTAAAATACATTACACCAATAGTACAGTATATACATTAACAACAGGTTACAGCAATAGTTTATATAAGTTACCTGTCCTATTTCTTTCATATGTGTGGATATAACGACAAAGTAACCATGGGAAAATCCGATCATGATGTATCCATCCCCATACCTACAGAAGTAATCAAAGGTTAAGTTAACTCGTTGTTAATCTAACAGAAATGTTGGAAGGTAAAGATAACTCTCATGAACATCTAACAAAATTTTCTAATTTATTTAATAGGAGATCAGAATGATACTAGAAATGTTTAATCTATATCTACCTTCTTTTCAACATTTTAATGAACAAAAGAATAAAATTGTAGCTTAAAAAAAGTAATGTGTTAAAAACTGGCAAACCAAATTCACTTTTTAATGCCCATGATACGGGCTTCAATTCTGAAATTTTCTATGCCAGGATTTTTGAACTACAATATATTTAGATTGACATTCAGGAAAAATAAAGAGAAGAATACCATTTGTAGGAGATGATGTTGCCGTATCTCTGCTGGAACGCCAGTTCAATGGGATTCTCTGGATCATTCAAGTTGTACAGAAACAGAGTCTTTTTCCCAATGACAACACTAACCTGTCAATCAAGGCTCCATCATATTAACCAGTAAGTTTTCAGCTAATGAAAGACCCCTTATATTAACCAATCAACTAGTGAAAGACCCCTTATATCAACCAATCAACTAGTGAATTGGTCAGTTTAATTATCATATTAAAAGAAGATTTAACTTTGACTACATGCAGTAGAATTGTACATATTATGAACATAGGCAGTACTCCACTCGTATATGTATTTCAGAATAGTGGATTTGTATTCTTTTGTGTTTTGAGAAATAAAATGTATACTGTATTCTCTTCTCTTGTATTTCTTGGCACTGGGTTTGTTAATGCTTTATTACGAGAAGTGTTTACCGTATTCTCTCCCATCTGACTGCGCTCGTCGCCCTTCATCTCGGAGAACTGGACATTCTGTGGGTTGGCCCTGACGGAGATCTGTCGAATTGTGTCGCCTTCTACATTACTGATGGAGATGGTGTTGTCATCACTGGCCAGGGCCAGCAGATTCTCATTACTCCACGACCCACTGGTGATCCGCCGCGTGTGCTTCCCCAGGATCGGCACCTTCCTGTCACACACCAAAATAAAACACATCTAAACACCGTGTTTGCAGTATCAATCCGGACAAGTTATACTGTTATATAATCTGACGCAATATAAATCAAAATAGAAATTAAACCTCTAGTTTATTGTAAAACCATTAAGCATAATCAGTAATGAAAATAATGATACACTTATAAAAATACTTATTAAAGTAAAGAGAGGTTCAGGTTTAAATCTACAGATTCTTAGCACATTTTCACCTTGATGTTTGATGATTATAGATCATAAGGTTTCCTTTGAAGGTTCCAATTGCTAGATAAGGACCAGCCTTGGCCCACAAGAGAAAGGTCATCTGATCTCTACAAGAAAACAACACAGAATTAAAAGGCCATGTTTCTCATCTATAAATTATTTCACACTCATCATGCTCATAATGTTAACAAAAATTGGCAACTCAAATTACTACATTAATGAAATGTCTGATTACTACCACAACATCACTGAACATGTTAAAAACCCATTAATTCAGCTTGTGTACCTTAGCCCACTATCCAGTTGGCTGGTTCTCATGGTGTTAGCATCCCAAAGGGTGACAACTCCATTCTTGTCATTGATGACTGCCAGTGTATCTCCATCTCTGTCCCAGCCCATACCAGTGCACATTCTGTAAAGGTCATTATTAGTAAAAGTTTCAAAGTCTAAGACTAAAAAGACAATAATTTCAATGTACAATGATGATATTATGATGAATACTACCGGCACTTCCTGCTGTGGCATTCCAAACTTTTGCAGGAATAAAATATTCTTACAGTTTGTTTCAATAGTTTATCTAAATCGATACAACTGAGCATTATAATGATAATATAACAGAACACAGTTTACCCTGGTAAGCTAATTTCCTCCTTCATCTCCCCATGTCTGTCATAAATTCTGACAATGTGGTCAGCTCTGTAAATGAGAGAAAATCAATATATACTCTTCTCCACTGTTCTTGGTTATATATGCTTATTAACTAACAGGGTGTCTGCCAGTGAACAAATCATTCTGCATTCAATACTTCTTGCATTAGAAATAGAGTTAAACCACGTACTTTACAAATTGCATAAGCATGTGCTTTCTTTAAAGGTAGGGCTTTTTTTCTACAAGGCAGCAGCCTTGAATGCATGTTTATATTAGCTCATTTTCTCTGGCAGAGTTTCATCAGCCACAATTTGATTAATTTATCAAAAAGTTGTTTGGACATGACCTCTAAATGGGTTACTTAAGATGTTAAAGGGCTGTAGTGTATCAAAACAGCTGATATTAATCAGAGTCAGATTGTGTCAATTATCAAATCATAAAGCGATCAGAGCTATTCACACTTATCATGATGTCACTTTTTTCACTCTCATTTGAAAAGTATCAAACTCATGGTTGATTTCCAAAGTTCAACGTATTAAAAGCAGCCCTTGACATATGTTTAGGGATATCCTAATAATCAATTTCAATACCACATGACATAAACATTGAACTAAACCATTTTTCAAATAAAATATTCTGTTAAATGATTGAAAAAATTAATCATATTTTAAACCATGATTTTCATGTACATAAAATTGTAATGGGATTGGAGAAATAATGATGGACCAGACCAGAATTAGAGCCTAGGTCCCCTAGATCCCTTGTAAAGTGCTCTACCTACTGAGCTATCTGGTGCCGGCATTTGAACCAGTCTGACCCAGGCCCTTTCCTCTGGCAGGAGTTAACCTAGCTGCAAGTTCAAGGGGTTGCCACATAGGCACAAGGTGTTACAGGATGGGAGAAATAATGACAGACCAGATGATTTGAACACTGGCGCCAGATAGCTAATTTGGTAGAGCACCTGACAAGAGATTCACTGGAGCTGAGTTTGAATCATAGTTTGGTCATTCATTTTTTCACCAATCCCATTACATTTAGTTCCAAGACAACCCTTGACGTGACAGATTAACTCCTTCAAGAGGAAAGACCCTGGGGTAATCTTCAAGGGGAAGATCATTTAAGAGGGGAGGAATCTGACAATCAAACCAACTGAAATACCAGTACCAGATAGCTCAGTTGGAAGAGCACCTAACAAGAATTTCAGGGGGGCCTGGGTTCGAATCCTGGTCTGGTTCATCATTATTTCTCCAATTTCATTACAATTCTATGTAAACAAGAAAACATTAAATACTTGAACATGTTTAAAAAGGTTTGACACAAAATTATTGTCATACAAGATTCACCTGATTGGTAGTTTATACATACTTGATTCAGAAAAAATTATCATGAACAAACATAATCACACTGTCATAAAACAGAAAAAATTACCCTGTAGTTGCCAAGTAGTTCCCCAAGGCTTTTTGCCAACTGTATGTGATTGTTCCTTGGCCACCAAAGGTCTTGTTACTCAAACTGAATACTCTCTGAAAGACAATTATATTTAAGATTATAAGAAATGATAATCACTGTATAATTATAAGCCATACTCCTACAGATGACTTGAAAAAAATCTGAGGAAATTCTGAAAGATGTTTTCTTCTCTGAATATATCGACAGGTGTATTTTAATCAATGCATTTAAGAGATCTGCAAAAAGCAAATAAATACTTTCATCCTGGTTCTGTCTGGGTTTTTTCCCGATTGGAGTGTTCTGTAGATTAAATAAACATCAACATTTCTACCAAGATGCCGCAAGAATCGACACTTGGAAACAAGTAAGCTTTGGAATTTCACGCAGGCGCACTTGTTACACTGAAGAGCTAACAAAGGGAGAGTACTCTAGGTCAAAATATAGTCCATACTCCATAGTCCTTATCTGTTTGCTGATTGACAAGTTTGAATCATGAAAAGCTTTCGTTTACTTCGTAAGTGCAAATCTATAACCAGCTGTAAACCACATAAGAGCGCTATAGGAGATGACAGAGCCATTGTCAATGGATTTAGAAGGTAAACACTGGAGAACCTAGTTTTTGACATCAGCTGATTTTAAATCGCAATGACCAGATAACGACAATATTAACTTTTTTAATATGATATATGAGGCCCAACAACGTAAAACTAATTTAAAGCGTTCATATTATTTCCCTTCTGGTATATAATTGATTGAATTTTGACTGCAAGGAATTTCTATTAAGCTTTTTAATTTTAATGATGATTAAAAAAAATTGAATTTTGTAATTTCAGAACGTTGCATGACCTATCACATAATTGCATTTAATTATTACGACTTTTTCAATTTCCATCATTTAATTGTTTAAACATTCACACTTTGATTCATTTATATTAACACGAGTGGTCATGTGGTTACAATAAAAAGAGGAGGGGGGGGGGGGGGTGGCGACTGAAAGGTTAAGCTTGACTGGTTTTTCTAGTTTCTGTTATTGAGTACACATGTTTTTTTACACACTGTAACTTTTAGCATAAAATTCATTATTTGATTTAATTAATTGCATGATGCCAACTGTGATATAGAACTTCTTAGCATGTCAGCTTGACCAGAGACATAAATAACATGTTATATATATGTCTCTAGATAGAATATTCTATCGTTAAAATGACAGATGTCCTACGGACCCGGTTTTACCTGGTCACGGTAAAATTATTCTTTCTAATATGTCTTGATTATTTGTTAATAAATCTATGCATAACGTTATCTCTGTTATTTTATTTATTCTATATTTTGGTTATTTTACTAATCTTGATTTTATGCAATTTAAATACTTCATAATTAAAATTAGATTTAATGAATGAAGGAATGGGATGTGAGAGTTTTAATGTTAAATCATAGATCAGCATTTGAAACAAATATTTTATTTAAACTTTATGTTGCAAAAATAATATTTATTATAACCATTGTGACATTTTTTTATATTTTTAAAAAGTGGTTATTGAATTTCATATAATTGTGTTCATGAGAATACTTTTAACCAATTTTTAAAATAGTGTCATATAAAAATCAAATCTCTATAAATCATTATACAAAGGATGCCTATCACTTTAATCTTGATTTTAGTCATCTTTACTCATTCACTGTTTATTTATGACGTCATCCGTTCCAGCAATTTTGCAAAAAAATGCAAAAATTGTCATTTTTTCTATATATTTTGCATTCGAAAGGATAGAGCGCAGGTCTGCTCAAGTACGTTTTTAACATATGCTTTTTTCTATAATTATACACATTACACTAAAAATTGGTACTTGAGCAAGCCTGCGCTCGATGTTTCCCAGTCAGAAAACTATCGAAAAACACCCATTTTTTGCTAAAAAGCATCAATGTATCAAAGTTAGACAATTACATGACGTCATTTCTACATTATGATGTCTCTGTGGTGATAACCTTTTACACACAGTCACTTATTTTCAATATGATTTCTACTATCTGCCACTTTAAGCTCTTTAAAATACTTAAATTTTGGGGGCTAAAAATGCATAATACTGCACATAGTTCTTTGCTTTTGATTATTTGGTTGCTGAGACAAGGAAAACAGTTGCTTCCTGTTTATCACTTCTATACAGTATCTGTCTCTCTAGAAACAACTCCATGCAATTTAATAATCCCTGGACCTAATTCAATATGGTTTTCTCTCTGCCAAACTATTACATATAAAACATGTAAAATATCTGATATGAAACTGAATACAGAACCAGAGTGTGCTAGCGTGGCTGACTTATCTATTGATTTAGATACAGCAGTGCCTCCCTTTCCGGTAAGCTACAATGGAGCTATGCACAGGGTCCCGGGGAAACCCCCCTCCTGGGGACCACCATCGGTCATCTTCTACAGCAACAAGCAGAAACTCAACCGGACAAAACTGCAGTAGTGTTCACAGCCTCAGGGGACCGCCTGTCCTTCTCAGAACTCCTGGATAAGGTGAGGACGTCAGTTTAGTTTATGTTCTCCACTGTATCAATACATAGCAGTCCTGCTAAATAAGCAGTGGTTTTATCCACATTTTATCAGTATCATATTTAAAAAATTAAATTTAGAGCAATATGATTTAGAATTTTATTTTGCTGCCAAAACCTGCTAGTATGATAAGTCTGCATATAACCTAAACTTTTATGATAAATAAGATTTGAAAAAATCATTAATTTTTGTCAAAGGAAATATTCCTCTACTAAGGAATATATAATTAATTTTTGTATAGGACGACAATAATTTAATATTGCTCAAAAGAAGGCTTCTTAACGGCCTTTTCCACAAAAATATGGCTAACAGAAATTTTAAAACCTTGATATTTTTATCATTTTAGTCGAAAAGAACATTTTAGTAATAAAAAAAATTCAACATGAAAAATGCAGCTCATATTGCTTTATCATGAAATTGATCATGATTTATTCTTTTTTTTTCAAATCACATTTTGTAGAATTACCAATAGGAATTCTTGTAAAAGTTTTTATTTCTTGTTGATTAGCACTTGAATATCATCTTAATGATTTTGTTCTACATAATTCATTATTATGTTTGTTTTAAAATTATATAACATAGCATACATGTTCTATGGGCATCATAAACATGCATGATTTATTAGGTCTTTGTGTCTAATTTATGTATATATACATAAAACAAGTAAGATCTGCATTAATTCTTAGGCTGATCAGTTGGCTGCCGGATTATTATCACTGGGAGTAAAAAAAGGAGACAGAGTGGGAGTTTGGGGACCCAACACTATAGAATGGGTCATCGCACAGTATGCTACAGCCAGAGCTGGGATCATTCAGGTAGGGACCCAACACTATAGTATGGAACGCCATAGCTGCCTTATGTGCCTATTTCATGTGAAGATGGTGCTTTATTATATTATGCTGTGGTTATATCATGTGAAGATGGTGCTTTATTATATGAAGATGGTGCTTTTTTTTTATGAAGGTGGTGCTTTATTATATGAAGATGGTGCTTTATTATATGAAGATGGTGCTTTATTATATGAAGATGGTGCCTTATTATATGAAGATGGTGCTTTATTATATGAAGATGGTGCTTTATTATATGAAGGTGGTGCTTTATTATATGAAGGTGCTGCTTTATTATATGAAGGTGGTGCTTTATTATATGAAGGTGGTGCTTTTTTATATGAAGATGGTGCTTAATTATATGAAGGTGGAGCTTTATTATATGAAGATGGTGCTTTTTTATGTGATGATGCTTTTTTATGTGAAGGTGCTTTTTTATGTGAAGATGGTGCTTTATTATATGATGGTGCTTTTTTATATGATGGTGCTTTTTAATGTGAAGGTGGTCACTCGGAACTCCTCTTATTTTTGAATACTGAGTTAACCATTTATGTATTATCTCGAAATATTGAAAGTAAAACAAAAAATTGATGCGATCAAAATCCATTTGATACACTATTGCTAGTTCCTCTTTTTTCTAGCACAATTAGTATATAAGCTATCGAGGAGATCTAGCTGTGAACGACTTTACCCCAACCGAACTTACATCTATTAAGTGACAACTATATAATGACGGAATATTACAAGAATTAAAGCCTAGTAACGTTATCCTGAAAAGCAGAAAATTGAATTTACTAATTATTTGTGTTTAAGCGAAGGTTATGCCCTAGCAATCTGATTAAAATAAGACCTTTGATCCGCTCTTAATTTGGAGTTGATTTTAATGTACTCTCCTATGCAGTTACTCAGACAAACCGAAAGTGAAACAGTGTTTGGACCTCAGCACAAATCATCGCTGCTGACAAGACTTAGTTCTTGAACATAATTGATAAATTCGATGTAATGTATGCTACAGCATTGTTTTTCAAGGAAACTTATTTATGAATACCTTGAAAATAGTCAGATTTTAAATGGTATGAACAATTTAGATATTTTTTGTAGTCGTATGTATTCCTACGCCAGAGTTCAATATAGTATCGTTCAACTCGACGCTCGGCTGTCTCCATAAATCTCCGACAAGCAGAGAGTCTCCCTTGCTTGTCGGAGATTTACGGTGTCAGCCGAGCGTTTGGTTGAACGAGACTATGGAGTTCAATATTGCTTGGATCCATACAATTTTCGAGAAATATTTTTATTACTGATACATAGTTTGATTGAATTAATTTTATCTTTAAATATTATTTAAGATGATTCATATGGGGGTTTCTCGAAATTCTTGTCAAAAAGTCCAAAAATTCATATTATAAAAATGTGCGTAATATAAATACAAATTAGAAACTACATGTACTTGTCATGCAAAATAACATACCATTGATTTTAAAATAAATAAACATCGACAAAACCAACTCCCGTCAGTTTTTTCAGTACTTTGATTTTGTTATTGTCATCGCCCAGTCGGTCTTCGTCATTGATGACCGTTCCTCTTTAACCTAAGTGGTGAGTTGGAGGAAGAGCTCACATTCTGAGTGTTTCAAAACAAAACATCATAAAAAAAAAAACAAATAAAGGAACGGATTGAGGATCTGATTTTAAACAGACTGATGGCCTAGCTATAGGTGATAGGATTTGACTTGAAGAGAAAGTAAGGGAAAGTCACAGGGAAAGGTCTACTATACTATAATATAGCTCAAAGAAAGCCCTTTTTATAAGTGGTAAAGGCAAAAGTAAAATGTCAAGAAATACTGACAAAATATTGTATTATTCAATTAATCATATTTGTCAATTCAGTTGAGATTAAGTCGTACAGTTCATCTCGTAACATAAATACTTATTATGCTAAAAAGAGAAACTAGCAATTGCGTATTAAATAGATTTTAACTGTATCAATTTTCACAGGGCGAAAAACCATCTTTAAGCAAGTCCTTAAAGGTGGCTTAAAGGTGACTTAAAGGAGCTTAAAGGCTATACAACCTTTAAGCCGCCTTTAAGTCACCTTTAAGCAAGTGCTTATAGGTCCTTAATGTCTAAACTTCTTTAAGCCACCTTTAAGCCACCTTTAAGCCATCTTTAAGCATCTTTAAGTGGCATTTACGCTCTCTTTACACTGCCTTTACACTGTCTTTAAGTGGCCTTTAAGTCAATATTGATCAAGCTGAACAATAAAAACATATATTAAATGCAAAAGCTCTTTTATAGAGATGGGAGGGGGTCATCCGAGTGATAATATAATTTCCAAG
This sequence comes from Magallana gigas, assembly GCF_963853765.1. NCBI lineage: Eukaryota > Metazoa > Mollusca > Bivalvia > Ostreida > Ostreidae > Magallana > Magallana gigas. The sequence goes on along the minus strand of NC_088854.1, from coordinate 202,772 downwards.
GAAGGGGGAGTGTGTTCCAGGCGGTTTTAATCGTCGCTCCATTAAACACAGATCGCTATCATCAGCACCGCTCCGATGGACACAGATTGCCGTTATAAAATTCTTTATAATTTTTGGGGGGTTTCAAAATTATTGTAGGGATGAGCGCAGTCTCTGTATCTTAATATGTGCATAAAACTAATTAAAGTATGTTTGTTTCCTATTATGAATTAATCGGTGAAAAAAATCTCTCTCTCTCTCTCTCTCTCTCTCTCTCTCTCTCTCTCTCTCTCTCTCTGTTCCTCCGGTTATTAAACAAAATAAAGATAATGAACCAAAAATGCATGATTTAATTTGATAATCGGTTTAAGGTTTGTATTTTTTTTTTTCAATTTTCATTATTTCTAACTCTAGATCTGCTAGATACATGTTAAAGATGAAAAGACTCTTAACTGCCTTTGTTATATCGGGCAGTATATTACTGCTTTGTTTGTCTAGACATAGTTTTCTTCGTTTGTGTATATCTAATTAGAGTTTATTGTTTGTCCAACTTAAGAAAACCCCTGGAACTAACACAGAATATACAAGATATACACAACAGTTGTGTCGTGTGCCCAGGTGCATGTTTGTGTATATCTAATTAAAGTCTATTGTTTGTCCAACTTAAGAAAACCCCTGGAACTAACACAGAATATACAAGATATACACAACAGGTGTGTCGTGTGCCCAGGTGCACGTCAGGGTTTCTAAAGGCGTTGAATCTTAGTATGTACGAGTATACGATAAGTCTAGTGAATAAAAGTTAATTTACATTTGTAATTCATTTTCAAAGTATTATTTCCTAGCTCTGGGTTTCAAAGATGTTAAGTCTACAAATTAACGATACATGTATGTAAGAGTAAAATCTTGAGGCTAATTAATTAATGTACCGGTGATCATAAATAGGGGTTGATTATTTAAATATATGTATAAGGGTAAATATGTCAAATATACCCGGCCTGGCACATCATACAATTGTATATACAAGTCATTTGCAATTGTCACATGCAGTAAATACGTCACCGGTAATTGGTAATTTTGTTTGTTATAGAATTGATAGTTTAAAAATCATGTACATACAATTACATGTAAATATTTAAACATATTGGAACGGCGCCGCGATCATGAAAACCGGGAAATTGCGGGAAATTGAACAAATACCCTAATAGTATCAATGCATTTCATAAAAGAAATGATTTCATTTTCTTTCTTACATTTTTATAGCTATAAATTAGATGAACGTATATCTACTCGGTTTAAATTTATTAACTAAGAAAGCCTACTATAGTGAACCTAACGGTTTCCATTTAGGTATATATATTTTTGTTCACTGAAGACCAAGTTCCGTATTTCATTCTAAATACACGCATGCATGTAATTTATAAATTAGATATAATTGATTGTTACAAACTGAATGGTTTGTCAAAATCTTTTCAAGTAAACACATTCAATACAGTGATTCAATATCCACTGATATATAGGATATAAAAACGCTCATATATATATATATAAGTTGCCGTGGCGCCGAGGAAGTGTGATGATGCTAGTAAACCAAGGGTCTCGGGTTCAATTCTCGCCGTGGCCGGGTTTTTTTTTGTGTTTTTTTAATATTTTTCTTTCTCGAACAAAAACCGTTTTAATACCTTTTCGTTCATAAAGTTAATACATTTTGTTGGAAATTAAGCACAATATTGAAATAAGTTTTTTTTAATGGCTTAAAGGTGGCTTAAAGGCAGCTTAAAGGTGGCTTAAAGGTGGCTTAAAGAAGTTTTGACATTAAGGACCTATAAGTTGTCCTTAAAGGTGGCTTAAAGGTGGCTTAAAGATAGTCTTTAAGCTGCCTTTAAGCCATCTTTACGCTTTCTTTAAGCCATCTTTAAGCAACACATATAGCTTAAAGGTAGCTTAAAGGTGGCTTAAAGATCGTCTTTAAGCTACCTTTAAGCATCTTTAAGCTATCTTTAAGGAGAACTTAAAGATGGTCATTCATCCTGTGTTTGTTCTAGTTTCAAAATTTCGAGATAATAAATGTTTAACTCAGTCTTCAAAAATAAAGTTCCGAGTGACCATCTTCACATTAAAAAGCACCATCACATATAATAAGGCACCATCTTCATATAATAAAGCACCATCTTCATATAATAAAGCACCACCTTCATATAATAAGGCACCATCTTCATATAATAAAGCATCATCTTCATATAATAAAGCACCATCTTCACATGAAATAACCACAGCATAATATAATAAAGCACCATCTACATATAAAATAGCCACATAAGGCAGCTATGGCGTTCCATACTATAGAGTGGGTCATTGCACAGTATGCTACAGCCAGGGCTGGAATCATTCAGGTAGGGACCCAACACTATAGAGTGGGTCATTGCACAGTATGCTACAGCCAGGGCTGGAATCATTCAGGTAGGGACCCAACACTATAGAGTGGGTCATTGCACAGTATGCTACAGCCAGGGCTGGAATCATTTAGGTAGGGACCCAACACTATAGAGTGGGTCATCGCACAGTACACTACAGCCAGGGCTGAAATCATTAGGTAGAGACCCAACACTATAGAGTGGGTCATTGCACAGTATGCTACAGCCAGAGCTGGAATCATTCAGGTATGGACCCAACACTATAGAGTGGGCCATTGAACAGTACACTACTGCCAGGGCTGGAATCATTCATGTAGGGACCCAACACGATAGAGTGGGTCATCGCACAGTATGCTACAGCCAGAGCTGGAATCATTTAGGTAGGGACCAAACACTATAGAGTGGGTCATTGCACAGTATGCTACAGCCAGGGCTGGAATCATTAGGTAGAGACCCAACACTATAGAGTGGGCCATTGAACAGTACACTACTGCCAGGGCTGGAATCATTCATGTAGGGACGAAACACTATAGAGTGGGTCATTGCACAGTATGCTAGAGCCAGGGCTGGAATTATTCAGGTAGGGACCAAACACTATAGAGTGGGTCATTGCACAGTATGCTACAGCCAGGGCTGGAATCATTCAGGTAGGGACCAAACACTATAGAGTGGGCCATTGCACAGTATGCTACAGCCAGGGCTGGAATCATTCAGGTAGGGACCCAACACTATAGAGTGGGTCATTGCACAGTATGCTACAGCCAGGGCTGGAATCATTCAGGTAGGGACCCAACACTATAGAGTGGGTCATCGCACAGTATGATACAGCAAGGGCAGGAATCATTCAGGTAGGGACCTAACACTAGAGAGTGGGCCATTGCACAGTAAACTACTGCCAGGGCTGGAATTATTCAGGTACGGACCCAACACTATTATATAGACAAACCAATATGTAGGACTTGACAAACACAATATGTAGGACTAGACAAACACAATATGTAGGATTACACAAACACAATATGTAGGACTAGACAAATGCAATATGTAGGACTAGACAAATGCAATATGTAGGACTAGCCAAATGCAATATATGGGACTAGACAAACCAATATGTAGGACTAGACAAACCAATATGTAGGACTAGACAAACACAATATGTAGGACTAGACAAACACAATATGTAGGACTAGACAAACACAATATGTAGGACTAGACAAATGCAATATGTAGGACTAGACAAATGCAATATGTAGGACTAGACAAATGCAATATGTAGGACTAGACAAACCAATATGTAGGACTAGACAAACACAATATGTAGGACTAGACAAACACAATATGTAGGACTAGACAAACACAATATGTAGGACTAGACAAACACAATATGTAGGACTAGATAAATGCAATATATAGGACTAGACAAACAAAGTATGTAGGACTAGACAAACACAATATGTAAGACTAGACAAACACAATATGTAGGCTTAGACCTAGACAAACACCATAGATATGTCTAGGTAAACACTGTAGGTAGGCATAGATAAGGTAGAAAGGTAGACCTTTCCGAACACCATAATGTAGGTTTTGATACCATGGGCAGGCCTAGATAAACACCACAGGTGGGTCTCAATTTATACCATAGCTAGGTCTAGATAAACACCATGGGCAGGCCTAGATAAACACCACATGTAAGTCTAGATGTATACCATAGCTAGGCTTAGATAAACACCAGGTAGGTCTAGATAAACGTGCATAGGCTTAGACAAACAGAACAGAGAGTGGTCATCGGACAGTATACTACAGCCAGGATAGGACCCATTCTATTTAGTTCTTACCCTCATAGCTGGTGATTAATATGTATTTAGCTTGTATATTTAGTCTGAATGTAAGCCTTGTAAGTGGTAATTGCAATACTGATGAGTCATCAGAATTCGTTGTGGCTCAATTATAGTGTTATTCTTGGGTAACCCCCCCCCCACTAATTAACACCTCAACAAAAACAGAGAAAGAGTTAATTTTCTTCCTGAAACTGACAACAAGAAATTACATTCCCATGAAGAAGCAAAAAAAAAAGAAACCACATTCTACGAAAATTGGCCCCCACAAATTTAAATAGAGAGAGAGAGAGAGAGAGAGAGAGAGAGAGAGAGAGAGAGAGAGAGAGAGAGAGAGAGAGAGAGAGAGAGAGAAATCGCACTCTGACTTTGATGCCTTAAACTGCTACTATCTTGTCATATATATTTGATCTTTTTTCCAACACAGGCTAACATTAATCCACAGTACAGACCAGAAGAAGTGGAGTTCACACTGAATAAAGTAAGACATTGTTAGCAGTATATATAGACACCAATGCCCTGGAAAAAGTAAGACAGTGTTGGGATTATACATTCAAGGCATTACACTGAATAAAGTAAAAAAAAGTTAGGATTTTATTAGAAGCTCTGAACTTAACACTGAATAAAGTGAGACAAAGTTATGGTAAGATAACATGTTACTTGATGTTGTTTAAACTATGAAATGTGGGTTCAAAATTAGACAGAATATTTATATATATACATATATATATATATATATATATATATATATATATATATATATATATATATATATATATATATATATATATATATATATCTTTATGTATGAATTATTTTCTTTTGCATTATTTTATAAATCAAGGAATCTCAAATCAGCTATTAAGGTGGAATAACAATAATGCATCATCACAAAATGGCTGACCTCTGATCGAAACGACATTTTGTTTTAGAAATAGGATTTTATCGACAATAACATGTCACTTACTCCATAGCTGAGTGGATAAAGTGTCAGACTTGTGATCCGTACATCCCGAGTTTGAATTCCGAAGGGGATTTTGTTGTTACTTACTGAATTGATTTTTTTAGATATTCATTTTTTTATCCCCAAACAGGAAATTTTTGCTTATTTGACGTATGTACAGTTTATTTATGATTAAATCTTTCATAATCAAATAATTTAATTTTAATTTGATTGACTTTTTCCAGGTGGGTTATTCTACCTCAACGAGAAATCATTGTTTATTCATCCCATAGCCATAATGATAGAAGCTAAAAAGGGATATGGTGATATATTGATTTACAATGGTAAAAGCTCACCAAGAGAATGGCCTGCAATTGATTTCTTTGAAAAGCCCTTCAGGCTTAACAGGATTTGATCTCATGACCAACCAAGTTCATATCCCTGTGATTCATTTCTTTTTTATTTTTAATATGCATGGATTTTTACTAAATTGAATAAATGTTTTGTTTGTATATAGGTTGGCTGTAAGGTCTTAATAGCAGCTGAAGAGTTCAAAGGTCAAAACTACTATGAAATGCTGTTCCACTTAGTGCCAGAATTAGCTAACACCAAATCAGCACACATCCAAAGTCATCTGTAAGTTAACAACCTCGTCAAATTAAGTCAGCACAAATCAAAATCACATAAAAGTTAACAACCTTGTAAAATTAATTCAGCACACATCTAAAGTCACCTGCAAGTTAACAACCTTGTAACATTAAGTCAGCAAATGCAGTAAACTCAGGTGACCTATTGCTATCCGTTTTTGTCCGTCGTGGTGCATCGTGCGTCGTGCGTTAACAATTTACATTTTTAACTTCTTAAAAACTACAAGGCTGATTGTTACCATTTTGGTGTGAGGCATCTTTATGGTAAGAGGAATCTAAATTATAAAATTCATGGCTCTACCACCCCCAGGGCGCCACATGTGGGGCCTAATATGCAAAAAAAAAGCCAAATTTTCAAAAATCTTCTTTGCTACTCCCACACATGTGAGGAAAAAACTGGTTGCATAGTTATGATGTCCATCAAGCCCTCTACCAAAATTATGAAATTCATGGCCCCTGGGTCAGGGGTTCTGGCTCTAGGGTGGGGCCAATAGGCCATATAATAAAAATGTATTAAATCTTAGAAAATCTTCTTTTCTTCTACCATATATATTTGTTAAAAACTAAATGCATGATTATGATGACCATGAAGCAGTCTACCAAAATTGTGAAATTCATGACCCCTGGGTCAGGGGATCAGGCTCTAGGTTGGGGCCAATATGACAATATAATAAAAATGTATTTAATCTTAGAAAATCTTCTCTACTCCCAGATATATTTGTTCAAAACTAAATGCATGATTATGATGTCCATGAGGCCCTCTACCAAAATTGTGAAATTCATGACCCCTGGGTCAGGGGTTCAGGTTCTAGGGTGGGGCCAATGTGGCCATATAATAAAAATGTATTAAATCTTAGAAGATCTTCTCTACTCCCAGATATATTTGTTAAAAACTAAATGCCTTGTTATGATGTCCATGAGGCCCTCTACCAAAATTGTGAAATTCATGACCCCTGGGTCAGGGGTTCAGGCTCGAGGGGGGGGGGGGGCAATATAGCCATATAGTTAAAATGTATTAAATCTTAGAAAATCTTCTTCTCTTCTCCCATTTATATTTGTTAAAAACTAAATGCCTGATTAATATAATGTCCATGAAGCACTCTACCAAAATGGTGAAATTCATGACCCATTTGTTAAGGGTTAAGGCTCTAGGGTGGGGCCAATATGGCCGTATCGTAAAAATGTTTTAAATTTTAAGAATCTTCTTCTCTACTCCCACACATGTTGGCAAAAAACTGAATACATGGTTATGATGTCCACTAACTCGTCTACCTAAATTGTGAAATTCATGGCCCCTGGGTCAGGGGTTCATGACATGGGGGGGGGGGGAGGGGGCAATATGGCAATATAGTGTTAATGCATATAATGTTTAAAAATTTTATTCTCTATTCTCACACATCTGTATTAAAAACTGACTAAAATTATGTTTACCAGGAAGTCCTCTACTGAAATTTTAATTTCCTGTCCTCTGGAGTATGGGTTTTGACTCTAGGCCAGGGCCAAAATAGATATATAGGTGTTTCTGCATATAATGTTAAAAAAATTATCTTCTTTACTCCCACACACCTGAAAGGAAAACTGAATTCATGATTTTGTAGACCAGATCTTTAAGTGTTTCGCCAAAATTATAGGTTTCAAAGTTCTTTTTGAAAGATTCCAGGCAGGGAGGTGGTCGTCATTACAAATTTATCTAACCCTCCAGAATGAAACCTAATAATTAAATGCATATATGAGACTCCTCGACAAGTTTGTGTATAGGTTAATATATGCTACTCAGGTGACTGTTAAGGCCAATTGGCCTCTTGTTCTAATACAACTTACAAATGTTTAATGATTCATTGATTATTACTACAATTTGGCACAAACAGGAAGTTGACCATTTATAAGCAATAAAAATGTTTATTCCTTCTTGTTATTCTATCCATTTTATATTGATGTTAAATTTTCCATGCTGTACAGACCTGAAAGGAATTCCATGGTAATAATGTCAAAACTACACAACTTTAACTTTTATGATAGATTTATATATTTTCTAAATCTGCATTAAAGTTTGCATTTTACTCTATTATAAGTATTCATTCTGGATTCCATTATCAATGTGCATGACAACGTTTGTATTTTAATGACATTTTCTTATCATTGTAATTTTTTTTCATAATTTAGCATGCTTTAGACCCTGAGTAATATTTTTTCCTTGTGACAATTGGGGCAAGCACAGCAGAAATTACACATGTTGCATAATTTTAAAAAAATTGAAACAGTATCAAATAACCACTTCATTATTATGGGTGGTGACTTCAATATAGTTATGGATAAAAACTTAGATACTATGATTTATAAAAACTTGAATAATCCCAAAGCCCGGTCTGAATTAATTAATCAAATGGAATCCCTAAATTTGAGTGATATATTTAGATGTACAAATCCACAATTAAAACGATGTACTTAGAGGAAAATAAAATGCAATTTAACAAGCAAGACTAGATTTTTTTCTTATATCATGTGAATTATCTCCCTTTATAAAAACTAAGAGCTACCGTTCAGAACACAGCCAGATTGTGTTACATATATCGGGTTTTTTTCTGTAATTTTTTTCTGCAATGATCGCTACCTTCATAACTCGCATGAATCATCAAAGAAATGATTTTATTGTTTATACTAATGTCTTTCATTTAGCTAATTGATAATTTGATTATGAAAGTAAAATTCACTAAATTACTGTTAATGTACGTAAGAAGGTTAGCTAAAAGAAACAGCCAAATTCCTGTGAGACTTTGAGTCAGACATCATCATGATTTTTTCGTGCAGTTTGTGATTTTCCTGAGGTCACTGTAGGTTTCAACCAATTGATAAACAGGGCATGTCAATTTCGAATTCAGTCCTGTCAGTTTCTTGTCAGCTTTAGCCGCTGTAAATTTGGACCAATCGATAAACGGGGCGTGTAGATTTCAGTCTGACTGTTTCTTTAGAACTATGAATTAACTGTAAGTTTCCGTAAGAAATAGAGGGAATAATACTTGGTAGATGTAAATATTTAATAAACCATTGCCATTTGGTATGAATTAAAATGTATAAAATATACTGCATATAAGCTGAGCTGCTGAAACCATAAGATCCTGCTCAATACTTAGTTGTTGCTAAATATTAAAAATTCTGTTCTTCGTTTTTATCAGATAATGTCATTCTATTTGCTTTCATATGTTTCACTACTTCTTAACACTTACTACGCGTCAGTACGCGAATGTAAAGGATCTTGATTCGTGGATTTGTGGATTATAATTCCAGTAGATCAGTAATCAGCTAGCCAAGCAACACTGTCTAAATATGCAGCCATAAAAATAAATCATAATTAATATACATGTAAAGAGTGATATAAAAGGGTCTAAACAACTTTGTTAAGATAAGGGTATGTAAAGGGGTCTAAACAACTATGGTATTAGGTACTTAGTTGGTTGAAATTGGCCAAGTCTTCTGGAGAAGGTCTTTTAAAACATTCAACCATAAATTCACTATTAATTTTCTTGATTATCTCCCCTTTGAAGAGGACCAAGCCCTTTATTTGAACAAACTTGAAAGCTCTTCCCCACAGGGGCAGGTATGCTAGTATGGTATGTGATGTGTGATTAAAATAACTTCCAGTTAAGATATAAATTAAAAACTGTTAAAATATGTCAAGAGGTCTTAATACATTCTGCCTGTGTCTGATTTGTGAGGCTTTATTGAAGTTGTCTAAATTCTAGCTTTGCTTTATTTAAGGATTAAATTTGTTGTTGTTGAAAAATCAAAATAATTTTGTGATGCTAGTTACTTTAGGAATCATGTTTTATTGCTCTGTCAAACATGTGAAGGCTTCTTCTTTTGCATATCAGTACAATCACATGTATCTATTTATTTTATAAGGTTTTTCTTCTATTGTTATTTATCAATTCTATTTGTTTCATGAGTTATTTAATGTGTTATTATTAATTTTTTTTTTCAAATGTTTATTTTTTATCTGTGCGTTTATTTGTTGAAAAGTAGAGTGGATTTCATACAATCCTTCAAAACAGGAGTGAATTAAACATCTCAAGATTGTTTCTTTGTTCAACTTTTAAAAATGTTTGTACCTGAATGATTTTAGTTTTTAATATCAATTCATTCATGTGATTCTTTTTTCTATTTCAGCCTTCCTGAACTGAAACACATAATCATGATGGGAAATAAATCACATATGTAAGTTATAGTCTCCTTGATGTGAAATAAACCATATCGAGACTGTGTGAACTAAAGAACCTGAAGAAAATCCAGATAACCAATCAAGTGTATTAAATAATCCTTATTAATCTCAAGATAAAAACATTACATCTCATACATCTTTAAAACATTGATAAATCAATCAAACTTTACATTTATTGGATGATAATTAGGTAATGCAAAATTGTCTTATAGTAAAGTTACTAGAACACCTTATTAAAATCTTCCAATAAACAGTCAAAATTATTCAGTATTCACCTTTGGGCAATAGTTGTTACACTGGGAGTTAGAATAGTGAAATCATTAATTAGACATAATACTTGAGGTCTGTTATATCTAGTAAATGTAATGCTAAGAAGATGATATTAATTGATTTCCCCTCAACCAGACACCAATTTATCAAAAATTCATTCCTAGCATAAGACAAGGAATACTACTTCAAATATTTATTTTGAGCACCCTATAGTGGTTAGTCTGTCTGTCCATCCATCTGACATCCTTCCATCTATCCTTTCATAAATCCATCCTACCATCTGTCTGTCTGTCTCATGTCTGGAGCATCTTCTCTCCCCTTGGCCCAATCTGGCTCATATTTCACCCCCAGAGTGCCTTGGTTAAAGGGTGTGCATTGTCATTGAACCATGTTTCTAGGTGAAAGCTGAGGGTCAAAGCAGAATTATATGAAAAATCCATGTCCGGAGCATTTCTTCTCTCCCCTTGATCCAGTCTGGCTAAAACTTCACTCACAGAGTGCCTATAATCAAAGGGTGACATTGAATGATGTTTGAAGGTCAAGTGTTAAGGTCATATTGGATCACACTAAATTCTTTTTTACAGAGCATATACTGTGGAATCATTTAAATTTGTGGGGACCAATTTTCACCTATTCGTGGGGATGTTAATTCATGAATGCGTTGGTTTTCAGTTTCAATAAGAAAACTAACCTTTTAAAAATTGTTTTCGTCGAGGATGTCAATTTGTGGGGGAGAGCTACCCCAATCTAATTAAAATTAGAGTTGTAATTCCGCTCCCTCTATACGGAGCAGAATTACAAGTCTAATTTAATTAGATTGAGAGCTACCCACGAATACCACGAAAACTTAGCCACCACATGTTCTAATGATTCCACAGTAAATAAATTAGTCTCCACTTGGCCCTATTTTGCTCCTACTTCACATTAATAGAGCTTTTGGGTTAATGGTGTGCAGTGACTATAATTTGAACCAAGATCTCTTTATAATCTGTTTAAGACCATAGATTATTTCCCATTTGCTTTATCTTGCTCAGGTTGAACAGAAATGCCTGTATGGGATAATTGAAATTGAATTAAAAGTTTTATGCAAGGTGGAAAATTTCTAAGTTATAGTTCAAGGTCAAAGCAAAATTCTTTTCATCCTATTGTCCATTATTTAAGCAGGTCTCTTTGAGATGCTAACCATCTCAATGTTGTCTAGTTACAATTAGGTTAACTACATTTTGCATTCTTTTTAACATTGAAGTTATGAAAGTTTCATGTTTGCATTTGACTTTATTACATTTGGCATTGTAACATTCAACATTGATTTCAATGTGTGTTCAAATATTGCAAAGTTTAATAGTTGGAATTAATCTTTATTACGTACATTTCACATTTATATATTTCGCAATGATACCAACACAAGATATGATTAATAAGCATAAATGTAATGTTGGTGGTCTATTACATTTTGCATTGTTATTACAGACCACACAAACAGAATTATGTTCTTAATTTGATTTGAGCATATCAGTAAGCATAGCTGGATTAGACAGAATGCATTGCTTAATAGTATATAAGCCTTCTCCATATAATAAATACTTACAGTACAATTTGTGGTAAAATTAACTTCTGGATTCTTTTCATACGTTGTGCTATTTGTTCTTAAATATAAAAAATGATAAATATTACTTGTAAAACTTACAGGGGAACAATAAATTTTAATGACATCATGAAGGCAGGAACTACAAAAGATCGAACAGAAATTCAAAATCTTCAGAATAGGCTTCAGTTTGATGAACCAATTAACATCCAGTTCACATCAGTAAGTTTGCCTGTATCTCAAATAACCAATCAATATCCATTTTACATGATTAGGAGGACTCAATAGTCATGGCCATTTTTAGACTTTTATATTGATCTCCTATAGGTGAAGAGCTCTATATAAAAATATAGGAAAGTACTAAAATTTAAAAGGTATTATATATGGAAATATTTTTCTTACAAAATAAAAAGTTTATAGTTTTAAAATCATTTTTGAAAATTTAAGGCAGATATGATGATTATTTGTTGGCTACCCAGGCACCTTAAGTAACCACATATCGATACCAAACAATTGGGCACATTCGTCGTTGATAATGTCACTTATTAAAAGTTATTTACAACAATATCAAGAGACTGAATATATTGGTACATGTACACATTCCACTTATATCATTGATATTATATATATATACAGTACATTCAAATAAAGGTAATGCATGAAGACTTTAATTTATTTTTATTGACAGGGAACAACAGGAAACCCTAAAGGAGTCACTCTCTCTCATCACAACATTGTCAACAACAGTTATTTTGTAGCACAGCGTCTGAATTACCATACCAACGTATGTATCTACATACACATCTACATATACATGCTGCAGTGTTATTTATTTTTACCTAAGTATTTGTTATATTTTTTGATAGGTGCTATTTTTACCTTCGTATCTGATAGATATTTCTTGATATGATCTATATTAAACCTCTGAGTCAGTAATTGATATATTTATTGATAAAAAATCTATTTTACCCCAGTAATTGATAGATATTTGGTGATAGCTGCCATGTTTGACCTCAGTATTTGAAAGATATTTATCGATAAGTGTTCTGTTTTACCCCAGTGTCTATGTCCCTGTATTGAATATTTGTAAAATGATAGTGTGTTTTAAAATTGTAACAGTTTCAAAAGACCAGGACCAGTGTCTGTATCCCTGTCTGATATATTTGTTGATTGGTGCTGTGTTTTTCTGTATCCCTGTCTGATATATTTGTTGATTGGTGCTGTGTTTCTGGAGACCAGAATTGGTATCCCTGTCTGATATATTTGTTGGTTGGTGCTGTGTTTCTGGAGACCAGTATTGGTATTCCTGTCTGATGTATTTGTTGGTTGGTGCTGTGTTTCTGGAGACCAGTATTGGTATCCCTGTCTGATGTATTTGTTGGTTGGTGCTGTGTTTCTGGAGACCAGTATTGGTATCCCTGTCTGATGTATTTGTTGATTGTTGCTGTGTTTCTGGAGACCAGTATTGGTATCCCTGTCTGATGTATTTGTTGGTTGGTGCTGTGTTTTTCTGTGCCCCTGTCTGATGTATTTGTTGTGTGGTGCTGTGTTTCTGAAGACCAGTATTGGTATCCCTGTCTGATATATTTGTTGATTGGTGCTGTGTTTCTGGAAACCAGTATTGGTAACCCTGTCTGATGTATTTGTTGGTTGGTGCTGTGTTTCTGGAGACCAGTATTGGTATCCCTGTCTGATGTATTTGTTGATTGGTGCTGTGTTTTTCTGTACCCCTGTCTGATGTATTTGTTGGTTGATGCTGTGTTTCAGAAGACTACTATCTGTATCCCTGTCTGATATATTTGTTGGTTGGTGCTGTGTTTCTGGAGACCACTATTTGTATCCTTGTCTGATATATTTGTTGATTGGTGCTGTTTCTCTTGAAACCAGTATTGGTATCCCTGTCTGATGTATTTGTTTGTTGATGCTGTGTTTCTGAAGACCAGTATTGGTATCCCTGTCTGATATATTTGTTGATTGGTGCTGTGTTTCTGGAGACCAGTATTGGTAACCCTGTCTGATATATTTGTTGATTAGTGCTATGTTTCTGGAGACCAGTATTGGTAACCCTGTCTGATATATTTGTTGATTGGTGCTGTGTTTCTGGAGACCAGTATTGGTTACCCTGTCTGATGTATTTGTTTGTTGATGCTGTGTTTCAGAAGACCAGTGTCTGTACCCTTGTCTGATATATTTGTTGTTTGGTGTTGTGTTTCAGAAGACCCCTATCTGTATCCCTGTTCCCCTGTACCACTGTTTTGGGATGGTATTAGGCAGTCTTTGTACTGTGACAGCTGGCGCAACCTGTGTGTATCCATCTTCTACCTTTGATGCCGGAAAAACCCTAAAAGCTGCAGCACAAGAAAGGTCAGTTTTGCATGGTTTCTTTTCTTTTTGGATGACATTGTTTTTCATTTTTTTCAGAAACCATTGCTTAATTAAAGACAAACATTAAGGTGGTATGGGACACTTGTTAATATTAATGTGGATGAAAGTACATTATAATAATTATCAAAATAATTTCATTTGTTAAGAGTTTTGAATTTTACAATATTAGACCTCCAAAAATGAGACTTAAAGATTTTGAAAAGAAAAAATTAAAAAAAGGCCCAGCGAGATTTGAACTCCATGACTTACAGATTTGTAGTTATCACTCTTTAGCCTATTACACCGCTGTAGAGTAACAATTTTGGGAAAGATAAAATTTTACTTGATTTTACTGTTTATTTTGATAGGAAGTATGTCACAACATGGAGGTCTCCCATACCACCTCAATGGTACACAACGATACATTGTACAATTGATATTATACAGAATTGATAATTGAGTTGATAGCTGAAGTTAAGACTGAATTTTAAAGTTGGTTTTGACACACAGATGTACCTCAATGTATGGAGTTCCCACGATGTTTATTGACATGCTCAATCACCATGATTTTGACTCCTTTGACCTTTCCTCTCTGTACACTGGGGTCATGGCCGGGTCACCTTGTCCCATCGAAACACTGAAGCAGGTCATCAGTCGGATGAACATGGACCGAGTCACGGTATGTTCAAGTTAAATTGAACAGACTGAATAGAAATGCTAATTTTTCAAAAGAAATCATTTAAAGGTATCTAAATGCACAAACAATGATATGCTGTTCTAAGATTTATTAATTATTGCTAATTTTTTTCCAAAACTTTAGATTAATTATATGGGTTATTTGTTTATTGTATTCAATTTCAAGAACTGAATCAAAATAATTTTTTAGGAAATAATTTATGAAATACATTGTATTTTACAATGCTGTTTAAAGGCTTGCATAATTAAAAACTAAAGATAGCAGCTTTAGTGAATCAAAGTTGACTCTTAAAAGCCACAAATAGAGTTTGAAGTGTCAGGAAGGTTATTCAAAACGCTCTTGGGCCTCACCCTCTACTTAACAAGCAATTACTAGAGCCATGTTTACTAGAGTATCATGGCAGTTTGAAATGAAAAATTAATTTTTTATATTGGCAAATTTATGTTATTTGAATTCATACATGTATTGCAATACAAATCATACTAGAGGATCTTAGTGTTTTAAAGTAGACATGCTGAAATCCAAAGCATTGAGAATATGTTTTCTCATTTGAATGATTTAAAAAAATAATTAGGGGTTTTTGAAACCAAGATTTAGCTCTTACATTACATTAACGCTTCATTTGAGAGAAATATGTCCTCTATTTGGTTTAGGTATGCTATGGGATGACAGAGGCAAGTCCAGTTACACATCAGAGCTTCCCAACAGATCCTGCAGAAAAACGGGTTGCCACTGTTGGTAAACCTCACAGTCATGTTGAGGTGAGCATTTTGCTTTTTATTGATATAGATAATACTGTTATTCATTCTGAGAGCCTCAAAATATTTATTGTTTACAAAACTTCTGTTCCAATGTATTCAGCATTACTACAACTTAATTAGATTAGAATATTTTTTTTTGAGAAAAGTTTTGAGAGAGAATGACATGTTTTGTTGTGTGATTTGTTGTCAGTGTAAAGTGATAGCAGAGAATGGGGAGATCTGTCCTATAGGTACTCCTGGTGAGCTGTGTACTCGGGGATACAACACAATGCTTTATTACTGGGATGAACCAACCAAAACAAAAGAAGCAATCAGCTTAGATAGATGGTACCATACAGGGTAGGTCAAGGGGTCTTTAGACTTAGTCTTGTCGATCAATACAGAGTATTTGACCTGTAAATAGGTGGTTCTTACATGGTATTTATAAGACATATTAACAGATGGTTCATACAGGGTATGCCTGATGACTTATTCACAGATCATTCATACAATAAGATTATGCAAACAATTTGAATAATTCTGTACTGTGTCTTCAATGCAAAGAAAATATTTTATTGCTTAAATCTTCCTTGAACATACAGACTCAAAAATAGATGGCTCCCTTAATTAATCATCTAGTTGTCCACAGATTTTTGCGTTTTTCCCGATTACAAATGAGAGCACGGGTGTGACCAGTCAGCAAAGGATGCTCATTCCACCATGGCACCTGATCCTACCTCAAATATTTTTAGAGGTCCATGTTTGCTCAGCTCATGTTTTGTATTTTTTTTTCTTTGAACTTTTGATTTTGAACAGTGAACACTGTTTTTATGTCAGGAATGAGTCAGCATTGTAACAAACCATAGCTACTGATAACAGTGAAGTATTCTCTGTGCAGTGTTTATTGTCTTATTTTTTTTTTTAGAGATATTGCACAGATGGACGAAGATGGTTTCTGTAAAATTGTTGGTAGGATTAAAGATATGATCATCAGAGGTGGGGAAAATGTTTATCCAACTGAAATAGAACAGTTGATTTACAAGCATCCAAAGGTCAAAGATGTACAGGTATAGTTTATTCTTGTCTCTTTAAGTACTGCTTTCTACTGCATTTTTTCAAATTTCAAGAATTGTTTCAGATAAATACTGGTGCTGTTAATAGTGATGAATGGATAGACTGTTATTTCTCTATCAGGTGGTTGGGGTACCAGATGAAAGACTCGGGGAAGAGATATGTGCCTGGATACAAGTTAAGGAGAACCAATCAATTTCTGAAGAGGAAATCAAGTCCTACTGTAAAGAAAAGGTATGAAAGTGGTGGTGTTTGTGTTGGGGGGGGGGGGTATTTCATTATTGATTATAAAATATTGTACAGATAAATCATGTCATTGCTGTGCAGCTAGTTCTATGGGATCCGATTTTTTTGAAAATGTCTTCTCTAAATAATTTAATCAAATAGCTGAATATGTGTTAAAGCATCATGAGGTAGTGTAGATTGAAGTTTGTTTAAATCATGATATCTTGGATAGGCTGGTCACAATGAAGGGTTGAATTCACAAAAAAAAATTCTTTTACCAGTATATCTTCCTCTCAAAAACTAAAGCAACAAAATGGGGACAAATTTGAAAATGTGTTGGGAAATATTTGAAAATCTCTTCTTGAAAGCCTAATGTACTAAATTATATAACATTTTGTATTTGATACCATAAACTGCTGATTAGGTTAGAAATTATGGCTATTGTTACTCAGGTGAGTGATGTGGCTACTGGGGTGTTAAATTGTGACCATCATGTTGCAAAATATATAACAATATGGATGTAGAAGCTCTATCTCTACTTTTTTTTTTACAAAACACTTTAATTTTGTTGATTTGTAATTCAGTGTTGGGGGTATAGACACACTCACATGTCGTTGTATAATTAAGCTCCTTGGGTTAAAGTTGGACATTGTTGCTCAGTTGATCGATATAACATATACATTGGTTGTTGTTCTTAGGAGGAGAATTTCTACAAACTAACATGTTTGTGTATTTGTACTTACAGCTAGCCAGATATAAGGTTCCCAAATATATATCTATTGTGACAGAATTTCCACTGACTGTGACAGGCAAGGTTCAGAAATATAAAATCCAGGAGATTGCTACAGAGGCTTTAGGACTTAAACATGTCACTCCAAAGTAGACCAACAGATAGCTAATACACCCGACAATCAGTGTTAACGGAAGATGTGAAGGAATGCATGGTTCACTGTACTGAATCTTTCCTAATTCAGCTCACAACAATCATATTATCAGTCTTATTTCTATTGAAAACTAAATATTGAAGTATTATGACAAAAAAATCTAGTGATATATTGTAACAATATGTATGATTTTTATGTCTTGTATGCAAGTTGTTGTACAGTAATCGTTATAGTTATATTCATTTTAATTTTCTATTTATTGATGATTAATTTTATGTATCTATAAACGTCATTTAATTTTATGTATCTATAAACGTCATGATGGATGATGATTTTATTAGTAGCAATTTATCTAGGAAGAAACATGCGTCTTAGTGTTTTAAATATTAATATTCATATTATGTAATACACTGTATATATTTCAAAATACAAGTGTTTTAGGTGGTATGATGAGACACCCTTGAAATTGATTTTATGAAATATTTTCTCAAATTCTCAAAATAATGGCTTAATATAATATTAAAGTAAATTTCAATCAATTATCTATATTATCTTCAGAAAAAAAAAAATATCATACCACTACCTATCAATTAATTTGTCGAGGCAGAAAAACATAGCTACGACATATTTTGATGATTTTAAAACCTACATTTAAATGGTGCTAATTTACATTTTGTGCAATTTAGCCTTCTAACATTTAAAACTTGTGCTCCTTGCATAATGGTGTATTCTTACTAAAAATTAATTAAAGCTGTATAACAAAATATTATATTATCACATCCACTCATTCAGTGCACGAGTGAACCACAGGCACCTGATGTTGTTAGCTCACCTAAGCTGAAGGCTGAAGTGAGCTTTTCTAATCAAACTGTTTTGATTGTCTGTTGTCGTAAACTTTTCACATTTTTATCATCTTCTCCAGAACCACAGGAGATTAAAACCAAATTGGCACTTGGTACTGAGGCAACACACATTGAAAAAATTATGCACTTTGAATTTGGGACCAATCAACCCACTTTGAAATTTTTTTCGAAGTAGGTAAAATTTTGGGCCAAGTTATTGCTCTTTGAAATTATTTTCAAAGTACGTTATGAGGGTACATCAAGTACTCTCGTAAAATAAGAATCTACCGTACTACAAATATGCAGATATATGCTAATTCAAATGTATTCGTCAAGTCGACAAACATTATTTTAGTCATTGGTTTGTGATTTAGCAAAAAATCAAAGGCAAAATATCAAGTCAATATTGTTCCAAACAAAAAGTTTTCCTAAGAAATCATATCAAAATCACTTAAAAATCATATAAAACTCTCAAATTCATGGTTTTGCTTCATGATTTAGATATGATCCATTTAATGAATCATACCCAAATCATAGGTGACAAATGAGGAAGTATGATCCTATTGTGGTTTGTTTCTTGGTTTTGAATCTGTTATGATTTTCTTGTGATTCTGGTATGTGCTATCATCTTAGAAGGCAACAGAGGATGCGTTTGAAATGATTCGTTAACTGCCAGATAAACTGACCACTAAGAATTAAGATTTCTGCATAACAGGAAGTTGAGTTGGAAATTTTGAATGTTCATCTTGGAGCCTAAATGTGATGTACTTGTCAGGAAAATTTGTTATTGTTGGGCATCTAGCTCTATCTTGGCATATTTATAAAGTGAATTTAGGGAAGTATTTTCGGGGAATATATTCTTATTCACTTGAGGTAAATTATAATTTATTAGGACTAATTTACAATACACTATCAAGTGATTTATTAATTGAAGCAAACAACTAATGCATGAATGTAAATGTATCATTAGTTCAGACCGGGAGCTACAGATCTGCAGTTAGGTTTTGAAATGCATATGTAATATTTTAATTTGAACAATTCATGTAATAATTGCTAGAGGAGTTTGAAATAACAGTATAATTATCATCTAAATTATGGAGGGCTTTGTTCCTGTGTTCTAATTCAGATTATATTGGCTTAACGATACAGTTCATGTGATTTATATGTATACTATTTTTCATATTTGGTAATTGACAATGTATTTCAAATATTAAAAGAATAAAATAATCTGTTGCAAATTATAAATCAAGTGTTCATTTTTTTCTGTAAGAAATTATTGTATAATAATTATTGTCCTTTAACAGGTCATATAGGGATCATGGTTTTGATACGAGTTGTTAGTTACAACAGATCATACCAAGACCATGGTTTTGATACGAGTTGTTAGTTACAACAGATCATACCAGGACCATGGTTTTGATACAAGTTGTTAGTTACAATAGATCATACTAGGACCATGGTTTTGATACAAGTTGTTAGTTACAACAGATCATACCAGGACCATGGTTTTGATACAAGTTGTTAGTTACAACAGATCATACCAGTACCATGGTTTTGATACAAGTTGTTAGTTACAACAGATCATACCAGAATCATAGTTTTGATATGAGTTGTTAGTTACAACAGATCATACCAGGATCATGGTTTTGATACGAGTTGTTAGTTACAACAGATCATACCAGGACCATGGTTTTGATACGAGTTGTTAGTTACAACAGATCATACCAGTACCATGGTTTTGATACAAGTTGTTAGTTACAATAGATCATACCAGGACCATGGTTTTGATACAAGTTGTTAGTTACAATAGATCATACCAGGACCATGGTTTTGATACGAGTTGTTAGTTACAATAGATCATACCAGGACCATGGTTTTGATACAAGTTGTTAGTTACAACAGATCATACCAGTACCATGGTTTTGATACAAGTTGTTAGTTACAACAGATCATACCAGAATCATAGTTTTGATATGAGTTGTTTGTTACAACAGATCATACCAGGGCCATGGTTTTCTTGCGATTTTTTTAGTTTAACAGATCATCCGAGAATCATGATCCATTATCTCATTTGCATGTGAAATTTTCCTATACCAAAATCATCTCAAAACCATGATTTACGCACAAGTCATTGATATGATCCCGTAGGCTATTTTTTCTGTTTGGTGTTCCATATTTTTCTTAACTTGTTAGTTTAGAGCAAATATCATAATTAGCTAATACTGATGCTTGTTGACCAAAGAAAAAGGAATGGCAGTTCTCATAATTAGTGTCTTGTTCACAAAAAATGTTGATATTTCGCGATCTCTCTGTTTTGTATATAAACAGGTGGATATAAAATTGCGAATGTGGAACTTTTATCATTATCTCTTATAGTTCTCAACTCACAGAAAAATAAAAGCGAAATTTTAAATTCATGGAGCAGTGTTTCATGAGATTTTTGTCGATATTAATTCCCCGCGTTTGATTAGGAATCTACAGTAATTGTAAACAAATGCCAAATTACGAAGAAAATGGCTGCTGTGATTATTTTGACATGGAAATTTTTAATTTAGGGAAAAGTGAATGGAATTAAAAATTACCTGAATACAATTATATCATACTTAATCAGTTGGACTATTGTTAATAAAAATTAACAGACAGAAAAACGGCGATCATTTATTCAATGACATGTGAACATAAACATCATCATGGATTCTTATTTAGTTGATTACTTGAGAAACAGAAAGCACAATCCAGCGTTTATTTCATAGCACCGTGCAGATTATATACAAGGTAAACCCAAACCGGAATAGATGTTGTGACATCAAAATAGTAAATTTCTTTAGCTCACCTGAGCTCAAAGCTTAAGTGAGCTTTTCTGATCACTTTTTGTCCATTGTCCGTCCTTAAACATTTTCAACGAGACCGATTTCAACCAAACTTGGCACAAAACACTCTTAGGTATAACCAGAAAAGCTGTAAGTTTTGTTGAAGCATCCTCATGTAGCATAGATTCAAGTTTATTCAAATCATGATCCTCGGGAATAGGGTGGGGCCACAATTGATTATGAAGATATTGAGTAAATTTTTAAAAATCATCTTTTCTGAAACTGATCAGCCAGAAAAGCTGTAACTTGTGTAGAAGCATCTTCAGGAAGTGTAGATTCAAGTTTGTTCAAATCATGATGCCCGGGGGTAGGGTGAAGCCTAACTCACAATTTTTGGTAAAACTGAAATTGTCAACATATTAGTTGTAAGTAAATTTATATACGTGGCAACAATCTTACCAGTACCAAATGAAAATGTAATTTAAAAATTGTATTGCCATATGTTTAACTTCATATAGAATAATAATTAATAAAGATAGAATTAAACGAAAAACAATAATTAGAAAAACAGAAGAGAGTGGGACAGGTTTTGTTGATGTACTTTTAAAATTTCAAGCATTAAAAGCAGTCTGGATTCCACGATTTTCGAGAAATAAAGATAGAAGTATTTTGGGTAAACACCTGGGTCATCTATTAATCGAAGTACTGATAGGCGTTGGCGTGATATGTGAGATTTATATTGCAGATTCAGGAGGGACATTTTCATATTATGACTACTCTCTATCAAAATAAACAATAAAATCAAGCATATTTTTATACATTTTTTAATCAAAACATAGGTGTGTATAGACACACATTACATTAACTTATAAATTTGATTCTTTGCAGCTAAAGGGGAAATGTAATTCCGTGTACCTTTCAATTGCGAAGTCTACGCATACATCTAGATGGCTGACTTCAATTTGAAAAGCCATATGGTTTTATTAAAATGATTATATCGACTACATCAATCGACAATCTCCATAACAGAGTGGTTAAGGTATTGGACTTAATTTGCTTTTTGCTATGAAAGCAAAGACATAACAAGTTAAACGAATTTAACCTTCTTTTTGAATAATCAATGTAGCTTTAACCAGAGTTATATTATCTGAAATTAGTCTTAGACTGGTATGGGACATTTCCCTATTTTGACATACTTCCAATCGAAATAAACATGAAATTAAGGAAAATATCACATACTTTGTTCTTGTTTTCATACATCTACGTAATATCAACATTCATCAGTGAAATGTTCACCGATTTTAAGGATTTCTTAATAATGAGGCATAAATAACATAATTATTTTCAATGATACACACAAAGTCAGAATGGCACAAAAAGTTTGTTAAAAATGAAACAATTTCAGCAGAATATAATAAATTATGACATCATGATTGTTTTTGCTTTGAAAATGATGCAGCACAATTTATTGTTTTACCAATAATGAAATAAATATTAGAATATTGGTGAACTTAAAAATATCAACAGGAAAAGGTACTAAGTATTTAATATTAAAAAAAATCTTTAGTTTAACATTAGTAATTGCAAAAATGCTAAAATATTTAAGGTGAAAACATTTATTCACAAAAGTAAATACTGAACACTAATCAGCATAGCAAAGTACAAAAAATATTACTTAATCTATCAAAACAAACTACATGTACATGTATGAACAAAAAATGATAGTAAAATATGTATAAAAGAAACGTGAACAATAAAAAAAACCCTGCAAACCAACTTATAACCAGAAATGTTTTTTGATTTATAACATTTTCATTCTCATTCTTCAATGCTTTGTGGATTTAAAAGATTTTGATATGCATGCTAAATAAATCAAACACCCATTCTTGATATATGCACACAGGTCAATCACATAATTTAATAGAAATTATTTTTAAAACCTTATTTCACTTTTCCTTCAAACTCCAAGATCGCCGACTTTCGATATATGCGCAATCTGTTGACATTCGCATTGCTATCTTTTGTCAAATAAAACAAAGAATAATATTCTATTCATATACAATTTTTTAATTCTCCCACAACCACATCGTTTAAGCAGTTCTGCTTACTTAACTGCGTACGCTGTAAGCTTTATTCACATTTATTTTTTTATATTAATAATGATTTAACTATCTGAGAAGATGTAAATTAGTTCAGTCTCAAATTGAAATCGACACACTGGTAAAACATTGCCTGTAACACAATCTAATAGAGGAATATCTAACAAAGTTACCGTTCCTTATCCGCTAGGGTCCCCGTGAGACTCTTCCGGCCAGGACCGTAGCAATAGACTGTGGCTATTTATAGCCACCGTCTAAAAAGTAATAACATAGATTTTGAATATATGTTGAAAATGAACTGTGCTAAGTTTTCTAAATTTGAAATGTTTAAAAACTTACCTTTGTTTTATAAAGAAATGTTTATGTTTTCAATCAATGAAAAAAAAATTACCGACATATCAAGTATGAATATAAACGATATTTTACAAGAGCCTAGTATATTGAATAAAAGGCGTTTTGTATTTGATGGAAAACCTATGTTCTTTAAAAATTGGATTAAAAGAAACATTTTGTATGTTAAAGAACTGTTCACTGATAATGGGTTTAGGTCACGTGATGAAATTGGTAAAGTGTACAAAAAGGCAAATCTATTTGTGAATATAAGATAATAAGTTCTGCCTTTACGAATATCAGAAATATTGTAGACGGAGTTCAAGCAAAATTAATTAATATAAAAAAGGAGAATATTTTTGTTTTTCAAAACAAGAAATAAATTTTTTCTTTGATATCTATACTACTATATTATAATAATAGACTCGAATTGTTGGGCTTTAATACCGATAAATCGGAAGAGTACTGTCTTTTGTTTTATATATTTTAAAAATCATTCACGGTGGCCGACCACGTGATACGCGTATGATCAATTCCACAAAAAAAATGGCGATTTGGAGTTGCACCTGGGGGAAATTTTGAACGGTAAGTAACAATTTCCTGTACGTTATTAATCATTTTTTTCCTTCAACAAAGTGTAAAAATATCAGCAATGGATACTTTGTTATTCTCAGAATATTGTAGTTTTGCTCCTACTGCTAGAACATTCGTGCACAATCTCCGGCTCGATCAACATTACACGGGATTGTATCCACATAAGCCCGAAGGGCTTAATGATAGATTTGATCACGCCCCGACCGAAATTATCACCTCATAATATTCAAAGAATGATTCCTTATAACTTATATTTACAAATTTTAAGCCATCGTACGATTAAACATTTAAAAATATAAATAAGCAAACCCCGCTGGCGCCTCAATTTTGCGTCATTTGTATTTTTAGTTATATAGTACAAAATCGATACGTAAATTATCACAAGGAAAGACATTGGAAAATGTAAATATATGAAAATAACATGAAGTTTGATGACCCCCCCCCCCCCCATAAAATTGTATTATAACGAACACATCAAACAACCATATTTCACAGTATTAAAACATTGTTAGATTTTTCTCTCATTCATTTATCATCTCTACAATCTCATATACTCAATTTTTCTAATAGATTTATACTGAAAAAGACATCAAGTGCCTCAATCAAACTCAAATTAAATCAAACTCATTGATATCAGGATTAGTTATCACTTTGTGCATCAACTACCATCGACCAAAGTCAAGCTAGCACGCACTAACTTCAACGCACTAACTCCGTTCTAAATATGCTTATCGACTAGTTTTTCGATCCCGACGGGAAAATATCCCTCGGTAAATAGGCGCAAGGCGCCTAAACTAGGACTTGTGACAATTAGGTGACCCCGGATTCCTGAGGGTGGGGGTCCTGCCCGGGGGTGACTGGTCTCAGAACCTTCAATAATTATGCCGTTCTTGGCGCCACGGCCCCCTGAATAATCGTTATAATAACTATATTATCATATTATATAGGGACATAAACAAGGCGCAGGGCGCCTAAACTAGGACTTGTGACAATTAGGTGACCCCGGATTCCTGAGGGTGGGGGTCCTGCCCGGGGGTGACCGGTCTCAGAACCTTCAATAATTATGCCGTTCTTGGCGCCACGGCGCCCTGAATAATCGTTATAATAACTATATTATCATATTATATAGGGACATAAACAAGGCGCAGGGCGCCTAAACTAGGACTTGTGACAATTAGGTGACCCCGGATTCCTGAGGATGGGGGTCCTGCCCGGGGGTGACCGGTCTCAGAACCTTCAATAATTATGCCGTTCTTGGCGCCACGGCGCCCTGAATAATCGTTATAATAACTATATTATCATATTATATAGGGACATAAACAAGGCGCAGGGCGCCTAAACTAGGACTTGTGACAATTAGGTGACCCCGGATTCCTGAGGGTGGGGGTCCTGCCCGGGGGTGACCGGTCTCAGAACCTTCAATAATTATGCCGTTCTTGGCGCCACGGCCCCCTGAATAATCGTTATAATAACTATATTATCATATTATATAGGGACATAAACAAGGCGCAGGGCGCCTAAACTAGGACTTGTGACAATTAGGTGACCCCGGATTCCTCAGGGTGGGGGTCCTGCCCGGGGGTGACCGGTCTCAGAACCTTCAATAATTATGCCGTTCTTGGCGCCACGGCCCCCTGAATAATCGTTATAATAACTATATTATCATATTATATAGGGACATAAACAAGGCGCAGGGCGCCTAAACTAGGACTTGTGACAATTAGGTGACCCCGGATTCCTGAGGGTGGGGGTCCTGCCCGGGGGTGACCGGTCTCAGAACCTTCAATAATTATGCCGTTCTTGGCGCCACGGCCCCCTGAATAATCGTTATAATTACTATATTATCATATTATATAGGGACATAAACAAGGCGCAGGGCGCCTAAACTAGGACTTGTGACAATTAGGTGACCCCGGATTCCTGAGGGTGGGGGTCCTGCCCAGGGGTGACCGGTCTCAGAACCTTCAATAATTATGCCGTTCTTGGCGCCACGGCCCCCTGAATAATCGTTATAATTACTATATTATCATATTATATAGGGACATAAACAAGGCGCAGGGCGCCTAAACTAGGACTTGTGACAATTAGGTGACCCCGGATTCCTGAGGGTGGGGGTCCTGCCCGGGGGTGACCGGTCTCAGAACCTTCAATAATTATGCCGTTCTTGGCGCCACGGCCCCCTGAATAATCGTTATAATAACTATATTATCATATTATATAGGGACATAAACAAGGCGCAGGGCGCCTAAACTAGGACTTGTGACAATTAAGTGACCCCGGATTCCTGAGGGTGGGGGTCCTGCCCGGGGGTGACTGGTCTCAGAACCTTCAATAATTATGCCGTTCTTGGCGCCACGGCCCCCTGAATAATCGTTATAATAACTATATTATCATATTATATAGGGACATAAACAAGGCGCAGGGCGCCTAAACTAGGACTTGTGACAATTAGGTGACCCCGGATTCCTGAGGGTGGGGGTCCTGCCCGGGGGTGACCGGTCTCAGAACCTTCAATAATTATGCCGTTCTTGGAGCCACGGCCCCCTGAATAATCGTTATAATTACTATATTATCATATTATATAGGGACATAAACAAGGCGCAGGGCGCCTAAACTAGGACTTGTGACAATTAGGTGACCCCGGATTCCTGAGGATGGGGGTCCTGCCCGGGGGTGACCGGTCTCAGAACCTTCAATAATTATGCCGTTCTTGGCGCCACGGCCCCCTGAATAATCGTTATAATAACTATATTATCATATTATATAGGGACATAAACAAGGCGCAGGGCGCCTAAACTAGGACTTGTGACAATTAGGTGACCCCGGATTCCTGAGGGTGGGGGTCCTGCCCGGGGGTGACCGGTCTCAGAACCTTCAATAATTATGCCGTTCTTGGCGCCACGGCCCCCTGAATAATCGTTATAATAACTATATTATCATATTATATAGGGACATAAACAAGGCGCAGGGCGCCTAAACTAGGACTTGTGACAATTAGGTGACCCCGGATTCCTGAGGGTGGGGGTCCTGCCCGGGGGTGACTGGTCTCAGAACCTTCAATAATTATGCCGTTCTTGGCGCCACGGCCCCCTGAATAATCGTTATAATAACTATATTATCATATTATATAGGGACATAAAGAAGGCGCAGGGCGCCTAAACTAGGACTTGTGACAATTAGGTGACCCCGGATTCCTGAGGGTGGGGGTCCTGCCCGGGGGTGACCGGTCTCAGAACCTTCAATAATTATGCCGTTCTTGGAGCCACGGCCCCCTGAATAATAGTTATAATTACTATATTATCATATTATATAGGGACATAAACAAGGCGCAGGGCGCCTAAACTAGGACTTGTGACAATTAGGTGACCCCGGATTCCTGAGGATGGGGGTCCTGCCCGGGGGTGACCGGTCTCAGAACCTTCAATAATTATGCCGTTCTTGGCGCCACGGCCCCCTGAATAATCGTTATAATAACTATATTATCATATTATATAGGGACATAAACAAGGCGCAGGGCGCCTAAACTAGGACTTGTGACAATTAGGTGACCCCGGATTCCTGAGGGTGGGGGTCCTGCCCGGGGGTGACCGGTCTCAGAACCTTCAATAATTATGCCGTTCTTGGCGCCACGGCCCCCTGAATAATCGTTATAATAACTATATTATCATATTATATAGGGACATAAACAAGGCGCAGGGCGCCTAAACTAGGACTTGTGACAATTAGGTGACCCCGGATTCCTGAGGATGGGGGTCCTGCCCGGGGGTGACCGGTCTCAGAACCTTCAATAATTATGCCGTTCTTGGCGCCACGGCCCCCTGAATAATCGTTATAATTACTATATTATCATATTATATAGGGACATAAACAAGGCGCAGGGCGCCTAAACTAGGACTTGTGACAATTAGGTGACCCCGGATTCCTGAGGGTGGGGGTCCTGCCCGGGGGTGACCGGTCTCAGAACCTTCAATAATTATGCCGTTCTTGGCGCCACGGCCCCCTGAATAATCGTTATAATAACTATATTATCATATTATATAGGGACATAAACAAGGCGCAGGGCGCCTAAACTAGGACTTGTGACAATTAGGTGACCCCGGATTCCTGAGGGTGGGGGTCCTGCCCGGGGGTGACCGGTCTCAGAACCTTCAATAATTATGCCGTTCTTGGCGCCACGGCCCCCTGAATAATCGTTATAATAACTATATTATCATATTATATAGGGACATAAACAAGGCGCAGGGCGCCTAAACTAGGACTTGTGACAATTAGGTGACCCCGGATTCCTGAGGGTGGGGGTCCTGCCCGGGGGTGACCGGTCTCAGAACCTTCAATAATTATGCCGTTCTTGGCGCCACGGCCCCCTGAATAATCGTTATAATAACTATATTATCATATTATATAGGGACATAAACAAGGCGCAGGGCGCCTAAACTAGGACTTGTGACAATTAGGTGACCCCGGATTCCTGAGGGTGGGGGTCCTGCCCGGGGGTGACCGGTCTCAGAACCTTCAATAATTATGCCGTTCTTGGCGCCACGGCCCCCTGAATAATCGTTATAATAACTATATTATCATATTATATAGGGACATAAACAAGGCGCAGGGCGCCTAAACTAGGACTTGTGACAATTAGGTGACCCCGGATTCCTGAGGGTGGGGGTCCTGCCCGGGGGTGACCGGTCTCAGAACCTTCAATAATTATGCCGTTCTTGGCGCCACGGCCCCCTGAATAATCGTTATAATTCTTTATTTTTCATTTTCATAAATATTTTTTTATAATCGTTATAATTCTTTATTTTTCATTTTCATAAATATTTTTTTCCAAAAAAATTAGGACGTCTATTTGGTCGTCCTTGATATGCATTTATAGATAATCGTATTTTGCATAAATTGGTACCATATTTTCAGCCCTATATTATTTAGTTCGCAGCCAAAACGAAACTTCCGGTTTTCGTTAAAATTGTAAAGGAAATTGGAAAAGTCACGGGGTGTGGAGGAACATTAAGGTGGATCTACTGTGGTCATTATGATTTAAAACCTTTTCCACTATCAAATTTAAAAGTTGCCTGAATCTATCCTAATAAAAGCTGTTGTCAACTCTAACTTCATTAGTACTTGGACATTTAAATCTCCAGCTGTACAGGTGACTACTGATTTTTATACGACCGCAAAAATTATGGTATGGCGCAGTCGTCGTCGTCCGTGCACATTCGTTTTTGTGGAATAACTTTTGTTTTAGTGGAGGGATCAACATGAAATTTTCACACAATGTACCATGGCATAAAACGAAGCTGTATAAGAAATAAGGAATTTATGGCCTCACCCATTTCAGAAAAAAATACCAAAAAGGGCCACTTTGGGTGTTTTTCGCAAATATAGTTGCCAAATGTTTATTTTTTATTGAATTTTAATGGGGTTTCTTTTATTTTGTTGCTTATATAATTGCGCTTCAGTAGTATTCATGATTTGTATCTTTACATTCATCTTATGTATTCCTCTAGATGCAAGCTTTTAGTTGGGAGTCAGCAGATTCTGTGTGCCTCTGTGTCAAGTTCTTTATCGTGTCCATCTAATTATTGTGTCAACCTCTTTACTGTGTCCACATTCACTTCATATTACACTTGTTCGAATTTCAGTGGTCGACATGCTGCGGTCGTATCTGCTGCGCTCAGCGTAGCCTTTTATTTTTTACTTGAGATTTGTCTATAGGTAAAAAAAACTGATAGCCCTTAGATTTAAATGTCCAGCTACTTCTTTTCATCACCTGAGTTAAGGATTGATTTGAGGTTCACTAAAGATTGGTATCAGCTATTTTTCAATCCAATAAAGGATTAGCTATTGAAATATGACCACACTCAGAGTAAATTGCTTATTAAAAAAAAGGGAAAAAGGGGGGTGTGATTACATATATAGTAGGTCTCAATGGGATCTAAGCAGGACATGGGATTGAGTAGGGTTTTTTTTATCTGGGATGTCGCTAATTGTTTGTCGAGAAAACAAAAATTTATTAGACAAGGATTTGGGAATAACTCAAAATTGATTTGGGAATTTGGGAAAATATTAATGTTCTTAAGCAAGAAATTGAAAAATATTTTTTCCTTAAAATTTTGATAGCAGGCTTTCGTATGTAACAATCATTATTGTCTCAAAAACTTGTATTTTTTTAGATTATCAACTTTGTGCATATTGTTACATGTCTCATGCAATTTTTATGTACAGAAAATGAACCAAAATTTGGGAAGCGGGAAATCATGAACTGGTACACCTAACATGGGAATTGTCAAAAGAACTTAACGTGATACGGGATTAGAACCCCCTATATATTACGATAAATTGGCAAAATAAAAATTTTCTGTATGAAAATAACTTTAACCATTAATCTGACCTTATCTGAAGTGATAGCAGACTTTGACGCGGAGGATGGCATGTGATGGCATAATGAATGAAAATTATGTCAGGAGTGTAACATTTATCCATTCTTTAATGATAAAGTTTTTATTTAGTTTAAAAAAATTCTAAACTTAACTGGAAGAGATTTTTTACACTTAATTTGCTCAAAAATTTTCAATAAGGTCAAATTTAAAGATTGGAATATATTATTTGCTTTTGATACAGTGTTTGAATATTAAAAATAAGTGCGATAAATACTAAAAGGACATTTAAAACAATTACACTATATAAAACTGTTGTGAAAGTATCAGAATTGTGTTACAATGCCTCAAATAAACACTAATGATCAGATCCTATCCTGTAAGTTGACAGAAACTAAAAGTGGAAAACCTAGCATTTCACAGAATTTTAGTGTTACACTCCTGACACCTATTTCAAGGCCATAAAAAAGGACTAATCAAATTTAGGCAGTCATGTTTGCATCTCATAGTAACTGCTGCACCTGCTGGTCAATTTAAAACAATAATTATGACAATTACTAACAGTGTTTCAAAAATATGACATTGCAAACTTAAATGTTACACTCCTGACCTACATCAGCAGGTGTGGTTCTATGAGATCAAGTGCACCAGAAACATGTCACAGATATCTACAAATACTTTTAATTTGATCTAGAATATTGTGGTAAAGTATAAGAAATATTAAAATGTCCAAAATCTTTCGGAACTTTGAATTATCATCATTTAAAATTAAGAATTAAGTTTTTTCCTTTTCATTTTTTTCCCTCATTAGGAAATTTGACAGACCTTATTTTACCATTGTAATTACAAAATATGTATTACTTCATATGATAAAATTTAGTGCATATACACAGGTTTTCAACAAACCCATCATTTTATATTAGACATCATTATTTTTTTTAAAGACAGCTCTTTGAAGCACTTGCTTCTTTCAAAATGTCACACTAAAAGTGTTACACTCCTGACATTTTTGGCCCTATTTTTTGCCGGCATTTTTTTATTATCAAAGATATCATCACGAAAATTTGTACGATTATAGTCACAGGTGGGATACATTTTTTAATTATCTAATACTTAGTATTTATCATCATGATTTGTAATAGGGTATGGTAATAATGTTGGGGTCATTTTTTTTGAAACAGCCCCTATGTAGAATGAATAGTGAACAAAATAGTCTGCATGGCAAACAGGACATACATGTGGTTCTGTGACTTGAAAGAACTGATCATTTATCTATATAGCTAGGTATTTTAGACATGTAGTTTCAGCTGAACAGAAAAAAAAAATGTCAGTATAAAGACAAAAAAAAAAATTGCATAATTTTAAATATAATGCTGAATTTTAGGTTTTTTCTTCTATGATATGCGTGGGTATAGTAATTTGAGCATGTTGAGTGGTATTATACACCAACAATTAAACTTTTATTAGAGTTTTCATGGTATTGACATTTTTACATATATTTTATATATATTTTCAATATCACTTGCTTTGATAGGTGCCATTTTTAGGTAAATGAAGGCTTTTTCCAAATTGAAACGGATTTTGTGATGCGTAATAGTCGATGTAATGATATCAACATGCAAAATGGACATAAAAATAACTTCATTTTCGAGGCTCTGTGAGACACCTTGTGTGCAAATACTGTAAAACAGCCCTGATACATGTGGAAATGAATAGATCTACACCGGTGATGTACGTTGGTTAAATTTTTCATTTCATTTGCAGGTCGTCGCCATTATGCCTGATGGCCATGTACGGGTGGGGTTATTTCCGACACTATCAGAAACAATAGTGTGCCAGCTGGGCACTGTGGCTGAACTCCCCCGTACAGCAACAAAGTCTTGGAAAAGTGGGAAGAAGACCGCCTTTCGGGTACGTCAAAACCTATATATTGGTGAAATGTTTTAGAATGTATGTCTAAAATGTCTGTTTTGGAAAAAAATTCTTTGCCCGGTTGCCGGTAAGCGCTGGGCCCTTGGTCCTATTTTTTCAAGCTTCGGTCATGTATAATTTTTGTAATGTTCATGTATAATTCTTGTAATGTTAGAACATTCGACTAATGGAGGTGTTTTTTTGCAGGCAGCCAAGGCAGCCGCCGCAGCCTCCAAGGAATCCCCCGCAGCCTCCAAGGAATCCCCCGCAGCCTCCTCCTCCAAGGACTCGGCCAGGAAGAAACGAAAGGTAAGAACTCAACCTAATTTGTTTGGTTGTTTGTTGCTATGAAACCTTTAATAACACCAACATTTATTTTTGTTGGCCTTACCGGCCCAGAACGCAGTGTATCATCAGTAGTGTGTTTGGATATTTGATTATTGAACATTCGACTAATGGAGATGTTTTTTTGCAGGTGGCCAATAGCCCTGAACTCGGACCCCCCGCAGCATCCTCCTCCTCCGAGGACTCGGCAGGCAGGCAACCCTCTGAGAAAGGAACGGTAAGAACCCAACCTAATTTGTTGTGTGCGCAATTTCGTGTATACATTGGACAATATATAACCGATGATACATTGTGTATACTTGGTGTACACGGCCTATACACTTGTATAATTTTTGTAATGTTCATGTATAATTCTTGTAATGTTAGAACATTCGACTAATGGAGATGTTTTTTTTGCAGGCAGCCAAGGCAGCCGCCGCAGCCTCCAAGGAATCCCCCGCAGCCTCCTCCTCCAAGGAACCGGCCAGGAAGAAACGAAAGGTAAGAACCCAACCTAATTTGTTTGGTTGTTTGTTGCTATGAAACCTTTAATAACACCAACATTTATTTTTGTTGGCCTTACCGGCCCAGAACGCAGTGTATCATCAGTAGTGTGTTTGGATATTTGATTATTGAACATTCGAC
Organism: Magallana gigas; assembly: GCF_963853765.1. Lineage (NCBI taxonomy): Eukaryota > Metazoa > Mollusca > Bivalvia > Ostreida > Ostreidae > Magallana > Magallana gigas. Next base: position 168,973 of record NC_088854.1, on the reverse strand, counting down.
TAATGGAGATGTTTTTTGCAGGCAGCCCAGAAAAGCCACAAATTGAGTTTCGACGGGTACATCGACTTGCTTGCTGCAAAAATTGAAGAAGGGAACAAAACAAAAGGGAATAAGGACCAGAGGAGAGGTGCTGACGGCAAATTTGGCAATAAAAATTTATTGGACTGTTCCTGGAGGACCTGGTTGAAAAGCATGTTTACAGAATATCCAGGTGTGCTGTGCAAGTGCTCTTGTAATCATCGACCTTTGACTAGCGCACAAGCCTTAATAAAACACATAGAGAGAAATCACTATATCAATAATGTGGTATCATTTGGTGAGGAGGACCTGGAATTCACACCACCACAGTTTTAGCTCACCTCCCCCCCCCCCCCCCAAGTTTAAATAAGTTGTTGAATCAACTTTGGAAATTCACCCCAAATTCAAATTTGGAAATTCACCCTTGTCTAGTGGGTTCAACTATATTTTGTATGCTCTACCTATAGTAACCATATATCTTGATTTCCCAGAAACTTGTTGACGCTGCAATTGCACTTCATATAAATACATGTTTTGGCATTCTATGTTATTTGTAAATGCTGTTTGTCCTTATATTTTGATATATCCAGTTACTTTGTTTCTACTGTTTCGCAAGTATCTTGGCAATAATATCTCTTACTACTGTATATTTTGTATGAGAGTCAAACTGTAGAACTATGTGGGTTGAAGAATATCTCTTACTACTGTATATTTTGTATGAGAGTCAAACTGTAGAACTATGTGGGTTGAAGAATAAAAGTGTGCACTCAATCAAATATTGTTTTTAGGCCAATACTTTGTAAGATATACCAAGTGCACTTGTAATCCTCGACCTTTAGCTAGCGCACAAGCCTTAATAAAACACATAGAGAGAAATGACTATATCAATAATGTGGTATCATTTGGTGAGGAGGACCTGGAAATCACACCACCACAGTTTTAGCTCATCTCCCCCTCCCCCCCAAAGTTTAAATAAGTTGTTGAATCAACTTTGGAAATTCACCCAAAACGTTTGGGGGGGGGGGGGTATATAGGAATCACTTTGTCTGTCCGTCTGTCCGTCTGTGCAGTTTTCCTGTCTGGTCCATAACTTTTATATGCCTTAATGAATCTTTATGAAACTTTGGGAGGTCGTTACATATAATTGTATCAGTTGGTGACTTTTGTAGTAACAAGGTGAACTTGCCATTAAAACTTAGGTATTGGTTATTATCAACGAGCCCAACGGAGTTAGAGAGGGTATATAGCGTTTGGTTTGTTCGTTAGTACGTACATGCGTACTTAAGTAATAGTCAGATTAAAGTTTTGGTTAAGGTGCATATCTCGGCAACTACAAGTGGTAGAGGGATGATATTTGGTCAGTCGATACATCTTGGGTAGTAACCAACATCTGTACTGAAATTAGGTCACTTTGACTTACATTTTATGCTTGAGCAACTTAGGTTAAAGTTTCGGTTAAGGTGCATATCTCAGCAACTACAAGTGGTAGAGGGATTTGGTCAGTGGATACATCTTGAGCAGTAACCAACATCCAAACCCAAATTAGATCACCTTGACCTACAATTTGCGCTTGAGCGACTTAAAGTTTCGGTTAAGGTGCATATTCCAGTAACTACAAGTGGTAGAGGGATGATATTTGGTCAGTGGATACATCTTGGGTAGTAACTAATATCGGTACCAAAATGTAGGTCCACTGATTTGAGATTTTGTAAGTTACTGCTAATACTGATAACGGTCTATACGCTTTGTACATTGGGTATACAAAGTATACGCCCTATACAATTTTGTACACAAAGTATACGCCCTGTACAGGCCGTTTGCACGACGTATACCCAATGTACAAAGCGTATAGACCGTTTACACTAAGTATACACAATGTATCATCGGTTATATATGGTCCAATGTATACACCAAATTGTGCACACAAAGTATACGCCCTATTCAATTTTGTACACGAAGTATATGACCTGTACAGGCCGTTTACACCACGTGTACCCAATGTACAAAGCGTATAGACCGTTTACACCAAGTATACACAATGTATCATCGGTTATATATGGTCCAATGTATACACCAAATTTTGTGCACGAAGTATACGTCCTGTACAGGGCGTATGCCTAATACCAAGCGTATAGGTCGTGTACACCAAGTATACACAATGACACAATGTATCATCTGTTATATATGGTCCAATGTATACACCAAATTGTGCACACAAAGTATACGCCCTGTACAGGCCGATTACACCACGTATACCCAATGTACAAAGCGTATAGACCGTTTACACCAAGTGTACACAATGTACAAAGCGTATAGACCATTTACACCAAGTATACACAATGTACAAAGCGAATAGACCGTTTACACCAAGTATACACAATGTATCATCGGTTATATATGGTCCAATGTATACACCAAATGTTTTGCACGAAGTATACGTCCTATACAGGGCGTATGCCCAACGTACCAAGCGTACAGGCCTTGTACATCAAGTATACACAATGTATCATCGGTTATATATGGTCCAATGTATACACAAAATGGTGCACACAAAGTATACGCCCTGTACAGGCCGTTTGCACGACGTATACCCAATGTACAAAGCGTATAGACCGTTTACACTAAGTATACACAATGTATCATCGGTTATATATGGTCCAATGTATACACGAAATTATGCACACAAAGTATACGCCCTATACAATTTTGTACACGAAGTATATGACCTGTACAGTCTTACATCATGCAATACCAAATCATTTATAAAAATTATGGGATACGATACCTATCAGTTTGACGCACAGCTTCTCGTATTAGGTTTAGGTTGAAGAATAAAAGAAAATATTCCAACGGAGATGCATTTCTCGCCGGCATGTTCTTTGGCCCTGGGTTCCCAGTGAATGGCTTATTTTGCACCGGTTCAGGCGGCAATACACGGAACCACACTCCAGCCATCTTGTACGGCGCAAGGCAGAACGCACGTGTTATTATGACGTCATTTACGTAAAATGACGTTATAACAAAATACCGCGTTATGGAAGTCATTTATGTCATTCTTTTCAATGTTGATATTATTTTTAAGAATTATATGTTTCGAAAATAATATACATGCATGCATTGCGTAAACATTTTAAAAATAATTTAGGGCAATAATATTATCTGTTGCTTGAATTTTTGAAGTTATTGAGAAACAAACAATCGGAACAAAATTATGCAACAATATGTTAATTACGATGAATTAATAAAATTAATGCACATGAACATATGCTGTTTTAGTGTAATGTTTAGCAATAAAAAAAAACACATTAACTTTTATTTCAACAATTGATATAATAATTATGCAAATTTTGATGGCAGATAAAAAGATCTTAGTTTGTGTAACTATGTATCAAGAAATCCCTTAATTCTAGCGCAATAAATCTCTTTTAAAAATCAAAATAATAAATTAATATGTCAATAAATTACAATTGGATACTTTATTGTTCATAATAACATACGATGCTTTTATATTTATTGACGTATATTTAATAAATCATATGGAAAAAGTGTAAAGTTAAAATCGGCCTAAAATCGGCCCCGTGGCACTCTGGACAACTGTGTGATCGGCCCAAAATCGGCCCTGTGGCACAGAAGTGGTTAAAGAGTGATTGAAAGCGTGTTTTCGTCGACTTTCATTTAAATTATATTTACCTATACCAAGGACTGCACATTTTGGATATATATATATGTATATGTAATGAAAGCGCTTACGTTTTATATATCGTGTTGTTAATTTCTTTTATTTTAACCACTTATGTGCCACAGGGCCTATTTGGGCCTATTTGAATATCTACGTTCAGTGCCACGGGGCCTATTTGGGCCTATTTGGAAAAGAAAAAAATATTTTTTTTAAAGATACAAATTAAGTGTTACAGGTTTTCCGTGTATTTCATAAGCTATAGTTCGTTAATATTTTTATCAAAAGGAAACAATATCGAAAATTTGCAACGTCAGTTATCTCTCTCAATGGCCGAGTGGGTCATGTTTTGACTTTTGAACAGACCGAGTGCATCCCTGGTTTGAATCCCGCTAAGTGCCATTGATGAGTTTTGCCTGCAGATTTATACTCGGATGTTATTGCCGGATTTACGTATAAACTTATGTACTTGCATACATGTTCTTTATATTTCCCATGAACTCTTTTTCACGTGTTTTTTATAAATGTATTTCATACGCAAATTATTTGGGGGAAAAAAAGGAACTTTTCCTAGGTGTATGGAGTTGCAACTGTATGTATAAACGAATGGATTCTGATTCAATCGTAATAATTTATATAAACTTTGAAAGGGATATTTCTATTTTAAGCAACTGATTGCCGTATGATTTAACTTGTTGAAAGCTTACATGTAGAAGAGCAATGCATTACAACAAGCCAATTTGTTTTCTTCTGTGAATTTGTAGCTCTTACAACAAGTTAAATATACCAGAAATTGATTAACATTTAACGTCTCTTTATTAGTAAAAAAAAAGGAAGCATTTTTAACACAGCTCCACAAAAAAGTTATGCAATTCAAAGATGTCTGTTTTGTGAGTATACTAATAACACCCCCCCCCCTCAGTTCTACATGTTCTTTAATGTGTCTTCCTTTATTTTCTAATATACAACCTTACCTTAACAATTTATTTTTAATGCATGAGAGGGTGTACGTGTGCGTGTAAGTGAATGAGAGGAATGAGATGAGCAAAGGTCATCATGTTTATGCATTGACAAAATCTGTATGTCCTTTATTTTATTTGGACATATATATATATATATATATATATATATATATATATATATATATATATATATATATATATATATATATATATATATATATATATACACATGTATTGCTCTGATAAGCTGTAATGCTTAAAGACATAAAGAATTGAATGGAATTGATCCTTCTGACTACTCGAATGACCCTACAACCAGTGTTTGATAACGAGCCATTTCACACCACACAAAAGGAAAATATATATGCGCTTACAATCTTTCCAAAAATAAAATGACCATCTAATTAACAAACGATTCTGTCATAAAGATGAAAAATAACTTAAGTTATGATCTCATATACAGACATCATAAGTGTTAAGGATAAAACAGTTTGATTGGAGGTAGCACTACAATATTAAATATTGTAGTGCATGAAATATAAAATTTTACCAAATATTTAAAACTTTATTTGCATGTAAAATCAAAACAAAGTTTTTGAAATATTCCCGTAAACAGTTTATCAAATAAAATTACATTGTATAAATAAAACATTGGTAGCAAGAAACACACACACCTTCAAATTTGAAATCAAGTCAGGGCCTTTTCACTACCACCCCCTCCCCCACACCGTCCTCTAGTGATCTTGATTTTTTTTTCTAAAAACTAAGAATGTATCAGACTCTCAGACTTCTAACGTGTTGAGTTTTATCTCATAAAAAATTCAGTCCCTGCCATCGGCAAATAACCCGATGTAAATGGAATAACTCTGGGATTATTTTTCGTCAGCCATGTTTTGACGTGAACCCTGGTATTTATAAATGATATAGTTATTATAACGATTATTCAGGGGGCCGTGGCGCCAAGAACGGCATAATTATTGAAGGTTCTGAGACCGGTCACCCCCGGGCAGGACCCCCACCCTCAGGAATCCGGGGTCACCTAATTGTCACAAGTCCTAGTTTAGGCGCCCTGCGCCTTGTTTATGTCCCTATATAATATGATAATATAGTTATTATAACGATTATTCAGGGGGCCGTGGCGCCAAGAACGGCATAATTATTGAAGGTTCTGAGACCGGTCACCCCCGGGCAGGACCCCCACCCTCAGGAATCCGGGGTCACCTAATTGTCACAAGTCCTAGTTTAGGCGCCCTGCGCCTTGTTTATGTCCCTATATAATATGATAATATAGTTATTATAACGATTATTCAGGGGGCCGTGGCGCCAAGAACGGCATAATTATTGAAGGTTCTGAGACCGGTCACCCCCGGGCAGGACCCCCACCCTCAGGAATCCGGGGTCACCTAATTGTCACAAGTCCTAGTTTAGGCGCCCTGCGCCTTGTTTATGTCCCTATATAATATGATAATATAGTAATTATAACGATTATTCAGGGGGCCGTGGCGCCAAGAACGGCATAATTATTGAAGGTTCTGAGACCGGTCACCCCCGGGCAGGACCCCCACCCTCAGGAATCCGGGGTCACCTAATTGTCACAAGTCCTAGTTTAGGCGCCCTGCGCCTTGTTTATGTCCCTATATAATATGATAATATAGTAATTATAACGATTATTCAGGGGGCCGTGGCGCCAAGAACGGCATAATTATTGAAGGTTCTGAGACCGGTCACCCCCGGGCAGGACCCCCACCCTCAGGAATCCGGGGTCACCTAATCGTCACAAGTCCTAGTTTAGGCGCCCTGCGCCTTGTTTATGTCCCTATATAATATGATAATATAGTAATTATAACGATTATTCAGGGGGCCGTGGCGCCAAGAACGGCATAATTATTGAAGGTTCTGAGACCGGTCACCCCCGGGCAGGACCCCCACCCTCAGGAATCCGGGGTCACCTAATTGTCACAAGTCCTAGTTTAGGCGCCCTGCGCCTATTTACCGAGGGATATTTTCCCGTCGGGATCGAAAAACTAGTCGATAAGCATATTTAGAACGGAGTTAGTGCGTTGAAGTTAGTGCGTGCTAGCTTGACTTTGGTCTACCATCGTTGTTCACTACTCATTCTGTCAGAGTGAGACATCGTGCCCGATGAAAATAAAAAGTTTAATCGATAATTTAATTTACAGACAAAATCTGTTGCGCGAGCACGCGGACGAACTAAATACTCTGTTTGCCTATGCCACAGGCCCAGCGGTTGACACCCCCCCCAGAAATATATCCAAAATATGACCTCACGGAAAGAATACGTCAGGTCGGCCACGAGATTCAGATTGCAGTCGGGTGTAACGAAATTGAAGGATTCATATATTATATCAATACATCAAGCAATCAGTTAATATATATATATATATATATATATATATATATATATATATATATATATATATATATATATATATACATATATATATATAATATAAATAAAACAATAAATATTACTTTATAACGATAAGTTTTAATTATTTTAAAATTTGTTCAAAAGTGAAAAAAGTGGAAATTTTATTAAATTCTTTCATAAATGCCCTAATGCTAACCCAGGCAATAAGGACATATGCCTTATAGATCACACCACTCCTCCCCTAAAAACCCAGTGCGTTCGACCCCAGAATGAGACATAAAACAAGTCTAGTAACAGGGGTAGGAGGGCTCCCGTTGTACGTTCACGAAACTTCGGATGCCCAATCAAGGAGTGTCCTTTTGTAGGCTGAAAGTTGAAATTTCAAGTTCAGAGTTAACACTTGACACGCATTGTCTGGGATAACCCTCAGCCACGCATCGAGAAAGACAATGTTGGAGAATGGACAGAAAGGAGGTCCCAACTCATGTTGATCTTATCCAAACCATCAGTTGGGTCAGAGAGGGTAAAAGACCTCGTTTGTTGGGCTAAGGTATTCTTTTCTCCGTTTATACCAGTACAGTCGCAAATTTTGGACCAATCCCAACAGATATCTAATGGATGAAATGGGTTGACCCGGGCCATTCTCAGTTACAGTTACCGCTCTCTGAGCGTACTGATTCACTGGATACCAAGTATTTATGGCAGAACATCTTAAACCTGCCCAACGCTTGGAATACCTTAACTTCGGACATGCATTTATGTCCAGTTTTTATAACATGCAACGGTCAGCATTCCAGTACGCTCTGTTGCATTGGAGCATTTGCCAGGACCCTGTCTATGAGGAGTGATGAAAACCCAATCCCTCATCCTTCATAATAGATGAAAGAAATGAAGTGTTTTTGTTACTATTTTCGATGGAGGTACAAATAGGGAATTGTACTTAGTTTTATATTACATTTTTGTGATCGGCTTTGGCGTTTGCCTTGAAAGTAATACAGTTACATGCACACGGATTTAAACAACTTTTCCTTCACGTATGCGTAATAATATTAATCGGAAGTATATACTTCGCCTACTAAAAGTAAAGCTCATCCATGCATTGAACAAATCGGTTCTGTATACATATCTTATCTATCACATTAACAGAGCTGACCAATGATATTACATGCCGATCATACCTTCAAAAGGAATAAATGTTTTCGTTTGTTTAGTTGCCCGCACTGCACGAAAAATCGCCTTTTGTTTATCCAAAAGATAACCAAATGGCCAACTTTTGTTTACCTTTTTACACCTTTTAAATATCTTTTATATTTTGTGGAAAGGTATAAAAGTTAATATTTTGTTCAACTTTTGAGCATAAAAAAGATATCCAAAAGGCCCACTTTTATAAATCTTTTAAAAATAGAAATGCTATCTTTTATTACCTTTTAACTCAAGAAAAACAATCTTTCAACACCTTTTCAACTAATGCAGTTTGGACTTTTATCATCTTTCTTATTTTGAAAGATTTACTTCTGTCAACTTTTAAAACCTTTTGTTATCTAATATGTATCGCTTATATACTCCCAATCTGCCTTGTGATATATTACAAAATATCACCTTTAACAATCTTTAATTCATCTTTTATACCTTTTTATGTCTATTGATTACCTTTCTATTAAAAAAAAGGTCGTCTTTTGTTACCTTTTTTTTTTATCTTTTATCCTTTTATATAATCTTATGTTTGACAGCAGTTTGTCATCGTGAATCTTGTACTTGGAGTATTTTCTACCCTTTTCTGCCTTTCGACCAGTGAAAATATTACCTTCAGTCAGTTTTGGTTCACAATTTACATTAAGTTTTAAATTCCTTTCTCATAATGACAAACTATATTAGTCAATTAATGTAATGCTAAATACAATTTTAAAATGAATATATTAATAAAAAATATCAATTGATTAAACAACAAATTTATTCTTTAAAAAAAAACCCCAATTATATCATAATAACATTTATAATGACTAGAGATTAGATTGCATGTTTACATCTAGGTTTCAAATGGCAAGAATACACAACATGAATAATTTTAATACAAATATGGTAATCAATGTAAGCATATTGATGAAACTTGTTAACAGAAATCATTGAAGAGGTGATCAACATTACAGGTGGTCTTTATAACAATCTTGAAACTTACAAAATCTATATATACCAGTACATGTTCTTCTCTAATCACAGTACATACTAGTTGAATTTTTCTATGATTGCTTACAGCTAAAACCAAACAAATTAATTTAACAAATTAGGTTAAATAAATGATTCAGAAATTTGTTAAGAGGCAAAAAAAGAAGCTAAAATGACCCCCTAGTTTCATAAATCGAATATTCAATTTTGACAAAAATATACTATCGATACCATTTGGTAGAAACTGTTTGCTAATATTAATAATACAGCAACTTGAGTGAATAAAAAAACCTTCAACACTACATACAGTTATATATAATACAGATACATGTACTAGAGTCAATAAAAATCCTTCGAATTCATCACTACATATATATATATAGTTATATACATATGTATATGTAAACTTATACAATTAATTTTTCTTTCAATGAACATGCATATTGTCTTCTTACAACTTTTGGAAAATTGTCATTGAAAAAAAAATGAAAATGTTTTTATGCATGCATGTACAATGTATTTTATAAAAAAATTAGCAAATAAAATAAATCTATACACATTCATGTATCTGTACATACCAGATACATGTAAATAGAACAGTTAAAGATAATGTGTGATCTTAAATTGAGTTTTTCATTTCATACAATTTAATGCACATGTATATTTCCACATACATGTATAATTTTAAAAAATATTTAATTGCATGATTTTCAAGTTGGTATCAAATTACTGAGTGCATAAATCTCATTAAGTCTTAACATCAATGGCATGCAATTCTTTAAAGGTATATACGGTCAAACTTCAGTCATCTCGAACTAGATGGGACTGTTTAAAAACTTCGAGATATCTGAGTATTCGAGATTTTTCAACAAAGAAGCAAACTAAATAAGATATTATATGGCCATTCAACATATTATTAATATCCTTGACAAAGAGAATGATACAAAAATATTTCATACAAACATATATATATAAGCATTAAATGCTTAAGTAACAGTCCACATAAAATTCAGACAAAGGGTGATACATATAATTGAACTAGCTGAAGACATGGTTATGCAAAGAATTTGTAATATTTCCACGAGGATAAATAAATGAATATTTGATATCGTTGAAATTCATTTGATGGTTCAATGAAGTAAAATGAAACTTTTTTTACAAGATTTTGATCATAAAAAATGCCACAATTTATACCTTTAAAAAATGAAACAACTTAATCTTTTTTTACCATCCAAGGACACACCTCTGGACACGTAGGAGTTGGCTTAATATTAATTGCCCCAACACTCCTAGATTGTAGCATCCTCCTACTTTTTACCGAGCAAATCTCCAGAAAAGTTTTATCTAGGTGGGACTTCACCTTGGCAAGTTTATCGCTCTGCCACGAGAGTGGATGGGAGATGAATCCACCATCACACTCCTCATCACTGGAGGTAAACTCCACCTTTAAGATGTTTCTTACTTGGGCCCTTCTCATCTCATTTTCCCACCCCCTACTTGCAAGGTGTTCCAGTGCATTTTTTCTACTCTTTGCTTTCTGTAGAGGATTGAAATTAAATGTTTTAATTAATTAAATACAGTACATTGCAGTGATGCAGATCAAGAATGAATAATTGAGGTGGTATGAGACACCTGCTGATATTAATGTGGATAAAAGTACATTATCATCAAAATGCTTTTACCATTTTAGAATTTTTAAAATTTACAGTGTCTGACAAAAAAAAATATGATTTAAATTATTTTGAAAACATTAAGGTACGTTAAATTTAATGAAAAGTATAAAAGTCATTGCGGAATTCAAACCTCATGACTTACAGATACGTAGCTAATGCTTGAACCCATTGCGTTACACTGTTGGAAAACAAATTTGGTAAAGAAAACTTTAAAATAAAATTATACATGTACTTCATTTTATAGTTTATTTCGATTGGAGGTATGTCACAATAGAAAGGTGTCCCATACCACCTTAAGTAAATATGAATATGTTAATGTTACCTCCTTCTTTCTTTCATACACAACTCTCTTCTGCTTTTGCTCCTGCAATTTATTTTTCGATTTGATGACTGACTCCTGCCGTTTAGAAATAAAGTATCTCTTTATGCCACCTAAGAAAAAAAAAATAAAAATCAGGTGTGCACATGCAAACCTTGTAATGAATCACCTATCAGATGCATGGAGTTTGCAGATGACATGTACACTTACTTGGGGTGGAGTGTATTTAAATGAGAACTTTACAATTGTGATGATTTTTTTGTATTTGAGAAAGCAGATAATTCTTAAAGGAGTAGCAAATGAAAACAAACAGACTGAGTGAAAACTATCAGGTAGATACTGCGATTAGGATGCATGCTATATTTGTTTGGAAGAAGAAAAACCTATGTCACCATTTTTCTCCAGAAAGTGGGAAAAAATCCTAATTTATCAGCTCTTGATTCAATTATACATTAAAGAAATTACACAAACATGTAAACTATGTGCATGAAAGTGACAGTAAAACTTACAGTGGATGACCCTCTCTTCAACATCAGAGCTCCAGCCCTTAACAAACATCAAAATATGGTTGGTCATTTCGATGTTTTCATCATCTTGCTGTCTGAAATTGTTACTTTATAATAAATAAAAAAACAATCATTTGACTTTTTAAAAGTTTTAAAACTTATTATGTGATATATCAAAAGTTAGTTATTTATAATTGCTGTGAATTTCTAATGTCTCACTTTAATTTCTTCAATATTTTAACCTATAAAAGCAGCCATTTAACAAATATTTATGGATGTGTTTCTATATAGTTTCTATTCTTACTTCTTTTTGTCAAACATCCAAGTATATCCCCGTTTGAGTCCATCGCTGTAGCCATCCCTAATTGTATTCTGCAACAACAAATGTGATAAATATTATATTATTGCCAGCGATTCGTCCTAGATTTCTAAATACACCATGTGTGTGGGTGTGTGTGTATATATATAAATAGAATAATCGAATAGAAAAATTAAAAAAATAAAATAAAATTAAAATTAAATCATTGCTTTATCGTTTAAAAATTTGCACATGTACTTACTCGTATACTAGGTGGTACGTATACTTTTTCTTCCCGTGTTTCTTCCTTCTCCTGTTCTTTTTTCTCTAATGCCTTGATTCGTTTTAATATTTCATCTTGTTGGAGAAGGATTTTCTCTAACAAACTTGTTGTAGCTATATATAATTAAATAATGATTGAGATTAGATCAAAACTCACAAACATGTTACACAACTGATTATTTTGCACTTCTCATGCTGTTTTTTCTATTATTTAACTGACCAATAGGGGGACATTCAAGGGGCAACAAGATGTAAAACTATGTCAATAAACGTTCAGCACAATCTTTGATTTGTTTTAAAATTTAAAGAGACTGAAAGGTACGATGGTCTGAGTGTTTCTAAAAAAATGCCAATACAATTACACAATTAATAATCATCATGTAAAAATGTAACGTTACATTTACAACTTACATTAATTAATCGATTATAAAAAATACATCAAGTGTCCAACTGATAAACGTCGGTTATTGTGTTACTTACATTTATTTGGCTCACAGACAGGTGTTTGATTCACTTTTACTTGATTGCAGCTGGTGACCAGTCGGTGTAGAAGAAGTACTACTTGCTCTCGAACTGTCATTTCCCTGTAATCAAAACATTAAAAGTGAAAGTAGAAGATTTTTTGGAACCTCTCTAGTATTTGTAATAAAGCCATTTCGTATTGTTAATTTTTGTATAAACAAAAGGTAAAGAAAAGGTGAAAGTACAAATAAGTCCTCTAAATTAAAAAAATTGTAGTAATCAGCATAATTTTGCTACTGTATGTGTATATTTGTAACGTTTCCACATAAATACGAAACTAATGTTAATATTGTTTACTTCCTTCTCTACAATGTAAACAATATATGAGCCTATTGTACGCGGGGAAGCTATGCGAAGATCATCTATCTTATAAGTTTATTATCTTTAAATTGCTTTTTTTGATAATCAAAATAAAGCGATAAGGTACAAAAGTGTGCTATATCTGCATTCGTTCAAAATTTTATGAGGATAAGAACAACCCTACCTGTGTCTGAGAATTTTCCGACCGACATTTTCGGCGACATATGGAAAACTGTGGCAATGATAAGATCAATCTTTCTTCTTCCAATGTATGTACAAGTTCTGATAGCAATACAGATGATAATGATGCTCATCAAGAATCTCCCCTTTTCTCAGATGAGGAAGAAGTTGTGTATAAAAACTATGACTCCAAAAAAAAATATATTGAACACAAAACTTTTTGTAATATTAGTGAGGAAGATGCTGAAACATTTTTTGACATAGACTTTGAGAATGGAAGTGAAATTTTAGAAACCAGTGATTCTGATTCTGATGAAATTGACATTTCAATGGATACAGATCTAGATGTTGAAGAGTCGAAAAAAGCTGTGGTATCCGAGTCAGAATCCATTAATGTTTTGACACGAGTTGTATGTACATTTTTAGTACTGTGGCAATCGGTATACAATGTGTCAGACTCAGCTGTTGAAGCATTATTAAAACTATTTTCAACTGTATTTAATTTTTTAAGTAATTTTTCAGCAGCACTTCAAACAATAGTAAAAATTTTCCCACAGAATTTATACACAATGTCAAAAGTTTTAGCCAACAGCAAGTCACAATTTTCAAAGTATGTTGTATGTAGAAAGTGTTTTACATTGTATGACTTGAATGATTGTTTGTTAAGTGTTGAAGGTAGACAACAATCAAAACTCTGTAATCATATGTGCTTTCCAAACCATAGACTTGCATACGTGCGTAAAACATGTAAAGAACCTTTACTTAAAGATGTAGGAGAAACAGGTGCTTCAAAATTTGTACCATTCAAAACATATTGTTACAAATCATTAAAGTCATCACTTGAAACTTTTGTAAATCGTGAAGATTTTGAGGATAAATGTGAAAGGTGGAGATCTAGACAAACCCAACAAAATATTCTTCATGATGTTTATGATGGAAATATCTGGAAAGATTTCAATGGTAGAAAATACAATTTTTTTTTACAGAGGAAGGAAATTATGGTTTAATGCTGAATGTAGACTGGTTTCAGCCCTTTAAGCATACCAATTACTCTGTAGGAGCTATTTACTTATCAGTTTTAAATTTACCAAGAGAAGAAAGATTTAAAAGGGAAAACATTATGTTAATTGGTATAATACCTGATATGAAGAAAGAACCACCAACAAATACATTTCTTCAACCTTTAGTGGACGAACTAAATGATGCTTGGCATAATGGTTTTCATATTAAATCTAGGAAATGGATAACTTCATTCCTTATAAACAGGACCATTACTTTAGAGACGGACAGTGATATGAGCTTCAATTTCCTCTTGAATGTGAGAATTAATTACGGTATTTTTTTTTTGTAGTATATCTATATTAGCATATCTATTTTCATAATTTTTATGAGAAACCATGGATCAGTTTAATTTTGTCTCTGCTAACGTTAGAGGTCTAAATACAAAAGAAAAACGACTTAAATTTTATAATTGGCTTAGCGACTCAAAAGTTGATATAGCCTTTATACAAGAAACGCACTATGTCGAACGTAATGAATTTCTTTATAATTCTATATGGCCTGGGAAATCTATACACTGTTACTCAGATTCCTCCCTTAGCAGAGGAGTATCCATTTTAATTCGGAAAGGTTTAGAAATAGAAATCCTAGCCATACATAGATCTAATGATGGACGTAAATTACTAATCAATGTTAAAATTGGTGATATAGATTTAACTTTAGTTAACATATATGCACCTAATAATGAAACATACAGAGTACAGTTTTTTAAAAGAATGAGATCTTTTATTAATAATTACTCAAATAATGCAACAAATATTGCAGTATGCGGTGATTTTAATTGTAAATTAAATAACTCTACAGATAGGAGTTCCAAGTTACTTAAAGAAATTTTAGCTCAATTACATGTTGTTGATATATGGAAGGATAAGCTGAATGATACAGACGGTTTTACATGGTGCGATGCTACTGACACACCAAAAAGTAGAATTGATTTCATTTTTCTAAGCAAATATTTATATTTAAAAGCTAAAAATATCTCAGTTCGTAAAATCCCCGGCACACATTCTAACGGAACGAGAATGTCAGATCATAAGGCTATACGATTTAACGTTAAATTACACGAAAATGAAAGAGGAACGGGTTATTGGAAACTTAATACATCTCTACTTGAAAAATCTGATTATAAGGAAAAAATATATGACATTATTCAAAATATTAGTAAATTAAGCGTTACTTGTATGCAAAAATGGGAACAGCTGAAACAGGAGGTTAAACGATTTTCTATTCATTATTCAATAAAAAGTCAAAAGAGTTACAAAGATCAGATTAAAAACATAGAAAAGGAAATAATCGAGATAGAATCGTTACCTTATTTAGAAATTAATATGAATAAAAAGCGAACTCTTGAAAGACAACTAAGCGATCTATACGACAGAAGAGCAAAAGGCGCTCAAATTAGGTCTCGCGCAAAATGGATAAATGAAGGGGAGAAAAACACGAAATTCTTTTTAGGCTTGGAAAAAAAGCACCAAACACAGAATACTATTTATGAACTAAAAAATAAAAATAATGAAACTCTTTCTACTGATGATGACATATTAGGTGAAATGTGTAGCTTTTATGAAGAACTCTATCGCAGTAAAAATATAAGTAGTTCTGATATTGAAAACTACTTACAAAATAGTAATATCATGTGTTTATCTGAAAATGTAAAAAATACATGTGATCAATTTCCAAACTTAGAAGAGTGTAGAGATTCTGTAATGAACATGAAACATAATAAATCACCAGGGTTAGACGGATTACCAGTTGAATTCTATCAATGTTTCTGGGATAAAATATCAATACTCTTTCATAATATGCTAAAAGAAATATTCAGTTTAGACGAAATGACATTTTCACAACGACTTGCTGTATTATCTTTAATTCACAAAAAAGGAGAACGGTCACAGCTTACAAACTATAGACCAATTAGTCTCACTAATACTGATTACAAAATAATTGCCTTTATATCTGCTCGCCGTCTGCAAAAGGTTATTGATAACTATATAGGAAATGAACAAACAGCATATATAAAAGGAAGATATATTGGAAGCAACGCAAGGCTTATTCTTGATATTTTCGAATATTGTGAAAATAATAATCAAAACGGTATATTACTATTCCTAGACTTTGAAAAAGCTTTCGACTCAGTTGAATGGAATTTTCTTTTTAAAGCTTTGAAAAAATTTAATTTTGGACCAGATTTTATAAAATGGATAAAAATCCTTTATAAAAACCCCGTTTTCCGTTTAAAAAATAATGGATGGATTTCAAAAACATGCACAATGAATAGAGGTATAAGACAAGGGTGTCCGATTTCTGCTATATTATATTTATTTGTTGCGGAAATTTTATCAAGTAAAATTAAAGAAAATAATTTAATACATGGATTTACCTCGAAAAATTTACAAGATGAAATAAAAAATGTACAGCACGCGGACGATATGACGGTTACTTTAGGAGATATAGAATCCATGAAACATGCTATTGGCACCATAGATAAATTTTGCAAATTAGCTGGATCAAAGATAAACCTATCAAAAACTGAATGCATATTGTTAGGAAATTTAAAAGACCAGTTCGAAAATCTAGAAGGTATTAAAGTAGCAAAACAAGCTGTAAAATGCTTAGGTATTTTTGTAGGACACGACAAAATCGAGCGTTATAATAAAAACTGGATGAAGATTTACCACGATATTGAAATTTTGTTTGAATCATTGAAAAAGAGAAAATTAACATTATTCGGTAAAGTTACTGTAGTTAATTCTCTTGCCTTACCTAAACTTATATATGTTTCTAGTATTTTAGAACTTCCCGGAAGAAATTATGTGAATGATATAAATAGAGTAATATACAATTTCATATGGAATAAAACAGACAGAATCAAACGAAATACGATGATAGGTGATATTATGGATGGCGGTATAGGCATTACCGACATAGACTCTAAATTAAAGGCTATAAAGGCAACGTGGATTGCCCGCCTAATTACAACTAATCATGTTGTAAAAAAATATATAGATAGTCTCTGTAAAGCGCTGAATATCAATATAAACTATTTAATGAGCACAACAGAAATATCGACTGAAAATTATGGTATACTAAAAAACTTTCCAGAATTTTATAAGCAAGTTTTTACCTGTTTTAATCTATGTAAAGATCTTAAGCAAAATAATGACAGATCAATAAATACCGAATCGTTTTTATTACAACCAATTTGGTCGAATACTTCATTTACTTTTAAAGGTAAAACGATATGTTTTGATGAATGGATTAAAAGCGGAATACTGTATGTTAAAGATATCTTTGAAGAAAATGGTAAATTAAAAAGTACAAGAGATATATTTGATAGGTTAAACAAAAAAAGAAATTGGATATGCGAGTATAAAATAATACAAAAAGTGTTTAAGAAATTTGAATTCATGTATGATTTTTCTAAAATCCCCTATATCAAAATGCAACAGAATGACGAAGAATACAAATCTAAATGTTTTTATTCGAAGCTCAAATTTCAAAGTCCAATTTCACAAGGAAAGCTTGGTAGGGATTTCCAGATCCAAGATAAGGAAATTTGGAAATCAATATATTTCAACAAAATTAAAAATGTCAAAGATAAAAGTATTGCGGAATTTAATTATAAACTTCTAAACAATTTACTAAGTAATAATCTGTTAATCAGTAAGTGGAATAAAGGGGTAAATAACAAATGCAAAATATGTAGAACCGAGATAGAAAATGCACAGCATCTAATTTTTGATTGTGTAAATGTAAAACATGTTTGGCATATGGCAAGCAAATGCTTAAATTTTAATATTGTTTGGAAAAATGTCATTGTTGGCTTTTTTGTTGATGATAACGAAACAACAAAGCTTTATAATATCTTCCTCTCATTTATTGCATTCAGAATTTACAAATATAAAATGTTCTGTAGAGTCGAAAACTTAGAAGAAACAAGCCAATCGTTAAGAATGTATATTAAAGAGAATACTTTATCTTATTGTTCTGTTCTATCTTTTTTACATCAAATGAAAGAAAAGAAACTTTTTCAAAATTTTGCATTTTTACTATGAATATTCATTTATGCTATGAATATGTACTTATGCTTATATCTATTATGTATGTATATATATATATATTTATATACGCCCACCCTCCGAGGGAGACAGTCCCTCTGTTGTATACAAGGGTTTCTAACATGGACACAGACTTTGACTGATGGTAGGGAAACCCTTTGTTATGTGTGGGCCAAAATATAAAAAAAAAAATCACATGTAAATTATCAATGCAAGGATTTATTTTCTCTCACTTTTTTTTGATTAACACATACATGTTTAAATGTACGTACGGTGTACATGTAACATTTTTTTTCCCATAAAACTTGATATATATCGTATACGTTTTTTCAACATTGATTTTTTTTCCCTTTTTTTCTGATTATCTCATATACATATAAAGTGTACATTTTTAGTTTATAAAAACCTGATATATATTGTAACTCTGTTTTCACCATATGCTATTTTCTGATATGTTATTATGTACTTGTTTATAAGGAATCAATAAATGGTATTTAAAAAAAAAAAAAAAAAAAAAAATCTAGGAAATCCAAAAACCAAACTAAAAAGTTCAGATTGGCTCTCCTTTGTGTAGGATGTGATGTTCCTGCAAGCAGGAAATTATGTGGGTTTTATGGTCACATGGCTAACTTAGGCTGAAACAAATGTGAAAAAAAGTTTCCAGGTGTGTTAGGAGAAAAGATATTTGGTGGTTTTGACAGAGGCACTTGGCCTCCAAGAACAAATTTTCATCACAGGGAAGTTTGTGGGAAAATTTCTAAATGTTCTTTAAAATCTGAAAAAGAAAACCTAGAAAAGAAGCATGGAGTAAGAGTGTCATGTCTGCTAGATTTAGACTATTTTGACCCAATAAGGATGACACCGATTGACTCAATGCACAATCTTTTCCTTGGGACTGCTAAACATATGATAAGTGTATGGAAAACTAAAATGATCTTAAAAGATAGTGATTTTTTAGTTATTCAAGAGAAGATAGAGAAAAAATTTTGTCCATCTGATATTGGCAAATTACCTAAAAAGTTTTCATCCTCTTATGGATCATTTAATGCTGATCAGTGGAAAAATTGGACTCTACTGTTCTCAGTTTATGCTTTAAAAGATGTCATACCCGATGAACATTTAGAATGCTGGAGAAAATATGTATAAGCATGTAGACGGTTGTGTTCTAGATACATTTCATTAGGAAATGTAAAAGTAGCTGATGGATTATTGGTTAGTTTTTGTAAAAAGTTTGAACAACTTTATGGAGTTGATTTTGTAACACCAAATATGCATTTGCATGGTCATTTGTTAGATTGTTTGTTTGACTTTGGTCCAATCTACTCGTTTTGGTTGTTCAGTTTTGAGAGAGAAAACGGAATACTTGGTTCTTATCCAACAAACAGAAAAAGTATTGAAACCCAGATTATGAAAAAATACTTGAAAGAGAGTTGGGCCAGGGAAAAACAGTCAGATTTTGATGATGATTTTTTGTGTCTATTTAATGACCTGACTAAATTTCATTCTGACAGTGTGCGTGGAACCTTACATCAGCAATTAAAATCAACACAGCATACTAGTAATGTAGAAAAAGCCTCAATTCAAATAAATTTACAATCAGTTGACTGGAGTAATAACAATGGTATCTTTACCAAAAAGTATAAGGGTGAAATATTAACTGATGTTGAGTTGAATGAACTTCAAAATATGTATTCATTTTTGTATGGTGATTTGCAATTGAAATTGTGTACTTCTGTGAAAGTAGGAAAAGAGTTGTACATAAATGGATCTGTTTTAGGCTCAAAGCACGGCCGTAGTGTCCGTTCCTCCTTTATTTTAGCATTCTGGTGTGGAGATGATGGTGAACTTGTACATA
Source organism: Magallana gigas (assembly GCF_963853765.1). Classification (NCBI taxonomy): domain Eukaryota; kingdom Metazoa; phylum Mollusca; class Bivalvia; order Ostreida; family Ostreidae; genus Magallana; species Magallana gigas. The sequence goes on along the minus strand of NC_088854.1, from coordinate 148,710 downwards.
CTTATAGTGATCTCACACCCCATCCAGGTCAAATTGTCAGATTTTTTTTAGCACAAAGTCATGATTGATGGTGAATTAAAAAGTCACTATTTAGCAAAAGTTGTTTGGTTTAAACGTCTACCACATTCATTGAGATTTTCATTTGGAAAACCAGTGGAAATATGGTATAGAAATCAATTTGAACAGCAAAGTTCATCAATGTATATTCCTGTTCAGAGAATAAAAAGTAAATTTGTGTATGCTACTGAAAGTATTTTGGGAAAAGATGTTATTGTAGTTTGCCCAAGAGAGAGGCCCAAGAGAGAGATATATTGTGTGAACTGAATATTATATCCCTGCTTTGTTTTATCATAATTATTGAAATCATTTATATTATCATTTTTATGATGATTTTTTTGACAACACAATGTACATACATTTATTATAAATGTGTTTACCTTGTCATAATTGACTTTCCTTTTTGACTTTTAATTTGTTGTCAAAAGGATTCAAATGAGTTTGTATTTGTATAAATTATACAATTAAATTGATTAAGTACTGGTATGTGTATTTAATTTCAATTTAAGTCACAATTTAATTGTTCAACAATGGTATATCATGTGTGTACATGATAACATGTTATTATATATATCATTATTTCTTAAAATAAATATTGAAAAGATCTAGAGCCATTAATTTACTTATTTGATGATAATGCATGTAGATAATTAAATAAATACATGGGAAAATATGCCAATATATTAAACAGTTGATAAATTTAAAGAAGAAAGGATGAAGTTAACAAATGTGACACTTTACGTGCAATTGATAATTGTAAGTTTTCAAGTAAGAAATAATTAAAAAATACAAAAAAAAAATTAACATGTATCAATATATTATTCTTTCTAAAAATTCACAAGGTGAAAAATTATCTTTTTAAATATGTCGGCTAATTAAAGTTCATATTTTTTCATCTTTCGAAAACAGAAGGTAATAATCACCTTTTTTAAATATAAAAGTTGAAAAATGTTGACCTTTCGTTAACTTTTCTCAAATTAAAGCTAAAAGATCATCTTTTAGAAATTAAAAGGTAATCAAAGATTCAAGTTCATCTTTTGTAAACATTTTATAACAAATTAAATATAATAAAAGGCGTTTTTTCGTGCAGTGCCGGTTACGGGGAATATGTGTTATATTGTTAATATACCTTATCAATAAAGAAACCAATGATTAAGGGGCATCAAATATTTTAGAATTGGTGAGAGTATAATTTGTTTGGCTATTCGACCGATTAGAGCGACGTACGACCTAACTAAGTAGAGTAAGCGCTAACAAGTTTACCACAGAAAAGCGGAGACGAAGGTGCAGACGAGAGATCCATTTAAGCTGTGGACCTGGTTATACTTATAGTGTAGTATATAATTAATAATAACTACCACATATCGACCACAGATCTTGCGAAAAGATGATATTTCAAGAATGTTGATACTTGTTTGTCAATTCATACAGAGAGCATGCCCTCGCACATCGATTAACTGAAAAAAACTTCAAATGCAGGTGATAAAGGTATACTGCTACGTAAGTAAGGAAAGCTGACTAAAGAAAAATTAAACAAATGAAACAAGATATATCTTTGACGAAAATGTGTTTGGAAATTTAGATATGAGCCAATATATAATGTCATCATATGACGCAAGTTGACGTCCAATTGATACCAATATAAATCGCAATATATGATATGCCTCATGAAAGTGTGTTAAAATTTCAAGCAAATCGTCATTTGACAGAGTTAACGTCCGATTGGTACCAGAATAGTTGGCATGCCTCAACAGAGACAGTGTTGAAATTTAAGCATCTGTGATAAATAGTTGCTGAAAAATTTAACAAAAGTAGAGGTGTTTGAGCAAGCAAGAAAACCCAAGTAAATTTCTAGTATAGAATATGATGGATGCTATCTATTTAGCCGTCCATTTTATAACAGTAACAACTGCTTTTTATGTCTCCCTTCGAAGAAGGGAGGGTATATTGCTTTGCTGCTATCTGTCGATCGGTCCACCAACAGTTTCCGTTCATTTTTATCGCAGAGGATTAACATATTGAAATGAAATTTAACGTACAGGTTAATCATGATAACATCTAGGTCAAGTAAGATATTGGGTATGAGAGAGCAATTTTTGACAGAGTTATGCCCCTTGGACTTAGAAAAATTCCAAATATTTGCAGTTTACGTTTGTTCTGGATTAAGTTTGCACACTTGTTTCCATACTTTATCAATAAAAAGCTACAAATGACAAATGAATTGTTGCTACAATACACATACATTTAAAGACATGATAACGAAGACAATAATGCGGCTCCATACATTTCCGTATATAAATGTATTAATGACTCAAAACGGCTTTCCATGGATTTTAGTTTCATCAGCAACCACGTGTTTAGCAAACCCTTCCAAAATAACTACATTGACATTTACTTATACGTAGTAAATCTGCCAAGAACTCACACTGCATGAGGAAATACAGCCTTATATTGTATGCTTATACAATAAAACAATTGCATGCTATGCAAAACATGAATCTGCGCACTATGCAGAAAGTACGTCATGTCGGCCGAAAGACATCAGGGAGAAATACAGAACTATCATAAAAATGCAAGCTTATGCAATCTAGAATTTAGCTCAAAACTCTGGAAAGATACATATACAATGCGATAAACATGTACTTACACTATGGCACTGCACAGTTCACACAAAACTAGAAATTGCTCTGTGGCAAAAAAGCACGTGTTTCCAATGAGCCTTGAAGATTTCCTTAACGTCACCAGAAGTCTCTGGAGGAATGTCTGTGAAACCTTTCTGGGTAAGTAGCATTGAAGGACTGATGACATACGGACTGTCAGGGTCACATGACAGCGAACAAATAGGTCGGAAGTTAACAATTGCGCACACTTCAAACATGAATGTACACAAGACTTCATGGGACAACTGTTTCGCGTTAGGGTTCAATAACATGGCGTCAAGTATCTTACGAGAGATCCCTATCATCCTCTCCCATGATCCTCCTCTGTGTGACGCATGGGGTGGATTAAAATCCATGTTATCCTATTGTTGCAAAGGTAATCCCTGACTGGTCCTTTCTCTGTATAGACAGCATCTGCTTGAATCGCGTCCAGGGCACCTAGGAAGTTGGTCCCTCGGTCAGAACGTATCTCTTTCACAGGACCACGTATAGACACAAAACGTCGCAGTGCGTTTATGAATGATGAAGCGCTCATCTCTTCCATGACTTCTATGAGGATGGATCTTGAAGTCAAACATGTAAAAAGTACCGCCCATCGCTTGCTATGAGATAATCCTCCTCGGGTCTTGCGCGCAGCTACAGTCCACGGGCGAAACACATCAACACCTATTGCTGAGAAAGGAGGACCAGGCGTCAGTCTGTCTACAGGTGAGTCACTCATACGCTGGTGTTCCTCGGAGTTTCCTGCAGGTAAAACACCTGTGTATTACTGAGTTAACAAGTGTTTTACAGCCAGTGATCCAAAACCCACTGGACCTCACTGCACCTTCTGATATAAGTCTTCCTTGGTGATAAACTTTGCTGTGGAAATGGGACACAAGAAGTCTAGAAACATGAGATTTTCCAGGGATGATTACTTCTCATCAACAGGAAGGTTAGATTGGCCGAGACGTCCGCCAACACGTACTATGCCCTGCTTGTCCATAAATGGGTTCAAGGTCACAATGCTGCTTGAGGGTGGTACAGGTTTACGTTCCTTAAGGACATGCTTTCTTCCTTGTAAAAGAAGGCTTGTACGCAGGCATGTTAAGGCTTCCCGATGGATTTTACAGCGATATGTAGAAAGTCACATGTCTGTACTTCATACGATATGACGTCATAATTAACTTTGACGTCACGATCTGCATTCCTGTCGATAGTTCTCAGGGAATGTTTCTTAACGTTAAAAGTGAATTATATCAAACCAGTATTATACCGCATGTTTTCTTTACATAGATGCTGCCGTTAATGGTAGACGTACATAATTCATTCATATTAACAACCAGTATCAAATAATCGGCAGTTTTAAAGCTTCGTTTTAAGTAAAAGACTATATATAAACTAGTGGTTTGGAGACTCTCCCTGCTACGTGTAAACAATTGAATGGAGAAATTTTAATGCATGTAAAACCAGCTTGGTGCAGGTGAAACATCAACACAATTTTAGAATATTTTACATAATATTGGTAGAGAATATAAGTACTAATGTGAATCGTGCTTGGGAAACCTACGGATTTACCCCAATTTTTTGTAAATCGCTTTTGATTAGTAAAAATGTGCATTATTTTGATGATTTTGTGGAATGTTTCAACAATATCTTCCATAAACGAAATATCTATTTCTTTCCCAAGCAAGAACTTCAAAGTATATGACTTAACAAAGGATTTTTATTAACAATATTTATGATTTAATGTCATTAATCACCTGCGCCGATGCGATTTATATAGATCATACGCATAATTATGATTCGCCCGTCACGTGATTACAAAGTACATATGACGTCACAAAAATGCATCAAATGTAATGTTTAACATCGGTGTCATTAGATGTATCATAGATTTAAAGAAATACTCCCGGTCAAAGTATTTTTACGATGATTAAAAAAATATCGTTTTCCAGCCGTATTTAAGCATCGGGACGCCTTAACATTGCTGCGTACTTCCTGAAGGATGAAATGGCTCAGCTTCTTGCATGACCTCAACATCAAACATTTGCAAAACTTCTTCAGATTATAAACAGCACGCACCAAACTTTTCCAAGTTGAGAAGTGTTCAAATCTTGCCACAAATGGTGTGCATATTTCTGTTTTCTTCACTTTCACTTCTGGACGAACATCTTTGTCTTCTTCAGAAGAGACCAAAGGAAAGGTAAGAACTTCATCTTTACTATGAGGGGATCTGAGTAGAAGTGGTCCTCTAAGCCAGTGACTCTCTGCTAGCTCTTCTACCATGTCAAACATCTAGTCCCTATGTCTCCCTATGTCTGCTGGATTCTGCGCAGTTGGTACGTATTTCCACTGTAATGGTTTAGAGCGTCTGTGGATGAAGCCCACTCGGTTTGAGACATAGTTGTAAAATCTGCGAGTTTGGTTGTTCAGGTAACCTAGTACTACCTTACTATCTGTGTAGTACGTCGCTGCATCTGGGTCAATATCAAAGTGTTTGAACACTGTCTGAGCCAACTCTGTGCCTAGGACCGCTGCACAAAGTTCAAGACGTGGGATAGTTGTAGTCTGAAGTGGGGCTATCTCAGACTTCCCAATAACGAATCCAACATGGACATCACCAGAGTTGCTGATTGTACAAAGGTACACCACTGCTGAGATGTTTTTCTTAGAGGCATCTGAGAATACATGTATTTCCCTCATGTGAGAACAGCTCAAAGAAATCTGTGTAAACATTCTTGGAATGTGCAAGTCCTCTAGAGAGCTGAGGGAGTCCACTCTTCCTCTCAGTCACTAGGTAAGGGATCATCCCAACTACTGTTGCACTCGCCCACTTCTCTATACAGAATTCTGCCATATATCACTATGGGTGCAATAAAACCCAAAGGTTCAAATAAGCTGTTGACAACAGAAAGAAGCCCTCGCTTTGTGATGGGTTTTTCCAGAATGCGTATATTGTAAGTGAAGCTGTCCGAGTTTATGCCCCACGACAGGCCTAGATTGTGCTGGACAGGCAAATCATCGGATCCAGTGTCCAGAGACATTAAGTTCTTTTCCAGGTCCTCAGACGGAAAAGCTTCCATGACTTCCACATCGTTTGACACAATTTTTTGGAGTCGGATTCTCGCATTCTTCAACCTACCTTGAGTCCTCCTTAGCAAACTAATGGCTTCTGCACTAGAGGGCAATGAGATAAGGCCATCATCCACATAAAAGTTCTTCATCACGTAGTTCTTCACATCACTGTCTTCATTCTCTACTGTTTTCCGTAGACCATAGGTGGCCACTGCCGGTGAAGGTGTGTTCCCGAACACGTGAACCTTCATTCTATATTCGATAAGTTCTTTCTCCGAGTCATTATTCTTGTACCAGAAGAATCTTAAAAAGTCTCTGTCCTCTTCTCTAACAAGGAATGAGTAGAACATCTGCTGGATGTCCGCCATGATGGCTACTTTGTCCATACGGAAACGTAACAGTACACCAAGCAAGTCATTCGTAAGATTAGGTCCTGACAGTAAGACACTATTGAGAGAGAGACCTTCAAAGCTCACTGATGAGTCGAAAACATCACGTATCTTGTCCGGTTTTCTTGGATGATATACTCCAAACAGAGGTAAAAACCAGCACTCGTTTCCTGGGGGGACAGGTGGCGCAACCTCTAATGCATCACTGTCTGTTATGGATTTCATGAATGTGATCATGTGCTCCTTCTTTATCGGGTTACGCTTTAGATCCCTGGCTAGCATCTGTGCACGCTTCAATGCTTGACTTCTGTTGTTCGTTAACTGAGGTCTAGGATGCTTGAAAGGAAGTGGAGCTTTCCATCTCCCGTCTTCATCTTTCACAAATCCATTGTCCAAGACACTAAGGAAAAGTTTAAAGTCAGTTTTCTTGACATTCACCGATTTCACAGGTTTGAAGTTCTGCTGGTTGAATCTTGGTGTCTCTTTGACAAAGGCCTGAGTCACTTGTAAGCCAGGGTCATTCATCATAGTCGACATTTCCTTCACGAATTCACAGAATACGGTAAATGGGGGGTAAGTAACTCTATGAGTCTGTTTGTACTTCGAAGCTTTGGAAGTCCACTTATTCTGCAAACCAGGTGTTTACTTCTGAACTATGGGAAGCACACCCACTGATGAGTCAAATTAACTGAATTGCTGGCTGTATTTTGGATTTTCCTTTAATGTCAATGTTTCGCTCAAGATATCTGAGAGTTCATACAAACGTCTTGGTACGTTCGCACTGAGTCGGTGGAAATTCGTAAGTTTGGTCTTAATTGCTGTTTCGATCAGTTCAGGTGAGCCGTATCTTTCCTCAAGTCTAGTTCATAAGGTCTCACAGCCTTGAGTAGGATTTCCTATTGACGCTGCTCGGATGCTTTTAGCATGTTCCTTGGAGTTAGGGCCCAACCATCTGATAGGGAGATCAAGTTCTTCAGAGGGAGAAACTGATGCTTCCTGAATAACTGACTTAGAACTGGTCTTCCAGGATACAAAGTTCTCAGGTTTGTCATCAAAATTGACCAGCATATTGATCATGAGATCTTTCTTAAGTAGAAAGCTTGAAATATCAAACACAGTGTTCTTGGATGATTCCAATTCCGAGGGAACAGGTGTAGATATTCTTGTAACTGGGTTGACTGTCTCACTGTTAACTTTCTCTGTTACTTTATGATGTTCCTCATTCAACGTTTGTGTCAGAGGTTCCTTAAAGATTGTCTCTGCTGGCTGTAGACTAATCTCTTCTACAAAGTTCCTTGCCCGTTCGATCGGGTCCTCGATTTCTACGACAGGTTCGGCCACTGATTCGGAAGAAACGGATATATAGTCAGGCTCCATGTTTTCGAGGGCACGTAGTTCGCTTCTGCCACGGCAGCATTTCTTTCGGCTCCAAGGACCTCCAGGTCAGCTTGAATTGAGGCTTGCTCTTTTCGTAGCTTGGCTTCCTCCCGTGCGTGCTGCAGCTTAGCTTTGGTCTCTACCGCTTCAAGACGTTGCTGCGCCAGGGAGATGGAAGAGGCAGCAAATCGACGAGACCCAGCGCTTCTCCTTGATCGAATAGACCTTCTGTCTTCATGGTCTGCAGGTTTTTGGGAATATCGAGTCTCTAACTTCACCTGTATATGCCTGGGACTCTTCACTGGGACTGAATTGGGGCTCTTCATCATGACAGTTTTGGGACTCATAACAAATGACGACATCTCTGAGTCTAGGTCACGCACAAACTCACTGACTTTGTCCATGAGTAAGTCTGTCACTACTTTCTGTGATACTTTCTCTCTTTCACTCTCCTCTGTATTGGAGCATTCCAGAGAGGCCAACAATTCTTCCTGAACTCCGCAATACTCTTTAGCGAGGTTGATCAGTCTATCTCGTTGGAGATGGTAAGATTCCCTAGAGTCAGTAGCCATTTCTTTCATCTCTGCTTCTATTTTCTTGCGCACAGTCCTCTGTCTAGTCCAAAATTTTGAAACACATTGTTCGAAGAGAGCTCTTCCTGTCTCCGTGAAAACAATCTTCCTTCTGGGACGACCACTGGTGTCCTTTTCTGTTGGCTCCATAGTTGCCATGTGCGCTTGTAGAGACAGTCTTTTTACTATTCTGGATTAAGTTTGCACACTTGTTTCTATACTTTATTAGTAAAAAGCTACAAAAGACAAATGAATTGTTGTTACAATACATATACATTTAAAGACATAACAAGGGCACCGCTAAGCGGAGCATCCCCTCGCGACATTAGTTAATGTGTGTAGGGATGCATTATTTAGCAATATATAGTTATGTTAATGAGAAGACCACATTCTACTTACCCTCCATCACTGCAAAAACTACATTTTCTTTACCTGTACTAGATCTAAATCCAAAAAATATCAAGTTGTTGATTTGTACTGCTTACTTTCACTTTGGTTTCAAAGAAGTGAAGCAGAAGATTGATAACTCTTACTCAGAAATTTCGATTGATAACTCGTATACAAAATTGATTATGACATTGATTTAATGAAATAATAATTTGTAATAGTATTTATGGTTTGGACAAGCACATGCATTTTTTTTTGTTATTTTACAAAAGTGTGAAATCTCTGATACATAATTTTTAGTTTTGAACGAATTTTGTAAAAATGTATGCCCCCCCCCTCCTTTACAATGGTGTAATTTTATCTTAGTTTTTGCATTAAAATTTGACCAATTAATATGACATTGCATTTGTGTTAATCCTTTACAATGAGGCATATTTGTGCAAAGTTTGAGGAAATTCTATCGGAAGGTTTTTTATTAATCTACTAGAAAATTGAAATGGAGTGCACACACACACATGCATACATACACACACACACGAACACACATACGCACGGTAGCGATGCTATATCCCCTTCGCAACAAGTTGCGCGAGGGGATAATAACGAAGACAATAATGCGGCTCCATACATTTCCGTATATAAATGTATTAATGACTCAAAACGGCTTTCCATAGATTTTAGTTTCATCAGCAACCACATGTTTAGCATACCCTTCCAAAATAACCACAGGGGCTTGGCCGTTGGATAGTGAATTTCCTAATTATTTGTTCCCGAAGAAAAAATTGATTAAAATTGGTAATCTTATGTGCATTTCTGTGTATTGCAATAAATAAATTCACTGAAACCCCCCGTTTCAGTCATGTTAAAAAAGTGCATTCAATGTGCATTAAAAAAAGTAAAGGGACGACACTCGCCATCTTGGATTTATAGGGGGTCCTCGTTTCAAGCTATGTTTTAAACAAGTTCTTCCATTTCTCCAACGATTTCTGACTAGATCTAGGTTGGAAAATATACAAATGACTTATTCCTATCGTCTGACTACATCTGTATGTTGCATAATAAACACATCGTTCCGAAATGTACTAGAAACTTATCGAAAGCAACGGAAGTTTACTTTTTAGTGACGTAAATTCTCTATATAATCACTGAGATGTTCCGAAAATGTATGATAAATCTAGAGAGAGCAAAAATTCCGCGAAAAGATATTCCTCTTGGTTTATCCAATGCTTTCAGATCTCCTCAGTGATTACATCGAGAGTTTGCATCAACTTCCGTTGCTTTCGATAAGTTTGGCAAGTATCTAGTACATTTCGGGTTTCTACATACTTCAATTTCCGATTAACCTTATTTCCAAACTTATACTGTGAAAACAATTAACACCATTAAATTCTTCATTCAATTTACTGCTGATATCGATACTTTACTTGCCTCAAACTTTCTCTTAACACGCTTACCAATCTCGGAAATTGAAGTATGTTGAATTCACGTCGAGCTCGAGAGTCGTCATTTTTAAATATAAACAAACTGCACCACTTCACTTTGGTGATGGAGTTTAAAAGAATATCAGAGGCTAGTAAAGTGTTGATGTCTGTAGTAAAATGTCTTAGAAATTTTTCGGAATCAAATATTTGTATAGAATATGTTCGGAAATTAGGTTAATCAGTCCAAAACCAGCGCAATTTTTAGTGCGCCGTAAATTGCAGTTTTTTTTACCATGGAAGGCACTGTAGCTCCCAGGTCGTCCATCCGATTTTTTTTCAGACCGGGAGCTACAGACCTGCAGCTAAATATTCAAAGAATGATTCCTTATTACTTATATTTATATAATTTTAGGCTATCGTACGATTTAATCTTTCAAATATAAAAAAGCAAACCCCGCCGGCGCCTCAAGTTGGCGTCATTTGTATTGTGGGCTATATAGTACAAAATCGATACGTAGACACTGGATAATGTAAATATAATGTCCATAACATTTTCTACCTTAATTGAGAAATTCATACTCTGGGACAGAGAGGTTTAGGCCCTCCGGCTAGGTAATGAAGTCATGAAGTAAAAATGTATTAAATCTTAGAAAATCTTCAATTCCACACGTGGAACGATGTAGCGACCATTGAATTTACGAACATATGATTTCAATCGAGACTGTTGATAGTCATGTTTTATAAACTTTTTTGTCTGTGGTTTGGCTCGACTTAGAATTTGTTCGTTTCCCTTGACTCAAATGGAAAAGTATGGTGCTTTACGATGCCAGGAGCATAGAGTCCGTCGTGCTGGCACCTACAATCCCGAGATCCAATAGCAACAGCAGTGAAGCCGTTGTGCCAATCATAACAGTCTTCATATCTGCATTGGCAGAATTGCGAGTCCAGCCTCAGCATATGTTGGCGGACAGTCATCAGTCGTAATTATGGGTTGTTTGGGTTAATTGTATTCAGCGCGTCGACGCGCTCATCTCATCTCTTTTAACGTATTTAACAATAAACAGAAAAGTATGGATTGCCTTATGCGGGTGTAATTTTACAAAAAGAAGGATTTATCTTTGAACTAAAGCTGGAAATATCTTTGTTTTGATATAACGAAAGATTTTTTAGGGTGCAAGGATAATTTGAAAAAGATTTAAAAGGTTTTTTAGGTTATTGTTTACACTGCTAATTTAATAATAAACAGAAATTTATGGGATCTTTAATTTATGTTTCCAAAATATCATATTTCCATGAATAAACTCAGAAACAATAATACAAATTCGTGTACATTTTCATTGGAAATTTGCTTATATTCTGTTCATAAATATGAGAGAAAATAAAAAATAACAATAATTATTATACATATCAACTTAGTACTTACTTAATTTTGTCTTCGTGATGGAAAAAAATATTTGATGCAAAAATTCACATTATATTTCTTAAGAGAGTGATGATGTTTTATCGTTGAAATTATAAAATGTCCTATGGACCCGGTTTTACGATTGAATGAGTTCCGTGTATTGTCTCTGTAGCAAAGACAATACGTGTACGTTAATGAAAAAGTGTTGAACTCTTTCATAATATGGATTAAAATTTTTTATGAAAGGTATACATTTTTATAGTCTCAAAAAGGTTTAGTATGATTAATTTGACTGTTATATTCAATGCAACTTCAATTTTCTGTTATATTACGGGTGTATGGGAGGCATTCTAACTGAGGTGAGGGCCTTTCCCGAGACACAGTTAGATTGTTCTAGCCAAGGAAAGTGTTGTAAAATTAATAGCGTTATTGTAGACTTATAGCTTTGTTACGTAAATGTCAACAATACGGTGTGTCTATGAATTGATTTAGGAAATGTCCGATATGCAATGTCAACAATTGACAAACTTATACAAAAGACAAGATGCACAAGGCATGGTGTTGAGTCACGTTATGTCCGCCGTCAGGATATGTCCGCCACTTTTTTGAAAAAATCGTCACGTTATGTCCGCCATCACGAAATGTCCGCCACCTTTTTGAAAAAAATCGTCACGTTATGTCCGCCATCACGAAATGTGCGCCACTTTTTTCGAAAAAATCATCACGTTATGTCCGCCTTTACAAAAATTCCGTATATTCCCCCAAAAGTCACTACCATATGTCCGCCGCCTTCAAATTTCAGAGAAATTGTATTAAGTGCATGCACGTCGCTTAAAGTGTCAGCATTGTTTTTTGGAAAATGTATGGGCTAATGTCCGCCACGAGGTTTTGAACACACTACTCTCTCTATTATTTCTAAATATAATATTTGCTATCCCATTGTGTAATATTATGTTTGCCATTTATTGATCTGAAATTATTTTCAGAATGAGAATTTTATGCATGTATACACATTCTTTTGTAATTTACATTGATCGTATTAAATAATATACATAAATGTACACACTATCTCCAAACGTTGAAAACGTATGTCCGTCAAAAATTTGGAAAGATCGTATCATGTCCGACGAGAAAATTTATTGCATAATGTCTGCACATAGGAATGCACGTTCAAATCGTAAGTCGGAACATTATGTACGCCGCATTATATAGACTATTAGTTCGTTTAACGCACACGATGCACACGCTAAAAATTGTGAAAAATCGGGACAAAATGTCCGCAAACAGGAATACATGTTTAAATCTTATGTCCGACATTATTTAGTGCACTCCAATTTTCTAAATGTCATTTTATAATGTCCGCCATCATGAATGCATGTGTAAACCGTAAGTCGTTATGTTCGACATAAAAAAGTGTTATCCTATTTTTAAAGTTACGCCGCATTAACTTTTGAAGAAATCATAAATGATTATGACCACGCTAAAATTTGTGGCATAATGTCTGCCGACTGTAATGTATGTCATAGCATTATATAAGCAATTTCAAATATTCACCTATTTTCCAAAAGTCGTAATATTATGTCCGCCGTTATATTTTTAAAGGGATTATATAATGACCAAGCTAAAAAGATTCCTAACACAAATGTATGTTTCAATCGTAAGTCGTAACACTTTATCCGCCATTTAAAAAGTGCTATTTTTTAATAGTCGTAACATTATGTCCGCCACTGAAATTTTGGAGAAATCGTATTATGACCACGCTAAACATTGTGAACGTTGTTCATAATGTCAGCCTACCTAATTGTACATGTATGTCGAAACATAATGTTCGCAATTAAAAAAGGTTGCCTTGTTTCTAAAAGTCTTTACATTATGTACGACGCATTTAAATTTTAAAGAAATCGTATTATGCCCACGCTAAATATTGTGAAAGAACGTGACTAAATGTCCGCCAACAGGAATGTACGTTTAAATAAATATTATTAATAGTTATAAGGATAAATAGATGACAAAATCTGTATTACGTCGTACATGGACCAGAAAGCAGACGTTGGTGTCTTAAATGTTACGAAATGAATTTTTTGTTTTTATTAGGAATTCGAGATTTTGTAACTTGATGGATGTGCCATTTTTGGCCGTTGTTAGACATGTTCTGATTGCTGTTAAGAGGTAGCTTTTCGAAAAATGTGAAAGGCCCTTAAAAGGGCCGTTTATTGTCTACTCCAAGGAGCGACCTTTTACAGTCTTGCTTATGGAAAGCAGGAATATGACAGTCCCAGCGTCGTTAAAATGGATTTCGTCCGGTAGATAGTGTCTGGGAAACCTGACGTCTATTCTGATGAAGGTTCTGCCAAGGATTTTCTTCCTCTTTCCTTCGAATTCCTAACGTTGTAGAGAAGAACGGAATTTTCCCCTGGAGACTATCTCCGTGAAGAAAATATCGGGTTGTCGGGGGCGAAATCTCTTATTCTGTGGAAGAGGCTTATCAGGCAGTCGATGACAATAGACGGCTCTGCTCCACTGGAAAGGTCGTTACCCTCCAAACAAACGACAACGATGTCCGGGCTGTATCGCGCCATTTTGGAGATTAGGTTTGGGCATATAAAAGAAATCGAAAAATAAAAGAAACTATAATTATGAAAGAAAACTTAAAAACAGAAATTAAGAAAAACCAGACAATGAAAATTAAAGCGTACGTCTTGGAAGACTAAACATTATAATAACTTAATGATTGTTAAATTCATCCCTTCTATAAGAAGATAAGTGAAGATATCCATATTTTTAATCATGAAAATGTTTTAAATTAGATAAATTGAGTGAAGTTGAAGTTACACGATCCGTTACGAAATCGTTGCCTTATAAACATTCACATTCTGCTTGAAATTTTATGAGGCTTAAAGTTAAAGATATAAAGTTACTAATAAAACATTAACTCTTGTAATCACAAATTGTTTTAATTACTTTACACACCACGAAATTAATTATGTGGCACTTACCTGATAGTCTTCATTCTTCTCTTCAACCTGTCACAGGTCGCAGCAGGGGTCGAAGTGTATGTGTGTGTCTACCTGCGGCCAGTTGCAATAATCAGCACGTTCTCTATTGGATGATTCATTCACTTGATTACTTTAAAATTAATTTTCGAGGGATATGGATTACCTGAAAGACTCGATCCTAGATGCTAAATGGGGAATGACATTTCGTATAAGAAGTAGTATTGATTATCTTTTAATCTTAAAGTAAAAATAAACACATTACAAAGCCGACATGTTTAATTTTAAAATATGATTTTTTTTAAAGTGTACCTTCATCAGTGCGGACATAATGTGTCGCTCATATTGATTAAAATTATTGGCAAATATGTTCAGTGACGGCGGACATTATGATTATTTATGTTTAAGATTGACGAATATTTCGTAACATCGAACTTTAAATGGCGATTAAAAGTAAAAATAATGAAATTTATAAGGAGGCGGACATAATGTGACGATGTTAAAAAAAAGTGGCGGACATTTCGTGATGGCGGACATAACGTGACGATTTTTTCAAAAAAGTGGCGGACATTTCGTGATGGCGGACATAACGTGACGATTTTTTCAAAAAAGTGGCGGACATTTCGTGATGGCGGACATAACGTGACGATTTTTTCAAAAAAGTGGCGGACATATCGTGACGGCGGACATAACAGCATGGTTTAAAGGAAACTTTGCTGGTCACTCTGAAAAGGTGACCATCGCAACACTTTACCAAATGAGAGTTCACGAATAGCTGATTGCAGGAAGGATTGGACACAGAAAAGACGCATAAGGCCATACAAACGAATTTGATCTTAACAGCAGTGCATGCTTTGCGAAATTCCTGACGGCCCACCTAAATTCAGAGTCTCAATGTCATCCCCCGTAAGGTCCAAAAGTACAAAAAAAAATACCAGTCATAAAACCCAGTTTATAATGTTTATGGTAGGTGCTGGCACGATATAGAACCCCTCGGTAATCAGAAAAAATCTTAAGACTTTTTCTTGAAATTCTTTTGATTTAGAGGATAAGATTTTAGTTGTTCTCAGTCTCTTTAATTTTTATGGTTGCTTGTTTACTGTCAATTTCAGCTCGTTGTGCATGTCTTTTTATGTTTAAAATGAATGTTATTTCCCCATGCATCGTTTCATTAAAGCTGCTTGGTCCGATTTCATATCAATTTTTATGCACGCTTTTAAACGATGGTTATGCTTAGTATATGTTTAATAATAGACATTGCAGTAGTTTTCCCAGTCAATTAAGCCAAATTTCAATGAAGAAAAATACGTACACATTATTGCTAACAAAACAAAGGACATAAAAGGGTACCGCGTTATTTCGCCTCATGTTAAATTTCACCCCTGACGACGAGACGGGTATGGTTGTATTACGACTTTGTCATCGCATTGAATAAAGGTCGAAATGATCAGACAAATTACAAATTAACATGTGTAGGTTTTGTTCGCCAATATTTCTGAAGTTTTTTTCTTTACAATCGATGCAGAGCATGCGTGTTGAATTACCCCAATCATTCGGGGGACGAAACCAAATGGTTTCTTTTTCTAAACATTCCCGTGATGCATTTTGGTTTGTTTTTTCGTTTGCCCAAAGAGAAATTATTTTTATTTACTTTGAATATTTCTAACTTTGAAAGGAGATTGATTCTGCTGGTGTAAATAGGAGAAAGTCCATAACTTTCTACGATAAATGGTTTGTATCGAAACAAATTTGATACTGTAATAACAAATAAATCGGACCAAGCAGCTTTAATAAGCAACAAGGAAATGTATTTTGAAAATTCATATCGAATTCTTTTCGACCATTAAATGAATTGTAAAATGATGGCAATCTCCGGCGTAGCTAGAGAGTAATCTTAGCGAGATGAGATTCGTCGAGACTGAAATAATTCGACGGACGTCCCTTCCGAATCTCTAACCAATGCTACACAAAGTGATTCGGGAAAATTTGTCCCAACTTTGCCTTGTTCTTACGATAGAAAAATATTGAATCAACTGCGTGCTTAAACTTTTTACTTTGAATGTTCTTTTAACTTCCTATTAACATCAGCATTTATAAACATTTTCTTCCGTTTAAAGGTTTAAATCCCAACATTAAATTGCTTATTTTTCAAATCATTTCCACGTTCATTCGAATATAATTCTTAATAATAAAATAATTACTAATGAAATTAACTTAAATAATTCTTACTTAGTATTATGATATACTTACCTTCAAAAGATCGGTGGTGTAGTGTTATTCCAGTTTGCTATAAATCCATATTTTTAAACAGGTGAGTCAAAGTTCAGAAGAAAACACACAGAAATTAAACCAAAAACGGTAAAAATAATGTTTTCAAAATCGGACCTCAACACAACAATAATCCGTAAATTCTAAATGTAAACAAATCACTCTTTATATATGACATATGTCACGTGACAAAAATAAACTCCTCCTACAAAAGATCACGTGATTTATTTTGACATTGACGAGATGCAACTGAGTTGCAATTTCGCATATGTCCCTATACCCTAACCCTAACCCAACCCTTTGAAGAGCCTCCAAACCAGTTCCCCTTGATATGTTTTTATCAGATGATAATTTAATCAGTGGACACGTTGCATGTACTTTGTCGTCCAGTATTATAGAAACGAATTTACTTTGGTCTAGATCCGGGCTTTTGGAAATCATTGGTAGGAGAGGAACTATGTCTGGTGCACTCTCTTTCCGTGATTGTGCAAATTATCAATCTAATCTTGACGGTCTAAATCCTGACATACCTATTAAAGTGAAGAGACTGTCAAAATCCGGAGAATATGACATTTGTGCAATTTTGTGCAGACACACCACACTTAATGAATGAGATTATTCATCCCGTTTATAAGTCTGTAGTGTCTGGAGGATTAATGTGCCAAAAAAGTAACACTGACAATAGGCAACCAGCAAATGATTATATAAACACAATTCGTTAAAAAAAATATGAAGATGAGGACAGTTAGTTCTCGGGTGGAAATCGTTTCTTGTGGAACGGAGAAGAGAAATCCCTTATTTCCATGGCAATTATTTAACGAAGATCATTTAACAGAATGACTTTCAGAATATCCATTGCTTATACCAATTAGAGAAATGTGTGACAAATCTAAATCGTGTGTGCAAATAGTTAGATCAATTGGCACTTTTCTGACCGAAGAATTGGAATCGAATTTGGCATTCAACGGATATAAAGGTGGTTTTTTCCCGCTTGGAGAACATTTCAACTAGAGTGTGCAAATGAGATATTTTGAAAGGGACGGTAAAATGCATCTAAGTCTGGACTATATTCAGTAAATCTTGGACCAGGACAACAGAACCCAAATAGAAATTTGACATGGGAGAATGGATTCTTATGCTTAGAGGATTGCACGTCCTTTGCATTTGATGAAATGTCCACACCGCCTCTATTTGGTGTCATTACACATGACATGGGGCGGCTAATGCGAATTAAACATTTTTCAATTTTCTTGATTTCCTTCATGCAACGGACTTACAGCTTGGAATGCGGTCTTTGCTACTCCTTTTGCGCGATATTTAAGAAGGCCCTAAAACGATTGTCAAAACCGATAGGTCATTATTGGCTTCGCTGAAGGAAGGGACATGTCCTCAATGGGACGTAGTGTCAGGGAGAACAAAAATGTTACTGCTTTATGTACACATTTAGCCATTAGAGATAGTTTTAAGGAACTTACACATTTCAAAGAGCGTTGGTTTTGATGGATGTAATTGGTAGAGATGTACATACCATTTTGCGCTTAGGTGTACAAGGATTGAAACTTAAATTCTTTCCCGATTGCCGAACAACAGACAAATCTCGCCATAAACGTTTCGTATGGAACTCCAATTACTTATTAAAGATAATTGATGTAGATTGTGAAATATTCGAAGACGATTATGTCATTTTGACACTAGAGATCATAAACTACATGGAAAGAAACGATCTTGTTCATTCTTCCAAGTTTAACACCTTCAAAGATGAGATGGGCAATTTAGTGTTTCCATGGATTCCAGAAATTGCCTCACGGTTAGTTAGCAGTAAATTCAATCGTCATTTCCTGATCGAAGTTATTTCTCTTGCGTTGGTCTACTACAGAATCATTGGTTCGTAAATTTCAGAAAATTACATACATTGCATACATCTATCCAGGCAGAATGCAACAATGTGCAACAATTGTTAAAAAGAAAGAAAATATTATCATAACATACTATATCTTCTGTTACAACATTCAAGGCGCATAGGCTACATGAAAGCATTCCTTTTGCCTTTCCAGAACCAACCGAACCATGCAAAACACAAAAAGAGGATGAATTATTACCGATTGATGAACAAACAACAGAACTCTTAAATGAAAAAAACAGTTATTCCGCATAGCTAAAAATCTGACCCGAAATAAATCCGAAATTGTCTTACCAGACTGTGACAACCTATCAAATCTGCCAGATAAATTTGCTGAATTTTTTGAAGTGAAAATTCTTGGAATTCGAACGAAGCCTTTTCAAAAGAAAAACCATATTAACGACCATTTAAATACTCTATGGGCAGACAGAATGTTTACGGGAACCCCGCTTCTAGAATTTTCAAGTAATTCTGCCGAAGAAGTTTCGAAAATTGTGTTGAAAACAGCCTCAAAGTCCTGCGAATTGGACCCGATGTCTACGAAAATCCTGAAATCTTGCATCGAAAATGTACTACCAATTATAACGTGTCTCGTCAACCAATCACTAGCCGAAGGTGTTTTTCCAGATGACTTTAAACAAGCAATCGTTAAGCCGCTTCTTAAGAAACCGTCGCTCGATAAAAAGTGTCTGAGAAACTATAGGCCAGTTTCAAACCTATCGTTCATTTCTAAAATCATCGAGAAAGTTGTTGCAAAGAGGATCGAAGATCACATCAGTTCAAACACTGTACATGACAATCTGCAATCTGCTTATCGCGTGGCTCATTCCACAGAGACTGCCCTTCTAGGTGTCCATCACGACATTGTGGTTTCCCTTGACAAAGGATGTTGTGCTGTGCTACTGATGCTTGATTTATCTGCGGCATTCGATGTCATTGACCACGATATACTTTTTCGTCGACTCGAGTACTCTTACGGAATAGTTGGCTCGGCCCTCCGGTGGCTACAGTCGTATCTGGGTGATAGGTCACAACGCGTCTCGATTGGTTCAACTTTATCGGAACCAAAGTTTCTCAGGATTGGTGTACCCCAGGGTTCGGTACTCGGTCCCAAGATCTACTGTATGTATGCGAAACCAATCGGTGAAATTTGTCACAGAAACAACATGAACTATCATTGCTATGCAGACGACACACAGATCTACATCATGGTCGAACCCCGTGATAATTGGAACGACATTTCCAATCGTCTAAGTACATGCCTCAACGATATTCAAAGCTGGATGAACGCAAACTTGCTGAAGTTGAACCAGGAAAAAACGGAACTAATGGTATTCGCACCTAAGAACAGATTAGCTGATATTGAAGGTCTTAGTCCTTCATTTGGAAACAACACCATCCATAATACCCCCTTTGTTAGGAATCTTGGAACATACTTTGATACGTCATTAACAATGGAAAAACATTGCAATGAACTATCTAAGTCATGTTACTTCCATCTAAGAAACATCGGACGCATTAGAAATAACATAACCGAAGAAGCATGCAAAACGCTTGTTAATGCGCTTGTGACATCTCGCTTGGATTATGGGAATGCTTGCTTGTCGGGACCAATAAACAACTCACGAACAAGCTTCAACGCGTGCACAACACCGCAGCAAGGCTCATAACATTATCAAATTCAAAATTTGACCATATAAGTCCCGTTTTAATCCAACTGCATTGGCTGCCTGTTGAATTCCGGTGTGAATTTAATACCCTTGTTTATACATACAAGGCGCTCCACGGTGAATCATTAACTTACATGAGAGATCTAGTTCAGCCGTACGTACCACCGCGCAGCCTACGCTCAGAATCGTCTAATTTTTTAGCTGTACCATCAACAAGAACAGTTTTCTATGGTAATAGACGATTTGACAAAGCAGCGTCTACCCTTTGGAACTCCCTTCCTCCGTTTTTAAGAAAATGTTATTCGTTAGGAATTTTTAAGAAATAACTGAAAACCTTTCTTTTTAAAAAAGCTTATGACCTTTAAATAGACTGTGATCTATATTGTTTTACTTTTTATGTTGTACAGCGCCTTAGAGTTTTATATACAGGCCGCTCTATAAGTGTTTAATAATAATAATAATAATAAATAATGTATACATGTAAATTTTATATGTTTTATTAATATTCATACTGAATAAGGTAAAATTAATGTTATCTGTTAAGTTAAAAAGGTTTTGAAACAAGGAATATACTGTGTTTTAACTGCCACAAAAGACTTGTTGATTCGGATAAATTCCAAGGTTCTCAATTAATGTTGATAAAATACAAATTCTTAACTAGAGCTAATCTCCTTGCAAAAAAACTAGTAGCCTAGTACCCGAGGCCTTCCGAGTGCAAGCACGAAGGCCTGGAATCCCCCGTCCAATAGCTGCGCTCAATGTTGAATCCAACATGGCGACTAGAAAGGTAAAATAACATGCACACACTTATAGTTAGACCTGTTTGGCCTTTTCTTGCTGGTTCATACGCAAATTCATAATATGGTAAGACTTGATACAACATTTTCTTTGCTGATTTAGCTTTATACGACCCTGAACCATCGATTGAATGTCCGATGATCATAACAAAATACTTGGATTGATTTTGGGTAATTGGTTAGTACACTGCATGCCAGCAGTTTTTAGTTATGAAGTGAAGGGCTGCAGGTTCAAACCTTTAAATTATGAACTGGATTTCACAAATTCATAAAAAAATAAAAATATTTTTTAATTGGTATTCTTATGTATTTTAATTTTTTTTAACAGCTTAATGAAGATGACATTAACAAAGCACTTGTAAAATTTAATGAAAGAATTGGTTGCAAGATTGCCAATCTGAAGCCTAGACAAAATAATGCCCTTCTGGATGTTGTGAATGGACATGATGTCATTGCAGCATTACCAACGGGTTATGGGAAGAGTTTGATTTAAGAGCTTATTCCATTTGTGCTGCAGGACACTAAAGTCATAGTTGTTGAGCCACTCAATGTGATTATTAGTCAGCAAATAAGCACATTAGACGGTATGGCTGTACAACTTAAAGAGTAAAGAGCTGAATCTGTGCAAAGCAATTACAGATGGGCATTTCTCCTCTAGCTTTATCTACTGCCACCCTGAGAACATATTAGGCAAACCATCAGTGAACAATTTTTTTCAGTGCAGATGTTTTGAAGAGAACAGAGTTGTGATATTCATTGATTATGCCCATTGTATTTTGGAATGGGGAGATGATTTTCGTCCGGAATACAGTAAACTAGTTGAACTTCGAGCTGTGCTTCCTGAGGCAACATTTCTTTTTTTTCGGCAACACTTTCCATCAAAGGTCAGACTGATATCAAACATTGTTTATCTCTGAAGGACTGTAGGATCCATAGTGAGATTCCAGTGAAGCCTAATATTTCAATTACTGTTTTAAGAAGACTTGCAAGCTCTAAGGATGTGACATTGTCCTACAGACATATTCTGATGTCTTATTCAATGAACTGAAAGTTAAATTAGGTACTACTCTTCTGACTATTGTGTATTTCAATTCATCACTGAACTATATAGAATTTGCCTATGAACATGCTTGTCGAGTCTTGGGGAACTTGGTGAACAATGGGAAGAAGAATCCAGAAAATGCCAGAGTTGTTATGTATCATGCATCTGTGGAATATGGGAGTGAAAATGTAAGAATAAAGAAATGAACTCAATGTCTACCCAAATTTTACGAGTATAACCTGGGTTGGGGCAATTTATGCTTTATAATCCGCGAAGCAGATTATAAAAAAGCGTAATTTGCTCCAACCCAGGTTATACGAGTATAACTTGGGTAGATATTGAGTTCATTCCTTATAATTTAATTTTCTGTAATTTACTGTACAAATTGAGTCTATTTTACTTTATTAATCTGTTAAAAATTCAAACATAACATCAAGCGGATTAGAACGATTTTGACGTTGTTGCATTGTGACGTGTCTTGTGACCTGCAAACCAGGTTATACAATTTTATTTAAATTTTTCTATCCAATGAAATGCCGCTTTACAACCAGAATTACATTATTTGCTAATAACACAAGAATCACACAAGAAATCCTTAGTTTAAACAGTTTCACATGAAAAATTAATATGTAAAGCTAATCACTGTACAGGTTTGACTTGAAAGTAAACTAGAAGAATGACAAATTCAACAAGGTCCCCACAACATTTTGTAAATTTACTAATGATTTGTTTATGAAGATGGTGTAAAAAGAATATTTAGAGATGTAAGTGCTATGAATTGTTTTTTATAACAAAATGGTTGAACTTGATCGAATGATCCCAAATTTTTAAGATGTCGGATGCTATTGTAAATCATTAAAAATAGTGATACTGGGCTCAAACAAATGAATTTGATTTTCTACTATCAGCTATCAGAATTGATATTTCATCAGATTTCCTCAGAGGACAGCCCTCTAAGGATCATATTGGCTTCTTCTGCCCTAGGGATGGGAGCAGATTTTGGCCGTGTGGAAAGAATTGTGCATGCAGGTCCACCTAAGAGTAATGAAGGTAAATTTTTAATGAATTTTATCATCTTAATATGTATAGAAATAAGTATTATTCTTTATCAGAATTATCTGAATATGAAGGGAAGAAACAAGAACTATTTAATAAAAAGCATGCAAGATGAATGAAAGTCGTGCTTGTGTAATTGTAAAGCATGAATGGTTTTAGGCTTTGTACTGACTGGGTCTTTCACTTCTCTTTTTAATGCAATCAAAATTAAAAACATAATAAATGCAGTCTTCATGTTTCTTGCTAAAAAATATTTATATCCTGAAAAAGGACAAACTACAAATTAGTATGTAAATGTCATTCTCCTGCTACATATTTAATACTTCTATTTGACAAATGGCTCCAATTGGTTCGAGTTCAATACTGATTCGATTGATAATTCCAACTTTAAATGATATCCTATGTTAACACTTATAGTATCACAGAAATCGAACAAGTTTTTCTTCCAACAGCTTATATTCAGCAAGTGGATAGAACAGGCAGAACAGGGAAACAGGCAACAAAATTTTATTTTTTTAACAACAGTGATGCAGGCAGGCCAGAAATGAACAAGACGATGAAGTCTTTCTGCCGAAATGAATCAACTTGTATGAGAAAAATCCTTAATGATTACTTTGGATTTATGGATGACACCAATGAGAGTGAAAATAAAGCAACTGTTT